>NC_072410.2:54217500-54863333 GCF_028858775.2 Pan troglodytes
CATCCATCCAATCTTACCTTCTAGAGGAACTACTCTCAAACAGCTATATTAACTATTGCATGCATATATTTCTCAATTTTTCCTATGTTTAAGCAAATATATCTACAAATACATATGCATAAACATATACAGGACTAAAAGTACAAATATTATTTCTGTGGTTTAAATACCTAGGATTGCAATTTCTGGATCAAAGTGTATTGTATATTTAAAAATTTAAAAGACACTACAAGTGACTTTGAAAGGCTATACTAATTTATACCTCCACAAGTAATGTTCGATAATACTCCTTTCTGCCAACAGTGGATATTATCAATTGCTTAAATGTTGATAAGTTAATGAACAAAAAATGGTAACTAGTTATTTTCAATTTACATTTTCCTACCTGATAGTAAAGTCATAATATTTACTATGTGTATTTATTATTCTGTAGTATGTCACACATAATGCCCAAAATTTCTACTGAGTTTTATCTTTTTTGTTACTAAGTAGACAATTTTTTAAAAACCTTCTTTTATAAGTGTGGTAGATAATATATCTCAGTATATTGTTTGGCAGGCTATTATTTGCCTCTGACTTTATTTACAGTGTCTTTGCATAGAAGTATTTTTCCTTTTTATTTAGGTAAATCTACCAGTTTTTCCCTTAGGATTCCAGGTTCCCTATCATCTTAAGAAAGTGTACAGGCATAATCAAAATATTTTTCCCATACTTTCTTCAAATGCCTTGTTTTAATTTTTGTATTGACTATTAATTCAATAGAAATTTGTTTCTGAATATGGTATAAAGTAGTACTTTAACATTTTCTTCAAAATGGAAAGCCAATTTTCTCAACATCATTTATTGAATAATATATCCTTTCTCCATCAGTTTGAACTGATATGTGTTTATAAATTAAACGTATTTTTCTTATCTGTTTCTGGGTGTTTCATTCTTCTTTTTTTTCCTGGTCTAACTTACCTATTCCTCTGCCAGAATTATCAACTACTAAAAGCAGGCATTAGGCCCAGATCAGGAGAGTTCCATGAAGAAACATAATTTTTCAATTATTCAAATCGTCCCTGACCATATGTGGAAATAATTCAGTGCTCTAACATTAAAATCTCACATAGAAGGCATACATAAAGAAAAATACAGACTAACCATAATACAGATAAGAGATGTCCTAAACCAAATATTAGCAAATTTAATCTAACAGAGTATAAAAATAAAAAGGTATCATAAGATTGAACTTATTCCAGGAACACAAGCATAGTATATTACATTAGGATATCTACCAATATCATTACTTACATTAACACATGAAAATGCAAAACTATTTCTATACCAAAACATTTTTAAATAATTCAAGTTATTCCTGAAAAAATAGTAAAAATAAAATGAACCATACTAAACATGATATGACTATTTATCAGAATCTAATACCAACCTTAAAATACTAAAATATTAAGAGAATTTCTATTAAAATCAGGAATAAGAACAGACCAATTTTAACCATTTTTATGTAAAGTTTATAGGGTTCAGCTAATAAGACAAGAAAAGAAAGCAGTAGATAGATCAGAAGAGCCAAAATTATCCTAATTCTATAGATAACATGATTCTACAGCTAGAAAATATAAGGTTCAAAAACTACTAAAATTAAATAACTTGGCAAAGTTGCTGGGAACAAAGTAAACAGAATAACTAGCACTTTACATAAATGTAAGTACATTTTGAACTGTAGTCCAATTAAAATAATGTATAAATGCTCAATATTTATAATCTGCATCAAATTGCCATGGTGAAAATATTCACAGTACAAAATTAAATGCAAACCAAACAGTATGGGGACTAGTTCAATCTTCATCAGCATGTGCCACTTTTTACAACTTCACGTTGGTAGCTTAGAAGATGCAGGAAGAAGAGCTCTATAGAATAGCATGATATCAGTGAAAATATAAAAGCTCCTTTTTCAATCTACCAGGAGTATCCTAACCTAAGAGTTATGATTAGTCTTGTGGCCTGGAAGGCTGAAAGAACAGAGATAACTGGAGATCAAGAAAGAGGAGACTCTGAAAGCCTTTGCCTAAATATATTTACTTCTCCATCACTAATGGACATTTAAAAAAATTTAGCCCAGGCCTAAGAAACTCATGACAACATCCAAGAACTAGTACCTGAGACATAAAAAATAAAATAAATTAGAACTATATTGGCTGTCCACTTTCAACACTTCTATTCATCATAGCACTGGAAGTCCTAGCCAGAGTAATCAGACAAGAGAAAAAATAAAGGGCATCCACATCAGTAAAGAGTCAATGAGTCAAACTGTCACCATTTGCCAACGATATAATCATATACCTAGAAAACCCAAGAGATGCATCCAAACAACTCCTAGAACTGATAAATGAACTGAGCAAAGTTTCAGGATACAAAACCAGTGTACACAAATCTGTAGTACTGCTATACACCAACAGTTACCAAGCTGAGAATCAAATCAAGAACTCAACCCTTTACAATAGCTGCAAAAAAACAAACAAACAAAAGAAAAACAAAAAACGAAACAGGAATATACCTAACCAAGGAGGTAAAAGACCTCTACAAGGAAAACTACAAAACACTGCTGAAAGAAATCATAGATGACACAAACAAATGGGAACATATCACATGCTTATGGATCGGTAGAATCAACATTGTGAAAATGAACATACTGCCAAAAGTAATCTACAAATTCAATGAAATTCTCATCAAAATACCACCATCATTCTTCACAGGACTAGAAAAAACAATCCCAAAATTCATATGAAACCAAAAGACAGCCCAAAACAAGTCTAGCCAAAGCAATACTAAGCAAAAGAAACAAATCCGGAGGCATCACATTACCCGACTTCAAACTGTACTACAAGGCTACAGCCAGCAAAATAGCATGGTACTGGTATAAAAACAGGCACATAGACCAATGGAACAGAATAGAGAACCCAGAAATAAAGCCAAATACTTACAGCCAACTGAGCTTTGACACAGCAAACAGAAATATAAAGTAGGGAAAGGACACCCTATTCAACAAATGGTGCTGGGATAATTTGCAAGCCACATGTAAAAGAATGAAACTGGATCCTCATCTCTCACCTTATACAAAAATCAACTCAGTATGGATTAAAGACTTAAATCTAAGACCTGAAACCATAAAAATTCTAGAAGATAACATCAGAAAAACCCTTCTAGAAATTGGCTTAGGAAAAGACTTCATGACCAAGAACCCAAAAGCAAATGCAATAAAAACAAAGATAAATAGATGGGACTTAATTAAACTAAAAAGCTTCTGCACGCAAAAGAAATAATCAGCAGAGTAAACAGACAACTCACAGAGTGGGAGAAAATCTTCGCAAACTATGCATCTGACAAAGGACTAATATCCAGAATCTACAAGAAAAAACAAATCAGCAAGAAAAAAGCAAATAATCCCGTCAAAAAGTGGGCTAAGGACATGAATAAACAATTCTCACAAGAAGATATACAAATGGACAACAAACATATGAAAAAATGATCAACATCACTAATTATTAGGGAAATGTAAATCAAAACCACAGTGCCTTATCACCTTACTCTTGCAAGAATGGCCATAATTTAAAAATCAAAAACATAATAGATGTTGGTGTGGATGTGGTGAAAAGGGAACACTTTTACACTGCTGGTGGGAATGTAAAATAGAACAACCACTACAGAAAACAGTGTGGAGATTCCTTAAACAACTAAAAGTAGATCTACCATTTGATCTAGCAACCCACTACTGGCTGACTACCCAGAAGAAAAGAAGTCATTACATGAAAAAGACACCTACACATACATGTTTACAGCAGCACAATTCGCAATTGCAAAAACATGGAACCAGCCCAAATGCCCATCAGTCAATGAGTGGATAAAGAAACTGATATATATATAAATATATATATATATTTATACATATTACTTCATGTGTAATTTTTTTTTGTCAATCACATCTCTGTATGTGTTGATCCTCAATTTGCAGGAAGGAAATGGGGAATCGTAGCGGGGGGGGGGGGGGCAGACACTTTCCCTCAGTAGAATAATTTCTCTGATAAAAGAAAGACTTAACTTGACCAAAAATTGAACCAATGTGAACTGGTCCCTGCAAACAACTCCTTTTCTTTCAGAATTGTTTTGTACTGCAACTGCTTCTTTGCTACTGCTTATAATAGTTCAACATGTATTTCATTTCAAATACATTTTCTTTCACTTGGTAGATGTACCACTTAAAATATGAATCATGCTTTTGGGCACTTCACTTTGAAAATACAAATGAGAGTAATTTGACATTTTACACATATATAATATACATATAATATAATATGTATAAACGATATATATTATATATAATATATTATATAATAAATATATATAATGTATATTTATATATTATAAATAATATACATTTATATATACAGTCACATTGGTCCAAATTTTGGTCAAGTCTTTATATACAAATAAAATGTCAAATTATATATCTTATGTTTTATATATTATATATTATATTATTATATATTAATAATATATATTATGTATTAATATGTTATTATATGTTAATAATTTATCATTATATATTATAAACATATTATTATATGTTATTAATAATATTATATAATATATTAATATTAATGATATATTATTTTATTACATATTAATGATATAATATTAGTATTTTATTACATATTAATGACATATTAATATTTTATTACATATTAATGATATATTATTATATATTCATGATAGATTAATGAAATATTCTTATATATTCATGATATATTAATGATATATTATATATTCGTGATATATTAATGAAATATTATTATATATTCATGATATATTAATGATATATTATATATTCGTGATATATTAATGATATATTATTATATATTCGTGATATATTAATGATATATTATTATATATTCGTGATATATTAATGATATATTATTATATATTTGTGATATATTAATGATATATTATATATTCGTGATATATTATTATATTCATGATATATTATATATTCATATCATATTATTGATATATATTCATGATATATTGATATAGTATTATATATTAATATATAATATTATAATAATATATTAATAATATTATTATATATGATTAATGTTATTATATATTAATATATGATATATAATATTATATATTATATATTCTGATATAATATATAATACAATATTATATAATATATAATATATATTACAATATTATATAATATATAATATATATTATATATACTTACATAATATATAATAAATTATTATATAACAAATGTTATATATCATAAATTATTACATAATATAATACACTGTTATATAACATATAATAATCTACTGTTATATAATATATAATATACTGTCATATAATATATAATATACTGTTATACATTAATATAATATACTGTTATACTTTAATATAATATATTGTTATACATTAATATATTGTTATATACTGAAAATATAACATACTCTTATATACTGAAAATATAACATACTCTTATATACTGAAAATATAACATACTCTTATATACTGAAAATATAACATACTGCTATATACTGAAAATATAACATACTGTTATATACTGAAAATATAACATACTGTTATATATTGATAATATAACATACTGTTATATATTGATAATAATTATTTATAATATATTATTTATTATTCAATAATATATAATATATTAATCATATATTATTATATATTGATAATATATATTAATAATATATTAATATTATGTCTAAATGGTATATTATTATATATTAACGATATATTATTATATATTAATAATATATGTTGATAATATATTATATATTAATATTATATATTAATATATGATATAGTATTATATATTTTTATATATTAATGATATATTATATACTAATGATATATTATATTAATGATATATTACTGTTATATATTATTATATATTAGTGATATATTACTGTTATATATTAACACATATTCGTGATATATTACTGCTATATATTAACACATATTAGTGATATATTACTGTTATATATTAACATTATATTAGTGATATATTACTGTTATACATTATCATTAGATATTAGTGATATATTACTGTTATATATTAACATATATTAGTGATATTGTTACATGTTAATAACATATATTAGTGATATATTATTGTTACATGTTAACATATTAGTGATATATTGTTACATGTTAATTACATATATTAGCGATATATTGTTATGTTATCAACATATATCGATATGTTAATAACATGTTAACATATCGATGTATGTTAATAACATATCGATATGTTAATAACATATATCGATATATTAATATATTATATAGTAACATATATTGATATATTAATATATAGTAATAACACATAATGATATATTAATATATACTAACATATTGATATATTAATATATAGTAATAACATATATAGATATAATATATAGTAATAACATATATAGACATATTAGTATATAGTAATAACATATTAATATATGAATATACTACACAGTAATAACATATATTTATATATGAATATATTATACAGTAATGACATATATTAATATATAGTAATGACACATATTAATATATTATATAGTAATGACATATATTAATATATTATATAGTAATGACATTAATATATTAATGTATTATATATCAATAACGTATATTAATGTTATATATCAATAACATTATTATATATTAACATATTATATATCAATAACATATGTTATATATCAATAACATATTGTATATTAGTATATTATATATTAATAACATATTATATATTAATGACATGTTATTATATATTAATAACATATTATTATATATTATATATTAACATATATTATTATATATTAGATATTAACATATATTATATTATTATATATTATATGATTATATATTATATATTATATGATCATATATTATATAATATATATTATATGATCATATATTATATATAATATATATTATATGATCATATATTATATATAATATATATTATATGATCATATATTATATATAATATATAATATATGATCATATAATATATATAATCATATATTATGACATATTATATATAATATATATTATATGATTATACATTACATATAATATATATTATATGATATATTATATTATATGATATATAAGATATATTATATTATTATATGATATATAAGATATATTATATTATTATATGATATATAAGATATATTATATATTATATGATATGTAATTTATATTATATATTATATGATATGTAATTTATATTATATTATATATTATATGATATGTAATATATATTTTATTATATATTATGACATGTAATATATAATATATTATATATCATATATATTATATTATTATATATTATATCATATATATTATATTGTATATGATATATATTATATTAGTATATATTATATTGTATATGATATATATTATATTAGTATATATTATATTGTATATGATATATATTATATTAGCATATATTATATTGTATATGATATATATTATATTAGTATATATTATATTGTATATGATATATATTATATTAGTATATATTATATTGTATATGATATATATTATATCAGTATACATAATATATATTATATTAGTATATATTATATTATATATGATATACATCATATTATTATATATTATATTACATATTATATATTATATTATTATATTACATATAATATATAATTATATTATGATATATTATATTACATATAATATGTATTATATAATTATATATTATATTACATATCATATATATTATATTATTATATATTATATTACATATCATATATTATATTATATATTATATTATATATCATATATTATGATATATTACATATAATATATATTACATTATATATTATATATAATTTTATATATGATATATAATATATCATATATTATATTATTATATATAATTTCATATATTATATTATTATATATAATTTTATATATGATATATATTATATATCATATACATTATATTATATATAATTTTATATATGATATATATTATATATCATATATTATATTATTATATATTATATATAATTTTATATATGATATATATTATATATTATTATATTATATATAACATTATATATAATTATATATATTATATATATAAAATGTCATGTCTCCAGATTTGTTCTCTCTCTATATATACAAATACACCATGGAATACTACTCAGCTATAAAATGGAATGAAATAATGGCACTTGCAGCAACTTGGATGGTATTGGAGACCATTATTCTAAGTAAAGTTACTCAGGAATGAAAAACCAAACATTGTATCTTCTCATTTACAAGTGGGAGCTAAGGTATAAGGATGCAAAGGCATGAGAATGATGCCACAGACTTTGAGGGCTTGGGAGGAAGGGTCGGGGAGTGAGGGATAAAAGATTACACACTGGGTACAGTGTACACTGCTCCAGTAATGGGTGCACCAAAATCTCAGAAATCATCAGTAAAGAACTTATCCATGTAACCAAACACCACCTGTTTCACAAAAACCTGTTGGAATAAAAAATATATATATAATAATGATGATAATAATAAAAAACTGTATTGGCTGAAAAATGAAAAAGGCTGACAACAGCAAAAATTCCCCTACATATAAAGGATTAAAGAGTTAAACTGAGAGATGATCCAGGAGAGATCGCAAGGGCAGATCAAAAAAGGCAAACAAAAACCAAACATATAAAGAGTAAATTTAGGCAGCTATACAGTGATATGCCTTAGTACATGGGCTTTAAAGTTAGTCAGAGCTAGGTCTCAGTTACAGTTCTGGCATTTATTATATGATCTTGGATAAGTCAAATAACATGAATTAATGTTATTTGTCCTGTTCCTAAGGATTCCAAAGGTTCCAAAATATCAAGTTAGTTTCAGATAATCTACATAAAGACCAATAACCACAGTTATGGTCCTAAAGCTGCAAAAGACATATGAAAGTTACTCATGTCTGAATAAACCAAAATGCATCCTGCGAATTAATTTTTTAAAATCTCTCATATTGGCCTATTGATCCCCACCATTTATTACTTAAACAAACAAAACAATTTTTAAAAAAATAACAGCACCACAGAATAAGTCTAATTGTTTTAACTTTTAATTAGCAGGATTCAGGTACTAAACTATTTTAAAGTACTAAACTGTCTTTAAAGGAATTAAGTAACCTAATCTTGTTCTTATAAAGTACTTCTCCCACGGTCTTAGTTTATAAAAAGATTACCTGAATCCAAAGACTCTTCTATCTTATTTTGAAGCTTTAGCATTTTAAGTACATTGTACACATGCGATATTCCAGACCAATGTCAAATTACTCTCATTCGTATTTTCAAAAAGAAGTGCCCAAAAACGTGCTTCATATTTTATGTGGGACATCTACCAAGGGAAAGAAAACGTATTTGAAATGAAATACATGTTGAACTATTATTATAAGCAGTAGCCCAGAAGCAGTTGCAGTACAAAACAATTCTGAAAGAAAAGGAGTTGTTTGCAGGGACCAGCTCACATTGGTCCAATTTTTGGTCAAGTTAAGTCTTTCTTTTATCAGAGAAATTATTCTACTGAGGGAAAGTGTCTGCCCTCCCCACTACGATTCCCCATTTCCTTCCTACAAATTGAGGATCAACACATACACAGATGTTACTCCATATATATATATATCACATGAAGTAACTGTGGGGGTGGGAAGAACTGAAAACAACTGTAGTAGAATAACTTACTGCAAAATTCTTAGGTTTAGATTGGAAAATTCTCCAGATTAAACCACATGCCCCTTAACACATAAAGTATAGTGCACATTTCCCATGAGAACACTTTGATCCTAGTATAATCCAAACTACCACTAAATAAGATATACTCTATACATAATATATGTGATCCAAAACTTTAGAAGACTTCTATGACCACTGTGCAGAATACACAAAGCACTGAGTAGTAATTTTCCAACTAAAATGTGTATTCATTTGTGCTGTTAATTTTTAAAAAACAATGTTCAAGGTAAAATGGCAAAATAGCATAACTAAAGTAATTACTGCCAATAAAATCATTGTAAATTCAGGAAAAAATATTTTTTAAACTATCTGTAGGCACTGGAGATTGACCAAAGAGGCAGAGTTGGAGAAGTGTCAAGGTTGAAAATTAACTATAACCTATAAAGTTTGTGAACTTGTGACTTTTTTCCTGAAGGCCTTCTCCAAGTCACACGTGGCAGAAAGCTGCAACCTTACTGGTTTAAATGGTCAGAGCAGAGAGTTTGAGGCTAGGAGAACAGGCAGAGGTGAGTGATAAAATCCTGGAGGGAAGGCAGCCACAGAAGGGGCAAGAGCAAAAACCTACATAAAAACTTGACCCAAATTCTTGGCTGACTCCTAAACTACATTTGTATGGGGCCCAAGGACCCAGAGAAAAACGCAGCAGCTGGAAAGTGAAAGAACTACCTAGAGACTGCAGCTGCCATACATAACAGGGGAAACAGGGTAGGCTCTGAATCCAGCCAAATTAATTGCTATCAGAACAAAAATACTTCTTCAGAGGAACATAACAAAATCAAGAGCCTCTACAATGTATCATCCATAATATCCAATATCAATAGAAAATCACTAGGCACAGAATACACAGGAAAATGTGACCCCATAAAAGAAAACAAGCAGTCAATAAAAACTAAGTCTGAAATGGCAAAGTTGTATGTAGATGCAGACTTTAACGCAGCTATTATAAATATGATCAAAGACTTATAGAAAAATACACCAAATGATTGAATAAATGGGGAATCTCATCGGAGAAACATAAACTTACAAAAAAGAACCAAAGAGGAATTCCAGAACTGAAAAGTACAATAACTAAAATGAATAATTCACTAGATAGACTTAACAGCAAATTAGAGATGGCAGAAAAAAGAATCAGTAAACTTGAAAGTATATCAATTCGTCTGGCATTTTTAAAAATCAAATTAAACACTCTTATTGTGCTGGCCTTTTATCCTAGACATAGCACCAAGAGGTTTGTTTGGAAGTCTTTATTAATATAATTCTAGCACATAATAGCACTTGTTAAATGAAAAAAAATTAGGGTGGTATTTGATAAATGGCATAAAGTAATAGCCTATGTTTTAGACTTCATGTTCACAACTAAAAAAACTAGGCTAAGCTATACACTTACACAACCTCTACTCTATCTCTATAGAACTAGTTTATAGTTTTTCTTCAGAAAAGCTTTCAAATTCTGTTTAATGTTTTCTTTAAAGTCAGCATTAGTAGAAACAAAAACCTACCTCCACTGATTGCTGGTACTGAAAGGTTTTGATCACTTAAATGTTCTGCTAACATCCAAGCTGGAAGGATTCTTTTCCTCTCGGCAAGGATTGGCTGCTGCTTACTGCAGTCTCTATTTTCACCTAGGAAAGACTAAAAAGACACCTATAAATTACTAAAAATAATCACACATCTTGAATGAATTTGCAAAATATTTACTTTGGAGAATACTACCATTAAAATACCCATATGCAACTGTAGACTGAGTTCATAAAATTTCTTGAACAAAGAAATTATTTCTATTAGTTTAACTGTTGGATTACTGCCATATTCTCTAGAGCTTAACTTAAAATCAGCAAAAGTAGATAAATGCTGGCAATATTGTCATAATAGGCCTAATTTCAGTTGTCTTTTCTGCCTTCATAATAACTTGAAGAACATGTTATAAATGGATGAGATATCAAATTTCTCACCACACTATTTGTGGGAGTCATCTGGGTCTTGGCTATTTCTGTGCTTCCTTCCAGTTGTGAGGCACCAGTAGTCTCATGAGGTAAATTAATCACGGGGGATTTTGGTGTTTCATTCAATATATTATCTTCATCAAGCACTTGACTGTTTCTATAAGATAAAATAGAAACTGGTCTTTAATTTTAAATTTAACACACTTCTGTGCCTTAGAACTACATCTAAGTTATGTCCCTTTACTCAGACTTAGCAAAAACAAAAAAAGCAGATTATAGTATACTAGAATAAAATATATAGACTAGAATATGTTCTTTATTTCCTACCTGCTGTATTGCCATAAAATACATCAATCTTTCCAAATCATGGGCCTAGAAACCACAATTATTTTTGAGATGTGTGGCAGCCATTTCTTTCAAGGCTTAAGAGCTCTTTATTTAATATTTGTCCAGATGGTCCACAAAAATTAAGATCACCACCCAGCCTCTAGAGAGATAATGTAAACTGCAAGGGCATCAGCTAAGCTAGTTAGACGTTTGGAGAAAAAAATAAATAAAATCCTGAGTTTAAGTTGACACATAACTGCTACTGAAGTTCAGGGAAGTATTAAAGAGCTACTTATGAAATATCCCCAAACTTGTAGTATAGCTGCAAGCTAAATGTTCTGGAACAGGAACATCCATGGTCACATGTGGGACATGCCAGCAGAACCAATTACCTCATACTCCTGCAATATGCAGTAAGGTCATCCAAAGTTGTTGGGTTATTAATACTTATGTATGCATAGACATGATCCAACGAATTTGTCTTTTCGAAAATTTGAAACTATAGATGAAATACTACTCAGAAATAACAAGGAAAGAACTACTGATGTGTGCAAGAATATAGATGAATCCCAAAGGCATTTTGCTAAGTGAAAGAAGCCAGACACAAAAGGTATATTGTATTACTCCATTTATATGACATCCTGAAAGGTAAAGTTACAGGGACAGAAATCATATTAATGGTTGCCAGGGATTGGGGGTGGAGTGAAGGGACTGCAAAGAGCCAGGAGAGAACATTTGGGGAAATGGAAATGTTCTATATCTCACTCTAGTAGTATTTTAAATGACTATATTATCATTTTTAGTGCATTGAATTGCACATTTAAAAGGGATGAACTCTACTGTGTGTAAATTGTCCTCATTAAACATGAATTTTTAAAAACTAAAGATATAAGATTTTAGAAGTGTGTCTAGCTGAGAAAAGTCTAATTAACCGCTTGTTTTATTTGTTCATTTTAGTATTTCTTATACAGGGAATAATCTCCTTCAAAGGCAGCCTTCAATGTCAATGGCAAGAATCAGCCAAAAGAGAAAATTTACTTAGAGTAAATTACTATGCAGCATCACATTTTTTGTTCATTCAATCAATATTTTTAAAACTTCTACTGTGTGTCAAACACTGTGCCAGGTGCTGGAGACATATCTTGGAAATGTCTGATTGTCCTAGCTATGAAAGTTCACTCCACTACAATACCCAGACCTGTTTTACTCATAGGTTACAGGTGTACTTCCAAATTATAATTTTTTTCAAGTTTTCTTAATATTTAACATGAAAAATATTAAGAAACATTCAAGAGTAGTTTGATGATTTTTCACAATTTATAGTATTAGGAATTAAGTAACATCATCAATTCCATTTCTAGTTTATTTTCTATTGTGGCATAAGTCTGAGATGAATTCATATACACTCTATAGTCCATATGTAATTTTTATTAATAGTTACCCACAATAAATGTAACAAAAAAAAATCTCAGAACAAAATTCTATTTAACATTTTATTCAAAAAGTACAAGTACAAATTATTCTACTACACATTTATTTAAATATAAAACACTGTCACTGTGATATATATTTTTATTTTATCTTCAAATACATCTATGAGTAATTAACTATCACAGGATTTATAAAGCATCATTACAGAATATTTTAAATAAAAAATTAAAACTTGGAAAGTTAAATGTAGTCTAGTAAAGGTAATTGAGTTATCCTTTTTTATAACTGCTTTATTGAAAAATAATCCATATAGTCATAAGATTCATCCTGTTAAAGTGTACTATCCAGTGGTTATTAGTATGTTAACAGAGTTGTGCAACTATCACCAATATCTAATTTTAGAACATATTCAACACCTCAAAAGGAAATTCCATATGCATTAGCAATCTCTTCCTATTGCCTCTTCCTCCTGCTCCTGGCAACCATTAATCTACCTTCTGTCTCCATAGATCACATTTTCTACATATTTCATATGAATGAAATACAGTATGTGGTCTTTCGTGTCTAGCTTTTTTACTTAGCATAATGTTTCAAGATTCACCTGTGTTGTAGCATATGTAAATATTTCATTCCTCTTTATGGCCAAATAATATTCTACTGTATGACTATACAATACTTGTTTATCTATTCAACAGTTGCTGGACAGCTGAGTTATTTCCACTTTTTGGCTATTATGAATAATGCTACTGTGAACATCTATGTACAAGTTTTCATGTGGACATAGGTTTTCAATTCTTTGGGGTATATACATAGGAGTGGAAATGCTGAGCCACACAGTAATTCCATGTTTAAACTTTTGAGGAACTGCCAGAATATGTTCCAAAGAGGCTATACCATTTTATAATCCCACCACAATGTATAATAGTTCAGTTTCTTCACAACCTCACCAACACTTGTTATTATATTTTTGATTATAGCTTTCCTAGTAGATGTAAAGTGGTATCTCATTGCGGTTTTAATTTGCATTTCCCTGTGACTAGTGATGTTGAACATTTTTTCATGTTCTACTGACCACCTGTACACCTTCTTTGGAAAAATGTCTATTCAAATCAGTTATGCATTTTAAAATTGGGTTGTTTGCCTTTGCATTGTTGAGAATTCTTTAGATATTCTGAATATAAGTCTGTTATATGTGATTTACAAATATTTTCTCATTCTGTGGTTGTCTTTTCACTTTCTTTTTTTGTATTTTATTTTTATTTTTTTTTTATTATACTTTAAGTTCTAGGGTACAGGTGCGCAACATGCAGGTTTGTTACATATGTATACATGTGCCATGTTGGTGTGCTGCACCCATTAACTCGTCATTTACATTAGGTGTATCTCCTAATGCTATCCCTCCCTCCTCCCCCCACTCCACAACAGGCCCCGGTGTGTGATGTTCCCCTTCCTGTGTCCAAGTGTTCTCATTGTTCAATTCCCACCTATGAGTGAGAACATGTGGTGTTTGGTTTTTTGTCCTTGCGACAGTTTGCTGAGAATGATGGTTTCCAGCTTCATCCATGTCCCTACAAAGGACATGAACTCATCTTTTTTATGGCTGCATAGTATTCCATGGTGTATACGTGTCACATTTTCTTAACCCAGTCTATCATTGATGGACATTTGGGTTGGTTCCAAGTCTTTGCTATTGTGAATAGTGCTGCAATAAACATACATGTGCATGTGTGTTTATAGCAGCATGAGTTATATTCCTTTGGGTATATACCCAGTAATGGGATGGCTGGGTCAAATGGTATTTCTAGTTCTAGATCCCTGAGGAATCACCACACTGTCTTCCACAGTGGTTGAACTAGTTTACAGTCCCACCAACAGTGTAAAAGTGTTCCTATTTCTCCACACCCTCTCTAGCACCTGTTGTTTCCTGACTTTTTAATGATCGCCATTCTAACTGGTGTGAGATGGTATCTCATTGTGGTTTTGATTTGCATTTCTCTGATGGCCAGTGATGATGAGCATTTTTTCATGTGTCTGTTGGCTGCATAAATGTCTTCTTTTGAGAAGTGTCTGTTCATATCTTTCACCCACTTTTTGATGGGGTTGTTTTTTTCTTATAAATTTGATTGACTTCTTTGTAGATTCTGGATATTAGCCCTTTGTCAGATGAGCAGATTGCAAAAATTTTCTCCCATTATGTAGGTTGCCTGTTCACTCTGATGGTAGTTTCTTTTGCTGTGCAGAAGCTCTTTAGTTTAATGAGATCCCATTTGTCAATTTTGGCTTTTGTTACCATTGCTTTTGGTGTTTTAGACATGAAGTCCTTGCTTATGCCTATGTCCTGAATGGTAAAACCTAGGTTTTCTTCTAGGGTTTTTATGGTTTTAGGTCTAACATTTAAGTCTTTAATCCAGCTCGAATTAATTTTTGTATAAGGTATAAGGAAGGGATCCAGTTTCAGCTTTCTACATATGGCTAGCCAGTTTTCCCAGCACCATTTATTAAATAGGGAATCCTTTCCCCATTTCTTGTTTTTGTCAGGTTTGTCAAAGATCAGATGGTTGTAGATGTGTGGTGTTATTTCTGAGGGCTCTGTTCTGTTCCATTGGTCTATACCTCTGTTTTGGTACCAGTACCATGCTGTTTTGGTTACTGTAGGCTTGTAGTATAGTTTGAAGTCAGGTAGCGTGATGCCTCCAGCTTTGTTCTTTTTGCTTAGGATTGTCTTGGCAATGTGGGCTCTTTTTTGTTTCCATATGAACTTCAAAGTAGTTTTTTCCAATTCTGTGAAGAAAGTCATTGGTAGCTTGATGGGGATGGCACTAAATCTTTTCACTTTCTTAACTGTGTCCTTAGAAGCACAGAACTTTTAAGTGTAATGAAGTTCCATTTATCTACTTTTTCTTTGTTTGCTTGTGTTTCTGGTGTTATAAACATTGCCTAATGCAAGGTCACAAAGATTTACACCTGTTTTTTTCTAAGAGTTTTGTAGTTTTAGTGCTTATATTTAGACTTCTGATCCATTGTAAGTTAATTTTTATATGGTGTGCAGCAGGAGACTAACTTCATTCTTTTGCATGTGGATATTCAATTGTCCCAGCATCATTTGTTGAAAAGACCATTCTTTCCCCCATTTAATTGTCTTGACACCTTTGTCAAAAACTAACTGACCCTAAATGTAGGGGTTTACTTCTGGACCCTCAATTCTATTTCCTTGATCTATATGTCTTTCTTTACACCAGGACTGTCCTGATTACTGTAGATTCATAGTAGGTTTTGAAATCAAGAAGTGTGAACCTTCCAACTCTTTTCTTTTTTTCTAAGATTGTTTTGGCAATTAAGTTATTCTTAAGTCTTTCAAATATATTCCAAATTTTGTTTAAATATGTTATGTATTTTCATATCTTTAATATAAAATATGCTACTATTATGAATGAGCTGGATCTAAAACTACATTTTAAATAATTATAAATGAATTTGAAACTTGCATATTATCATACTATCATGACATTTTCATCACCATTTTATTGTTTCTTCAATATCAATGATTAAAATTAGTAGTTATTTATATGGAATCTACATATTTAGATTTTCAACAATTTGAAAAAAAAGTAATTCAGTATAACAAAGGATTTACTTTACTTTCCTCATAAGTGTCTGAAAATAAATAATCTCCCTAGAGTGAAAATGTCATACTTCCTCATCAGCAATGAAATTCAGCTATGAAAACAAAATGTTATACTTATCACATTATCACTCAGTTTAATATCCTCAGATATTTCATTAATGCATTCAAAAAACCAACACTTATTAAGCACCCACTATTGGGGAGGAAGAATTAATATTAGTGCTTCTAAGTGAAATGTGCTATAATTTAATTTACTAAAATATAAAACCAAGTATTCTTCTTCTTATTTGGTTTTCTCTTTGACTTCTCAAAAAAGCATGAGTTTTGGTACTGGCAGAATAATTTCATAGACACATATGTAGAGAAAAGAGTGAAAAATGAACAAACTAGAACTGACATCTATAGACTTAAATGTTCCTTCAAAGTAGGTAATGAGTAGGACTAATTATACAGAATCTAAATACTATATAAAAAACATTTTAATGTGAGTAAAAGGAAAACCTAAAGAAATGACAAGCTCTTCTATGGTTGGTTTGTGGTTCAGATCCCTTTCTTAAATTCAAACTGGCTAGAAGAAAAGAATTATGGCAAAGGAGTCCTAACAACTTCTACAAAGCATATAAGCTTTCTTCTATTCTTTTTTAATGTCTTAAATATTTCAACATGCAAAAATATATAGAGAATATATGTAGTCTATCTACATATCTATGAATATAAATACTTGTGTATCTACCACCCCGATAGAAACATTTTCTCATATTTGCTCCAGATTAATTACAAATACAATTCAAGCCCTCTCCATGCCCAGCCTCAATCTTGATCCTTCCCTCCCATTCCTTCTCCAAAAGTAAACATTAGCCTGAATTTGATGTTTATTATTCCTATGCACGTCTTTATACTTTCATTATTTGTATGTATGCATCCATTATTTTATAGAAATTATGTATGTTTTATATGTTTATAACCTTTTTGGGTTTTTTCCCTCAACATTATGGTGGGGAGATTTATCCATGTTTTAACCTGAGCTCTCTCTTAGTTCATTCTCCTTCATATAGTTATAGGACTACACCAAATTTATTTAGCCTTTCTGCAGGTGTTTTCACAATTCAAATGAGTGCTATAGTAAACATTCTCATACAGCAGAGGGTAGTTAGTAAGAGCATCAACTCTGGAAACAGCTGGCTTGAGTTTGGATCCCACCTCTGCCATGTATTAAGCTGTGACCTTGGGCAAGTCTTAAACCTTCTGTGTCCCAATTTCTTCATCTGTCATATAGGGATATTAACAATACCTAGTCCTCATAGAGATTATTATGGAGAATAAAAAGTTCATACATGTAAAGCTTGTACAACAGTAATCAGTGTTTTTATGTGGTTGACCCTGCAAAACAGCTAGTTCAAAAACAGGAAAACCCCAACGATATCAAGAAACGTCTAGAAGTGTATTTCAATGCTTCCTATCTAATACATAGTCCACTTCCCCTTGCTAGCAGACAGTGGACTCTCCCTCTCTGGAAATCAGGCAGCTGCCTCCCCCGGGTAGACATCTCTCATGATGATACTGGAATTCAAGATCTGCCCCCACCTCCCCTCATGGCTTCTAGTCTAATAACCAGGGTTAACTCATCATTACCTGACTACAGAAGTACTATCCTTGCTTCAATAGGAAACTAAATATTCACTAAGAAGCTAAAGGACCTAGCTAATGGCAGAAACCACAGGAATGTGCCTGTGATGGTGTGATATAGTAAGAAATACATATTTTGGTCTTCACTTCTGGTTCCTGGCTAGAGCTCTGAAACAGGTGAAAGGAGCGTCTTTTGTTATTCACAATATGCCCCTTTCAACCACACTTGAATGTATGTTAACGAGGTAACTTTTGGAAAGCCTCTAAAGATGAAGGGCTGGTTGTTAGGAAAACCAATCATGATTAGAGGGTAGGAACTCCCAGCCTCACCACCAGGGAGGGAAAAGGGGCTGGAGATTGACTTAATCACACTGGCCAATGATTTACTCAATCATGCCTTTGTAATGAAGCCTCCATAAAAACCCAAAAAGACAAAGTTCAGAGGACTTCCAGGTTGGTGAACAAGAACATGTCCATGTGCTGGGAGAGTGGTGTACCCCAACACTCCACTGGAACAGAAGCTCCTGTGCTGGGGATCCTTCCAGACCTCACCCTATGTATCTTCTCATCTGGCTGTTAATTTGTATCCTGTAATATAGCACTTGTAATAAATCCGTAATCTAGTAAGTAAACTGTTCCTGAGTTCTGTGAGCCCTTCTAGCAAATGACAGAACCCAAGGTTTAAATAGCCTGAGAAAAGTACAGTGCTGTGAAAGTGGGTTTATTTTCAGTTTCATCAATACGAAAAAATTCAAAATTCACTAATCCCATAACCTGATAAATTTAAAGTGTGACACTAGCCCTAAAGACACTGGTCTTTCACACTAAGGGAATAAGCTAATTTGAATCAATATAAATGAAATTTAAATAGACATATAATAGCTTAAATAAGTTATCAGGCAATGACCATATTGTGTTTCATAAGGATGCACATTTTCCTAATTTTTGAAAAAAGTATGTAATTCTATTATGAAAGTTATTGTAACAAAAAAATCAGTTCTTTACATGTCTCATTTCAACAGCTAGTTTAAATAGCACGCTTCATACATGTATGATAAGAGAAAAAGACATGTACTTTAAAGTAGTAAGCAATGGTTAACAAATTTCATTTAACTAAAAAGCAACTTCCTGACATTTTTTTCCACTTACATTTAAGCATTTTTAGATATAATTTATATATGAAATGCACATATCTGAAGTGTGAAATTTGATTAGTTTTGACAAATGCGTACACCCACATAATCTGCACCCTTAACAAGACACAGAATATGTCCATATTTGTTTAAAAGCTGAAACAAAGCCAAACAAAAAGCTCCTTTGTAGCTTCTTACTAGTCAATCCCCTTGGAAACAACCATTGATTACATTTCTATTTAACAGATTAGTTTACTTATTACTGAACTTAATATAAATGTAATCATATAATAGACACTTTTGTGACTTGCTTTTCTTTTGGATTTTCTAAATACAAATCATGTCATGTGCAAATAAACACAGTTTTACTTCTTCCTTTCAAATTTGATATATTTTATCTTTGTTGTAGTCCCAATCTTAGGGGAAGAACTTTCAACATTTCACTAATAGGTTTTTTGTAGGAAAAAAGTTTCCTTCTTTTTCTTGTTTTCTCAAAACTTTAAAAAATCATGAAGAGGTGTTGAATTTTGTCAAAATTATTTTTGAGCATCTATTAAAATGATAGTTCTTTAGTCTGTTACGGTGAATTGCTTCGATTTTTATACGATAAACTAACCTTGTATCCCTTGGACAAGCCCCACTTGGTAATAGAGTATTATCCTTTTTACATATTGCTGGATTTGATTTGTAAATACTTTATTATGAGGAATATTGGTCTGTAGAGTTTTGAGGGTTTTTTGTAAAATCTTGTCTGATATTAGTTTCTAAATTACAGAAGCTTCATAAAATGAGTTGGGAAGTATATCCTCTTTTATTTTTTGAGAAAAAAGAATAATATTGGCATTATTTCTTCCTTGTAAGTTTAATAGAATTCATTAGTGAAGATCCTTATGGGAAATACTTAAATTATGAATTCAATTTTTAAAATGAATATAGAATTCATCAGATTTCTATTTTTCCTGCATCAGTTTTGTTTTTTAAGAAATGTACCCATTCATTTTAACTGCCAAATTTATTGGCATAAAGTTTTACGTAATATTTCCTCATTATTCTTCTAAGGTCTGTAGTATCAGTAATGATATCCCCTCTTCTACTGTTGATATTGATAATTTGTGTTTTCTCACTTTCTTCTCAGTAAGCCTTACTACAGTTTCACCAATTTTATTAATCTTTTCACCAAACCAGCCCATAGCTTTACTGATTTTATTTTGGCCATTTTCTATTTCACTGACTTCTAGTTCTTACTTTCTTTTTTTCTATTTTCTTTGGGATTAATTTGCTTTTTGTCTATCCTCCTAAAGTAGAAGCACAGATCACTGGTTTTACAGATTTCTTCTCTTCTAATACAGGCATTCGACTATAAACTTCCCCCTAAGGGCTAATTTAGCTGTATCTCAACAAATTTTTATGCTGTTTTCAGTATCACTCTGTTCAAAATGTTTTCCAATTTCCCTATGACTTCTCTTTGACCCAAGGGTAATTTAGAAATGTGTTATTTAATTTCAAAATATTTGTATATTTGTGTAGCTATTTTATTGTTAATGATTTCTGACTTAATACTATTGCTATCAGAGAACATACTCCGCATAATTCTGTCCATCTACTTCTATAAGTCTAGTTTATCCATTCTATAATTTAAAAGCTGAAATGAAGCCAAATAATTTTCTGGCTAAAAAAACTAGTGTATGAATTTAAACTGTAAGCCAGACATCAGTATATTTATTCTAATACCTCATTTCCTCAGTTTCTCTGTTCTATATTTTCTGCTATTTTTATAAGAAAGAGGAGTTAGACAAGTGTAAGTCAGAAGTTAATACCTTAATAAAATTCAAAAAGCTAAAAAAATGAGGAAAAGGTAGTCAATTTCGAATTAACTATATTGAATACTGTTAGATGGAAAATACATTCTGAATACAATGGTAAAAGACACCACCTGTGGGAGCAACTGCTATCAACGCATAGTAAGTTTCCAAAGTCAAATGTTTTCTAGAAACAGATACACACATGCATGTGCACAAAACACACACATTCAAAGGCATGCACACACACACGCGTACACACACATTACACACCTACTCTATCTCCAGTTTAATGGTTTCTACTGGTTCCTACCGA
The DNA here is from genome assembly GCF_028858775.2 of Pan troglodytes. Classification (NCBI taxonomy): domain Eukaryota; kingdom Metazoa; phylum Chordata; class Mammalia; order Primates; family Hominidae; genus Pan; species Pan troglodytes. The sequence goes on from NC_072410.2 coordinate 54,239,549, forward strand.
AGGATTTTTGATGGCTGAGGAATTAGATTAAAAATAACATTCTTACTCTCATTTCATCAAGCACTTACCTTAAGGTACACTGCATTTCCGCTTCAGAGGGTATAGAGAGAACGCGGAAAATGTATTTGTCAACTAACAAAGAAAAGCTGTCTCCAGGATTCAAATAGCACCACAGATTTGGCTTCAATGGTAAGAGGTGACTCTTCTCTGAAGACTGGTAAAAACATGGATTTGTGTGTATCTAACAAATTAAAAAAGAATATAATTAAATTTAAAAAAGAATATAATACAATAATGTTGTAACACAAAATTACAACAAAAATACAATTAAGTATGAATTCACAATTTTGGTATCAAAAAAATTTAAGCATAAACTTAGACTTAAAAGTTTAATAAATCTAACTCTTATAAGTACCATAATTATTATTTATATATAAAAGAGAAAAGAAGCTACGGTATACCTCCCATTTCTCCAGGACTCAAAGGAAAAAAGCAAAGTTATCAACTAACTGGTTAAGAGTCTTCTATTTTGCTTAATAGAGACAACTAGACATCACAAGAAGAAATATGAAAAATAATTCTTAGTATGGAGAAACTGAGTCCCCCAACTTCCATATCCGAAATGCACTAATTTCCTGACAATGGCTAGTTTCTTTACCATTTATTTTCTCCTACTAATTTCTTATTACAATTAAAAAATAAGAAACTACAATGCTATGGTTTGAATGTGTCCCCCAAAGTCCATGTGTTGGAAACTCCAACCCTAAGGCCAACAGTGTTGACAAGTAGGACCTTTAACATGTAGGTCATAAGGGAAATGTCCTCATGAATGGATTAATGACATTATCACAAGAGTGGATTCATTATCTCGGGAGCAACTTTGTTATCTCGCGAGTGGGTCTGTAATAAATGCAAGTTTGGCCCTCTCTTGCTCACTCTCTCATGCATGCCCTCTCTCCATGTAATGCCTTCCACCACGTTATGATGCAGCAAAAAGGCTCTCACCAGATGCGGCCCTGGCATTTTAGACTTCCCAGCTTCCAGAATGGTGAGCCAAATAAATGTCTGTTCATTATAAATTACCCAGCCTCAGGTATTCTGTTATTGCAGCACAAAATGAACTAAGACATATAGGAAGGAAGATTCTAATCAAATCTCTCAAGCAAACAACACAGCTTTCTTTCTACCTCCTGAAAGAGGAATTGTCTTATTTGTTTAAATGAAACTCCCACTATCAAGACCATCCACATTCAAATCAAAGTAGTAAACAGATCTCAAAGTTAGAACTATTACAATATCCACTATTTTATATTATGTTTGCCACTATTTCCATGTTAGCAAAGATAACAAGAGTTGCTTCAAAAAACAAAAAGGACCTATTATGAGGTGCCTTAAAAATTCTAACTAGATTCAAGCTAAAATTGGCTCTTTCCATAAGTCAAATAGGCATTTTGTCATAATATCACTGGGTTTTTAAAACAAATAAGCTTTAGGATATGACAAAGCAATCTACATAATGCAGATCTTTGGTGGCTTTTTTTTAAGTACAATCTTATAGAGAGCACCTATCTCTATTACCCTTCCTTCTATCTATTTCATCAGTTTAAATGAGACTTTTTCTGGAGACATCACAGCAAAGTAATTACCACCCTGGGAATGGACATATGCTGAGCAATAACAACCACAAAAAAGACACATCTTTGAAGCTAGAATGAATATAATCCACCTAGTTCTGACCATTCAATTTCATAAGAATCTGGCCATACATCATATTTCTATCCTTTAAATCTGTGTTACAAGAAAGCAGTAAAATAAAACTTGAAGATAAAGAGCAGAGGTAGAAATTTAAAACAGAGATGACACAAATTTGGTCAGCCATTATTTTATTAGTCAAACTATATACAAGATTGCATAAGAATGGAGATGCAGTGTGATTTATGCAATATTGTATTCCTAAAAAGAGTAGTGAATGTTTGATTTTTAAATTCAAGTTACAATTTAAACAATGTTTAGAAATCTTTCACCATGCTAACAGCCACTCCTAATTTCTCTCTCTCAAAGCTGTCCTCTGGCTCTTGGCAGGTTGAGCTTTTGAGTGCAACAAGCACATGACAAACTGACAGGCTCTGAGCTTGTGTCCGCTGCTGAACTTGGGAATCATGCCCTGTATTCCTCATCCTTTTGGGCAAAGGCTCCCTTTCCTTGAGTATGTCATGGTCATCAGAGTCAGGAATGTTGAACTAACAGGAGAAGCAAGAGTCAGAACAGGAATCCACATAGCTTTGGTCTGAACTCTGAATATTCTTTAAGTGAGGCTTGCTTCTGATTATAGGCTAAGACCATGTTCTTTTCATTCATGAGCATGTTAAAACTTCAGATGAGTCTCTAAACAACGTTAAATACTGACATGGTCCCAAACTTACAAAGGCTAGGATGTTAAATACAAAGGCATAACATTGTAAGAGTGGAAAAGGTAAAATACTTAAGGAAACTACATTTCTTTACAAAAGCATCACAAACCCAAAGATAACGCAATATTCTGTTTGAGTATGTTTTCCTCAGCGGAAAGCACTTAATATTTAAATTATAGTTGGTTAAATATTGGCAGTCAGCAAATCCAGCCACAAAGAAAGTGAACCCATGAGTATGGTCCATGATCATCTCTTCCTTTTCCTAAAACTGTTCATACAGGAGATTCCGAAATGAAGAGTAAAAATGACACTCAAGTCTAATGTTTGATCCTCTAACGTAAACCTAAATTCATATTACTCACTGAATAAGTTAAAAAATCAATGTCAAACTACATATACTCCAACTAAAATGCTACACGTACATGAAGTCCAAAAAGTAGCTTTTAAAAAGTTACAAAGTATACAAAAACCTAACAATATTAATAAACAAAAAGGAAGATTACACACCAAAAAATTAGGAATGAAAACAATGGCATAATTACATAAAAAATAAAAGCTTTGAAAAATAACAGAATACTGTAAATACTTTATAGGAATACATTTGTAAATATGGCCAAAAGAGACAATTACCTAATAACGCCAAACAGATTTTTTTAAAGTATGTTTACGTGTATGTATGTGCAGCCTGTTTGAAAGTATTTATTATTTTTTTCTTTTTTTGAGACAGAGTCTTGCTCTGTTACTCAGGCTTGAGTGCAGTGGCATGATCTCTACTCACTACAACCTCTGCCTCCAGGTTCAAGCAATTCTCGTGCCACAGCCCCCTGAGTAGCTGGGACTACAGGCGCCCGCCACCACAACTGGCTAATTTTTGTGTTTTTAGTAGAGATGGGGTTTCACCACATTGGCCAGGCTGGTCTCAAACTCCTGGCCTCAAGTGATCCACCTGCCTTGGCCTCCCAAGGTGCTGGGATTACAAGTGTGAGCCACTGCACCTGGCTTGAGAGTATTTAATTATTAGAGAAAGGAGATTGAGTTGGACCTGTAATATTTCAAAAGTACAATCAATAATTAAAAATCTTTTCAATCCCTCCCAAAACAAGACCCCAGTGGATTTAAAGATTTTTCTGAATATTCAAACTTTTCTTGATATCACAAAAGGGTTAAGGATTCCCAACTGCTTCAATGAGACAAGTTTAACTTTGATTCTAAAAGCAAACAAGGGCAGAAAAAATATTGGCAAACCCAACCTCACCATGATTAAAAGATATAACTACCTACATGAGAGACATTGTTGGTGTATGCCTTTTAACAAATTCATGAGATTATAAATTAAAACTTCAACAGATCATGCTATAACTTTAGAAGTGGTGCAAAGGATGCATTATCCCTGCAAAAAATGAAACTAAAATACAAATCAATTTCCTATAGCTTTCTCTTAGAGTTATCATTAAATATTAAAGAATGATAGATGTATACCCCCAAAAAGCACCTTATTTTCAGTGTTTTGTTTGTTTGTTTAATTTGGAAAGCTTTTTTTTTAACAAAATAAGTTGAGGAAAGGCTATTATTATAGGATTTTCCAGATATTTCACAAGTACAATTTTAATTTCATGAGAAGAAAAACAATCTCAATTCGGGAACTTTGAGCAATAAAAAAACACAACCACCCAAAGACGTATATTTTGAGGGTCAATAATAAAAGGCAAAAAAGAAAAACTGCAACTTATAGAGCTACTGCCTCAATCATCCATGACCCCAAGTGAGTAAGATTTTATTAAAATGAAATAAAAGCACTGACAGCTATGAATTCACCCTGAGGGCATAACCAATCACTGGTGATACAGTCATTTACAAAGAACATCATCATCAGTTTGCCTTTGTAATGTCTTTTCTCCCCGCTGATACTAGGCTGTAGATTAAATTTAGATGAAATATAAAAAAGCTAACATCATCTCCTCATGAGCTAGCATCATCTCCTCATGCACTATTTCCTAGAACTGCTGGAGAGCTACAGCATTTTTTGTAGGAGAAATATTAGAGGGAAAAAAGGCAGAAAGTCATCCAATTTAAAAGTACAAATTAGTAATTGCCCTAATTGCATTCAACTCTCCTTGTCAAAGCTATTTTTTTATTTGGTGGTAAGTTTGGATTTCCAAGTTAAAGAAAAGCAGAAAAACATTTAATCACTTAAATATAATTTGGGGCATGCAGTATACAGAAGGGATCATCATACCAAAACATTTGCTATATTCATTTATGTAATTTTACAAAGATTTTTAACTAAAATTTCCCTCTTGACATTTTATTACACTTGTATAGATAACTTGCTTTAGTAGATCAAAGAATTTGTGACTGATCAGGGAACAGAGAATAAGTGATATTTAACAAACATTAAGATAAAATGAATGAACTAGAAGTCACTTGTCCATCTCATTCTGATTTTCAAGATCTTTAAACTTCCATTAACAATTAAAATCAGTGTTAGAAATTCTCTAAATGTCTTTAAATTGCACCTTGTAGACAGTGCAGCTACAATAAGCTGCTGAATAAATACATCAATCTATTTCAAGATAATGGGCATTTTATTAAACTATATTAATATAAACATGGTTATTAGCTAGTCTGGTTTCTAATGTGCAACTCAAGTCTTCAGTCCATTTTTCTACTGGATTTTTTATTTTTTTCTCATTGATTAAAGGCATCTGTCATATGTTTTGGATAGCACTCCTGATATAGTTTGGATATTTGTCACTGCCCAAATCTCATGGTGAATTGCAATCCACAATGCTGGAAGTGGGGCCTGGCAGGAGGTGCTTGGATTATAGGGGCAGATGCCTCATGGCTTGGTGCCATCTTAAAGATAATGAGTTCTCATGAGATCTGGTCATTTAACTAATACAGAGTGGGCACCTCCCACACTGTATTAGTCTGTTTTCACCTAAGACTGGGTAATTTATTACAAAAAAAAAAAGGTTTAATTGACCCACAGTTCTGTAGCCTGTACAGACAGCATGGCTGGGGAGGCCTCAGGAAACTTTCAATCATGGTGGAAGGCAAAGGGGAAGCAGGCAAATCCTATATTGCTGGAGCAGGAGAAAGAGAGAGAAGGGGGAGGTGCTACAAACTTTTAAACAACCAGATGTCGCGAGAACTCACTATCATGAGAACAGCAAGGGGGAAATCCAATACCACCATGATCCAATCACCTCCCACCAGGCCACTCCTCCAACACTGGAGATTACAGTTCAACACGAGATTTGGGCAGGGACACAAATCCAAACCATATCACCCTCCCATTCTCTCTTGCTTGCTCTGCTTTCAACATGTGATGTGCTGGTTTCCCTTTTGCCTTTTTCCATGATTGTAAGCTTCCTCAGGCCTCCCCAGAAACCAAGCAGATGCGGGCACCATGCTTCATGTAAAGCCTGCAAAACTGTGAGCCAATTAAACCTCTTTTTATAAATTACCCAGTCTCAGGTATTTCTTTATAGCAACACAAGAATGGCCTAATACAGAAAATTGGTACTGGAACTGGGACATTGCTATGAAGATATCTGTAAGTGTGGAAGTGACTTCAGAACTCCCTAACAGGCAGCAGTTAGAAAAGTTTGGAAGGCTGAGAAGAAGACAGGAAGATGAGAGAAAGTTTGGAATTTCTTAGAGATTGGTTAAATGACCAAATGATCAGCAAATTTGTGACCAAAATGCTGATAGTGATATGGACAACGACGTCCAGTCTAAGGAGGTCTCAGATGGAAATGAGGAACTTATTGGGAACTAGAGCAAAGGTCAAGTATGTTATGTCTTAGCAGAGAGCTTGGCTGCATTTGGTTCACACCCTAGGGATCTATGGAAGTCTGACCTAAAGAATGATGATTTAGGGAATCTGGTAGAGGAAACCTCTAAGCAGCAAAGTGTTCAAGAAGTGGACTGGCTGCTTCTAACAACCTGCACTCAAACGCATAAGCAAAGAAATGACTTAAAGTTGCAACACATATTCAAATAGGAAGCAGAGTGCAAAAGCTTGATAAATTTGTAGCCTAGCCATGTGGCAGAGAAATAAAAAGCTTTTTCAGGAGAAGGATTCAAGCAGGCTGTGAAGCAACCACTTGCTAGAGAGATATGTGCACAACTAAAAAAAAAGTCAGGCTGGGCACAGTGGCTCATACCTGTAATCCCAGTACTTTGGGAGGCTGAGGCGGGTGAATCACCTGAGGTCAGGAGCTTGAGACCAGGCTGGCTAACATGGCAAAACCCCATCTCCACTAAAAATACAAAAAAAATTAGCTGGGCGTGGTGACACGCGCCTGTAGTCCCAGCTACTTGGGAGGCTGAGGCAGGAGAACTGCTTGAACCCAGGAGGTGGAGGTTGCAGTGAGCTGAAATCACGCCACTACACTCCAGCTTGGGTGACAGAGCAAGACTCCATCTCAAAAAACAAAAAACAAACAAACCAACAAAAAAACAAGTTCTAATATCCAAGACAATGGAGAAAAGGCCTCAAATGCATTTCAGAGACCTTCCTGGCAGCCCCTCTTATCACAGGCCCAGAGGCCTAAGAGAGAAGAATGATCTCATGGGTTAGTCCCAGGGCCCTGCTGCCCTGCATGGCCTTGGGACAGTGCTATCCATATTCCCACTGCTCTGGCTCCAGCCATGGCTCAAAGGACCCCACATACAGCTTGAGCTGCCATTTTGGAGGATGCAAGCCATAAGCCTTGACAGCTCTCACACGGTGTTAAGCCTGTGGGTGCACAGAGTGCAAGAGTGGTGGATTCTTGGCAGCCTCCAGCTAGATTTCAGAGGATGCATGGAAAAGCCTGGGTATCCAGGCAGAAGCCTGCTGCAGCGGCAAATTCCTTACAAGAGAACTTCTACTAGGGCAGTGCAGAGAATAAATGTGGGGTGGGAGGTCCCACAGAGAGTCCCCACTTGGGACACTGCCTAGTAGAGCTGTGAGAAGAGGGCCACCATCCTCCAGACCCAAACATAGTAGATCTACCAACTCCAGCCTGTGAGAGCAGCCTCAGAGGATGTACCCTCCAAAGCCAGAGGGGTGGAACTGCCAAAGGTCTTGGGAGCCCACCCTTTGCATCAGTGTGCCCAGGATATGGACACAGAGTCAAAGATTACTTTGGAGCTTTGAGACTTACTGACTGCCCTAATGGGTTTTGAACTTGTGTTGGGCCTACAGACCCTTTGTTTTGAAACAGGGATGTCTACCCAATGCCTATACCCCCATTGTTTCTTAGAAGTAAATAACTTTTGATTTTACAGGCTCATAAATAGAAGAGACTTGCCTTGTCTCAGGTGAGACTTTGGACTTCTCAGGTAATGCTGGAATGAATTAAGACTTTGGAGAATTATTGGGAAGGCATGATTGTATCTTGCAATGTGAAAAGGACATGAGATTTGGGTCAGGTCAGGGGAAGAATTATATAGTTTGGGTGCTTGTCCCCACCTGAAACTCATGTTGAATTGTAATCCACAAATGCTGGAGGTGGGGCCTGGTGGGAATTATTTTAATCATGGGGGTGGGGATACCTCATGGCTTGGTGCTATCTTCCAAATAGTGCATGAGTTCTCGTGAGACTTAGTAATTTAAAAGTGTGTGGCTTAGCAAAGACATGGAGTCAACCTAAATGCCCATCAATGATAGACTGGAAAAAGAAAACGTGGTATATATATACCACGGAATACTCTGCAGCCATAAAAAGGAAAAAGATCATGTCCTTTGAAGGGACATGGATGGAGTTGGAAGCCATTATCCTCAGCAAACTAATGCAAGAACAGAAAACCAAACACTGCATGTTCTCACTTATAAGTGGGAGGTGAATGATGAGAACACATGGACACGGAGTGGGAAACAACACACAATGGGGCCTACTAAAGAGTGGAGGGTGGGAGGAGGGAGAACATCAGGAAGAATAGCTAATGGATGCTGGGCTTAATAGCTGGATAATGGAATAATCTGTGCAGTAAACCACCATGGCACACATTCACCTAGGTAATAAACCTGCACACCCTGTACATGTATCCCTGAACTTAAAAGTCGAAGAAAAAAAAAAGTGTGTGGCACCTTCCCCTCACTCCCTCTCCCTTGCTCCTGCTTTCAACATGTGACATGCCTATTTCCCCTTTGCCTTCTGCCATGATTGAAAGTTCCCTAAGGCTTCACCAAAAACCTAGCAGATGATGGCACCATGCTTCCTGTAAAGCCTGCCCATGAGCCAATTAAATCTTTTTTCTTTTCTTTTTTTTTTTTTTTTTTTTGAGACGGGGTCTCACTCTGTCTCCTAGGCTGGAGTACAGTGGTGCGATCTCAGCTCACTGCTATCTCTGTCCCCCTGGGGTTCAAGCAATTCTCCTGCCTCGGCCTCCCGAGTAACTGAGATTACAGACACCCACCACCACGCCTGGCTAATTTTTTTTTTTTCTCTTTTGGGACGGAGTCTCACTCTGTCACCCAGGCTAGACTGCAGTGGCATGGTCTCAGCTCACTGCAAGCTCCGCCTCCTGAGTTCATGCCATTCTCCTGTCTCAGCCTCCTGAGTAGCTGGGACTACAGGCACCCGCCACCACGCCTGGCTAATTTCTTGTATTTTTAGTAGAGACGGGGTTTCACCATGTTAGCCAGGATGGTCTCGATCTCCTGACCTCATGATCCACCCGCCTCAGCCTCCCAAAGTGCTGGGATTACAGGCGTGAGCCACCGCGCCTGGCCACGCCTGGCTAATTTTTGTATTTTAAGTAGAGACAGGGTTTCACCATGTTGGCCAGGCTGGTCTTGAACTTCTGACCTTAAGTGATCTGCCCGCCTTCACCTCCCAAATTGTTGGGATTAGAGGTGTGAGCCACGGCACACAGCCTAAATCTCTTTTCTTTATAAATTACCCAGTCTCAGGTATTTCTTTATGTCAATGCATGAATGGCCTAATTACATGTGCCAATTACATGTGTTTCAAATATCTTCTCCCTGTTGTAGTTATCATTTTCATTATAGTGTCTTTTGATAAACGAAGTTTCTTATTTTAATTTCATTGGCTTTTACCAACTGTTTTTATGGTTCATGCTTTTCATATCCTGTTTAAAAACCCTTCCCTACTCTAAAGTCATAAGGGTTTTTCCCTATATTATATTCTAAAAGTTTTATAGTTTGACTCTCACATTTAATCTACCTGGAGTAGATTTTTGGGTCTGCAGTAGGGATCTAATTTTTTTTTTCCAAACAGATAACTGTCCCAGTACCATTTACTGATAAAAACTCCTCTTCCCCACTGATACGCAATGCTAGCCCTGGCCCAGTCAAACTTCCACATACATAAGTCCAAATCTAAGGTTGCTTTCAGTTCTAAAATATTATTCAACTGAAGGCACTAAAACTTCTTGTTAAGACAGATCATCAATTAGTTGTAACTTGAAGACATTTTTTTAAAGAAAAGACACCCAATGCCAAGAGAATCCTGACTTCAGAAACATAACAACAACAACAAAATACTACAGAGTTCAAAGAACCTGGGCTCTCATTCCCATTCTAGAATTTGCTGAGTATTTAAGATCAGACGTTCTCCAGAAGGCTATGACATTCTAAGTTGTCAAAAAAAGGTACTCGAAAAAGGATAAAAAAGATCTACCTTTCTCCCATGTCTAAACATCACATTTATGGGAAAGTTGACAAAATTACACTAAATAATATTTAAAAGATCATAAACAGAGGTATAACTTAAATAAATCATTCCAAATTTTAGTTTTATATCTAGTGGTCATGAAGAATTTTTGCTCTAGCTTCTAGTATTATTTCTACTACAGTTTTGTGCTCAAAAGACACCTGTTAATGTCATACATAGTGGTTTTATGATCTGTGCACCATCTAATTAAAGACCCAGTAAAAGTGAAGAGTATTTTAAAAAGGAGCCTTTTTATAACTGAACACTGCTAAAATCCCACATAGAAATTTGGCTCAGTACATACTGGATAAAATTTAACTCAAGGTAAGATTTTCAACTAATAAAATCACCTTTAATTTGGGCATATTTATTTTACATTATTAGTACTCTTTTGTTTTTTTGTTTTTTGAGGCGGAGTCTCGTTCTGTCACCCAGGCTGGAGTGCAGTGGCGCAATCTCGGCTCACTGCAAGCTCTGCCTCCCAGGTTCACGCCATTCTCCTGCCTCAGCCTCCAGAGTAGCTGGGACTACAGGCGCCCACCACCGCGCCCGGCTAATTTTTTGTATTTTTAGTAGAGACGGGGTTTCACCGTGTTAGCCAGGATGGTCTCAATCTCCTGACCTCGTGATCCACCTGCCCCGGCCTCCCAAAGTGCTGGGATTACAGACGTGAGCCACCGCGCCCGGCCTTATTAGTACTCTTTTGAATAGCCACAAAAGTACAAAATATATCTGAATAATTTTCAGCCAAGTATAGACACAACTCCAACTAAGCACCTTTATTAAAGCCAATTTATAAAACATTTTAAAATATAAATGTCCTTGATTAACACTGAGAAAAAATGTAAATGTTTAAAATATTCATGCATTAGTAAATATGACGGTTTTCTAATCACCTATTTTTGATATAAAAAAATTTAATGTCATGTCAATTTTGTTATAAGAAGGGTTTCTTCTTATCGTTGAGTAAATAAAGAGTGTAAAGAGAAAATCTGATATCTATTGAGTTGTCCACAATTCCACAGGTTAATTTGCCCACAAAATAAATGTGCTGACATGGACACAGTGGCAGAGCAGACACTGGAGACTCAGAAGGGTGTAGTGTGAGAGGTGGGACAGGGTTGAGAAATTACCTAATGGGTACAATGTACACTATTCAGGTGACGGTTACACTAAAAGCTCAGACTTCACCATTTCACAATATAACCATGTAACAAAACTACACTGCACTCCCTAAATCTATATAAATAAAAAAATAATCATTTCTATATTTCAAGATCCCTCTATTCTTTCCTTTAATGTGCTTTAGTAACAACAAAAAAACTTATTTTAGGCCATGGTAGTTCATTGGCAGGGTATTAGAAATTGGGCACTAGAGAATAACATACTTTTGTAAAAATCTACCATGTTCCCACTCCTAGATATGCCACAGATAGTTCTCACCACAGCGTTTACTCATGCATTCAACAAGTATTAATTAAATACCTACTATGTCTTAGGCACTATGCTAAACACTAGGGATACAAAGTTAGTCAGAGTTCCTATACTCAAGGACCTTATGATCCAGTATGTCATCTCAGAAGAATAAGATAGCTGGAGAGGATACAGAGATTAATATCTAATGGTAAATACAGTGGCTCCTAAAGGAGTGTTGACTCCAGATGTTAACACTTTTTCAAGAAACTAAGATAATGCAGAATGAAGATGAGACATAAACTCTTTTAAAGATTATTTATTCAAGGTTGAGATAAGGTGAATACATTGAATAATTTTTTATTCAAAAAATTTCCAAGTACTAAAATTAAAAAGATGCTTTCCAAATTTGGAAACAGTTAAACATAGGATAATAAAAGCAAGTACTATCTGTGTAAAATAAAGAACTAATGATTTAACAGGCAGTTGTATATAAAATATGAAAATACAAATTGGTTTAAAAAAGTTATAAATTAATGAATTCCATGAAATTTTACCACCATACGATCTAGTCTAAAATAAATGGACCCTCATGTACGTATTTCATTCTCTTACACAATAGACTCTGCAAATGAAAAGGAATAATCACATTGTATATTCTTGGAAACTGGCTGTCCCTGCATATCATCAGTGATTTCACAGCAGTAAACTATAAAGCAAGCAATTAAAATCGAGCCCTCAAAAAAAACTTTCAAATTAAAATCATTTTTCAAAACTCGAAGTTGAACAAAGTCTAAGTTTTAGAAATATTCAACTCTATACAGAGTGATACAGAATATGTTAAAATATAACCCTATAACATTTAAGTTACTTTGGTCACTACCCCAGCTTAAAAAACCAACCATTAATAGTTATGGGCTTTCTTATTAGATATTATTTGGAGTATTCAATTTTAAACCAAATCATAATATATACATGAACTGGCAGTCATCTTTCATTGAAATTCTAATTAGGTAAATGTGGCATTGTCCTATGAGAAAATATGTAGTTTTCCTCACAGTTTAGATCTTTATCTCCTAATTATTTTCTGGCAATGAGAAGGGTATATTCTGACATTAATTCCCTATTCCCATAACCTTAGAAAATAGGCACCTCTGCTTGGGAACTGAAAGGGTAAGAGACGAAAGTTAAAATGAATCATTAATAACATATTTACCGGTTTGATTCGCAGCTGACCACCTGCCACCTCAAGAATGGCATGTCTTCTGGATACTCTCTTGTCTGTTATCTATACAGTAAAAAAATTAAAAGATTAAGAATAGCCACCTCCTCAAAAAGCAACAAAACAAAAAGGCAAACGAAACCCTTGGCGATGTTTCTGAAATCAGTAGACTAGATATGAAATATATCATTCATTCGACAACTGTATATTGAAATGATTGTCCTCATTTAACAAATAATGAAACTCAGAGATTAAAAAAACCTGCCCAGTCATGGAAGAGTCAACAACAGAGCCTCAAGCCTAGAATCTAACGGATCCCAAAACCTTGCATGATAGTTTCCATTCATGACAGACATCTACTGGGGATTCTTACCAAGAAAATTCATAAAATAGGAAAAGTCTGTATATAATTTGTACTCACCAGAAAACATTTCAAATACAAGAAACATATAGTATGTCATGATGATAAAGGTTTTAGAAGGAAGAGATCCCATGCTCAAGGATCTGGTAAGTGTAAAAGGGTCTGACTATAGGCTTTGGGGTCAAAGAGACCCAGATCAGGCAGAACTGCCTGCAAACTCTGGGGCCATCAGCAGCAGTTAAGAGTTCAGGAAGGCAAGAAGGGGAATAGTGAAAACCAAACATTTTCAGTATGAAAGAAATTGGCATTTTTAAAAAATATCTATTTGCTTCCTGTTTTGAGCCAACAGTGTTCTACTTATGCTCACAATCATTTCCACATACCAAAGTTCAAAAATTGTTTGCATTTTAAATGCTGACAGTGCCAATCAAAGCTTTCCCTTTTCACTGTAAATTCAATAGTTAAGATTGCCTTTTTTATTTGTGGTTGATTGATAGGTAATGAAAACATGTTAAGCACCAACTTCAATAACACCGTAACTACTTGACCCATCTCTTGGTAACCTTGATATTTAGCACTTGAATGTTGGCACTAACCGCATAAAGACCAAAATTATCAGTAAAAAATAGACCATACCAATGCATAAACTCAATTAAACCTATTAGTTCCACAAAAAATGTGAAACTGCCAGGAGTCAGTATTCATTTTTTTAACCAGATAGCTGTTCCACACTTAAGGCTGTAACATATAGATAGTAATATCAAGCATCGGAATGAGTATCACATGAATGAATTTTTCACAATCTACTGTTAGCCACAATGGCTATCCAAGAAGTAAGTACAAACTAATAATCTATTGTTTCAGGAAAAAAGAGGCTAAAAATTTAAAGATTCCTTTCTTTTTCCCAGATTGTACCTTTTTTTTAAATTATACTTTAAGTTTTAGGGTACATGTGCACAATGTGCAGGTTAGTTACATATGTATACATGTGCCATGCTGGTGTGCTGTACCCAATAACTCGTCATTTAGCATTAGGTATATCAGATTGTACCTTAGTAGGCTAAAAACAACAGCAGTTATCTGATGACTCATTGCATCATTTGCACAGAACTTTCGCTTAAATGTTGTGATTCAACATAACATTGCCATAGCTATTATTAACACTTTACATAGAAATTGAAAGTCCAGAGAATTTAGGTAACTTGGGTAGGTCACTCTCCAAGTAGGCAGCACTCCAAATCCACACTCCTTTTAATAAAAATAGGTAATAGGCAGGGTGTGGTGGCTGCAATCCCAGCACTTTGGGAGGCTGAAGTGGGAAGACTGCTTGAGCCCAGGAATTCAAGACTAGCCTGGGCAACACAGTGAGACCCCCATCTCTACATAAAGTAAAAAATTAGCTGGACAGAGTGGCATGTGCCTATAGTCCCAAATATTAATACTTGGGAGGCTGAGGTATGAAGATTGCTTGAACCCAGGAGGTCAAGGCTGCAGTGAGCCATGATCATGCCACTGCACGCCAGCCTGGGGGACACGGTGAGACCCTGCTTCAAAAAAAAAAAAAAGATAATAAATGTAGAACACATTTATACATGACTATACCTACATGTAATCATTCAAAAGTAATTTCAAAAAATGCACATTATTCTGTGGCTGAGAGTAAGCAGTTCCTATTTCTGACTTGGGTACCAAAATCTCATTGTTACTTCCATACTACGAACCAATTTTCTAACCAACAGAGTAATAAGCTATCAAATATAAAACTATAGCATATAAAGCTGGTTCCTTTAACAGTCCATCTTAAATTTCTTTCTTTCCTTTTTTAAACTGTATTTTTTCAGGAAGCAATAAATGAACTTTTCCTATCTCTGTCTTTCTTTGAAGTAAGCTTCACTGACACTACGAAGATAAAAGACATTTTAAGTAATATAAAAGTATAATGTGACCTCTAGTGGACACATAACTCCACAACAGTGTAATTTCATTACAAGCTATGTGTCTTTATAGAATACAAAAAGAATGCTATAAACAATCTTTGAAATTAACATCACTCAGACATTTATAGTGTTCCTTTTAAAGTAAACCCCTAAATAGTGAATACACGATAAAATAACCATTTGCACTTTCTCAATGGGAAGCATAAAGGTTTAATAAATTATCATTAAAACATTTTAATTTCAGGATTGATATATGGAGAGGGGTGGGGAGCAAGAGACAGATTATCCTAAAGATCTGATGATCTGCTTTATTTAACAGCCTATCACTGCTCCTTATACAGAGTGAATATCCAACACATTTTTATTATTTATTAATTAATATATCAACTGTAATAACAATCAATTATCAACACCAAAGCACCATTCTAGACTTGTCATGTATCACCTTTTTCAGTCTTCACAAAATCTGTGAAGATACTATTATTATACTTCACTTCATAGGTGAGAAAATGGAAGTACAGAGAGTTTAAGCAACTACTCAGTTACACAACCAATAAGTAGTAGGGCCAGGATCTGAACCTAAGGAATCAGATTCCAGAACCATTCATGCTCTTAACATTGTATTGCATCCCTCAATATCATTACATGAAACCTAAAGCAAAACCTCAGTTTTTAAGATGATTTACCCAGTTTAACTGTCAAACTAGAACACAGTAAAGAACTGGAAATAAGGCAGAAATGGCTATTTAATAACCAAATAGACATTCAGAGGAGATTCAGATCCTAAATAAAGCTCCAAGAGGCCCTCAGGCTTTCATTTGGTCCTGCTTATCTAATGGCATACCTAAGTCTAACAAGATATGTCATCCAAATTCTTAATTCTCTATTCATAAAGTGGATAGGATTTAGTAGACAGCACACTGACAACAGGAGAAAATGACTGATGTTGGTCTGCAAGTGGAAAGAGAAAGGCTACTAAAAAGCAAAGAAACCCAAGGACTCAAAAAGAATACACTGGTTAGAGGCCACTTAGGGTAGGACAAATGGCATAAATTACTTCAAAATATACTGAAGGCTTGCCCAAGTTTACTTACTGATTACCAAGAGTCACCAAGTTTAAATTAAAACTTCAACTGAAAGTTAGATATTTTACATCTTAGAAAGCCATAAAAATAGTTAAATTGAAGAATTCCAATTTTTATAGAATTATAGTCACCTAAATTCTAATCACAACACACATTCTTCAAAGAAATCAACAAATAGAGCAAATAAAACTACCCATATCCCATCCCATATGTAATGCAAAACTAGGAGATGGAGATTACTAAAAACTTTAATTTACATGTAAGAGAGATGAGAAATGCCAGTTTCAGAAGATCAAGCCCCAGAACCTATGCTGGAGCAGAGAAAATCAGGTGGCAAATGACAGAAAAAGAGGAGAGAGGGAGTGGGAATCTAGGGGTGCTGAAGCATAGGTATCACTCCCCAAAAAAATTAAGTCACACTTTTACTGGGAAATACTAAAAACACATTTCAGATCCAACATTGCAGAGGCCAAGCTAACAGAGAATCCAAAAGAGAGGCATAAAAATATGTGGAACCAGGTATAGCAAGCTCAGAAAAGGCACCACTTCTCAGGGAGGAGGAGGACACCTGGAAGAAAAAAATAAATCCAATAGTACAGATTTTGCCTTCAAAATACCATTCCCCACTAAAAGAAACCAGAACTCTTTTGAGAAATGTCATATTCCAGGTCTGAAGCACAAAAAGTATAATGTGGACCTAGGATATCTTCTTGTGCCAGAGGACAAAGAAATGCTCAAAAATTGATGGGTGCATGTCAGAAGGACAGAGAAACCAGTGCAAAAAAACTCTGATTGACCAAATTTAGAACAATTCGAGCATCAAAATAGTGATAATACTGGAATACAGCAAATTGAATCCCAAAATAATCCATGATTCCATACAAATCTACATAAAGTAAAAAATTAGTTGGACAGGGTGGCATGTGCCTATAGTCCCAAATATTAATACTTGGGAGGCTGAGGTAGGAAGATTGCTTGAGCCCAGGAGGTCAAGGTTGCAGTGAGCCATGATCGCACCACTGCACTCCAGCCTGGGCGACAGGGTGAGACCCTGTCTCAAAAAAAAAAAAAAAAAAGATAATAAAAAAGATTCCATATGAATCATGGATTATTTTGTGATTCAGTGTGCTGTATTCCAGTATTATCAGAGGGTAAGACTGGGAGACATGCATTTCTTTATAAAAGAATGCCAGCTAAAGCAGAAAAAATGGTAGAACCAGAAAAATCACTATTTTCTTACTATCAATGTAAAAATTAAGTTAGGAACGGATAAAAGGATGTTTATTTCCCAACAAGAAAAAGGTCTGTTGGGAATAAATACTCATGAAGTCTCAGTATCACTCCACAGATTACTGACAAAGGAAATGGTAGATTAACTGCGAAATCTGGCAGATACCACCTTACCAAGGTGATTACACTTACCACATCACCACAGCAGGACAAACTGATAGATGTGCTTCCTAATGTGGTACTCTGAATAAACATCACCTACTTAATATTTTCACCAAAAATGTTTAATGTGAATCAAATTATGTGCAAAGAATCAGAAAAACAAAAATTGTGGGACACTCTAGGAATAACTGGCCTGGACTCACAGAAGCACTGATGTCATTAAAGACAAAAGGCAAGAAAACCATTCTAGATTAAATTTAAAAAAATTTAACTGGATCCTGATTTTTTTTAAAAAATGCAAAAAGTACATTATTGAAAACGATGTACAAAACTGAGTATGGGATATTAAAATTTATGGCACAGTTACACATTTCTAGAATATAATAACAGAATATAGCTATATAGAAATGTCCTTGTTCTTAGGTGACACATGTTGACATATTTAGTGATGAACTGCCATAATGCATGTATGTACTTTCAACTGTGTTCAGGAGAAAGAAAAAAATGTGTGCACACACACACAGGCATATTACAGAAGAAAAATCAATGCCTTATTTGATTAAATTGCTGTTTGTCAAATTTCTGTTACTTGTAGTCAAAAGCAACTGTGATTAATACACATTCCTCTAACAATTGTTATATTTATTTATTTTTTTAGAGATGGGATTTTGCCATTTTGGCCAGGCTGGTCTCAAACTCCTGGCTCCAAGTGATCTGCCCACCTGGGCCTCCCAAGGTGCTGGGATTACAGGCATGAGTCACTGTGCCTGGCCTTAGACTTTTTTTTTTTTTTTCAGACTAAGCTTCACTCTGTTGCCCAGGCTGCAGTGCAATGGCACAATCTAGGCTCACTGTAAACTCTGCCTCCCAGGTTCAACCTATTCTCCTGCCTCAGCCTCCCGAGTAGCTGGGACTACAGGCATGCGCCACCATGCCCAGCTAATTTTTTTTTTACATTTAGTAGAGACAGGGTTTCAACATGTTGGTCAGGCTGGTCTCGAATTCCTGACCTTGAATGATCCACCCACCTCGGCCTCCCAAAGTGCTGGGCTTACAGGTGTGAGCCACCGTGCCCAGCCCTAAACTGAATTCTTAATATTGTTTCTTGAATGTGAACAGGTCTCTCTATTCTTATACCACTTTTGTAGTGATACCATGTGGATCCCTTATATTTGACTTTCTGGTTTTAAATATTAATAGAATACTTCATCTACTATAATATACATACAGGTCCCTTCTCTAGTTTTAAGATACGAAGATTATACCAGAAGAAAAGATAAACACATGAAAACATAAAAGAACTGTTTATGATCTGTTTGTTACCAAATACTTATTTTCGGTATTTATTGAAGTCAAACAAAATGGAGATTTTCTTATGTGACGAGCAGAAATACTTAGATATTTTGTATCAAAGTCTGTGATCTGTTTGTTTGACTGCAATTCTCAAAATTCTAAAAACGAAAGAAACAACCCTGAATAAAGTAAAAGCAGAAAAGCTACTGGATCTTGAAATAGAATAGGGTGGTACCTTTCATTTCATTTTTTGTCTACATATAATATAGACAACACAAGTTAATTTTTTGTAAAATGCTTTTCTAGAGAAGTTTCTGAACATCATAGACAGATATAATATATCGCATTAATTCAATGTTCTCATGTAACTTGGTTTCTGTACATATAAGAACAGAAAATAGTTCGTTTTTCAGTATAAACTATATTACAAATTGTTTTTTAGTATAAACTGTATTACACAAGATATTATTATAGCACAAATATAGTACACAGGATGTATATTATAGTACAAATTATTTGTTTTTCAGTATAAACTATATTACACAGGAAAGGTTAAGATAATTATATAATACTTTATACTTTAATTTTATAAAAATTATCTTGTATGAATAAAATCAGAAAGATGGCTGACTAGAGGTGCCCAATGCGTGCCCTGCCCCCCAAAAAGGGACCCAAACACAGAATCAACAACTACAATTCAACTGGATTGTCTGAGGGAAAGCACTCAAATGCAGCAAGAGAGTGGCAAGATCCCTGTGGAGCACAAAAGCAGGATGAAAAGAGGGGCAAGGCACCCTGCCTCTGCTGTCCCATCTCCCCAGTGAGACTGGCTGGGAGCCAGGAGGGACTTCTTATGAGGTAATGGTAAGCACAGGGCCCCAACCACAGAAACTTGCAGTCCTTACTACAGGAGAATCCCACAGTCCTTATAAGCCTTGAGCTGTTTGGAGAGCTACCTGGAATTTACAAAGCTACATTACTCCACAGTAGGAGCTCGTGTTATGCACTCCCCACCCTTGCATGACCTAAGCTCTACAGCATAGCATCTTCTTGAAACCAGAGCCACTGCTGGAGGGCGTCCTGCTCTGGGGGCCAATAGCCACTGTGTCTCTCTAGCTTTGAGGCTCTACCATCATTCCATAAAGACCACATGAAGGACTGTAATGCAATGACTTCAGTTACTGAGAGCCTGGGCCCAGGGACAGTCATGACTCTGGTACTGCATAATGGGGAAGTCAACCCCAGGCTGGCCAAAACACCACATGCCTGCACCTCCAGCTGCAGAAACAGCATAGCAGCCCACCCCTGGTATGCACTTCCCCAAGCTAGCCAAACCATTGTGAGCTCACACCCCAGCCAGAGAAACAGAAGACCACCCCCAGTGGGCATGCCACCAAACTGGCCTAATCATTGTGTGTCCATACCCCCAAATGAGGAAACAGTCTGGTGGAACCACCCTAGGCTGACATACTCCACAAGCCAGCCAAACTGTCCCACACCTGCACTCCTAGCTGGATAAACAGCCTGGTGGCTCTTTCCTCAGTAAGCCAGACCCTAAGCAGCCAAACCACAACTTGTCTGCACCCTAAGTCTGATAAACAGCCCAGAGAGCCAGTCCCTGAGGTCTCTGCACACCAGCACCCTCAGCCTGAGAAGTAGCCTAGCAGCCCTGCCCTCAGTGACCCAGTCTCCAAGCCAGCTGACTCACTATGTGTACATGCATACCCCTGGCCCAACAACCAGCCTGGCGAGCCCATCTCTGGCAAAGTCACACCACCACCACCACCACACACTTCCACAGCCTAGGCCACTGAGGCACTTGCAAACATCACTAATATGGGTTACAGCTGAGTAAACTGCACAGGGACCATACCACTGTGCTCACTGAGAACCTAAGCCAATGTACTCTACCTGTCAGACACCATAAGACCCATCTAAAGGAATAGGTCTTTCTCTGTGAAAGCTACTACATAAAATTAGAAGAGGCAACTATTCCACCAGATGAGCAGATATCAATATAGGGACATAAGAAACATGAAAAAAAATAACACCCCCAAAGGAACACATTAATTCTCCAATAGCAGACTCCATTAAAAAAAAGAAATATATAAAATGCCAGAAAAAGAATTCAAAATAACTTTAAGAAAGTCAACAAGATAGAAGAGAATGCAGATAACCCAATTTACCAAAATCAGAAAAATAATTCATTATCTAAATGAGAAATTCGACAGAAAGAAACATCATAAAAAAATAACCAAACAGAAATCTTACAGCTGAGGAATTCAGAGAATAAAATAAAAAATAAAATCAAGCCTTCACCAGACTATATCAAGCAGAAGAATTTCCGAACTTAAAGACAAGTCTTCTGAAATAACCCAAAGAAAAAAGTATATACTAGAATGAAGAAAACCGATTGAATTTATGGGACAACATTAAGTGAACAAATATTCACATTATGAGAATTCCAGAAAAAGAAAATATGGAAAAGGCATAGAAAACCTATTTAATGAAATAATAGCTGAAAACCTCCCAAGCCTTGAGAGACAGAAGGATATCCAGATGCAGGAAGCGCAAAAGTTCTCAAATAAATTCAGCCCAAAAAGTTCCTCTCCAAGGCACTTATAGTCAAATTTTCAAAAGTCAAAGACAATGAGAAAATTCTACAAACAACAAGAAAAAATTATCAAGTCACATAAAAGGCAATACCCATTAGACTAACAGCAGATTTCTCAGCAGAAACCTTACAGGCTGAGAAAATGGCATGATATGTTTAGTGCTGAAAGGAAAAAACAAACAAACAAACAAAACAAAACAAAACAAAAAAAACCTGCCAGCCCAGATGATACCCAGTAAAGCTATCCTTTAGAAATGAAGTTTTCCCAAACAAGCAAAAACTAAGGGAATTCCATCACCACTCAACAAGCCCTACAAGAAATACTTAAAGGAATTACTACAAGGCTTCACTGCTGAATTCTACCAAACTTTTAAAAAAGACTAATACCAATTCTTCTCAACCTATTCCAAAAAATTAAAGGGAAAGGAACTATTACAAGTTCATTACATGAAGCCAGTATTACCCTGAAACCAAAACCAGACAAGGACACACAAACAAAAAAAAAATTACAAGTCAACATCCCTGATGAACATATAGATTCAAAAATCCTAAAAAAAATACTAGCAAACTGAATCCAAGAACACATTAAAAAGATTATACACCATGATCAAGTGAAATTTATCCCAGCGATGCAACAATGGTTCAAACATACGCAAATCAATAAACGTGATATATCACATCAACAGAATTAAGGACAAAAACCATATGATCTCAAGAGATTCAGAAAAATTATTTGATATAATTCAGCATCCCTTCATGATAAACACTCAACAAATCAGGTATAGAAGAAACATACCTCAACACAATAAAGGGCATATATGACAAACCCACAGCTAACATCATACGGAAAGGGGAAAAGATGAAACCTTTTCTTCTAAGAATTGGAACAAGCTAAGGATGCCCCACTATTACCACTCTCATTAAATATAGTACTATTAGTCCTAGCCAGAGCAATTAGGTAAGAAAAAAAAAAAACAGCCAGGCATGGTAGCTCACATCTGTAATCCCAGCACTTTGGGAGGCCAAGGCGGGTGGATCACAAGGTCAGGAGTTCAAGACCAGCCTGGCCAAGATGGTGAAACCTCATCTCCACAGAAAATACAAAAATTAGCTGCACGTGGTGGTGGGCGCCTGTAATCCCAGCTACTTGGGAGGCTGAGGCAGAGAATTGCTTGAACCTGGGAGACGGAGGTTGCAGTGAGCTGAGATCATGCCACCGCACTCCAGCCTGGGTGGCAGAGTGAAACTCCATCTCAAAAAAAAAAAAAAGGAAAAAAAAAAGAAAGGGCATCTAAATGGAAAGGAGGAAGTTGAATCATCCCTGCTTGTAGATAACATGATCTTACATCTAGAAAAACCTAAAGACTCCACCAAAAGAACACTTAAAACTGATAAACAAATTCAATAAACTTACAGGATACTTTAACAATATGGGGGTTAGTGGAACCAACCTTGACTCCCCTAAAACTTAACTACCGATAGCCTACTGTTGACTGGAAGCCATAATCAACTATAAATGATTGATTAACACATATTTTGCATGTTATATGTATTTTACAGTACATTCTTATAATAAAATAAGCTAGAGAAAAGAGAATGTTATTAAGAAAATCATAAGGAAGAGAAAATATATGTACTATTCATTAAATGGAAGTGGATCATCATATAGGTCTTCATCTTCATTGTCTTCACCTTGAGTAGGCTGAGGAGGAGGAGGAGGAATAGGAGGAGCTGCTCATGCTATCTCAGGGTGGCAAAGGTGTAAAAGGTAAAGGAGGTAGAAGGGAAGGCAAGAAAGGCAGACATACTTGGTGTAACTTTATGAAAATACATGATAACTTGCCTAACTTTTTTGCTTTCCATTTCTTTAAAAAAACAGTTTTTACACAGTTCCAATCCTATTCCACCATTTGTTTAGTTTCAGGGTCTGTATCATAGAAAGGTCCATGTTGTAAAAGAAAAGCAGTCTTGAATAAACGTAACCCTTCTGCCAGAGTGTTTAGTGTCGGTTTGGTAACTGGCACTGCTGCTTCTACATGTCTTCCTCATTGCTGGCACTGGTTCAGAAGCATTCATCTCCATCAAGTTGTCTTGTGTTAATTAGTGTTTATTAGCTCTTGAATTTCTCCAATATCTATACCTTGAAATCCTTCACCCCTGACTTTTTGGCCATATCCACAATCTCTTTCATAATTTATTTGATTGGCTTTGTCGTAAACCCTGTGAAGTCATGCATATCATCTGGACAGTTTCCTTCAGCGGGAATTTACTGCTTCAGGCTTGATGGCTTTCGTGACTTTTTCTGTAACAACAATGGTGTCTTCAATGGTGTAATCCTTCGGGACTCGTGATGTTCTCTCTAGGGAGGTTCTCTTCCATAACACTGACAATCTTTTCCATAGAGTACTGTGTATAATGAGCCTCAAAAGTCCTTATGATTCCCTCATCTAGTGGCTGAATTAGAGATGCTGTGTTTGGGGGAAAGTAGACCACTTCAGCACCTTCGTTACTCAACTCATGGGGCTCTGGGTGGCCAGAGGCATTGTTCAAAAGAATTCTAAAAGGCAGTCTCTTACTGGCAAGGTACTTCCTGACTTCAGGGACAAAGCATTGACAGAACCAATTCAGAAAAAGGATTTTCATGTCTACACCTTCTCTTTGTACAACCAAAAAATGGCAGCTGGTGGTTATCTTTTCCCTCCAAGGCTCAGGGGTTAGCACCTTTGTAGATAAGGGCAGTACTAATCATAAACCCAACTGCATTTGCACAAAACAGTAGAACTGGCTATCCTTTCCTGCCTTAAATCCCAGTGCTCACTTCTCTTCCTTACTAATAACTGTCCTTTGTGGCATTTTTTTTTTTCCAGAGTAGGGCACTTTGATCTACATTAAAAAACCTGTTCAGACAGACATCCTTTCTCCTCAATGATTATCTTAATGACATCTGGGAATTCATCTGCTGCTGCTTGGGCAGCAGAAACTGCATTTTCTGTTACCTTGACATTTTAAAAGCCAAATATCTTTTTAAAATTATTAAACCATTCTTTATTGGCGTTAAATTCTCCAACTTTAGATCTTTTACCCTCCTTTTGCTTTAAGTTGTCATATAATAGCTTTGCTTTTTCTTGAATCATATTAGAGTCTATAGGTATGTTTTTCTTATAGCAAGCCTGTATCCACATAAAAACTGCATTTTCAATACAAGATAAAAAGGTGTTTTACAAAAAGCACAAGGTTTTCCCACCTGCTGGCATAGCTGCAGTGAAAGCTTCATGAATTTCCTTTTCCTTTTTTTACAATCGTCCATATGCTGTATTCATTTATTTTGAAATGGCAGGCAACACTGCTGCAGACCTTAATCTACTGTATATATCAAGGAATTCAACTTTTTCTTGTAATTTTTCTTTTCTTTTTTTTTTCTGCCATTATTTTTCTCTGCTTTTTGGGAGAACTTCCAGCATCACTAGTGGTATTTCACATAGGTCCCATGGTCCCATGGTGTGTTAATCAAGGTTTACGGTATTGCACTAAACACAATAAAAAAATACAAGACTCATGAGAGATCACCTTTTTTTTTTTTTAAAGAGTGATATAGTATAGTTTGGCTGTGTCCCCACCCAAATCTCACCTTGTATTGTAACAATCCCACATGTCAAGGGTGGGACTAGGTGGAGATAACTGAATCATGGGGTGGTTTCTCCCATACTGTTCTCAGGGTAGTAAATAAGTCTCACGAGATCTGATGGTTTTATAAATGGGAGTTCCCCTGCACAAGCTCTCTTGCCTGATGCCATGTAAGACGTTTGACTTTGCGCCTCATTCGCCTTCCACCATGATTATGAGGACTCCCCAGCCATGTGGAACTGTGAGTCTATTAAGCTTCTTTCCTTCATAAATTACCCAGTTTTGGTTATGTCTTTATTAGCAGTGTGAGAACAGACTAATACAGACAGGGTCTCACTCTGCCACTCACACTGGAGAATAATGGTGTAGTCATGGCTCACTGCTGCCTCAATCTCCCAGGCTCAAGTGAGGTTCCCACCTCAGCCTCCGAGTAGCTGGGATTACAGGCATGTACCACCATGCCTAGCTAATTTTTTTTTAATTTACTTTTTGTAGAGATGGAGTCCCATTATGTTGTCCAGGCTGATCTTGAACTCCAGGCTCAAGCAGTCCTCCCACCTCAGCCTCCCAAAGTGCTAGGATTACAGGCATGAGCCACCATACCCAGCTGAGATCTGTTTTTATTATGATATACAATTTACTGGAGAGTTGAACTGCTCATGCTGAGATGATTCACATCACACGTTGTCGTAAGCAGATACCTGCAACAGTAAAGCTCACCAAAACAGCAACAAGAAGTGGCTAGAAATTATTACAGAAGTACAGTATGTATTACAGTGAATTTTATGCTTTACATTTGTCTACATATCTCTCAACTGCAAATGGCACTATGTACACTCTGTGTTTGTGTGTGTATGTTTTGATAAATTTTACCTTTTTATAATAGATTTGAGTATATTTTATGGTAGTAAATGATAAAATAGACTACTACCTACATATATTTCATTTATTCATGACACATCTTTTTTTCAATGTTTTTTAAATATAGAGTTTGTGAGGTTTTTCAAATTGTCACAAATCTCCCAAAAACTTTTCCAATATACTTGTTGAATCTGCATAGAAGTGGACCTATGCCGTTCAAAACCCATGTTGTTCAGGGTTAACTGTATTCACAAAATTGTGCAACCATCACTTCTATTTCCAGGATGTATTCATCACTCCAAAAGGAAACCTCATACCCATTAGGACTTTGGGTTTTAAGTGTGACAGTAAGCCACTGGAAGGTTGCACTGAAAATACTATTCAGAATATTAATAACAAAATTTATAGTATAATATTAATTAAAAATCAGTGGTAACTATTACACAATATATACACTGAATAAAATATATATACCTATGTACACAGATTAAATACATGAAAGAACTACATTGAATGTTTACAGTGCTTATCTCTTGGTAATTGACTTCGAAGTGCTTATTTTGTCTTCCTGCTTACTTGATTTTGGGGAAATTCCTACTTTTTTTTCTTTTTTTTTTGAGTCTCACTCTGTTGCCCAGGCTGGAGTGCAATGGCACAATCTCGGCTCACTGCAATCTCTGCCTCCGCCTCCCAAGTGCTGGGATTACAGGTGTGCACCACCACAGCCGGCTAATGTTTGTATTTTTGGTACAGAGAGGGTTTCCCCATGTTGATCAGGCTGGTCTCAAACTCCTGACCTCAGGTGATCTGCCCACCTCAGCCTCCCAAAGTGCTGGGATTACAGGCGAAAGTCCTACATTTTCTACATTGAGTATATAATCTTGCAAAATTGGGAAAGAGCATAATACATACAAAAAACATTACTTTACACAATACTTCACAATTTACAGTGCTTTCCCAAAAGATTATCTACTTTGCTATATCAACAACAGACAAAAATAGACAAATTCAAATTTTCATGGTAGAGAAAAACAGAAAGTCATCTAGTATAGGATTTGAGCCAGTATTATGGTGAAATGCATAAACCTAAAAAAAAAAAGCATGGGATCTATTTTAGACATAATTTCATTAGATTATTTCCTTCTACTTTTGTGAAGCAGAGGGTAAGTAAAATATATATACATATAAAAGACTTAAACTGAATCCAGAGTGGTTACTATAAAGAAATCTACAAATCATAAAATTTTCTTATCTAGATATCTTCCCAGTGCCAAGTCCAGCATGCATTCCAGAGCTCAGTCATCTATGCTGAGACTCTGCCATAATATTTGATAAGAGGTCGGTTTTATTCTTCAACAGAGCAAAAGTAGTTGATATAAGATGTTTGACATTATCATATTTGGAATGCACAAAGTCCAACTTCTGATGTTAAGAAGGGGCAATTATGAAGAAATAGACTTGATTTTGCCCAGAGACTCTCCATAAACACTTCAATTCAGAAATCAAGTTCTCTTTAAAAGGTTAATATATTTGATGTGAAATGTTCTTTGGAACTTGTGAATATGCTTTCCCATAAGAATAATGGTGTAAATGGTAGGTTATCAGGCAACCTCACAAACACCTAATTCACAATACTGATTAATATGCATCACTTTAGATTTTAAAAAGCAAATCCAATGCTTTTTGAGCTCTAATTCAAGGCTGGTGAATTGTTAGCCAATATGATGAAATTGTGCTGACTATCACGATGTCACTGAAATTTCAACTCATCCAACCTGTTTGGCTTGCAATGCTGCTTACATAGTGAATGCTGCACAAGTGTGAGAACATCATCCTCATCATTAATATATGATGACAGAAGCAACATAGTAAGTAAAGACATAAGGAAAGCTTAAGAAGACAAAAGTGGGTTTAAAGCACCACTTGGGACTTTGGAAAATTAATGTGTCTAAGTAGTTATTTTGCTTATTCAGTTCGGTTCAGCAGACATTTCTTAAAACCTATTCTGTGCCAAGTACTCTACTTAGTGTGTCTAGAAGTAGTTTTTAACTCTGGCTTTGCAATACAATCATCTTCAGAGCTTTTAAAAATACAGATACCACCCAGGCGCGGAGGCTCACGCCTGTAATCTCAACACTTTGGGAGGCTGAGGCAGGCAGATCACCTAAGGTCAGGAGTTCGAGACCAGCCTGATCAACATAGAGAAACCCTGTCTCTACTAAAAATACAAAATTAGCCGGTTGTGGTGGCACATGCCTATAATTCCAGCTACTCAGGAGGCTGAGGCAGGAGAATCTC
This sequence comes from Pan troglodytes, assembly GCF_028858775.2. NCBI lineage: Eukaryota > Metazoa > Chordata > Mammalia > Primates > Hominidae > Pan > Pan troglodytes. Next base: position 54,267,730 of record NC_072410.2, read on the forward strand.
TTGAACCCAGAAGGCAGAGGTTGTGGTGGGCCAAGATCGCACCATTGAACTCCAGCCTGGGCAACAAGAACAAAACTCCATCTCAAAAAAATACAGATACCCAGACACTACCTACAGAACCGAATTACCAAAGAAAGGAACTCATACAAAAGTATGAAGACATGTGAGAAGATAGCATATTCATGGTAAGTAGTAAATGGGGGATGAAAATTTGAAGGCATTAATTCAGGGGAAGATATATATAATTGTAAAATATAGTCTTTGTCCCTGTTGCCTGGCATAAAAATCCTCAGAATCTCCCAATTGATGTCTTTTTGTATACTAATGAGTTAAGTGACATCTAGCAGCCCATCCCTTCGGGGTGGGAGCTAGTCACTGGAAAGACCAAGGTATAGAGAATTGGGACTTTCAGCCCCAAGCCCCAGCCTCCTCTAGGGAGAGGAGAGGGGCTAAAGGTTAGCTGATCACTAATGGCCAATGGTTTAATCAATCATGACTAAATAACGATGACTCCATAAAAACCCAAAGGGGACAGGGTTAGGAAAGCTTCCAAACAGGTGAACATGTAGAGGTTTCTAGAGGGTGGCACACTTGGTGAGAGCATGGAAGCTCAGTATCCCTTCCCATAGCTTACCCTATGCATCTCCTCATCTGCATCCTTTGTCATATCCCTTATAACAAACCAGTTCTAGGAGCTGCTCTAGCAAATTAATAGAGCCCAAGGAAAGGGCCATGGGATCCCTGGTTTACATCCAGTGGTTCAGAAGCACAGGTAAAACAACTTGGGGCTTGCAATTGCCATCAGAAGTGGGGGGAAATCTTGGGAACTGAGCCCTCAACATGTGGGAGCTGATGCTATCTCCAGATAGATGGTGTCAGAATTAAATTGAATTAGAGGACACCCAGTTGATGTCTGCTGTAAAAGTGACCGCTTGCTTGTTGGTAAGGAGAAATTACCACATATTCAATCACAGGAGTCTTCTGTGTTGACTGCTGTATTTTTGTCCACTCAAAATATACATACGAAAAGTGATTTACCTCACATCTATTAGAATAATCAAAATTTAAAACACTGATAACACCAAATGTTGATAAGGATGTCCAGTGACAAGAACTGTCATTCATTGCTGGTGGGAATGCAAATAGTACAGCCACTCTGGAAGACAGTTTGGCGGTTTCTTACAACACTAAACATACTATTACTATACAACTTTACTATCCAATCCAGCAACTGTGCTCCTTAGTATCTACCTAAATGAGTTGAAGACCTATGCTCACACAAAAATCTGCACCCAAATGTTTGTAGTTGTATTATCCACGATCACTAAAACTTGAAAGCAACCAAGATGACCTTTAGTAGGTGAATGGATAAACCGACAATGGAATATTATTCATTACTAAAAAGAAATGAGCTATCAAGCCGTGAAAAGACTTGGAGGAACCTTAAATACATATTACTAAGTGAAACCTGAAAAGGTTATGTACTGTATGACTCCAACTCTATGACATTCTGAAAAAGGCAAAACCATGGAGAAAGTAAAAGAGTTCAGTAGTTGCCAGGGGTCCCGGTGAGCCTCTGGGGGATGAATAGGCAGAGCACGGAAAATTTTAGGGCAGTGGAACAATTCTGTGTTATACTGCAATGGTAGATAAATGTCATTATACATTTGTCAAAACCCATAGGATGTACAATACCAAGAGTTAGCCCCAGTGTAAACTATGAACTTTGGGTGATAATGACATGTCAATGTGGATTCATCAATTGCAACAAACATACCATACTGTGTAGAATGTTGATAGACGGGGAAGCTGTACATGTAAGAGGGCAGAGAGTATATGGGAACTCTCTGTACTTTCCACTCAGTTTTGCTGTGAACCTAAAACTCCTCCATAAAATAAAGTCTATTTTAAAAACTAATATATTAAAAAACAATGATTGTAAAAGTTAAACGGGATCATTGACATAATGTGATCATCCCACAAGCCTGGTCAACACCTACCCAATTATCCAGCACACCATATCTTAGAGCCTTAAACCACGCAAGCCCTTCCTTACACCACCCACTCCACCTACCAAAATTCCAACTGTCCCAACACACCACAGTCAAACTCAACATGCTACCAAGTTCATGAAGCTTTCTTTCCCTGATCCCACCTCTTAACTTCAGGTTCCTTCTTATACCCCTCTGTACCCTGTGACATCATTCTGTCTAGCTTGAGGACTAAGCTCTGATTATTATTATTTTTTTTTATCTTGCCCAAATTCCTTTCTAAGGGGTCTGGGGAGTCATGCCCTACAAACCATAAATTCTCATCAGATGATCTTTATTTAACCCTGTATAACGTGACTTACTTTCCAGTCTGACTCAGGCATAACAAGGAAGAAAATAAAAATGTTTTACCCTAAAATATATTTCTTTGCCATACCTTGGAATTGTCCTGCAAAGTCTCTTATGGGAAAAAACCCACATTCTATAGAGAATTCCCTTTCCCCTTTGTTTTCCTTCCTTCCTTTCCAGATCCAGGAGATTATCAATTAAGAGCCAGGCACTCTTTCAGGTCTCATAAGAAACATTTTACAACCTGCTATCTCTGAAGTCGGCTATCTGAGAGCTCTGCAAAATAAAACTTCGTCTCCACAATCCTTTATCTTAACCTGAACATTTCCTTTGATCTTAGGTCTTGAGATAAACTCAACTGATTGTCAACCAGAAAATGTTTAAATTTACCTATAGCCTGGAAGCCCCTGCTTTGGGTTGTCCTGCCTTTCTGAACCAAACCAATGTATTTCTTAAATGTATTTGATTGATGTCTCATGCCTCCCTAAAATATATAAAAACCAAGCTGTACCCTGACCACCTTGGGAATATGCTCTCAGGACCTCCTGAGGGCTGTGTCACGGGCCATGGTCACTCATATTTGGCTCAGAATAAATCTCTTGAAATATTTTATAGAATTTAACTCTTCATCAACAGACTCATGGTATTTAACCAAAACTTTTAATAAAAATGTGACCTTTTAAAAATCAGGGATTATATCCAAAAATTCAAATTTCTTACTATTCTTAAAAAAACAATATGACACTGTTACCAAGTGGGAATAGGGGAAAGTAGCAGGGATTGCATAGAGACCCTCTCCTTGTGGCCTTCCCAACACTGAGGCAGAACTGTTGTCATTTATCACTGTCCCTGTGTTGTTTTTCTTCTTCCCTCCCACTTCGCTTACTCCAAGTGTCAGCCTGGCTCCAGTCCCCATGTGAGGTTGTAGCCTTGTTTAGTTACTAATACTTGTTTATTTGTCTCTCAAACCTACAAAACTATAAGTTTCTTGAGAGCAAAGACTTGTTTCTCATTCACCTTTATTTCTCCTATACTCCCTCCCATCCAACCATAGTATATATTTATCAACTATTTCCTGAATTTAGCGAATTATCAATCAACAAAACAGGAAAAATGTTAAAACTTAATTCATTATGAATGCTACTCCTTAAGATTTAGCAGTTGGTAGGACTGCATCTTTACTATATTTAAATTCACTTCAAAACTCAATGATAACCCTTTTTCATATCTAAGTCACAATTAGGCTCTTTTTGAGGGTAGAGTGAATGAGAGGCTGAGATGACAAAATGGAAGGAAGAAATCACGTGTTAAAGGCCTACTGTGCGCTAGGCACTGGTTGTAGGCTAAATAATAAAATGAGGGAAGGGCAAATCTAGAAATAAAAGAAACGTAAGGGAAGAAACCTATGTTGGAGCAGGTAGGAACAGCATTCCAGGACAGCCAGGATTCTGCAACAAGCAGTTAAAATATAGAGCTGCCAGGTCAGGGGATGGTTACTTTGTGTAAACTTTGTAGAACATTTACAACATTCTTAGAAGTGGTGAACTGATGCCACCTGAAGAGTCTATACTGAAGCCTATGACCTTCCCTGTTCCCCCAACTGAGGACTCTTCTCCTTTTAATCAAAGCAGTCAATTTAATTACATCTACATTGAGAAAGTATCACTAGATATCTTTTGCTATCTTGTTTCCTAGGAGGAAAATAGATCATAAAGAAATGTGTCATATAATCCCTGCTGTCAAAACAAAATAAGAAAAATCTGAAATCAGAAATAGTAGATTTCATTTAAGAGTGTAACAGCTTTAATTAAAACCCATAAAGCAAATACTTTGGCCTAACAGTGCTTGACATGTCGTACTGTAAAACCCTTTTAAATTAAATTTCTTAAGATAATGGTAGATTCACATGTAGTTGAAAGATATAATACAGAAATATCTCTTGTACCATTTATCCAGTTTTCCCCAATGGTAACATCTTACAAAACTATAGTACAATATATCAACCTAAGATATTGATACTGACACAGTCCAGACAAAGCACATTTCTATCACCACAAATATCCCTCATGTTGCTATTTTATAGCCATATCCATTCCCTTCTGCCCTGCTGCCTAATTTTTTAACCTTTGGCAACCACTAATCTGTTCTCCATTTTCGAAATTTTGCAATTTCGCAATTTCAATGATGTTATATAAATGGAATCACACAATATGTAATCTTTTGGATTGGCTGTTTTAACTCAAGTTCTCTGAAGATTAATCCTGCTGTAAAACCTTCTAACTGATGCCAATCATGGAGCAGAATCAAAATCTAGTAAACAAAGACCTGGGGTTCTCTGATGACTCACATGAAAGCAAAGGGAACAAGAAAGATTAAATTTCATTGTCCTTTGTTCTCTGTGACAGGTTTCTCTGTCGTGTTTTCCTACCACCATAAAAATACAAAACCATTCTCATTGTCAAACTGTTTTACTACCAAGACTATTTTACACAGTGAGATTATAAACTTTTATGTTTGTGTGGCCATCAAGGTTTGTGAAGCTTGTCTCAGAAAAACATGCCCAATTAAGAAAGTTCAAAATCACCCTTATTTATATTAATCGTTTCTGATACCAATTTACAATGAACTTACTGAGTTTTCCACTTAGAACTCAATCTTCGCTCTCTCACAATACAAAAATAAATCTCACTGGAATTGCTGTTGTTGGAAACAGGAGCCCTTATGTTGTGTTTTAACCACTGCAGAGAAGAATCGAGTGCATCTGTCAGCTCCAAAATCGAAAAAACTACAAGGCGATTTGTTTGTTCTCCAAATTTTTCCTTTAACACACTTAGGATGTCATTCATAACCACTTCCGATACACGCCAACCTTGGCAAGAGAATCTCATGCCTGAATGTTATTTCAAAAGGAAAAGCAAAATCTGGACCAGGTAATTGCCCAGCTTTCACTCCTTACCATTTTTAAAAACAGATACCAAATAGGCTCATCTCACATTAGCAAGTCGACAACACAAAGAACAAGCTACAAATAATGAAAGGGTCTGCAATCTGTTGCCATGTTTCTAAACCACGGCCCTAAAATTCATCCACCTTTTAACCAGACCCACAGTACTATACTGGTGACAATTTCTTAAGCAAGTCAAAACTCGTTAGTCACCAGACATATGATTACTAGATTAAGCACATACTCTTAAGTTTCTAACCTACGAATTTAAAAGAAAAATAAAGCCTCCAGACAGTTCCTTCCAGTGTTTGTATAGGCCAATAAACGATGAAAAAAATAGAAATGATATTAAACATTTAAATAATCACTTGTCCAGTAAAAAAATGAACAGCAATTGAATATCTACTTCCTCAATAACCTTACCACATGCACATGTGCATGTACACAACACACAACACACACACACACACCCCTTTAGGACGAGCTTCCATAATACAATCTGAAACTACCACTCCTTTCCCTGCTCCCAGAAGGGACCTAAGGCAAGTACCAATGGTTCCATTTAGACTCTGGAAGTTAACCAGGACAACAGTACACACTCCTTACTCCTTGGTGTTAGCTCACTGACACAGGTGTCTCCCTAGTCCCAAGAGAAAACTCCTAAAGGGTAGGGACCCATGTTCCATTCATCTTTGTATGCCCCACAGTGCTAGAATCTGCAAAATGTTCTACACAGTAAGCACCAAACAAGAAATGTTGAATGTTAAAGAACAAAATAGAAGACTAGATGTACTTAAGAGATCTATAGAATTCCAGAATGCAATATGCAAATGTTCTTATTCCTAAACCTCTCCCAAAGAAGGTAGAGAATATTAGCTTTGTGGCATTATGTGTCCAAAAGCTTATGTATGGACTTTAAATAATGTATGTATGGCTCAATTTTCTCATCTGAACAATGAGGATAATAAAAATACCTAACTGATACGGTCTTGAGACAGTTAAAGATGTTGGTATAGGTAATGTCTCCTTAGACCAATGACACGAACGCTATACACATTACTTATGAAGGGTTAGCTACTCATTTTACTGGAAATAATAAATAATATAAATAAATAAGGTCCACACAGCTCTGCAAAGGAGACCAAAGCTTAAAAGAAATTAGCCTAGAAGACGTAATATCACAGTTTGGCAAACTTTTCTGTAAAGGACCAGACACTACTGTAAATATTTTAGGCTTTACAAGACAAGCCGCAATACCCTCAACCCTTGGAGCAACTATTCCCCCTGAAAAATTAGTAGGTTTTTTGTTTACATTTTACATTTTAGAATTTAAGAATCATTCTTAGTTCATGGGGCCATACAAACATAGGCTGGATTTGGCCCCCAGGCACTAGTTTGCCAATCCCTGGATAAGATAATAATGGTAATACAGTCAGTGTTTTAAAAGCAACATAAAGAAATGTTTGTGAATTGGCTTAAAGGTAACTGAAAAACGTGCGGCCCCAAACTTCTAAAATCCGGACTGGCGGACCAGCGCGGTGGGGAAACCGGCCAGGACTAGGGCCGGTCTTCAGGAGCCGGCGCGGAACTCCACGGCTCTCGGGGTCCGCTAAGCCCCCGCCCACACTTACTCCCAGCAGCGGCCCGCGGCCGATCACCGTCTCCCCGGGCGCCAGGGCCACCCGGGGACCGCCGTCCCGCGGCTGCAGCTCGAAGCCCCCGGACATGGCGGGCAAGGATTAGGCCCCTTCGCCAGGAGACTGGCCCCGCCGCTGTTTCCGCCCTCCACAGACACGCGCGGGGCAAGCCCACGCCCTGGGAAAAAACACCGAGGGAGGGCCTCAAAGGCTCCCCGCGGCTGCGCCGGTCCTCTCAGAGCCCGGCCCCAGCGCAGCTTCACGAGTCCCGCCCCTCCACGCCTACTAATGACGCAACCGGGGATTCCCCAGTCACGCCGCCTCAAAACTACTGTTTAAAAACCCCGGCTTATTCCCCAACACCCTTTTCACCTCCCTCCCATCTTGGAGGACGCCGGGCCTTGTAGTCCTGGTGCCTTTCTTCACTTCCTTTCCCGAGCGGAGATGCCCTGGAAAAAACTACCAATCCCCAAAGGCACTGCGCGCCCCTCTCGGCGCCTGCGCGAGTTCTGAGCAGGGCGGGACTCAGGTGGGCGGGATGCGAAGAGCTATGGGGAAGGATTCGAATTCCGGAGGATTTAAATCGCGGGAGGAGAAGCCACCGCGGCCTAGTAGGTAGAAGGGTCTTCCGTTCCCGTTGGCTTAGGTGTCTGCGCTCCCGGGGACGCGGCCCGGACGCAAGCTCAGCCTTCCCTCCGCGGCCTGGAGCCGCAGTGACAGTCAACGCTGACGGTTTTTTGTCACTTGTCAGTGCCCTGTGTTCTTGGGTTCCAGCAGCTGCCACCCGCGCGGGACACAAGGAGGGTGGCTCAGACGGGACGTGGGGTGATTAGCCCTGACCCGCGGGATTTGGACGGAGTGGGGCTCCCCGCCCCTCCGACTGCGCTGCCGCCGATCTATCCCTCCGAGTGATAGTTGAAAGGGGGACGAGCTTTTACTTCACTTGAGAGAGAATTCAGGAAAGCTCAGTTCATAAAGGAGAAAGGGCAGAAGAGGGGTCGTTTCCAGGCATCCAGGCGAACCTGGACGTAGAAGAAAGATTCCTAGTGGGATTTTAGAAACTCGCAAAGGCATCCCCTGCTGTGAAATTCAAAAGCCTTCATTCCCGTTACAGGAATTCCACAAGGGGAGGCATTTTATTCTCCCAGTAAGATCCTGGGAGAAGTGGATAAACACACTGTAACGTTTAAATGCATTGTAACGTTTTCCTAATGTGAGATTCTTTTCAAGAACGTTGTGGTTTGGCTTTGGTTTGTATTAGTGGTGGGAGGGGCCAAGGTGCATGGCAAAAACTTGCTCTTGACTCACCCGTTTTTACGTTTGCTTTCTTACTTCCCCAAACCCTCAAGAAGAAGACTTCTGTTGAACACAGACTGCAGTTCCAGCCACCACAGCTAATCTGGATCATGAATGGGAGCCACCGTGGTCTTGGCAAGTCCGGAAACATAGCTGAGTAGCTCATCTAGAAAAGAGATTTGTGTTCAGCTGAGTTAAAAGAAGTATTTAGCTGTACCTCAAACCTCTCCTCTTGCACAACCAACCCCCATTATAAAAGGAAGTGCAAAATGGAATAAACTGATTTTAAGTGAATACAAGCTGTCTTTATATACAAAAGTAACTCAAGGATGGTGATGTACCCAGTCATGCTTTCAACTGATTTGGGAAGCCTGCACCATTCACCTTAGGTAAATTAGCTGAAACTGAGTTTTAAATCTGGGCTTCAAATAGTCACATACTGTACCTAGCTGAGTTCTAAACATTGTTTACAGTTGTCACTCACTGTTGCTTGATGTCTTCAGTGACTATAATCCTTAGCTTGTAATTACGCATGTAGGATAACTTCAAGGGGCCATTTCTAAAACACTACTCTTATGACTGAGTTGAATATTTGAGACTTTGTTTCATAATCCAGATCTCATCTTCTTGTCCATTTCAGATAGTAGTTGTGTCAAATGTAAGCACCTACCTACCTATTAGATACAAGTAGATAAAATTCTTATATAAACAACTAGAAGTCCAGCAAGTTTATGATTAAGTCACAAATTGCAAATTAATGATGAGGCATCAGTTCCCATGTACAACAAGTATTCAGGAGTTTAATAGGATTGACTCATACACATTTTCAAAGGTACAAAAGTACCGGGTATGGTGGCTCATACCTGTCATCCCAGCACTCTGGGAGGCTGAGGCAGAAGGATTGCTTGAGGACAAGAGTTCAAGACCAGCCTGGACAACATAGCAAGAACCATTTCTCCGTAAAACAGTTTTTGGTTTTCTGTTTTTTTTTTTTCTTTTTTTTTTTTAAAGAGGGGCGGGGTACACTGAGTCAAGAGAATCGCTTGAGGCTGGAGTTTGAGGCTGCAGTGAGCTATTATGACACAGCTGCACTCCAGCCTGGGTGAGAGTGAAACTAACATGTTGGGTGCCTCCCATGTGCAATTCAGATGTAGCAAGACTAGATATTTTACCCACTATCACTGTTAATCCTTGCAAGAACTTTCAGGAGAGCGGCAGCATTGGCCCATTTTACAGATTGAGAAGCTAAAGTCAAGAAAGAGTTCTTAAATTATACCCAAAAAGCATCTGACTTAAAGTAGGATTTATACTCCTATTTGGAGACTGAGCATGTTTAAATTTTGCCTTTTAGGTTACATATGAGGATAACTTAAAACATTAAGCTATGCATAAAAACTCCAAGAGAAACAATAATTCAGGAGTTTCTCACACAGAAGCGAACTCTGTGGATGCTGAGAAGGAAAAAAATGAGAGTCAAAACAACTTTTTTGAACTGCTGCCTGCAGAAATCACTTTTAAAATTTTCAGTCAACTGGACATTCGGAGTCTGTGCAGGGCTTCATTGACATGCAGGAGCTGGAATGACACAATAAGAAACAGTGACTCTTTATGGAAACCTCACTGCATGACTGTAAGAGCTGTGTGCCGAAGAGAAATAGATGATGATCTAGAAAGTGGTTATTCCTGGAGGGTGAGTTTAATCTTTGCGATCTGCAGTGTTGTTGACAGCGTTATGATAGCAGGTTTGCACCAATTCTAACTTCTGCTTGGAGGAGACAGAATTACATATGCAGAATAACACAGACAGTGTGTTGACTCTTGGAAATGAGTTAAAGTTATTAGTCTTTTCCTGCTAACCACACTGTTTCCACACTATCTTTCATTTATCCTTTTGCATTTTTTAAATTCTAAATTCGGGAATTTTCCTGCGTTAACCAGAAGGGAATTAGCTCTTTCTTTTCACTTCACCTTATGCCACTCCGTATAAATACACATATACATACACACACGTACACAGACACATACATTTATTAATGTACGTATATATAAATGTAAATACTTACTCTTTTTTTCAGCCCTGTCAATCTGCTTCTCTTGCTTTAAACACATTCACTAGCCAACCACCTACTACAGTCTTTTTTTAACGGTGATTTACCTCTTTCAGGTGATACTGCTGAGGAATTACCAGAAGAGTAAAGTGAAACACGAATGGCTAAGTGGCAGATACAGCAACATTTGTTCTCCCATTAGCCTACCAGAAAAAATCATGTACCCAATGGATGCAGATACATGGGGGGAAATTCTAGAAGCAGAACTGGAAAGATAAGGGGAAAAAAAAATCACAAATCTCAGGTCTTTGAAAGTTTAAAACTTAAATGACTCTTAGGTTGCAAAAGCGATATCTTTATTCGTTCATTTTGTTGTTCACCTTTTTAAAAGAAAATGAAATGGAACTATTATAAACGTAAAGCTTTATTTTTGTTTTGCACTTTAGTAAAATTTTTCTGGTTTTATTGTAATGTGGAAAAATCATGAAATGTTATTTTTATAAGAAATAATATACTGATAGAGTGATTTCCAAATACAATGTTTCATGTATTTGTGTTAATATATTTGCAATACTAAATGAAAGAGTGATTTGTATGTTCAGCTTAATGATAATTCAAAATTTCAGGAAGCCACTTTAAACTGACTTAAAGATTCATTAAGTGGTGGTTATAACTAGGCTCATGGGAAGACTAGCTAAGTGAAATTAATAGCAATACATTTAAATTAATACATTGACATTTTAATGACTTTAACATTTCTATTTCAGTGGAATCAGATTGAAATGTCAAATAGTGAAACTATTTTTAATGTGTTAAGCCTGTGGTTTAGTTTTAAGTTAATGTCATCTCAGGGCTAAAGTTTGTCCAATTGAGATTCCCATTACTTGTATATAAACCTGGAACGGCTCTCAGGGGCTGAAAGTAAGTGGAAAGTTTCCAGAACACTTTACCATCAGAATGCCACACTAGCCTGGTAAAACTCTCTTTCTGACAGCCTTATAGCACCATCTAGTGTGCTATTCTTAGATAGCAAGACAAAGGACTTTCAGCTCCTTTTTGTTTTCTCCATATTAAAAAGAAAACTGTTATTCTAAAGAATCCTTAACACTTGTCTTTGTTAAAGTTTATAACTTTTTAGGAACCTTTATTTTAACTTTTAAAAACTTTTGTTTCTCTTTTTTCATAAAAACAGATTATATGCTACTCACTATAACAAATTGTTTATTCTGAATCTGTGGTTACCACCATAGTAAAAAAGTGTCTACAAACTGCTTTAGTTAGTGTGGGGTTTTCTTCTTAAAAACTGTTCTCTATAGCATTAAATATAAGAATCCAGGAAACCAATATTTAACAAATAGGCAAATATTAGAAAGATGCATCACTATATGCAAATTCTGTATGTTGAATCAAGCAGTAGATAATTAATTGTCTCCTACTATCTTCTTAGAGTTGGAAGAGTCCTTGAAAATCAGGCAGTCAAGTGTCCAGGACTATTCAGTAATTTTCTCAATAGGAACACTGTCAGTCAGCCAGCCCAAGCTGAAATCCTGTACTTCTACTAATAGCATCTCTGTTATGTCACAGAACAGTCCAGTTGTAGTCTAGGCTTGCACTGAAGACCACCTCTCTGTAACGTTTGCCTTCTAGCCCCACTTCCACCCTCTAGAACCAGGCTGATTCAGTCCTTCCTGTCTATGATTGCCAGATATTTGAAGACTGATAGCCTGTCTCTTCCTATGTCTTCTCTCCAATTCCACTGATGATCATAGAGTATAATTTCTAGACCCAACAACATTCTCTTCTGCCCATTTACTCTTAACAAAAGAAAGGGGCTGTGCGCCATGGCTCACGCCTGTAATCCCAGCACTTTGGAAGGCCAAGGTGGGTGGATCACCTCAGGTCAGAAGTTCAAGACCAGCCTGGTCAACATGGTGAAACCCTGTCTCTACTAAATATACAAAAATTAGATGGGCGTGGTGGCAGGTGCCTGTAATCCCAGCTACTTGGGAGGCTGAGGCAGGAGAATCGCTTGAACCTGGCAGGCAGAGGTTGCAGTGAGCAGAGATCACGCCACTGCGCTCCAGCCTGGGCAACAAGAGTGAAACTTCGTCTCAAAAAAAAAAAAAAAGAAGAAGAAAGAAAGGTATCCTACTAATTTTATTTCATAAAAGATAAGAAAGCACTTGGAAATTTTCAAAGTATGGGAAAAATTAAAGCTATAAGCATTTTGCTGAATAGCATCTGTGTACAATAGTAAATGTACACATATATTTTTAGCTGTTTTTTTGTAATGGATGTTTATTATTTTTGTCCAGCCCCCTTACAATCTATCATCATCATCTGTTAATAGAAGTTATCCTAATTAGGGAGACTCACCCTTCTCACTTCCAACCACGTGTGTGGTTTTTTTTGGCCAGGGTGGGGGGCAGTTTTTTGTTTTTGTTTTTTTGTTTTGTTTTTTGAGATGAAGTCTCGCTCTGTCACCCAGGCTGGAGTGCAGTGGCATGATCTTGGCCCACTGCAACCTCCACCTCCCAGGTTCAAGCAACTCTGTGTCAGCCTCCCGAGCAGCCAGGATTATAGGCACCCGCCACCATGCCCAGCTAATTTTTGTATTTTTAGTAGAAACAGGGTTTCACCATCTTGGCCTCCTGACCTTGTGGTCTACCCGCCTCAGCCTCCTAAAGTGCTGGGATTATAGGCATGAGCCACCGCACCCAGCTGGGTTTTTTTTTTTTTTACATTATCCTGTTTTTCCCAGCCTCCGTGTTTAGTCCAAGGATGGAAACATGACCCAATCCCCCCTTTACATAAGTTGGAAGAAAGAAGCCCTTTCCTCTTTGCTGATGAAACTGTTCCCTGCCACACAAAGAAAATGGATCTTAAGTAAGAGAATGTGGAGCCACCAGGGGAAAGAACAATTGCAGGGAAAGAGGCCTGATTATATTCCAGACCCTGGTCCCAGCCATTCCTTATCTGCTTACCTAAATTAAGTCAAATTGAGTTTCACCATCATACTGGGACCCCCACCTGATGTGGTTTCGTTGCCCATTTTTCAAATATGTATTATTTGTGGCTTACATTAACATCTTAGATTTCACTCCGACTTCCTCACCAGTCAGTCTTAATCTGCTATAATATGGCCATCACTCCATATGGTTGAAACTGTTGGTATCCAAATTACAAGTGACTTAATGTCTAAATCCATTGGATGCATTCTACTTGTTAATATATTTGACACACATAAACACTCACACTGACACACATAAGTACTTCTTAAAACTCTCTCCTCCATGGGTTGGAACTATAGTCTCTTGGACTTTTCTTTCCCTACTCTAACCCGTCTTCTCAGTTTCCTCCAAAGACTTGCTTTCCTTCACCTACTCATTACATGTTAGTGGTCCCCCAAAGTTCCACCTGTTGTCATCTCGTCTCTATACTCTAACATCCTTGGTGATCCCATCTACAACTCCTGTGTCAGCTACCATTGTTGGTGCTAATGCCGTCTATGTCCGTGTCCCAACATCAGATCTCCATGAGATGTTCCAGAAATATATATGCTATTATCTTTTGGATTTTTATCCAAAGATAGTATAAGTATATATATATATAATATTTGATATATCCAAAGATAGTTTATATATAAGCACCTGAATCAAAACTTACCATCTCATAAAAGTAGTTCTTCCTCCAGTTCCTATCTCAGTGAATGGCATGTCCTGTTAGAAAATCACCATATTTTACTTTTCTCCATCATTCTCCAAGTCCAGTCGAGTCAATTCTTACTTGATTTTATCATCCAAATATCTAAGTAATTCACCTCTTCCCCATCTTTATCTCTGCCTCATTACTTAATACTTGTCCTTATTTGACATTGGGATTTCTAAAATAACCTCTTACTGGTGTTCCTGCCTCCAGTTCCTTCCTTTTACTGTTAGCAGTGTAGTCTTTGTTAAACCCCAAATTTAGCACGTCGCCCCTAACTTAAACTCCTGACTGCATACAGGTAGAAATCAAAATTCCCCACTAAAGCTCATAGGGCCTTTAATGATGTGGTCTGGCCTACCTCTCCAGCGTGTTCTCTAACCACTGTCCCACCCTATATCTTTCCGTTCAGTCTTACAAAACTATTTCATAAAAATTTTCTCACTTCTCTGCCTTTGGACAGGCTGTTTGATATACCTGGAGTAATCCCCACCATTGATTCTTTTCTTGGCAAAAATCTATTGTAAAACTTATCATCTTGGCCTGGAAACAATCCATAACTACTACTGTTCTGGATTAAGTGACTTTTTAAATGTTCTTGTAGTTCTTTGTATAGACCTCTCTCAAAACTGTCATATGACATTAAATTGTCTATTTTATTTGTGTGTTTGCCCCTTTACACTGTGAACTTCTTAATGGCAGGGACCATTTTTTATTTATTTTTGTGTCTTCAAAACCTGGCACACACTAGGTGCTCTATAAAGATTTGTTAAATTATTTCTATAGTTATTTATTTTAATCCTACACAGAATGTATAAAAATAATTTACTATATTGTTAGTGAAAAAGATTGTATCAAAATACAGTATACAATCCTTAAGGTATGTGGGATGCTTGATAGTAATACAAATGTATGAATAATTGTTCCAGTCTTCTCCAAACCTGTAAGAGGGAAATAGGAAAATAAAAATGTTTTGTTTTATTTTTTGAACTCTTGAAAATAAACTTAACCTCAAAAATATCACTTATTATTTTGAATTATTGAATTACTCCCATCAGTTTTAAGTATTAGCTTTGCAAATTATGTGAATGAACATTAACTTCGATTTTTTTAGTGCTATTGCACTAAAATAACTATTTAACAAATTATGTGCTATGATCAAGGTCTACACTGAAAGGAAACCTTTGGAACTTAGTGATAAATTTATGGTATGGGCTTAGAATGAACCATGCATTTATCAGGCCAAGCCATTAGCATCTGAAAACATGAGTGGGTGGAGCAGCATGGAAGGAAGGAATGTTCTTACTCATAGATAAAATAACATGTTAAGTGTGCACCCTGTGTACAAGAAGCAAGATTCTTGGGGAAGAGTATTAAGGAATTTTGAGTGTTTTAAATCAGTTTAAGATCTAGTATTTAGAAAAATAAATTTAGAAACCTTTTTTTTTAGCTTCTTCTGGTTTATAACCCAATCTTAGACCAGAACATAATCATCAATAAAATCTCTGTGAATATAAACTTTCGAACTGAGGATACTTGCATATGTACAAACCTAATTTTAAAACTATGGCTGGGTGCGATGGCTCACACCTGTAATCCTAACACTTTGGGAGGCTGAGGCCGACAGATTGCTTTAGCTCAGGAGTTCGAGACCAGCCTGGGCAACATAGTGAGACCTTGTCTGTACTAAAAATTTTTTAAATCAGCCAGGTGTGGTGGCGCATACCTGTAGTCCAAGCTACTCAGGAGGCTAAGGTGTGAGAATTGCTTGAGCTTGGGAGACTGAGGCTGCAGTGAGTTGTGATCGCACCACTGCACTCCAGCCTGGGTGACAGAGTGAGGCCCTGTGTCAAAAGAAAAGAAAAATGTAACATACCCCTGACCACTTTAACTTCATCTTTGCTTTGACTTTATATCATGTCTTCTCTCCAAGACTTCAAATGCCCTAGTAATATTAATGAAAGTAAGATGAGTAGCAACTTAAGGAAATGGGTTGGGAAGAATACATAAGATGGAAGATCACACATTTTTATTTAGAGTTTAAGACCAAAAACATCAAATTGATGAAATCAGATCAACAATGGACGAAGCTGATTAATTATAACAGCCGACGTTAATTGAATGCCTTCTTGTACCAAGCATTGTGCTTACACGATGTATACTTACTCTATATCCATTTTATGGATGAGGAAACTGAAAGAGAATGATGTTTTCCGTCTATTTCATCACCACTTCCCAGCACTTACAAGAATGTGTCATACATAGTAGGTACTCAATAAATGTTTATCAAATGACTTCAGAAACTTAGAATGAATAACTTGGATGAAAGAGCCAAGAATGTCCCTCCAAGCTTTTCATTGGAAAAATTTCAAACCCACAGAAAAGTAAAAATATATGACAAATCACTATTTTGTACACCATCCACCTAGAAATACAAGTTGTTAACATGTTTCTATGTTTGTTTTATTTATTTATTCATCTTTGCTGAAACATTGAAAAGAAGTTGCAGACATGATGATACTTCACCCCTAAATACTTCAGCATGTATCTCCTAAAAATACACTCCTACATGCAATATCATTATCACATCTAAAAATTCTTATATTAATTCAATAATATCATGTAATTTACAATCCGTATTTAAATTCCCCAGTGGCCCCCAGAATATCTTTTATAGATTCTTTTTTTCAATTTAGGCTACAAGAAAATATTTATACATGCATCTGAGTTTTTTGTCGCTTTGCTCTCTTTTAACCAGAAGTGTCCCCTGGCTTTGGTTTTATTTTTTAGGATATTGACTAATTTTTTTTCTTTTGAGACAGAGTCTCGTTCTGTCACCCAGGCTGGAGTGCAGTAGCGCAATCTCAGCTCACTGCAACCTCCGCCTCTCAGGTTCAAGCAATTCTCCTGCCTTAGCCTTCCTAGTAGCTGGGACTACAGGCATGCGCCACCACACCTGACTAATTTTTGTATTTTTAGTAGAGACAGGGTTTCACCATGTTGGCCAGGCTGGTCTCAAACTCCTGACCTCACAATCCACCCGCCTCGGCCTCCCAAAGTTCTGGGATTACAGGCTTGAGACTGGTTATCTTATAGAATATTCTGTAGTTGATTTATCTGATTCTGTCTTCATAATTTGATTCAGAGGGCAGGCATGGTGACTTACACCTATAATCCCAATACTTTGGGAGGCCGAGGTGGGAGGATCACTTGAGCCCAGGAGTTTAAGACCAGCCCAGGCAATGTAGCAAGATGCCATTTCTACAAAAAATTTTAAAAATAAATTGACTGGGCATGGTGGTGGGCGCCTGTCATACCAGCTACCTGGGAAGCTGAGGTGGGAGGATTGCTTGAGCCCAGGAGGCCAAGGCTGTAGTGAGCTGTGATTGCAACACTGCACTCTAGCCTGCAAGACAGAGTGAGACCCTGTCTCAAAAAAAAAAAAAAAAAGATTCAGTAAAACATATTTGGCAATTATACTACATAGTAATTATACTGCAAGTGATGAAATATTCTTCTCATTACATCACATAAGAAGCACATAATGTCTGATTGTTCTACTATACAAGATGGTTAAGTCTGATCATTTGGTTGAGGTGGTAATCACCAAGTCTCTTCACCAAAAGACCCATTTTTTCATATAGCCAATGTTTGTTTTTTTTGACAACCCATTTCTAGAGTACTCCCCTATGGCAAACTCTATGCTAAGTGCTTTATAGACATTATCGGACATATGGCTAGAATATATATTTTATATATATTCTGTATAATATATAAAAAATGGGTATATATATATTACATGGTATATATATATTACATGATATATATATATCCACACCATGGAATACTACTCAGCCATACAAAGGAACAAAATAATGGCATTCAGAGCATCCTGGATCCTGGATGGAGTTGGAGACCATTATTCTAGGTGAAATAACTCAAGAATGGAAAACCAAACATTGTATGTTCTATCTTATGAGGGGGAGCTTAAGCTATGAAGACTCAAAGAATAATATAATGGACTTTGGGGACCCGAGGGGAATGGGAAAGTGTGGGCAAGGCATAAAAGGCTACACATTGGGTTCACCATACACTGCTCAGATGATTGGGTGCTCCAAAATCTCAGTAATTACCACTAAAGAACTTATCCATGTAACCAAAACCCGCCTGTTCCCCCAAAACTATTGAAATAAGTTAAAAATGTGCTGGGTGGGGAAGTATGCATGGCGGCGAGGCGGGTAGGCACACGGCAGACTCTGCGGGGCTGGCGTTGTGCGGGCAGAAGCTGGTGGTGCAGGGGAGCAGCCGGTTCCAGACCACCTCCACTGCAAGCAGTGACGATGACAGCCTCTTCATCTATGACTGCAGTGCTTGAAAACAAGTCACAAGAAAATAAAGGGGAGGACGAGCCGCCCTTGGTTCAGGGGAGCGGTGCAATTCTCAGTCCACTTTCTCCAAGTCTGGCAGCTGTTTTGCTTTAACCGATGACAGTAAGTGTCTGATTCTTTTCTGTACAAAACCATGGCAATGTCTGAGTGTCAGGACCGTGACAGGGAGGTGTACGGACCTGACCTTCACAGCCTCCGAAGAGAAGGTCTTGGTGGCTGACAAGTCTGGAGACGTCTCCTCTTCGGTGCTGGAGCCACACGGATGCGGCCGACTGGAGCTGCGGCACCTTTCTGTCCATGCTATTAGACGTGGCTGTGCATCCCGATGACCACTTCGTCCTCGCTGCGGACCGGGACGAGAAGATCCAGGTCAGCAGGGCCGCCATGCCACGCAGCATTGAGTCCTCCTGCCTCGGGCACACAGAGTTTGTGAACTACATCTCCATGTTGTCCACTCAGCCTGAGCTGCTTCCATCCTCCTCCGGGGACTGCACCCTGAGGCTCTGGGAGTACAGAAGCGGCCGCCAACTGCACTGCTGTCACCTCCACAGTCTCCAAGAGCCCGCGGACCTCCAGGTCCCCCAGAGGTTTGCCGCGTCCAGGATTGCGTTCTGGTGCCAGGAGAACCGGGTGGTGCTTCTGAGCACCTGCATTGCTGTGGGCTACATCTTCCAGTTTCACACCGGTAGACAGAAGCTGGTGTACAGGCAGCAGCTGTCATTCCAGCATCGAGTGTGGGATGTAGCTTTTGAGGAAACCCAGGGGCTGTGGGTGCTCCAGGACTTCCTGGAAGCCCCCCTCCCCTGGTGCTCTGCCGGCCTGTGGGTGGCCAGTGGCAGTCTGTTCCTGAAAGTGCCATGTTAAAGAAAGTCTCCAGTGTTCTTTGTGGGAACTGGGCCATGCTGGAAGGCTTTGCCTGCGTGAACCCCAGCTTTAGCAGTCTCTACAAGGCCACCTTTGACAACATAACCTTCTACCTGAAGAAGAAAGAGGAGAGACTGCAGCAGCAGCTGAAGAAGCAGCAGCGCAGTTGAGTCCCCCACCTGGGCCAATGGGCAGGCCAAGAAGATAAGGCCGGGGGAGGCAGCCTGGGGTTGCTGATCTTGGCTGTTGGTGGTGCCCCACACCCTCGAAACAGGAAAAGTAGTTTTCACTTGTTCCCCCTGCATCCTGGCATCTCGCTTCAAAAAGGAAAAGGTGGCCGGGCATTTTGGCTCACGCCTGTAATCCCAGCACTTTGGGAGGCCGAGGCGGGTGGATCACGAGGTCAGGACATTGAGACCATCCTGACTAACACGGTTAAACCCCATCTCTACTAAAAATATATATAAAAAATTAGCCGGGCGTGGTGGCGGGCGCCTGTAGTCCCAGCTGCTCAGGAGGCTAAGGCAGGAGAATGGCATGAACCCGGGAGGCGGAGCTTGCAGTGAGCCGAGATTGCACCACTGCACTCCAGCCTGGGCGACAGAGCCAGACTCCGTCTCAAAAAAAAAAAAAAGGAAAAGATGACATCAGGTGCGACCAGCTCAGCTCAGAGAACGGGACTGTCTCCTGGGCTCTAGAACATTCTGTGTCGCTGGGCACAGGCTCTTGCCTGGTGCCTGTGCTCCTTTCTGGTTGAAGGGAAGCCAGACGGGTGGAGTGGAAGCACTTTACCTTCACGTTGAAGGCAGCGTGTGAACCTGCAGTGGTGGCAGCTGTCAGTTTTCTGCTATTCTGGAGCCTGGCACGCTAACTCTAGGAGGATCTATCGCCGACGCTGTGGACGCTTTCCTGTTGTTCCCACCATCTCACTGTCCAGGTGATGCGCTGCCCCGCAGTAGCTGCTCGCCATACGAGGCTGTTGAAACTTAGTGTTCCATATTTTTGCATATCTACAACTATCTGATCTTTGACAAACCTGAGAAAAACAAGCAATGGGGAAAGGATTCCCTATTTAATAAATGGTGCTGGGAAAACTGGCTAGCCATATGTAGAAAGCTGAAACTGGATCCCTTCCTTACACCGTATACAAAAATCAATTCAAGATGGAATAAAGACTTAAACGTTAGACCTAAAACCATAAAAACCCTAGAAGAAAACCTAGGCATTACCATTCAGGACATAGGCATGGGCAAGGACTTCATGTCTAAAAACACCAAAAGCAATGGCAACAAAAGCCAAAATTGACAAATGGGATCTAATTAAACTAAAGAGCTTCTGCACAGCAAAAGAAACTACCATCAGAGTGAACAGGCAACCTACAACATGGGAGAAAATTTTCGCAACCTACTCATCTGACAAAGGGGTAATATCCAGAATCTACAATGAACTTACAAGAAAAGAACAAACAACCCCATCAAAAAGTGGGCAAAGAATATGAGCAGACACTTCTCAAAAGAAGACATTAATGCAGCCAAAAAACACATGAAAAAATGCTCACCATCATTGGCCATCAGAGAAATGCAAATCAAAACCACAATGAGATACCATCTCACACCAGTTAGAATGGCAATCATAAAAATGTCAGGAAACAACAGGTGCTGGAGAGGATGTGGAGAAATAGGAACACTTTTACACTGTTGGTGGGACTGTAAACTAGTTCAACCATTGTGGAAGTCAGTGTGGCGATTCCTCAGGGATCTAGAACCAGAAATACCATTTGACCCAGCCATCCCATTACTGGGTATATACCCAAAGGATTATAAATCATGCTGCTATAAAGACACATGCACAGGTATGTTTACTGCAGCATTATTCACAATAGCAAAGACTTGGAACCAACCCAAATGTCCAACAATGATAGACTGGATTAAGAAAATGTGGCACATATACACCATGGAATACTATGCAGCCATAAAAAATGATGAGTTCATGTCCTTTGTAGGGACATGGATGAAACTGGAAATCATCATTCTCAGTAAACTATCGCAAGAACAAAAAACCAAACACCGCATATTCTCACTCATAGGTGGGAATTGAACAATGAGAACACATGGACACAGGAAGGGGAACATCACACTCTGGGGCCTGTTGTGGGGTGGGGGGAGGGGGGAGGGATAGCATTAGGAGATATACCTAATGCTAGATAACGAGTTAGTGGGTGCAGCGCACCAGCATGGCACATGTATACATATGTAACTAACCTGCACATTGTGCACATGTACCCTAAAACTTAAAGTATTATAATAATAATAATAATAATAATAATAAAAGAAACTTAGAACGAACGCTTCAGCCTGCCCCAGCCCCAGCACTGCACCTCGTACTCAGGAGCTGCCCCTGGCGAGTGGTTCCCACGTGGGAAGTGCCCAAACGCGTTTCAGTGTCGCAGGGAGCTGTCAGGTGGCACTTGCACAGACGGTGAACTTGATTCAGGAACTGTGAGGACATGGGTCCGGCTAGAAACCCGGTTTTACAGGAAGGTGATCGAAGACGTCGTGCATAACTTTTGCAACTCCCTGGAAACGTTTAGCAGCAACATGTGAAACTAGTCTCAAAATACATCAAGCAAAACCTTTGGGTGCGTGCACTCTTTATGAGTGAGGTGCTCACTGCTTGATTTGGGAAGAGGCTACTAGGTACATCGGGTAATTCGTTCAGGACGGCTTCCACCTGCTCTTCAGTGATTAAATCTCAACAAGGGAACAGATGTGCACGCTGGTGATGATTTTGGTGTGGGTTTTCACTGGGGACTTAGAATCCTTTTGTGTATTAAAAGCTGGAATCCTTCACATTTTTCATAAGTGCTTTGTTTTCCTTTTAACAGTGATCTGGAAACAGTGCTGTCTGCAAAGCTAAGGCCCACTCCCCTGTGCTGGGGACCAGGGGTTTCAGAACAGAGGGGCCATGCCAGACCATTGTCCTGCTGTACCAGCAGCCTCACCTCCTTCACAATTCTGGGGAATCTGGAGCGGGGCATGCTGTTGTTAATAGTCTGCTTCGAAAATTTTGGTTTTAGGAGAAGTTAAGGTTGGTCTTGTCGGTATCTTCACTTAAGATAGGGTTGGCAAACTGGCCTGTGGGCTGAATCCTGCCCACTGCCTGATATATGGCCTGCGAATGGTTTTTACATTTTAAAAATCGTTGAAAACAAATTAAAAATATATTTCATGACATGAAAATCATGAAATTCAAATTTCAATGTCTGTGAATAAACTTTTATTGACACAGTAAAAAAAAAAAAGAAATAAGAGAGATAAATAAAAAACCACACACACACTTTTGTTGAGCTGATGTATTTGAAAGTAGGTTTGCATACTTCATGACATTTTGCCCCAAAATATCATAGCATGTATTTCTTTCTTTTTTTTTTTTCTTTTGAGGTGGAGTCTCGCTCTGTCACCAGGCTGGAGGGCAGTGGCGTGATCCTCCAACTCCATGGTTAAAGTGATTCTCCAGCCTCAGCCTCCCAAGTAGCTGGGATTAAGGCACATGCCACCACGCCCAGCTAATTTTTGTATTTTTAGTTGAGACGGGGTTTCACCATATTGGCCAGGATGGTCTCAATATCCTGACTTCGTAATCCGCCCGCCTCAGCCTCCCAAAATGCTGTGATTATAGGCATGAGCCACCGTGCCCTGCCATAGCATGTATTTCTTAAGGAAATGCACACATGCCTGCATAACCATAATCACACCCAAGAAATTTAACTTTCATCCAATAATCATATCATCTAATACCCAGCTCAGATTGAAATTTCCCTCAGCTGATCACAGAAAAATGTGTTTTCAAGCTTCTGAATGTGTGCCAACCTGAAAATGAGAAATATATTAATTTTTTCTCAGTAATTTATTATGAGCTTTTCCAAACATACACTAAAGTTGAGAGAACTTCCTCATTGTAAATTTAATTCGAATTTCTCTGCCATAAACATGAGGTTTATATGTTTAAGGGCACGGGTGGGTTTTGGTGTGTATGAATCTTTGTGTTTCTCAATTTTTGAGTGTTTTGAAAATTGAGGAGTTTAGTTCTTTATCTATGACATATGTTGCAATTATATTACTCCCAGTTTGTCACTTGTCTTTTGACTTTGCTTGTGGTGCTTTTTTTTTTTTTAACAAAGATTCTTTACATTTTATTTTATTTATATTTTTAGAGTTAGAGTCTTGCTCAGACTGAAGTGCAGTGGTACAATCATGGCTCCCTGCAGCTTTGACCTCCTAGGCTCAAGTGATCCTCCCACCTCAGCTTTCCAGCTCACTGAGACTACAGAGATGCACCCCCATATCCAAATAATTGTGTGTGTGTGTGTGTGTGTGTGTGTGTGTGTGTGTGTGTGTGTAGACAGCCTCCCCTTGTTGCCCAGACTGGTCTCAAACTTCTGGGCTCAAGAGATCCTCCTGTCTCAGCCTCCCAACATGCCGGAACCACGTCCGACCAGTCCTTTTTATTGATGTCAAAATTATTGCTTTTTTTCTGCTATTATATCTGGATGATGAACATGGTTTAAAATTTTTCCCACCACAAGATTACAAACAAATTCACTTATGTTTTCTTCAAGTACTTATGTGGCTCATTCTTTCTATATGAGTTTTTCCTGGAGTATAATGTATGTTAAGGATCCAAAGCTATCTGTTTTCAAATGACTGTTCAGTTGTCCTAACACCATTTATTAATAAGTCTGTCTGTAATTTGAGATGCCACCTTATTTATATGAAAATTTTCTTTTTGGTTGGTTCTATTTCTGAACTTTCCATTATGTTCCAGATCTGTCTATCCATTCATACCACACTGTTTTAATTATACAAAAGATTTATTGTGCATTGATATTTAATAGGGTTCTCTCTCTTCACTGATCTTTTTTACTGGTTTTCCTATTTAAGCATATATGTTTGTTTATCCACATGAACTTTGGAATCAATTTCTGTAGTACCAGGAAAACTATATATTGCAATTTTATTAGGGTGGTATTAAATTAGAGATAATTTATTTCATCATGATGTCAAGTTATCTTATCCAAGACCAAGAAATATTTCCATTTGTCTTTTAGGAATGTTTTAAACTTTTCCTCGTATGGATTTTACACATTACCTCTTAAGTTTACTTTCAAGTATTTTATATTTTTGTCATTATTGCAAATTGAATTTTTTCTTCTTTTATCTTCTAACTAGCTATCATTTACACACACACACATTTACACTCACACACACATGTGATTTTTGTACACTCATTTTTTAGCCTGCTAACTTACTGAGGTCTTTTGTTCATTTAGTGTCATCATTTATTCTATTGGGTTTTCCAGATATGCTGTCATATCAACTGCAAATGGAGAGAGTTTAACTACTTTTCCAAGTCTTATGCCCCAATTTTTAAATTAGTGTACTGACTAATGTATCCAATGTGATGTTAAATAGTAATGGAGATGGCGGACATTTTTACCTTGTTTCTTACCTTAGTGGGAATGTTTCTAGTATTCTAATATTACTCCATTATAATATTCTCTTTTTCTCTCTCTCTGTCTCTCTCTCCCTCCCTCTCTCCTGTGTCTCTGTCTCTCATACATATATGAAATCATGTTAAAGGAAAACCCATTAATGTCTATTTTATCTAATACTTCTACTGGAAATGTATATTAAATTTTATAAAGGGACTTTTTGGCATATGTGATTTGTTATACATTTCTCACCTGAAAATTTCTAAGAACTTTACTAATATTAGTACTCTACATTCTATAACAATAGTTTCTTCAGTTGATACAATGTATGTATGTTTTCTCAGCTCCAGAGAACCAATAACATTGAATATCATATTTTAGAACCATGAAAAAACTTGATAAACAGGCTGACTTTCTTCGCCAAAACTGTCTTATAATAGCATCTTTCAACGATTAAGTACTTTTCACATGGCCATTTACGTACTCATCAAAGAGTCTTGAAAGGTAGTTTCTAACATTAATATTTTTAAGATACAAAAATGCAGACTTATAGAAGTAACATTACTTAAGGAAAGCAAAACAGCTTGCATATGGAGGAGAAAGACCTTGACTCCAGGACTGGCTCTAAAATGCTTTCTGTCACATCGTCCTTGAGATCTGGTCAATGCTAGTCCTCTGCCAGCAGAGGGCGCAATATTTCTATTAAAGCCCAGTCAAAGCGCTTGAGTGGGAGCAGCTAGTTCCCCATTGCAGCCCTGTTGGCTGATTGCAAAACCTCAAAAGTCAGAATTTGTCTGTACCCTTTTAGTTGCAAATGACAGAACTGAAACTAGTCCTGCCCAAACCAGGTGGGAGGGTTGGACTGAAAATGGAGTAGGGTGTTTCCCCAGAGAGAACATAGAGTATAGCCCCAAAATGACAAAAAGCCTCTTCTGCTAGAAATATAAGATATCAGGGAACATAATACTCCAATGAAGAGACTTCTCTTCCCACTCCACCCTTCAGACCTGGCCTGGCCAAGAGGCCACCCCCTAGGTTTCTATCTTAACCTTCAAAGATCCAATTAAGAACACTTAAATTCAGCTTTTGCCTATTTTATCCACAAAGGCCCAAGTCATTATTCTGTATTTTGCCACAGGGATATTATTTCATACGGATTTGTTCTCCAAAACTTCAGCCTGGCATTTCCACTGACTCTGTAGCTCTGTGAAACCAAGCTGTAGGTGTGAGTATATTCTGTTGACATAGCAGATATGAGCTCTGAGGTTGGGTTAAGTGTAAAGAAATTTCTCACCCTTTTATTAACATTGTCAATAAATTCTAGTCTCTTGTGTGAAAAGACTGTAAAAGGAGTTCACCTGGGGATGAGAACATTTCTAAGATTATGTTTTTATTCTTTCCCTCTGAAAACTCGCATAGGCCGAAAGAATGAGCCAGAGGCCTTGGGGAGTTGAGAAAAGTAACCAAAATTCACATCCAAAATTCCATTTCATTTAAAAATAAACCTATCACATGGAAATTTTGAAATTCATCTCCTGGATTATGTGCTTTAGTACACAAACACACACACACAGAGTATCCACACCTCAAAATGGAAAGTAAAATGTACCCAAGTATGGTGTATAATTTTGTCTCAATATGACTTACTTTTGGATTCTACTTTCCTGACCCTGCCCAAAGTACAATGTATTTTTGATTCAAAAGTCAACACTCAAGATTAATGTCCATAGATAACAATAATAGTTGAGTGCTTACTATACAGAAGCTATCCTGCCAACAACCTTTGGAGGAATTCCCTTCCTTGGAATTGCTGTTGACATAGCAGATATGAGCTCTGCTTGCTGTTGACCAGCAGGCTTGCTGTTGGCATTAAACAGATACCTGAGAGGTCAAGCGCTGATCTGGTTTGGCTCTGTATCCCCACCCAAATCTCATCTTGTAGCTCCCATAATTCCCACATGTTGTCGGAGGGACACAGTGACAGATGATTGAATTATGGGGGTAGGTCTTTCCCATGCTGTTCTCATAATAGTGAATAGGCCTTACGAGAGCTGATAGTTTTAAAAATGGGAGTTGCCCTGCACAAGCTCTCTTTTTACCTGCCGCCATCCACATAAGATGTGACTTGCTCCTCCTTGCCTTCCACCAGGTCTGTGAGGCCTCCCCAATCATGTGGAACTATAAGTCCATTACATGCATTTTCCTGTATAAATTACCCAGTCTAGGGTATGTCTTTATCAGCAGCATGAGAACAGACTAATACACATACCCTGGCAATTCAGGCCCCCCTGCACTGCCCTCAAGAAACCCAACTGGAGCCCCCAACCCATGAGGGTTGTGTAGGCTCAGAGGCTGCTCTTAGTAAATCATGTGGCTTGTCAGCTTTGTTTCTTCTTAAGTAATGGGAGCTTATTTTTCCAGACCTTTATTCCATAAATGCTTGGGGATTTAGAGTTAAATTTTAGCAAGTTTTAACATTTTGATTGTATGTAATTCCTCCTTTAGTCTTTTGTCACCTCTCTATTTTTGTTCTCTCTGTTTATCCTTCAGCTTATTTTAGGTTTGTCGTGATTTTACCTTTCTAAATCTTATGGGTCTAGCATTTTTACTTTTCACATGTCTATTCTTGACTTTACACTGTATATTTTATCCTTTTAATCTTTTTCTAAATTTTACCATAATTTTCTACCTTAATCTGTTACTTTAATTTTTTAGTTATAGCTCTTTCGATCTTTTTTATTTTTAACCAAATCTATTACTTTAATTTCTGAATAATTCTTGCCTCAATCTTTTTACTTATAGTTCCTTTTTTATTCTTTTAACTTAAATTTTTGTTCACGTTTTTCTTTTTAAATGTGTTCTCTTTTGCCCAGAGTACCTTTAAAAATATTTTATTCTTTTTTTTTTTAACTCTCTAGCTATAGCGCTGGGCGGAGTTTATGATCTAGAAGTAACACAGCTGTGGTGAATGTACACACATGGAACATTGGATACTTTTTTCCTTCTAGCCATCTCTGCATTTATCTTTCTGACTGCTTAGAAAATCATTCATCATATTCAGTGTTTTTCTCCAAAAATAAGTAACTGGGCTGTGTCAGAGACTGAGGAATGACAACCCCTTCCCAGGGCCTGAAGCTTCCTACTTATGCAGGCAGCAATTTGAAATACTAGAATGAATGTCTCTTTGTAAAGAATTACATCTTCTAAAAACCTGTGGTCTCCGATGTATAACTCATCTATAGAAGGGGTGGAGATTGGGCAGAAATTACCTCTTCTTCCTCCAATTTTCTCCATTGCTTTAAACTGTGAATTCCACTGCTTGAACCAGAAACCCATGAGACATCCACGCAAGTTCTGTGCATTCTACCTCATCAATTTCACTTCTCACCTGGACTACTACCATATCATCCCAACATTGCTTCTAATCTTGATTCCTTCTATCTATTCTCCAAATAGCATCCAATGTGATCATGTCACTCCCTACATGAAAACTGTCAATGGTTTCTCAATGTGTCTCAAATAAAACCAGAGATATTTACTGGAACCTCCACATGTGGCATGGTCCCCACCTGTCTCTTCCACCTCAGCATGTTCCTTTAGCCTCCTCCCTTACACCAATCCTTTGGTTCCTTGGCCATGCCAAGCTGTCTCTCACCCCTAAACCTTCGTACATATGAGTCCCTCTTTCTGGGGTACTTGCTCCCCTACTCTGTGTAATGTTGATTCTTTCTCATCTTTCAAGTAGGGTGACCAACCATCCTGGTTTGCCTGGGACTAAAGGGACTCCGGGGATGCAGGACTTTTCGTTTTAAAACCAATAAAGTCCTGATCAAACTGGGACAAGTTGATCACCTACGTTCAAGTCTCAGCTCCTGTATCAGTTCCTCAGCAAGACTTTCTTTGCCTGCTATATCCAAAGCAGACTCCTCCCCTGACCGCCCTCCCAAGCTCCCGTTATGTCTCATTTCAACATCCTGTTTCCCTTGTAGGGAGGACATAGTGCACTTTGAAATTATTTTACTTTATGTATGTCTTTACTGGCTTTTCTCTGTTTCTCCTTCCCTAGTGACTAAATACTGTGAGGTGCCATCACTCCTGTCTCATTCCTTGTGAAATCCCAGTGTCTAGCACTGAACCCAGCACACATTTATTGACGGAAGCAAGGATGGAAAATAAGAGAAAGGAAAGATAAAGAAGCCCCCGTAATGTAGCTCAGGCTTTCTTTTATGAGGAACTATATGGTGTTTTTCTGTCCTGCAAACTGCCATAGAATGTGGCAGACCCATTCTTTACAAGCCTACTTCTATGCATTTTTTTTTTTTACTGGATTCATGTCCATTTTCTTTGAAATTACTAACAAATCATTTTGTTGGGTGAGTTTTGTGTGTGAATTTTCTTTGCTCTCCTCCCTTCTTATTCCCTTCACAACGTCAAGGAGTTCCTGACGAGGTATTTGATTTCCTTAAATGCAGAAATGCGTAAACCCCAAATGCCTCCAGAGGCCAAGGCAGTGACAAACAGGAATAAAACAGACTCGATGAAAGAAAAATCACCTGACGAAAGGCATAACCAGACTTGCCTTATTTTTATGGAACTATGGCATGAGCACATAATCTCACACATATTTATATAACATAGCAAATTTTATTTTGCCAATGAAATGGAACACAGATTGAAAAATTAAATATTTAGTTATCCTGAATGCTGCGAGAGGTTGTGGTTTTTTTGTTTTGTTTGTTTTGACGCAGTTTTGCTCTTGTTGCCCAGGCTGGAGTGCAATGGCGTGATCTCGGCTCACTGCAACCTCCATCTCCTGGGTTCAAGTGATTGATTCTCCTGCCACAACCTCCCAAGTAGCTGGGATTACAGTCATGCACCACCATGCCCTGCTAATTTTTTTTTTTTCTTTTTTTTTTTTTTTTTAGTAGAGACAGGATTTCACCATGTTGGTCAGGCTGGTCTCGAACTTCTGACCTCAGGTGATCTGCCCACCTCGGCCCCCCAAAGTGCTGGGATTACAGGTGTGAGCCACCACACCCAGCCAAGGATTTTTTTTTTACACAACCTATATACATACAGAAAAGTGTCATTTCTTTTTAAAACTGATATAAGAGAGCAGGTGTTTCCCCCAAGACCCCAACCTTTGGGTTTCAGCAAGGGAAAAATATTTAATATTCAATCCATTTCAAACCTTAGGCCAATCCAATAACAATGATTAAATATCAGATTTTTGAGGAAAATGCTCAAGTGACTTTGAGCCAGGAGAAGTCATATAACATCCATTCTTCCATCATTGCTATCCCAAGCAGCACAGTATCTGGTGTTACGTCTGCTGGAGTATAATTGGCTGATGGTGTCCCTGGGCTTTCTGCTGGCATCTACTCCTGCCTTTCAGGTGATGCACGCATGGCCTCTTCTCTACAAAACAGTAAGTGTTGGGGGAGGGGGACAGGGCGTGGGAGGGACTGGCATCTCATGCTAATCAGGCCTACCCTTAGCTATTGCCTGGCTATTGACCCAAATCTCTTCCAAGTCCATGTAGTCCCACAGAGCCAGTCGGTCTCCCTCCAATGTCTGCTGTGGGGCAACCCACTCCTCCCAATGGCAGGGGCAATGATAAACCCTCTGCCTTTCAATCTGAAACAAAGAGGCTTGGAGTTTAAATCAGAGCTACTCTCTTCCTGGTCACACCCAGCAGCTGTCTTGGCTGGGCTGGTTCACCCTACATTGACATGGAGCCTCGTCTCCTCCAGAATCTCAAACTGTAAGCAGGGAAAGCCACTCTGTCTCCAAGTTATCTAGCTTCCCACTCTCCACACCATGGCTCAGAGGCTCGAGCACAACACATTGTTATTGGATTGGCCTAAGGTTTTTTCTGTCCCTCCTGATTCTCTCTCCCTGATTTTCCCACAGCACCAGAACAAGGAGGGGCAGGTTTCTGTCACCACCACCCCCTTCTGGCCTCATCACCTGGCATCCCAGCTAGATCATCTTCTTTACATGAGCTCCACCATCTGAATTTCCAGGTCTGAAAACAGGAAACCCTTTCCCTCCCACCAGTGACTGGATTGTTAGCCTTGCTGTCAAGCTTAAAGAATGTCAGAGTTGGAATATTATCTTCCTCTCACTCTCACGTGGCTTCTGTAACAGATCCGAATCTCTCCCAAGGCTAAGGGTGATTGTCGTTATCTGGAAAGACACAGAAATGCTTCCCTGTTAAATGACATTGTCTTTTTTAAACTTGTTATTTCTTCTATTTGAAGCTAAAACCTCACACATTTTCTTCCTCACCAAGCTATCACTGTCAGGTCTTGTGTTTCTTATTCAGTTTACAACACAGAGTTGAGCCTTCAATCCTTTACGTAGGAGAGAGATTTATTTTTATACATAGTGAAAACAGCTGATAATAAGTATAGGTACTTCCAAATATGGATACAATCTTTGCACAATGATTTTCATATCTAGGCTAACCACTCTTAAGATATTTATAAAATTCTGCTCTTCTAAAATAACTTTGTTTCTTTTTTGTGATCTCCTTTAACAACTGTTTAGTAACTTCTTGTAGCAATTTTTCCACACTGTCAGTATTAAGTTAGATGGTAAAAAGAATAGTCTTAACTCATTTTCATAAAGTTTGAAATCAGATAATTTTTTGAAATTTAGTCCTCAGCCTCACAAATGTACTTCATACCATGATTTCTATTTTTGGAAACTGACTTCAGTGTAGCAAAATGGGTCAAATTATTTGCCAGTTGATTTCCCTCAAGAAACAATTTCACTAGGAATGAGTGGATTACACAATGTGTTCATATAACCATTTATGAATACCCATGAAAGGGTAAGGTCAAAATGTGATGAGTTACAATGTCAATCAAAAAACCAAGTCTTTCATCCAATCTTCCTGGTTGTCCATGGGAGTTTTTAAAAAAATTGGATGTTTTAAAAATTGACATTTCAAAAAATCTCTTCAACATTTGGCAGGACTAAGTCAACTGCTGCTACGACTTGTTTAGCCAATTGATTAAGGAGTGCATAGAACTGTGTAGGGATTAAGCAATGGGGCCATATTTTGTTCATAGTGATACATTCATAGTGCTCTTCATGTTTTATTTTAAGGAGAGATCATTCCTGGTAACTGTAACACTCAGATGCATTATATTCTTACAAAATATTTTGGTTTTGAATTTAAATTTTATAACATGTCCAGCAATAACACCAATCATTGCAGGAGAATCATCATTTTCATTGGTTTATATTAAAAAGTTTGAGACTTCTTGAAACACAGGATTAAGTAGATAAAAATAGGTCCAAGGACTGAGCCCTGAGTCACTCTATCTCCAGAGATGAAGCCAGCAAAGGGACTGACAAGTGAGACAGAGGGAAACTAGGAAGTAAAGTGAAATGCTGCAAGGAGGAAGGGAGGGACTAATGACGTCAAGTGCTACTCATAGGTCAAAGATGGAACCATTAGGCCAATTGGCTCTGATGGCTCACTACTCCACCACTCCACTGCTGCTTTCATCTCACCCTCAGGCCCTTTTTCTCCCCATCTCCCATGCCCACTGTGCTTTTGCCATACTGATCTTGATGCTCCTCAGGCAGACTCATGCCTCAGGGCCGTGCACTTGCAGTTTCCTCTGTCTAGCCTGCTTTTTCCCCTGATGTCAACATGGCTCATTCTCTTCCTTTAGGTTTCTGCTCCAGTGCCATTTTATTAGCAAGGACTTCCCTGTCTAGCCTTGCCAAGAGAACACCACTGGCCACTGACCCTTGACTCTATTCCTATTAACTCACATATTAATGTCATAATATCATTATGACATATTTATAATGTGATAAACATCATAAATAGATAAAGCTATTTGGTAAGAATATCAGCTCAAGGAGGTCAGCAACTAAAATATTGCCTGGCATGTAGTGATTAATCGATAAGTATTTTGAATGCATATCAATTAATTGAATGCAATGAATAAAAACAGCTGATCAGAATATTTTTATGGTAACTAGATACAGCCTAATTATTAATCTTCCAAGAGGAGTGAATACCCCAACCTTGACTAAAGGACATATTTTTAGAATCTGAAGAACAAACGTCTTGCAAACACTCTCCCCAGCCCTTTTATCTAACAGGAGGTAAATGGCTACCTAAGAGCATTCTTTTCAAAGTTGTAGGTTAGGCCAGGCATGGTGGCTCATGTAATCCCAGCACTTTGGGAGGCTGACGTGGGAGAATGGCTTGAGCCCAGGAGTTTGAGACCAGCCTGAGCAACATGGTGAAACCCTGTCTCTACTCTTGAAAAAAAAAAGTAAAAAAACAAAGTTCTAGGGTAGATACTTTCCCATTTTTGAATACCCTGTAGTAACAACTCTTTCTAATGTGTTTAACTTCATTTTGAATGAATTAAAAAGTATATGCTATATAAGCATTTTTTGCACACAGATTAATACAAGAATCACACAGTACTGATGCCTACATATTACTTTAAATTTTATTCCATTTTAAATCTTAATTTGCCTATATTAACTATTTAATAAACTATGTGTATATGTAATTTTGAGACTTCGCTTTTCAACTAACACTTTTATTGATTTTAGAAATTTCAGCTTTTAAAAACCTGGCTTTGTAAGAGAAAGTATGCAAGGCAGTCAACCAATTGATGGTGGCAGTGGGACTTCTGGAGGGGTTGCTGCCATCATGCTGCCTGCAGCGGGGAGATGCCAGTGGTGGCATCAGGAGTGGCTGCAGGAGCAGCAGTGGCAGCAGTGGGCCCTTGTGCCCTTTGTCCCCAAGACGGCCAACCGTACCAACCCCACTCTCACACAGCTGGGCAGGACCCACTCCCAGGCCTGTAGTCTCCACCAGGGCCTCAGCCTTGCTCCCTGCTGCATCCCAGGAACCCATGAGCACCCAGCCACAGGCACAGCTGGGACTCACAGGGCTGCCCCTGGAGCATCGGGTTCATTTGTGCAGGAGTTGGCTGGGGTCGCTGCCCCACCTGCACCTCATCCACTGCTGCTACAGGGAAAATGTAGGAAGGAGGCGTGGCCAGGACTGTGCACTCCATGGAGCACACAGGAGCTGGGAACAAGCAAGATCCCCGCCCTTTCCGAGTTGGCAAGGCAGAGCACCCCAGAGGCAACTGCAGCCACCCAAGCTGCAGCAGCAACCAGGGCACCCCTGTGCTCTCAGGAGCCAGAAGCAAGCAGGAGCCCCACCATCCCAGGCACAGCGGCAGCTGCCCAAGCTGTGGCTGCAGATCCAAGCATCTCTGCACTCTCAGAGGCCTGAGAAGGCATGCCCCCTTCCCCTGCAGGACAGGAAATGCCTGCTTCCACTGCCTGGCTTCTCCCTGCTGCCAGCACCTGCTCCAATCTTGGAGCAAAGGCGGGGCCAAGCTCAGGTGCTGTCACAGCCCAGCCAGGTGTGCACACACTCGCGGAAGCACTGACACGCCAGCCCCCTGCTGCCTCGGCCCCGTCTGGACTTAGGGCATTGACAAACACAGGAGGGAGGCTGAGTGGGGGGCTGGAGAAAGCCCAGTGCTGGCCTGAAGGTGCCCCTTGGCATGAAAAGCCTGAGCGCCACGAACAGTGGCAGGAGGCAGACAGGCTCCTGGGTAGAAGTGGGTGGGTACTTGGTGAAGCCCCACTTTCAAGCCGGGGAGGGCCTGAAGCCTGGGGGCTGGGCCGCCAGTCCTGAGGACCCAAGGGAGAACTTGTGGTGCTTTTTCTTGGGCCTGCCAATGGCTGCCCATGGACCAATCAGCACACACTTCCTCCTCTCTGAGACCTATAAAAACACCAGACTCAGCCAGAGTCAAAGAGAGGATGGAGAGATGATGGGGAGAAGACAGAGAGATGAAGGGATGACCTGCCTGCAGAGAGGATCCACCTACTCCAGGGCCTCCTCTCTGCTGAGAGCTGCAGAGATGACAGGACAACCTGCCTGCAGAGAGACACTACCTCTGTGCTGAGAGCTGAAGAGATGACAAGATGACCTGCCTGAAGAGAGGATTCACCCACTCCAGGGCCTCCTCTCTGCTGACAGCTGCAGAGACAACAGGATGACCTGCCTGCAGAGAGGTGCTACCTCTGTGCTGAGAACTGAAGAGGTGACAGGATGACCTGCCTGCAGAGAGGACCTACCCTCTCTGCTGAGAGCTGAACACTCCTCAGATTTACCTGACTGCAGAGGGGAGCTACCCTCTCTGCGAGAGCTGAACACTCATTGTGACACCTTGGCTACAGAGAGGAGCTACCTACTGTGGTTCTCCTCTGAGCTGTTCTATTGCTTAATAAAACTCCTCTTCATCTCACTCACCCTCCACTTGCCTGCATACCTCATTCTTCCTGGACATAGGACAAGAACTCGGGACCCACTGAATGGCAGGGCTAAAAGAGCTGTAACACAAACAGGGCTGAAACATGCCCCTGCTCGCCACATTGCAGGCAAAAAGAGGGAGAGAAGAGCTGCGGCCCTTTGGGGAGCCCAGGCCTGGGTGTTCCCTGAGCCAGGGCTGTGACTCCCTCTTTGGAGCCCTGCAGCTTCTGGAGTCTGCAAGCTTCCAGGCCCCAGAGCATTTGCCAGTGCCAGCTATGGAAGCTGCTTGTGGTGCACCTAGTCCAGATGCAGCCTTGCAGGGAGCCAGCACCCACACCAGCACCTAGAGTTGCTCGCCCCACAGCAGCAGCTGGCATGCCCAGCTATGTGCAGTGGCTAGACCCCACGCTCACTCACACACCCTTCATTACTCCACGCCTGGCTTGCCCTTGGCAGGCATGGGATCCAGGCCAGTAGCATGAGCTGAATGCAGCCTGCTGGGCCAACTGGGTGGAACAAGCCCAGCAGGCCAGAGCAAAACTCGGGCAAAGGCACCACTGGCCACAGAGGTTTCCAGCAGGCGAAGCGACACCACAAGGATCCCATAACACAATGAGCATTTGTAGCCATCATCCCAGTGTGTGGATTGAGTAGAAAGAGAAATAGCATGCCCTCACTAGTGCTTCCATACACATAGAGACCACGGACTTTGGAACAGCATCCCTGGCATCTTTGTTTTGGAATGACATTGAAACACTGAACCAAGTCAAATAAGGGGACATTTGCAACTTTGCTGACTCATTTGTCAAGAATAAAAAAATACACAGGCAAATTTGAATGAAGGCCAGGCACAGAGGCTCACACCTGTAATCTCAACAGTTTGGGAGGACGAAATGGGAGAATCACTTAAGCCCAGGAGTTCAAGACCAGCCTAGACAATATATCGAGAGGCCTGTAATTCCAGATATTTGGGAGGCTGAGGTGAGAGAATTGTTTGAACCCAGAAGGTTGAGGCTGCAGTGAGACTTGATCACGCCACTGAATTCCAGACTGGGTAACATTGTAAGACCCTGTCTCAAAAAATATATTAAAAAAGCAAATGGAGAGAATGTGAGGAGAATCATCTGTGAAGGAAACTGGAAGTTCTTTTCCAATTTCTAACCATACAGTGGGCCCTGAGAAAATACCTTTATAGAGAGAGAATGATTAGAACATTCTCTCTAATAATAATGATAGTCACATGAATGTCTGTAAATGTATAGGCAACAGGATAGTATCAATAAGTTGAATATGCCTTTAACAAGCTGAATGTACCTTATTCTTTAGCCTTCTTGAAAATAAAAGCCTAACCTAGTCATCTACCTGCATGGGGAGAATAGGGTGGAATTAGAAGTGCAGATAGGTTGTAATTAGAGGCTTTTAGTGGCTGACAATCACTGAGCATCTGTTGAAAGATAAGTGAATAGTAAAATTAGAAAATTACAGCCTCCATCAAGGAATGCAGCCCTCCCAACATCTCGAGACCCATTTCAGACTTATAACCTCCAGAGCTGTGAGATAATAAATTTGTGTTGTTTTAAGCTTCTAAATTTGTGGTTACTTGTTACAACAATAGGAAACTCATACAATAACTTTTATAGAAAGAATATACAATTAAATGCAAAAAGTACACTCATCTTAAGTGTACAGCTTGAAGAGTTGTCTTCCACATATTAATTGAGTGTAGCTAATTCATAGATCAAGTCATAGCACATCCCAGCAGCAGCCTATGATTCCCTCCTGCAACTGCCCAATTTGTACACTGCACCCCTAAAAGGAAAGAAAAATTCATACATTCAAAATACTTCTCACACCAAATGTGTGGAGTTTACCTCACATTAAGCAATTCTCCAACTCTCCAGATACCAAGTGGGTGTCCTACAATTCACTCATGACACTAACTACCCAGAGTTAGTGCAGACCCCATAGGTTGAGGACTCAGCCTCGCAAGGCTGAAACCAAATTTAGACACCAGTCAGTAGTCCCAAATTGTGACCTGTCCATCTGGCTAACTAGCTATCCAT
Source organism: Pan troglodytes (assembly GCF_028858775.2). NCBI lineage: Eukaryota > Metazoa > Chordata > Mammalia > Primates > Hominidae > Pan > Pan troglodytes. The sequence continues at coordinate 54,304,826 of NC_072410.2, forward strand.
TGGGGGTTGCCATGACCTTCTCTTTAGGTTTGATAATTTGCTAGAATGGCTCACAGGACTCAAGAAAGTGCTTTACTTACAATTAGCAGTTTATTTTAAAGGATACCACTGAAGACCAGCCAGATGAAGAGATACACAGGACAAAGTATGAGGGTGGAGCTGAGAGGTTCCGTCCTGCTCCACATGCTGCACCCTCCCAGCAGGTCCGTGTTTCCACCAACCCTGAAGTCCTCCAAGTCCTGTCAGTTAGGGGTTTTATGGAGTTTCCATTCGGTAGGCATGATTGACTAATTAGTGGTCCCCAACCTTTTTGGCACCAGGGACCAGTTTCATGGAAGACAATTTTTCCACAGATGGGGGGTGTGGTTTCAGGACGATTCAAGCACATTACATTTATCATTCAATTCTCGTAAGGACGACGCAACCTAGATCCCTTGCATACTCGGTTCACAATAGGATTCGCACTCCTACGAGAATCTAATGCTGCTGCTGATCTGACAGGAGGCAGAGCTCAGGCGGGAATCCTTGCTCACCCACTGCTCGCCTCCTGCTTTGCAGTCCCGTTCCTAACAGGCCATAGACTGGTACTGGTCCACAGCCTGGGGGTTGGGGAACCCTGGACTAAATCATGGGCCACTGGTGACTGAGCTCAATCTCCAGCCCTTCTCCCCTCTCCAGAGGTTGGGGGAGGGAGGGAGTGCTGAAAGTTCCAACCCTGTAATCAACCATGTGATTCCTCTGATAACCACCAGCCTCCAAGAGTCACTTCATGAAAACAAACTCACATATGATGAAATAATATACAATAATTAATATAAATAACAAAAGACATTCCTCTTGCCTTTATCATCCAGGATTTTACAAGTGTTTAGGAGCTATGTGCCAGGAAATGGGGATAAAGACCTAATACATGTTTCTTATATTCTTAATGTATCACAATACCACAGCCTCCAAAAGTAATCTCTATTCTGACTTTTATAAATGTTGATTAATATTGCCTGAATTTAAACTTCACATAATTAAAATCATATAATTAATTCCTGCAAGATAGTAATTTAAAATAAGTCAGAAGTACTTTTTATTCCTGGCAATCTTTCTTACTCCCTTAGCCCCTTCAGAGAATAGTGAAGAACTCAGCTGCAAAAAAATTGATGTCAACTTTAGAGATAATAGTTACGAAAGCCAATGTTTTTCTTATCAAGTGCCAGGTTTTGTTGCAAGAAGAAGGGAATTTTGAGTTTAGTTGAGCCAAAGCTAGAGGAGTATACCAAGCTTGTCCGACCCATGGCCTGTGGGCTGTATATGGCCCAGGATTGCTTTGAATGTGACCCAACACAAATTCATAAGCTTTCTTAGAACACTGAGAGTTTTTTGTGATTTTTTTTAGCTCATCAGCTATTGTTAGTGTTCTTGTATTTTATGTGTGGTCCAGGACAATTCTTGATCTTCCATTATGGCCCAGGGAAGCCAAAAGATTGGATATCCCTGGAATTTAGCATAGAGTTCATTTTAAAAGTTAACTAGACTTCCTGTCTCTGAACTTACAGTCTTTTCCTTAAAGGCCCCTGAACAACTGCACAGGCCATTCATCACTGTGTATGAGTCCATACACATATTATCACCAGGTGTCCCACTCAAATTCTGTCTGTAGGAAAGACTGCCCTTTGCTTTCAAGGCCAACCCTGGTGTCAGATTTGCATTGCAGTCCGAAGGATTTTCCTGCCCAAATTCTGCTTCCTTCCTTTTTTTAATCTCTCATGGGATTACTCCTTCCCCTTCTCATCAAACCTCCTCCGCTTACTTCTGTCTCAGCTGCTTTCCAGAGAAACCAGCTGACCACTTCATACCTTTGGAGGAGTGATGTTTAGAAGAATGGAAGAAGAGCTATGTGCAAGTGCAGGGTGAGGCTGTATGCAGAGAATTACAGTAACTGCTTTATGTCATGGGGTAGGTGATGAGAACTAATACAAGAGGAAGAATTTAGAATGAGAACAGATAAAATAATATAAGTTATCTCCTCTACTCTCGAGAATTTGGGGGAAAATTGGTGAGGTCATCAGCTTTCCCACAGAAAGTTGTACAAGACTGGAGTTACTTTATTTGGATGCCAAAGCAAAGGGCAACCCAGAAGGCTGGAGAATTCCTGGTACCGTGCATGCTAAATGCAGCAATAGGTTAGAATGTTACTCCTGGGAAGAGTATGAGTAGGAAGGACAGAAAACAGCACTGATTAAAAGTGCAAACTCTGGGTTTGAATCCCATCTCTGCTATCCTACCTAGTTGTGTCACCCTGGCCAATTTACTTCACCTTTTTGAGCCTCAGTGTCATCATCTGTAAAATGGTGATAACAAAAGGAACTATCTCAAAGGGATAGGGTGAGGGTGAAATAAAACAATTCTTGAAAAGTACTTAACCAAGTTCCTGACCTAGACTACATATTCTGTAAATGGTTGTTATCTTATTAAATTCTAGGAAACATCTGCCAGGGAAGGCAGATGATATTAAAGAAACAAGACCAGACCAGGGAATGTTATTATTCTCTCACACATAGATATAGTATTGCTATTGTTCAAGCAGAGCCTGCAGTTACAAGAACTTTCAAAAAGGACTTAGTTACTAAATGCATTAGAAATAATGTACAATTTCTACCCTACAGGTGCCACGTGACATATTAAACATTTTATATAACCTTACTCATGGTTATGCTGAACTCTTAACATAGTGTTTCATCAATGTTTATTTAAACTTGCAGATATGCTGCAACCAGAAGCGGGGATTTCCAAATTGGTTAACCCCTATTTAAGGACAGTTGGGGGAAGCTCAGATGTTTTTTCTGGGTTTTTATGGTTTTTATTTGCAGCTGTGTTATTGCAACAGCAATCATATTGGTGCTGTGAACTTATATAACAAAGAGAAAAGGTATAACACCAAGTAAAATGTATGAAAGGCCCCTCGGAGAACCCTGCATTCCATTCCAGTACCCCGGCTTTAACTCTGTTGCTTCTCATCTCAAATCACAGTCTCCACATCTTGTCACCCTTTGCCTAGGCCTCAGCTTCCTTTCCTGATGAGCAACCTCAGATGAGGGGTGCATCTTTTTTCCTCAGTCCTCCAGGGTTCTCCTCCCGAACCGTCATGAATGGTGAGTACCCTGAAGACAATAGTCTATACCTGAAGTGGCCCAAAGACCTCCAAGCAGGAGCAATCCTTACACTGTGTTAAAAGTTTGCTTAACTTAGTGATTTCTCACCCTGGTACAGTCCTAATATGCAATTTTAACATTTTTTGAGCTTTCATTATGAACCAGGAACTGCCCTAAGGTATTTACATAATTGAAATATGTAAATTTTCACATAGGATTTTGAATATGTAAATTTTCATAAGGATTGAATGTAATGTAAGCCTTATATTAACCCTATGTACTATTATTCACATGCCCATTTTACTGATAAAAAATGGAGGCTGTGTTAAGTAACTGGCTGAAGGTCACCTAACCAGGAAGGAGCTGCTCTGCCATTAAACTGCCTCCCAGTGATAACTTCCTGGAAGAGATGAGACTTCTGGGAGACACCCACAGCCATTATTCTGCTCCTTCTAGTATCATAAGAGACCCTAAGAATGTGACTGAACGTTAGTCTCTTTTTTATACATGTCCTTAGTTTCTACTTCTAAAACAAGTGTGCAAGGTTTTTTAAAATCAGAAAAAGATAAAGATATATTAAAAAGTAAAATATATCAAATTAATCTACAAGAAAGATCTTCTGGTCAGTTTTTTACTTCAAAAAGCATTTAAGGCTGGGTGCAGTGGCTCATGCCTATAATCCCAGCACTTTGGGAGGCTGAGGCAGGAGGATAGCTTGAACTCAGAAATTTGAGACCAGCCTGGCCCACATGGCAAAATCCCTGTCTATGCAAAAAACACAAAAATTAGCTGGGCGTGATGGTATGCACTTGTAGTCCCAGCTACTCAGGAAGCTGAGGTGGGAGGATTGGTTGAGCCTGGGACATGGAGGCTGCAGTGAGCCAAGATCACACCACTGCACTCCAGCCTGGGTGACAAAGTGAGACACTGCCTCAAAACAGATGAAATAAAAAGCATTTAATCTTTTAAAGCCTCATTCCTTAGAGCAGCATATCCTAAACTATATACATATGACATCATCCAGGAATCTGGCTAAAATGCCCTCTTTGTTTCAGCTCCTGCATTACTAGTAGACTCCCAGGGGATGCTGCTGGTGGTGGTCTGTGGGTGACACTTTTAGCAGCACTTTCACACCCCTGTGTTACGGCAAAGATACCCAGCATTTTGCCTATGCCATAAGTCCAACCCCTCAACCCCACTCAGCATGCTGAAGCCCCCTGGCTCCTCCAGACTCTGGAGGGTATCCCACACTCCCTGGAGGGTATCCCACACTCCCTGGAGGGTATCCCACACATACCCTTAACCTAATCTACCGACACACCCTTAACCTGCTGCTAGAGACTCCACACTGGCCCCTGGCACCGAGGCCATTCCCACTGACTTCCTCATTCTTGTCTTCAGATCACTAAGGACTTCTGATGGTCAAGGGCTTTTCTACCTCTGCACTGCATAGAGATAAATGCTCTCAATTCTCAGCTGAGGGGCCCCACATGTCTGTTCCAAATCTCCTCTCTTCTCAAGCTCCCAACAAGTCTTGTCACCCAAATCTCCCTCAACATATGACCTCATTTTTTATTTTAATTTAGAGCCATGTCAGGGGCCATTTGACACAAGCTGTGTCCTCTTTCTTCCTCTCAACCTCTATGGAACTCTATTTCTACATCCATCTCTACTTCCTTGTTCACATCAGTGTGTCCTCCCTGCTTTCCATAGTCAATCCACTGTCTGGGCCATTGGCTCAATCCTTCTTCACCTCCTCCACCTCCTCTACCTCCTCCCAAATGTTCCTTCCTCATTTTCTTCTTCTCTTCCCATCTTTAGCAAATTCCTGTCCTCTATCTGCAACCTACAAATGTTCAGTTCTCCACTAAGAGAAACACCTTTCACCTGGTTCTTCCCACTTCTCTGAGCCCCACCACTACTTAGATGACTCAGGCACATCATACACAAGCAAAATGAAGCCCCTGATTCTTCTCACCCTGCCACGCCACACCCCTGCACCTCCACCCATCTTCCCAACTCAGGAAATGGTCCTAGCTTTCACTCAGACCAAAAACCTAGGAGTCATCCTTCATCTGGCTTTCTTCTTAGACCCTACCCCTTCAACATCATTTTGCACATCCTGTTGATGTTTCTACCACCACAATATAGTCCAAAGCTGACCCCTTGTCGCTATTTGCGGTGTACCAACTGGATCTAAACCACATTTATTCCTTGAATGAATTATTCAGCATCTTCCCGTCATATTTCCAACTTCAACTCCTGCCCTATACAGTCCATTCTTCACAAAGCAGCCTAAGCGAGTTTAGAAGTTGTAAATCTAATCATGTTACTTCTCTGTTTAAAATCTACTTATAGCATCCCCTTGCACTTAGAGTAAAACACAAACTCCTTCTCTGCTTCTCTGATGTCTTCTACCACTTTCCCCATAGTTTATCAAGCACCAGATATACTGTGCTCAATCTATGCACTTTCTCTTTGTATAGACTGGAATGTGCTCATTGTGTGCCATGTTTCATTTTCATCATAGCACTTTTAATATCTGCAATTGTCTTCATCATTTACAGACTATCTCTCTCACACTAGAATGCAAACTCCATAATAGTGGTGATCTTGCCTGCCTTACTCACCTAGCAGTGAACAAGCACCTAGTGGGATCTAATAAATACAGGCCTCTTGAACAAGTAAATTAATGAGTTAACCTATTACTCCTGGTAGCTACAAGCCAGTTCTCCACTAGGTAATTCACTGTAGCAAACTTCTGAAATGAATAATCTATGACCATTGCTTTCTTTTTTTCACCGTTGTTCCCCATTTTCTCTGTAGTATAACTTCTCCCTTCACCATTCTTTTGAAACTTCTGCCCTGAAGGTCACCATGGCACTTTAATGACCAAAACAAACCGTCTTTTTTAAGATCTCAGCCACCTTAACCTTTGTGAATTTGACATTGTTAACCACTTCCCTTTTCTTGAAGAATCTCTCCTCTCCCTAGGCTTCTGAGTCACTTCTTCTGCAGACCAAATCTTTACCAACCCTTTTGCTGGCTCATCTTTCTACTCCTGATCTCCACTCATGAGTCTTCTCAGGTGTCCTATATCAATTTCTCAATTCTACATATTCGTTTTTGGTGAACGCATCTCCTAGGACTTCAGCTGTTACTTCTTTGCTCATGAGTCTAAGTCAGTCTCTGCATCCTGACTCTCTCCCCTTACCTTCAAACTCATGTTCCAAATCCATCCTCATGCTATGACTTTCCTTTTTCTCTTAAGGAACTGCTCTTCCCAAAGAATGGAAAACACCTCTTAACTCTCACCATCTTACTCAGTGAAATCTGTAGATTCTTCCTTTGAAATGGTTCTGTTCATCATTCTTTCTGCTACTGACACTCTTCTCACCTCCCATAGAGATATACTACAGTAGTCCACTAATTAATTTCCCCATCTCTGGAGTCACCTTCTGATATGGTTTGGCTGGGTCCCCACCCAAATCTCATCTTGAATTGTAGTTCCCATAATCCTCACGTGTCATAGGAGGGACCTGGTGAGAGGTAATTGAATCATGGGGGCAGTTTCCCCCATGCTGCTCTCATGATAGTAAGTTCTCATGAGATCTAATGGTTTTATAAGGGGCTTCCCCCTTTGCTTGGCTCTCACTCTTCACCTTCCTGCTACCAGGTAAAGAAGGATGTGTTTTCCACCCCCCTGCCCCCACCCCCACTACTGCCATGATTGTAAGTTTCCTGAGGCCTATCTAGCCTTGCAGAACTTTTAAACTTCTTTTCTTTATAAATTACCCAGTCTTGGGAAGTTCTTTATAGCAGCATGAGAACGACCTAATACACCTTCCTCCAAGCTAGCTACATCCAGGCCCCCTTTAATAAATGGCTCCCCATTGCCTACAAGGAAAAAAGGCAACACTCAGGTTCTTTAGTTATTCATTCAACACAAATATTACCTAAAGCCAGTTTTCTGGACTTTCCTCAACATTTCCACTTTCTTACTTTTTAGGGTATTTTCTAGAAGTGAAGATATAATTCCATCACAGTGATCATCTATGTGGTTCAGTGGCATTAATCTTTCTCAACAGATGCTAAGCCCCAGAGGGCAGGATTGAGTCTTCACTTTTCTGCACCTGTGTAACACATCCAGCTCAGGAGATGTTCAATTAACATTTGTTCTATCAATTTCTTTTGACACATAAATCTTCTAAATCCATTTGCAGAGAAGAAGAATCAGATAATAGATAGAAGTGAACAATTACAATAATAAATATGATGGGCCGGGCACAGTGGCTCATGCCTGTAATCCCAGTGCTTTGGGAGGCCAAGGCGGGCAGATCATGTGGTCGAGAGATCAAGACCATCCTGGCCAACATGGTGAAACCCCATCTCTCTAAAAATACAAAAATTAGCTGGGCATGGTTGCAGGTGCCTGTAGTCCCAGCTGCTCGGGAGGCTGAGGCAGGAGAATCATTTGAACCTGGGAGACGGAGGTTGCAGCGAGCCGAGATCGTGCCACTGCACTCCAGCCTGGCGACAAAGCAAGACTTAATCTTAAAAAATAAATATATAAATAAATAAATATGATTAAATCACTGCAAATTTTAACAATATTAACAGTTATGTGTATGATCAACTGAAAATGTTTAAGTTATTTTTTCTCTCATTGACAGAAAAGTTTTTCTCAAGTGTAGATTAAAAATTCAATGAAATTTTCAACTCCAGAATGTTTCTTACTTTTTAGGGTATTTTCTAGATGTGAAGGTATAATTCCATCACAGTGATCATCTATGCGGTTCTCCCTTGGTCTCCTTTTCCAACTAATTATCACTTTATTTGATTCTTTCCCTGCACAATCAGGTTTCTTGAAAGAAGAGTCTACACTCCTGCTTGTCTTTAAGGAATGCACTCTACCAGGTTGCTCTCACATTTCTTCAATCACCACACAGTGGACTCTCAATATATACTGAACGCATGAGAGAATGAATGCATGGGCTCTTGTTCTCCCTGGGCATTTTCACCCATTCTTACCACTTCATACCCACAGAAATGACTCCTTAGTGTAAAACTCCATTGTGACCTTTCTCCTTTGCTCCAGTCCTGTAGATTTCTAACTGCTACTGGGCATTCACTCCTGGATTCCTAACTGGAACTTTCGATTCCGTATTTCCCTATCTAAATGCATCATTCTTTCCCCTAACAAAGTTGTTCATTTGTATTTGCTATACTCATCAGTGAAATGACCATCATCCAGGTCACTAAGTCCTAAACTGGCAATCATCTTAGAATCTTTCCTGTCTTGCTGGTTCTTCCTCTTAGGTGGCTTTCGAATCTCTTAGCTTTTTCATCCTGTTTGTCCTTTAAAGCTGTGCTCTGTTACCATCATTTCTAGGAACCCCTCTCTGAACAGTCCATTTGTCCCCACTTATCTGCCCATCATAGCACTGAGCAACCAGGGGATGCCAAAATCATTAACTTAGGAGCTCTTCTCTCTCCAAGAAGGAGGGGTTTTTGAGGGCAAGAGAGTAAGTCTCGGTTACCTCCCATCTTAGCACAGTTCCGACATAGGGTGGAACCTCTAAATATTTGTGGAGCTGCCAGTTGAACTTAACTCCCACCTGCCTTACCTTCCCTGCTGTGATTCAAACCCAGTCACCTCTCACCTGGATTATGATAACAGGTGTGACTGCCATTATTCTCCCAGTGATGCCTAGCTCCAAACAGCCTCCACAATGTGGTCAGAATGAGCTTAGAAAACTCTAATGTGAATATGCCATGGAGAGGCCCAAAGGGCAAAAGACTTGCCCAAGAGCACACAACTGGTTAATAACAGTAGGAAACTCTACTGATTGCCAATCACCAAGTCTTAAATGCAACCAAGGACTCCAATCCAGCCAATTCTATCCATAACCATTCACCAAAGATTTTTCAGAGTCAGAAGACTGCAAAAGTGACTCTTTATACTAAATTCCTTAAGCAGCAAGATAGAGGTTAGATGCTGCCATCCCTAGTATCTTCAAATGTGCATTATTCCCCTATTGAAACACTGTTTGCTTAAGAATCAAAGGAAAACTCCCTATGAATGTTGTCAAGAAAATATGAACAAGTTCAAATCTCCTCAAATGAAGTTACATCTGCTGTGGCAATCCCAGCACCTTACAACTTTGCAGGAAATGGGAAAGGAGGCACAACAGAAAGAGTGTGTCTGCTTTATCCAACTGCATCACTCACTGTAACAGGAAACACATGGCCAAACTAAGGCAGTGAGTCTTCTGGCCTTACAATGGCCTCATTGGTACCCAAAAACAAGACAAGCAGAAAGTTATCTCCCTTGTGTGTCCAGACATTGATGACAAAGGAAAACTCACATGGTGATATTAGATTTGCCATTCTCCTGAATTACTACTCAACCAGAGTCCAATACAGAGGATGAGGAAAATTCTAAAAAGATTCTGACGTTTCCAGTTGTTGGGCACGGAGATGAGGGGTCTAAAGAAGAAAAATAGACATTTGTGGAGATTTCAGAGGATAGGATGGTGAGTGAGTTCACTTCTGCTGCCTTTCTCCTCCCTGCTAAATCAGCTGAGATAGCTAGGGTATGCATGATGCAATAACAAGCAACCTCAAGCCCCAGTGCTTTAAAACAGCAAACACTTATTCTTGCTCCATTATGCATCCATTGTCAGTTGTCTGTGGTATCTACCCATGTTTTTGACAGCCTCACTTTAGGAACCATGCAGACTGAAAAGGGAACAACTGTCAGGAACCATATTGTCCAATAAAAACGTAATGCAAGCCACAAATGTGAGCCACCTATGTGACTCTAAATTTTCTAATAGCCATATTCTAAACTGTAAAAAGAAGCACATAAAATTAATTTCAATAATATTTTTAATTTAACCCACTATATTCAAAATAGCATCTTGTCAACAAGTTATAAAATACAAAAATTATTGATGAGATATTTTACATGCATTTTTTTGTACTAAGTCTTCGAAATCCGGTATGTCCTTTTCACTTATAGCACATCTCAATTTGGACTAGCCACTTACAAGTGCTCAGTGGCTACATGTGGCTACACAGTGGCTGTAGGGTGGGTCTGTACATCGACAGAGAAAAGAGAGCTCCAGAGGATCTTACACCACAATGAAATGCTCAACAATGAACTGACTGTACTTCCCAAACCCAGGGGCTGGGAAGTACAGCCCCACCGTGTCCCTGGAAGACAGAGAGCTGGGATTATACAGTGAGCAAACCTTCAAGACTGCCACGTTTTTCCTTGTGAATAATATCTCCCTATAACAATAGCTACTGTAACAATTATGTTGAATAAGCCAGGCTCCTAGGAGGCCATCAGAATAAGCCTTTAATTTTTTTCCTTCCATAACCCATTCAAATCAGATCTTTCCCCACCCCAGCATGGACTCTCAGGCAGGTTCTATCATATTCCCCATCTCTCTTAGAGAATAAAAAGACTTCCAGCCACTTTGAGTCACAAAACCATCTCGACTCAGTAATTAAAATATAATATTCCATCCAATACTCTGAATCTCATTTAGGGTTGAGGAGTCTGCCTTTTTCAAGTCGGGACTGCGAGGCTGGAGAAGCCTGTAGTGGGCAGGGTGGCTGATGTGGCGAGGTCTTCTCTATTTCCCTGTCCTGTGCCTGTCCCTGCTTCCTTCAGCTCTTCTAGAAATAAGGTAGGGTGGGGGCAAATGGGAGCCAGGGGCAGGAAAGGTCATCCTTTCTTGGTGCCAATCTCACCTGGTATTTGTCTCCTGTCAGCTTGTAGATGTTCAAACCTGCCTTTTGGAGGAGGGTTTAGAAACATTTATTCTACCCCTCACCCCCACCCTCACCCCAGCAGCATTCAGATGCACTTCCCATGAGGCAGGCCACCTGTGTTCCTGTGGCTGGCTGCCTACATTTTCTCTTTCAGCCTCTGAGAATCGGGTGGTCATCCCCTTTGTTGAGATCATACCCCTGCTGTTCCGGCAGTCCTCTTTGGCAGGATTTTCACCAGACCCACAGGGCCTTATCCTGCTTGTCTGCAATGGGAAGCCCTCACTCAGGCATCCTTTACCCTGGCAATACAGGAGCACAGGCTGATTCCAGTGCAGCCATTTCCTCTGCCACCAGGGCACCAGTCAGCCACAGCCTCTGGCCTTTAGGCTGTTTCCAGGCATGATCTGCCACCAGCCTCTGGGCTACACAGATTCCAACTGACACAGGTCAAGGTCAGAGCCTTCTTGAAGCACCTCACAGTCTGCTTGGGGTAAAGGGAAACACCCTCCCACCACTCCCATGGAGGGGAAAGAAAAATTCCATTGCACTGCAACTGTTTTCCCCAAAGGAACTATTTCTCTAATTTCCAGCTAGCCTCTCGAGGTTCTTCAGCCTTTTTAGATCTTCCAGATGGGAGAAGAGCTAAGAGTTGCAGAACTGGCTTTTGGCCATCCCTTTGCAAGTCCCACATTGCTTTGATGTGGGAGTACTTGCCACCTATTTGGTTCTGGTTCTTTTGAGAGCTTCAGCTGAATAGAGACAAAAATAATCTCATTTTAACATCTTGTTAAACTACCATATATTGAACATCCACATTAGTGTCATTTTATTTACATTATCTTATTTAATCCTCACATCAACAGTGCAAGCTAAGTATCAATATGCTGATATCACACATGCATATACGAGGCTCAGAGAGGTTAGTTAGGAACTAATGAAGCAGGTCTGGTATTTAACCTGTCTACAGATTATGAGATATTATACCCTTCTGTAGAAGTGGTAGAAAAATTCAGAATCATTTAAAATTATTCAACTCCAGCAGATGATCCTCTGTTAGTGTCTTCTACACGCTCCTTGTCTGAACACAAAGCAAACAGTGCTTCTGTCTCAGTGTGAGTGCTCCACTTCTAGGCTCACCACCTCTGTGTCACTCTGGCCTTGTTTGGGAAGCTGCTTGGCTTTATGGGTTTGCACACTTCAGAAACTCTATTTCCTCTGAGCTGTCATTCAGAGAGAACTTGTCCAATTACAAGAAACTTTTAACCAAGCAAAACCCCACTGATCAGAACTCCAAAATAATAGGGATTTTCATCTATGTTTCATTTTTAAAAGAAAAGAGGCAAGTTACAACAAAGCAGGTCAATGTGAGAGATTTGGGGTTGGGGGTGTTTAGGAAAACATCTTCCTGGTGATGTCTTGACTCTGCTCAGACACACCTCACTCCCTTCCACATTCCCCCATTTCCTCCTCCTTCCCTGCACAAGTGAAATTTGGATACACCACAACGCTTTGGGGATGCGAAGTTCAGGCTGAGAGTTCTCACTCTTTGAGTATTAATCAGGCACCCTCCTAATATTAAGTCTTTAGCTTGACAACCTTTCTAAAGCTGTAAGGCCAGCCTCCTGCCGTCATAATAACTGGAGTGAAGCTGCCTGAGATTCCCTCTGCTGACAGAGGATCTTGCTGCCCTCAGATGCTGCTCCCTCACCAGAAATGAGGGACGGTGCTTTAAATCCTGTTGACTTCTCCTGGGCCAGCCCCTGAAGAGTACTGAGATCAGGGGAACTCAGCAAAGAAAGTCCTGGGCAGCTATTCACACTTCAGGGTGCTGTGTCTGCCAAACTCTGGATTCACAGCCTTCTATGTGCAAAGCATGGCCTTATTGGGATATAACTGACATACAGTAAACTGTGTATATTTAAAGTATACAATTTGGCAAGTTTTGATATATGTATCTACCTGTAAAAACCATTACTGCAATCAAGATATATGGACAAATCCATTCCTCTCAAAAATTTTATTTTCCCTTTGTAATTCCTTCCACCAATTATTCCTCTTTGCCCTCCCCTCATCCTCATGATAGCAATAGGAGACAGACAAATTCCTAGGCAAACAGGGACAGGTCCCCAGTGAAACCCAACCATCAAGCCAAAGACGGCCTAAAGTCTGAAAAACCGAGCTGCCTGTTCCAGATAGAGTCCATGACCGGAGTGAGGAGTGAGACCTCCTATCCCCATCTTACCCTATCTCTCTTGATTGGTTCCTTCTGGATGATGCTTTTTAACCAATCAAATGGTGCTTTTTCCGAAGACCACCCATGGACCAATCAGCTTGCATTCTCCCATTCTAAGGCCATAAAAACCCCGGACTCAGCCACACAGACAGCTACCCACTCAGGATCTCCTCTCAACTGAGAGCTTTCCTTCTGTCACTCGATAAAATTCTTCTCCGCCTTACTCACTCTCCAGTGTCCATGTACCTCATTCTTCTTGGTTGTGCGACAAGAACCCAGAACCTGCTGAATGGCAGGAGTGAAAAAAGCTGCTGGTGCTGCACCCTCCCATTCCTCAAGCTGCAGGTAGTGGGAACAAATGGGCTCTAACCCTCCTGTTCACCTAGCTGCAGGTGACAGGAATGAATGAGCTGTAACCTGCCCTTCTGCCCAATGAGCTGCAGGCAGTGGGAATAAAAGGGTTTGTTAACACACACACCTGCTCGCCAGACTATAGGAGAAAGAGAGCTGTGACATGCTCCCACTTGCCAAGCTAGGGGAGTGAAGAGCTGCAACATCGCTTAGGGGTTCAGACCTTGGGACTCCCCAAGCAAGAGCTGTAACACCGTTTGGGGCTCCACGATTGCTGCCATCTCCAAGTTTTCGGGCACCACCACATTCTCCTTGTCTAGATTCTAGTGTCCAAGGTGGAAGTCACTTGTGGCACACCCTATTCAGCCGCAGGCTGAGCGCAGAGTCACAGTGGGTGCAGGATCCCAGCCAGGGCATGAGCTGAGCCCAGCCTGCCAGGCTAAGCAGGCAGAGCGAGCCCAGTGGGCCCAAGCAAGGCCTGGGCAGAGGCAAAAGCAGCCACGAGATTTCTGGCTGGCAAAGCAGCACCAAAGGAATCCTGTAACACCCAGGCAACCACTGATCTGTTTTCTGTTATTATAGACTATTTGCATTTTCTAGAAACTTTTACCAAAGATACACAGAATGTACTCATTTTTATCTGGCCTTTTTCACTTAGCATACTTATTTTGAGATTCATCCATGTTGCACATAGCAATAGTTCATTTATTTTTATTGCTGAGAAGTATACCATTGTATGAATATACATAATTTGTTTCTCTGTTAACCTTTTGTTTGATATTTAGGTTGTTTCCTGTTTTGACAATCACAAAGAAAGCTGCAATGAACATTAATGTACAAGTTTTGTGTGGACATAGGCATTCATTTCTCTTGGATATATATCTAGAAGTGGAGTAAATACTGTGTCTTTAGCTTTTTAAAAAACTGTCAAGCTGTTCTCCAAAGTGGTTGTACCATTTTACTTTTCCACCAGCAGTGTATGAGAGTTTCAATTCCTCCACACTCTTGTCAACACTTGGAGTTGTCAGTCCTTATAATTTTGGACATTCTAATAAATATGCAGTAGTATCTCATTATAGGTTTAATCTGCATTTCCCTAAAGACTAATGACAATGAACATCTTTTCATATATTTATTTGCCACTCATATATATTTGGTAAAGCACCCCTCTTTTTTATTATGTTCTTTGTTTTCATATTATTGACAAAACATGGCTTTTGATCACACAGCCGTTTTTTCTCTTGGATGTATATCTACGAGTGGAGTGAATGGTGTGTATTTAGCTTTTCAAGAAACTATCAAGCTGTTCTTCAAAGGGCATAAACCCAGTGCTTATCATCGTAGACTTAGGCTTAAAATTTTTAAGTACATTCACACATGCACAAGTATGTATATATAAATAGACACATGCATGCTATCAGGAAAATGTTTTGTGACATGATGTTAGAGAATAAAATCCCCAGAAGCCTCAAAACCAATATCAGCAGGGCAGAGCTACTTGCATGGCTGTATCTGACCATAGAGGTTTTCCTTTAAACAAAGAAAAGCCTAGGACACAATGTCATGGCTGGCTGTGGCCTAACGGGAAATGTTGCTGCAGCTGATAGGACATGAGTGGTGGGCACAATAAGCCAGAGGTTCCCATGGCAACAAGATAGCTAGCCAAAAGGTGGTAGGAACTAAATAGACCCACAACAGAGCCAAGTGCTTAAGTGCATGGATTCAGAAGCCAGGTGGACCTGGATTTGAATCTCTTTCCACTACTGGCCTAGGGCTTTTGAGCAAGCTGATGAACCTCATTTTCTTCACGTGTAAAACGGGAATGAAGCTGCCTCACGTGATTGTTGTGCAAATTAAGTGAGAAATTTCTATGCCATAGAGCAAGGCCCTGGCACTCACAGTGAGCACTAACTAAACTCTAGCTGATATAATGAAGGGGAATTTTAAAATGAGAATTAAAAGCGTGAACTCTGGGATCAGCCAGAATGGGCTAGAACACTGACTCTGTCAATTCCTAGCTGTGTGACCTTGGACAAGTCACTTCACCTCTCTGTGCCACAATATCCTCATCTGTAAAATGGGAATAATATGGTAAAACCTGAGGTTGTTATGAAAGTTAACTGAGTTAACATAAAGTATGTAGGCTGGTGGTAGCAGACAGGACAGATTTGCTATTACAGCTGCAGTGATCTTCCTAAACTTACATCAATACACAGGATACCTTGGAGATATCACAGATTCAGTTCCAACCACTGAAATATCACAATAAAGGGAGTCACACAATTTTTTTGGTTTCCCAGTGCATATAAAAGTTATGTTTACACTACACTGTAGTCTATGAAGTATGCAATAGCATTATGTCTAGGAAAACAATGTACGAACCTTCATTTAAAAGTACTTTATTGCTAAAAAATACTAACAATCATCTGAGCCTTCAGTGAGTCACAATCTTTTTGCTGGTGGAGAGTCTTGCCCCAGTGTTGAGGGCCTTGCTCTGGATTAGGCTTTAGCTTAAGGGAATATCATGACTGGTTTGATTTTCTTTTTTGAGACAGGGTCTCCCTCTGTCACCCAGGCTGGAGTGCAGTGGCACAAGCTTGGCTCACTGCAGCTTTGACCTCCCAGGCTGAAAAGATCCTCCCACCTCAGCCTTCCAAGCAGCTAGGACCACAGGCTAATGCCACCACAGCTGGCTAATTTTTTGTATTTTTTTTATTTGGGTTTCACCATGTTGCCCAGACTGGTCTCAAACTCCTGAGCTCAGGCGATCTGCCCACCTAGGCCTCCCAAAATGCTGGGATTACAGGTGCGAGCCACCGTGCCGGGCCTGATTTTCTATCCAGGCCACTAAAACTTTCTCCATAGCAGCAATAAGGCTGCTTCACTTTCTTACCATTAACGTGCTCACTAAAGTTACACTTTCAATTTCCTCCAGAAACTTCTCCTCTGAATTCACAACTTGGCTAACTGTCTGGCACACAAGTCCTAGCTTTCAGCCTGTCTCAGCTGTCAGCACGCCTTCCTCACTAAGAGTAATCATCTCTAGCTTTTGATTTTAAGTGACAGATGTGCGACTCTTCCTTTCACTTGAACACTTAGAGGTCATTGTAGAGTTATTAATTGGCCTAATTTCAATATTGTTGTGTTTCAGAGAATAGTGAGGCCTAAGGAAAGGGAGAGAGATGGGGAAACAGCCAATCAGTGGAACGGTCAACAGATATTTACTAAGTTTGTGGACTTAGATGGGCATGGTTCACAGTGTCCCAAAACAATAACAATAGTAACCTCAAAGATTACTGATCACAGATCACCATAACAGATATAATAAGCATGAAAAAGTTTGAAATATTGCAGGAATTACCAAAATGCGCCACAGAGACACAAAGTGAGTGCATGCTGTTGGAAAAATGGTGCCGATAGACTTACTCCATGCAGGGTCGCCAGAAACCTATAATTTGTAAAAAAAAAAAAAAAAAAAAAAAACACAAACAAACAAACAAACAAAAAAAACAAAAAACAAATAAACAAAAAAGCAATATCTGAGGAGCACAATAAAGCAACATGCAGTAAAACAAGGTATTCCTGTATAAGGAGCCTCCTCATGATAACAGTAATTACTTCATTCCATCAGCTATTGATAATGTACCCACTATGCACAAGCACCATGTTAAGCATTAGAAAGGATTGAAAAAATTATGAAGCACGAATACTTTTCTGACCCCAAAAAACACCAACCCTAAAACATCCAACACGGTATGTGACTATTTGGAAATGCCTGGTGCAAATAGATAGTAGAGATATTCTGTGGCAGACGGTCTATCATGGAAGTGGGGAAAAGTACAATGAATAACGGGGAGGGCTAAGCCTTCAAGAAAAAAGAAGAATAAGAGAAACAGAGAGCTGGAGCAGAGAATGTTCTAGGCCATGGGGTTATATAGGCAAGACAAGGTTGCAAAAGCTGACAATCCTCCAAGGACCAACAAGAGGCCAGTATGTCTGGAGTGAAAGGAGAGCAGAGGGGAAATCCTTCTGGAAAGGGAAGTCAGGGCCAGTTTGTGAAGGCCCTTAAATGCTAGGCTATTGCATCAGCGTCTGAACTGTAAGCAGTGGAGAGTCAAGCAATTTATCGGTAGTTTTTAACTTTAATTTTGGTAGAAATTACCGATCATTTTTTTAAAAAGCAGCAGTGCAAGTGTATAGACCCTACCGCATGCTTAGGAAATCAGAATTCCTAAAGTTGGGCCTCAGGCATAAGTTCCATGAAAAAAATTCCACAGGCAATTCTGACATAGACCAAAAGTTGAAAGCCACTACTACAGAGTGTAGATTGCCATGAGTACCTTCTACAGCAGAGGGGTCAGAGGAAAGGAAACTAGAACTTGTGGAGTGCCACCCATTTCAGGTGACTTACAGGTATTATTTCATTTAGTCCTAACAACAAGCCTATGAGAAGAATACTATTTTCATTTTAGAGACAAAGAAACTGATACTCAAGATATGTCACAAATGCAGTAAAACCAGGAATTCAAACTGAGGCTCCAGGCTCCAAGACCACTGCCTTTCCCACTCTATCACTTGACCTCCCATTAACAGCCTTGTGCATTTTCCCCTTGAAACTTACTGCAGCTCAAATTAAATAGCAAATGTGGTGTTAGAAAAACTCTCCTCCCATCCTCTTTTTTCTCCCTCAGTGACAGTTAAATTTTACCTTCCCTTTACCCTGAAACTGAGCCAAAACCACTGAGGGCTATAATTTCACACTGTTTATTTTTTTAAAGAAGCTAAATTAACTTCCTCATAACTTTCTTTCTCTTTCTTCTACGCTTTCCTCTATGACATCTCCCAATACACCTTGCAGTTCTGAAATTCCTTATTTAAAGCAGAACCCACAATGGAATCCAAAATATTAAGTAATTACTTTAGTGATTTTCTTTTTACCCTAAGGCTGATGAGGATTGTCTATATCAGGCTTCACACAACATCCAAAAGAAATGATGATGACCCTCTGTTTAGCTTGCTACAAACAAACACGAAGAGACTGGCGTTTTCTTTGTCTGTTTGTTTTTTAGAGATGAGGTCTCACCATGTTCCACAGGCTGGAGTGCAGTAACTATTCATAGGCATGATGATTGCATACTACAGCCTTGAACTTCTGGTCTCAAGGGATCCTCCTATCTCAGTCTCTCAAGTAGCTGACAAGCATATACCACCTTGCCTGGCTCACTGTTGCTATTTTAACCCAAGGAAGTTCCTCATTCTGCTTTTGGAAACCGTTCTCTACGGGTAGAATTTTAGCCACTGTATGTGTGTATATTTCTGTGTGTATCTACAAGAGAAGCTTAATATCTCTCCTTAAATCAGTAATGTATTTTCTTTTTTTTATTATTATACTTTAAGTTCTGGGATACATGTGCAGAACGTGCAGGTTTGTTACATAGGTATACAAGTGATACAAGTGCCACGGTGGTTTGCTGCACCCATCAGCCCATCAACTACATTAGGTATTTCTTCTAATGCTGTCCCTCCCCTAGCCCCCAACCCCCCAACAGGCTCTGGTGTGTGATGTTCCCCTCCCTGTGTCCATGTGTTCTCATTGTTCAACTCCCACTTATGAGTGAGAACATGTGGTGTTTGGTTTTCTCTTCCTGTGTTTGCTGAGAATGATGGTTTCCAGCTTCATCCACGTCCCTGCAAAGGACATGAACTCATCCTTTTTTAAAGGTTGCATAGTATTCCATGATGCATGTGTGCCACATTTTCTTTATCCAGTCTATCATTGATGGGGATTTGGGTTGGTTCCAAGTCTTTGCTATTGTGAATAGTGCTGCAATAAACATACATTAGCATGTGTCTTTATAGTAGAATTATTTATAATCCTTTGAGTATATGCACAGTAATAAGATTGCTGGGTCAAATGGTATTTCTAGTTCTAGATCCTTGAGGAATTGCCACACTGTCTTCCACAATGGTTGAACTAATTTATACTCCCACCAACAGTGTAAAAGCATTCCTGTTTCTCCACATCCTCTCCAGCATCTGCTGTTTCCTGACTTTTTAATGATCGCCATTCTAACTGGTGTGAGATGGTATCTCATTGTGGTTTTGATTTGTGTTTCTCTAATGACCAGTGATGATGAGCTTTTTTTCATATGTTTGTTGGCCACGTAAATGTCTTCTTTTGAGAAGTGTCTTTTCATATCTTTCACCCACTTTCGATAAAGTTGTTGGGTTTTTTCCTCCAAATTTGTTTAAGTGCTTTGTAGATTCTGGATATTAGCCCTTTGTCAGATTGATAGATTGCAAAAATTTTCTCCCATTCTTTAGGTTTCCTGTTCACTCTGTTGATAGTTTCTTTTGCTGTGTAGAAGTTCTTTAGTTTAACTAGATCCCATTTGTCTATTTTGGCTTTCGTTGCCATTGCTTTTGGTGTTTTAGTCATGAAGTCTTTGCCTATGTCCTGAATGATATTGCCTAGGCTTTCTTCTAGGGTTTTTATGTTTTTATGTCTTACGTTTAAGTCTTTAATCCATCTTGAGTTAATTTTTGTATAAGGTGTAAGGAAGGGATCCAGTTTCAGCTTTCTGCATATGGCTAGTCAGTTTTCCCAACACCATTTATTAAACAGGGAATTGTTTCCCCATTGCTTGTTTTAATCAGGTTTGTCAAAGATCAGATGGCTGTAGATGTGTGGTGTTATTTCTGAGGCCTCTATTCTGTTGCATTGGTATATATATATATCTGTTTAGTACCAGTACCAGGGTGTTTTGGTTACTGTAGCCTTGTAGCATAGTTTGAAGTCAGGTAGCATGATGCCTCCAGCTTTGTTCTTTTTGCTTAGGGTTCTCTTGGCTATACAGGCTCTTTTTTGGTTCCATATGAAATTTAAAGTAGGTGTTTCTAATTCTGTGAAGAAAGTCGATATTAGCTTGATGGGCATAGCACTGAATCTATAAATTACTTTGGGCAGTATGGTCATTTTTCACAATATTGATTCTTCCTATCCATGAGCATGGAATGTTTTTCCATTTGTTTGTGTCCTCTGTTATTTTCTTGAGCAGGGGTTTGTAGTTCTCTTTGAAGAGGTCCTTCCCATCCCTTGGAAGTTGTATTCCTAGGTATTTTATTCTCTTTGTAGACATTGTGAATGGGAGTTCACTCAAGATTTGACTCTCTGTCTACTATTGGTATATAGGAATGCTTGTGATTTTTGCACACTGATTTTGTATCCTGAGACTTTGCTGAAGTCGCTTATCAGCTTAAGGAGATTTTGGACTGAGACTATGGGGTTTTCTAAATATGCAATCATGTCATCTGCTAACAGAGACAATTTGACTTCCTCTCTTCCTATTTGAATACCCTTTATTTCTTTCTCTGGCCTGATTTCCCTGGCCAGATCTTCCAATACTATGTTGAATCAGAGTGGTGAGAGAGGGCATTCTTGTCTTTGCTGGTTTTCAAAGGCAATGCTTCCATCTTTTGCTCATTTAGTATGATATGGGCTGTGGGTTTGTCATAAATGGCTCTTACTATTTTGAGATACGTTCCTTCAATACCTAGTTTATTGAGAGTTTTTAGCATGAAGGGCTGTTGAATTTTATCAAAGACCTTTTATGCATCTATTGAGATAATTATGTGGTTTTTGTCATTGGTTCTGTTTATGTGATGGATTACATTTATTTATTTGCATATGTTGAACCAGCCTTGCATCCCAGGGATAAAGCCAACTTGATCATGGTGGATAAGATTTTTGATGTGCTGCTGGATTCAGTTTGCCAGTATTTTTTTTGAGGATTTTCGAATTGATGTTCATCAGGGATACTGGCCTAAAATTTTCATTTTTTGTTGTGTCTTTGCCAGGTTTTGGTATCAGGATGATGCTGGCCTCATGAAATGAGTTAGGGAGGATTCCCTCTTTTTCTAATTATTGGAATAGTTTCAGAAGGAATGGCACCAGCTCCTCTTTGTACCTCTGGTAGAATTCGGCTGTGAATCCATCTGGTCCTAGACTTTTTTTGGTTGGTAGGCTATTAGTTATTGCCTCAATTACACAACCTGTTATTGGTCTATTCAGAGATTTGACTTCTTCCTGGTTTAGCCTTGGGAGGGTGTATTGGTCCAGGAATTTATCCATTTCTTCTAGATTTTCTAGCTTATTTGCATAGAGGTGTGTACAGTATTCTCTGATTGTAGTTTGTATTTCTGTGGGATCAGTGGTGATATCCCCTTTATCATTTTTTATTGCATCTATTTGAGTCTTCTCTCTTTTCTTCTTTACTAGTCTGGCTAGTGGTCTATCTATTTTGTTGATCTTTTCAAAAAATCAGGTCCTGGATTCACTGTCTCTATCTCCTTCAGTTCTGCTCTGATCTTAGTTATTTCTTGCCTTCTGCTAGCTTTTAAATTTGTTTGTTGTTGCTTCTCTAGTTCTTTTAATTGTGATGTTAGGGTGTCAATTTTAGATCTTTCCTGATTTCTCTTGTGGGCATTTAGTGCTATCAATTTTCCTCTAAACACTGCTTTAGCTGTGTCCCAGAGATGTTGATACATTGTGACTTTGTTCTCATTGGTTTCAAATAACTTATTTCTGCCTTCATTTTGTTATTTACCCAGTAGTCATGCAGGAGCAGATTGCTCAGTTTCCATGTAGTTGTGTGGTTTTGAGTGAGTTTCTTAATCCTGAGTTCTAATTTGATTGCACTGTGGTCTGAGCAACTGTTTGTTATCATTTCCATTCTTTTGCATTTGCTGAGGAGTGTTTTCCTTCCAATTATGTGGTCAATTTTAGAATAAGTGTGATGTAGTGCTGACAAGAATGTATATTCTGCTAATTTGGGGTGGAGAGTTCTGTAGATGTCTATTAGGTCTGCTTGGTCCAAAGCTGAGTTCAAGTCCTGGATAGCCTTAGTAATTTTCTGTCTCAATATTCTGTCTAATATTGACAGTGGGGTGTTAAAGTCTCCCACTATTATTGTGTGGGAGTCTAAGTCTCTTTGTAGGTCTCTAAGAACTTGCTTTATGAGTCTGGGTGCTCCTGTATTGGGTGCATATATATTTAGGACGGTTAGCTCTTCTTGTTGCATTGATCCCTTTACCATTATATAATGCCCTTCTTTTTCTCTTTTGATCTTTGTTGGTTTAAAGTCTGTTTTATCAGGGACTAGGATTGCAACCTCTGCTTTTTTTTTTTTTCTTTCCATTTGCTTGGTAAATCTTCCTGCATCTCTTTCTTTGGAGCCTATGTGTGTCTTTGCAGGTGAGATGGGTCTCCTGAATACAGCACATTGATGGGTCTTGACTCTTTATCCAATTTGCCAGTCTGTGTCTTTTAATTGGGGGCATTTAGCCCGTTTACATTTAAGGTTAATATTGTTATGTGTGAATTTGATCCTGTCATTATGATGCTAGCTGATTATTTTCCCGTTAGTTATGCAGTTTCTTCATAGCATTGATGGCCTTTACAATTTGGCATGTTTTTGCAGTGGCTGGTACCGGTTGTTCCTTTCCATGTTTACATAGTGCTTCCTTCAGGAGCTCTTGTAAGGCAGTCCTGATGGTGACAAAATCTCTAAGCATTTGCTTGTCTGTAAAGGATTTTATTTCTTCTTCTCTTATGAAACTTAGTTTGGCTGGACATGAAATTCTGGGTTGAAAATTCTTTTCTTTAAGAATGTTGAATATTGGCCCCCACTCTCTTCTGGCTTGCAGGGTTTCTGCAGAGAGATCAGCTGTTAGTTTGATGGGCTTCCATTTGTGGGTAACCTGACCTTTCTTTCTGGCTGCCCTTAACATTTTTTCCTTCATTTCAACCTTGGTCAATCTGATGATTATATGTCTTGGGGTTGCTCTTCTCAAGGAGTATCTTTGTGGAGGTCTCTGTATTTCCTGAATTTGAATGTTGGCCTGTCTTGCTAGGTTGGGGAAGTTGTCCTGAATAATATCCTGAAGAGTGTTTTCCAATCTGGTTCCATTCTCCCTGTCACTTCCAGTTACACCAATCAAACATAGGTTTGGTCTTTTCACATAGTCCCGTATTTCTTGGAGGCTTTGTTCATTCCTTTTCATTCTTTTCTCCCTAATCTTGTCTTCACACTTTATTTCATTAATTTTATCTTTAATCTCTGCTATCCTTTCTTCTGCTTGATCGATTTGGCTATTGATACTTGTGTATGCTTCACAAAGTTCTTGTGCTGTGTTTTTCAGCTCCATCATGTCATTTATTTCTTCTCTAAACTGGTTATTCTAGCTAGCAATTCATCTAACCTTTTTTCAAGTTTCTTAGCTTCCTTGCATTGGGTTAGAACATGCTCCTTTAGCTCGGATGAGTTTGTTATTACCCACCTTCTGAAGCTTGCCTCTGTCAATTCATCAAACTCATTCTCCATCCTGTTTTTTTCCCTTGCTGGTGAGGATTTGTGATCCTTTGGAGGAGAAGAGGCATTCTGATTTTTGGAATTTTCAGCCTTTTGTGCTGGTTTTTCCTCATCTTCATGGATTTATCTACCTTTGGCCTTTGATGTTGGTGACCTTCGGATGGGGTTTCTCTGTGGACGTCCTTTTTATTGATGTTGATGCTATTCCTTTCTGTTTGTTAGTTTTCCTTCTAACAGTCAGGCCCCTCTGCTGCAGGTCTGCTGGAGTTTGCTGGAGGTCCACTCCAGACCCTCTTTGCCTGGGTCTCACCAGCAGAGGCTGCAGAACAAGAAAGATTGCTGCCTGTTTCTTCCTCTGGAAGCATTGTCCTAGAGGGGCACCTGCCAGATGCCAGCTGGAGTTGTCCCGTATGAAGTCTGTCAACCCCTGATGGAAGGTGTCTCCCAGTCAGGAGGCACAGGGGGGCAGGGACCCACTTGAGGAGGCAGTCTGTCCCTTAGCAGAGCTTGAGTACTGTGCTGGGAGATCTGCTGCTCTCTTCAGCGCTTGCAGGCAGGAACGTTTCAGTTTGCTGAAACTGTGCCCACAGCCACCTCTTCACCCAGGTGCTCTTTCCCACGGAGATGGGAGTTTTATCTATAAGCCCCTGACTGGGGCTGCTGCCTTTCTTTCAGAGGTGCCCTGCCCAGAGCGGAGGAATCTCGAGAGGCAGTCTCGCTACAGTGGCTTTGCGGAGCTGCGGAGGGCTCTGCCCAGTCCGAACTTCCCAGAGGCTTTGTTTAAAGTGAGGGGAAAACTGCCTACTCAAGCCTTTGTACTGGCAGACGCCCCTTTCCCCACCAAGCTTGAGCATCCCAGGTCAACTTCAGACTGCTGTGCTGGCAGTGAGAATTTCAAGCCAGTACGTCTTAGCTTGTGGGGCTCTGTGGAGGTGGGATCCGCTGAGCTACATCACTTGGCTCCCTGGCTTCAGCCCCCTTTCCAGGGGAGTGAAGGGTTCTCACTGACATTCCAGGTGCCACTGGTGTATGAGAAAAAACTCCTTGCAGCTAGCTCGGTGTCTGTCCAAATGGCTACCCAGTTTTATACTTGAAACCCACGGACCTGGTGGCATAGGCACTCGAGGGAATCTCCTGGTCTGCGGGTTGCAAAGACTGTTGGAAAAGCATAGTATCTGGCAGGAGTGCACCGTCCCTCACGGCACAGTCTCTCACGGCTTACCTTTGTTAGGGGAGGGAGTTCCCCAACCCCTTGCGCTTCCCAGGTGAGGCCACACCCCACCCTGCTTCGGCTTGCCTTCTGTGGGCTGCACCCACTGTCTAACCAGTCCCAGTGAGATGAGCAGAATACCTCAGTGGAAATGCAGAAATCACCTGCCTTCTGCGTTGATCTCTCTGTGAGCTGCAGACGGAAGCTGCTCCTATTCGGCCATCTTGCCAGTCACTTCTAGTACTATATTTTCAGCCATCTGTAAGATTCTCACCTTACATTCCTACTTCTGTTTTTCCCAAAGGATGTTAAATTTTTCAGATTGAAGTCTTTATTTTTCTGACTTATTATCAGTCACATGATGCAAAAGACATTTTCCTCTTTTACATAAACTTTCTTAATTCCTCCACAATTGATTATTTTATGATTTGTTTTTCCCCTGCTTTAAACTGGAATCCTGAGTAAATGCTAACCATCCTTTCTTGTCAGCTTTAAGTCTTCTTCTAATGCATTTGACAGTTTGTATACGGCTTCCTTCACATCACTGGGGATAAAGTCTGTCACTCTGGGGTTCAGACCCATGTGGATTATCCTAGTACTATGTCTGGGAGGGCCTAAGCTTGATTTCTCAGCCAAAGAGGTTCAGACAAAAACATGTATACCTATCCTTTAAATATCCACTTTGACAAGTGACACTTTCATTCTACCAGGAAAAATCAATTGCCCAGGTTAGGAAGCCTTAATGATTCTTTGATTACTCGTCAGGCTACTGTGTACAGATATGCAAATTGTATAATGCAAGCCCCAAGGGACAACAGTTACCTAGGTTACAATGTGAATAGTGCCCTCTGGACTTACACAGTGGTGTACATTCTGCTCAACCATACATGGCAGCCGTTCAGTAGGAAGCTTCTTTTCCCCTAATGTAAGTAGTTTTTATATCTTTATTGGATTTTTTTTTTTGCCTAACCATTGTAATCAAGATCTTGTAAATTAAAAATCAGTGATGCAGACTGTCCATAAATCTTCCTATTTCTTAAGCCTACTTTCTTAAGAAAGTAAAGATATGCTTTTCCTATATTTTTATTATCCCTTAGAATAGATTTTGTTTTAAAAAGCAGGGATTTCTGGCAAGATGGCTGAATAGGAACAGCTCCGGTCTGCAGCTCCCAGCGAGATCGACACAGAAGACTAGTGATTCCTGTATTTCCAACTGAGGTAACTTGTTCATCTCATTGGGACTGGTTGGACAGTGGGTGCAGCGCATGGAGAGTGAGCTGAAGCTGGGTGGGGCATCGCCTCACCCAGGAAATGCAAGGAGTTGGGAGATTTCTCTTTCCTAGCCAAGGGAAGCCATTAGAGATTGTACTGGGAGGAATGGTACACTCCTGCACAGATACTGCACTTTTCCCAAGGTCTTCACAACTGAAGATTGAACAGGAGATTCCCTCCAGTGCCTGGCTCTGTGGGTCCCATGCCCATGGAGCCAGCAAGCTAAGATCCAGTGGCTTGAAATTCTCGCTGCTAGCGCAGCACTCTGAGACCAACCTAGGAAGCTGGAGCTTGGCAGGGAGAGGGGTGTCGGCCATTGCTGAGGCTTGAGTAGGCGGTTTTATGCTCACAGTGTAAACAAAGCCGCTGGGAAGTTTGAACTGGGTGGAGTTCACCACAGCTCAGCAAGGCTGACTGCCTCTCTAGGTTCCACCTCTGTGGGCAGCACATCTCTGAGCAAAAGCCAGAGGCCCCAGTCACGGACTTACAGATAAAACCCCCATCTCCCTGGGACAGAGCAGCTGAGGGAAGGGGCAGCTGTGGGCACTGCTTCAGCAGACCTAAACTTCCCTGCCTGACAGCTCTGAAGAGAGCAGTGGTTCTCCCAGCACAGCATTTGAGCTCTGATAACGGGCAGACTGCCTCTTCAAGTGGATCCCTGACACTCATGTAGCCTGACTGGGAGACACCTTCCACAGGGGCCAACAGACACCTCATACAGGAGAGCTCTGGCTGGCATCTGGTGGGTGCCCCTCTGGGACAAACTTCCAGAGGAAGGATCAGACAGCAATATTTGCAGTTCTGCAGCCTCCGCTGGTGGTACTCAGGCAAAAAAAGGTCAGGAGTGGACCTCCAGCAAACTCCAACAGACCTGCAGCTGAGAGGCCTGACTGTTAGAAGGAAAACTAACAGAAAGGAATAGCATCAACATCAACAAAAAGTACATCCACACCATCCGTAGGTCACCATCAAAAACCAAAGGTAGATAAAACCACAAAGATGGGGAGAAACAAGCACAGAAAGGTGAAAATTCCAAAAACCAGAATGTCTCTTCTCCTCCAAAGGATCACAAATCCTCGCCAGCAAGGGAAAAAAATTGGATGCATAATGAGTTTGACGAATTTACAGAAGTGGGATTCACAAGGTGGATAATAACAAACTCATCTGAGCTACAGGAGCATGTTCTAACCTAATGCAAGGAAGCTAAGAACCTTGAAAAAAGGTTAGACAAATTGCTAACTAGAATCACCAGTTTAGAGAAGAACATAAATGAACTGATAAGGCTGAAAAACACAGCACAAGAACTTTGTGAAGCATACACAAGTATCAATAGCTGAATCGATCAAGAGGAAGAAAGGATATCAGTGATTGAAAACCAACTTAATGAAATAAAGTAAGAAGACAAAATTAGAGAAGAAAGAGTGAAAAAGAATGAACAAAGCCTCCAAGAAATATGGGACTACGTGAAAAGACCAAATCAACGTTTGATTGGTGTACCTGAAACTGATGGGGAAAATGGAACCAAGTTGGAAAAACATTCTTCAGGATATTATTCAGGAGAACTTCCCTAACCTAGCAAGGCAGGCCAACATTCAAATTCAGGAAATACAGAGAACACCACAAAGATATTCCTTGAGAAGAGCAACCCCAAGAAACATAATCATCAGATTCACAAAGGTTGAAATGAAGGAAAAAATGTTAAGGGCAGCCAGAGAGAAAGGTCGGGTTACCCACAAGGGGAGGCCCATCAGACTAACAGCTGATCTCTCTGCAGAAACCCTGCAAGCCAGAAGAGAGTGGGGGCCAATATTCAACATTCTTAAAGAAAAGAATTTTCAACCCAGAATTTCATGTCCAGCCAAACTAAGCTTCATAAGAGAAGAAGAAATAAAAGCCTTTACAGACAAGTAAATGCTGAGAGATTTTGTCACCACCAGGTTTGCCTTACATGAGCTCCTGAAGGAAGCACTAAACATGGAAAGGAACAACCGGTACCAGCCACTGCAAAAACATGCCAAATTGTAAATACCATCAATGCTATGAAGAAACTGCATCAACTAACAGGCAAAATAATCAGCTAGCATCATAATGACAGGATCAAATTCACACATAACAATATTAACCTTAAATGTAAACGGGCTAAATGCCCCCAATTAAAAGACACAGACTGGCAAATTGGATAAAGAGTCAAGACCCATCAATGTGCTGTATTCAGGAGACCCATCTCACCTGCAAAGACACACATAGGCTCCAAAGAAAGAGATGCAGGAAGATTTACCAAGCAAATGGAAAGAAAAAAAAAAGCAGAGGTTGCAATCCTAGTCTCTAATAAAACAGACTTTAAACCAACAAAGATCAAAAGAGAAAAAGAAGGGCATCATATAATGGTAAAGGGATCAATGCAACAAGAAGAGCTAACTATCCTAAATATATATGCACCCAATACAGGAGCACCCAGATTCATAAAGCAAGTTCTTAGAGACCTACAAAGAGACTTAGACTCCCACACAATAATGGTGGGAGACCTTAACACCCCATTGTCAGTATTAGACAGATCAATGAGACAGAAAATTACTAAGGCTATCCAGGACTTGAACTCAGCTTTGGACCAAGCAGACCTAATAGACATCTACAGAACTCTCCACCCCAAATTAGCAGAATATACGTTCTTCTCAGCACCACATCACACTTATTCTAAAATTGACCACATAATTGAAGTAAAACACTCCTCAGCAAATGCAAAAGAATGGAAATGATAACAAACAGTTGCTCAGACCACAGTGCAATCAAATTAGAACTCAGGATTAAGAAACTCACTCAAAACCACACAACTACATGGAAACTGAGCAATCTGCTCCTGAATGACTACTGGGTAAAAAACAAAATGAAGGCAAAAATAAATAAGTTATTTGAAACCAATGAGAACAAAGTCACAATGTATCAACATCTCTGGGACACAGCTAAAGCAGTGTTTAGAGGAAAATTGATAGCACTAAATGCCCACAAGAGAAATCAGGAAAGATCTAAAATTGACACCCTAACATCACAATTAAAAGAACTAGAGAAGCAACAACAAACAAATTTAAAAGCTAGCAGAAGGCAAAAAATAACTAAGATCAGAGCAGAACTGAAGGAGATAGAGACACAAAGAACCCTTCAAAAAATCAGTGAATCCAGGACCTGATTTTTTGAAAAGATCAACAAAATAGATAGACCACTAGCCAGACTAATAAAGAAGAAAAGAGAGAAGAATCAAATAGACGCAATAAAAATGGTAAAGGGGATATCACCACTGATCCCACAGAAATACAAACTACAATCAGAGAATACTATACACACCTCTATGCAAATAAACTAGAAAATCTAGAAGAAATGGATAAATTCCTGGACAAATACACCCTCCCAAGACTAAACCAGGAAGAGGTCAAATCTCTGAATAGACCAATAACACGTTGTGTAATTAAGGCAATAACTAATAGCCTACCAACCAAAAAAAGTCTAGGACCAGATGGATTCACAGCCGAATTCTACCAGAGGTACAAAGAGGAGCTGGTACCATTCCTTCTGAAACTATTCCAATCAATAGAAAAAGAGGGAATCCTCCCTAACTCATTTCACGAGGCCAGCATCATCCTGATACCAAAACCTGGCAGAGACACCCACAAAAAACGAAAATTTTAGGCCAATGTTCCTGATGAACATCAATTCGAAAATCCTCAAAAAAAATACTGGCAAACTGAATCCAGCAGCACATCAAAAAGCTTATCCAACACAATCAGGTTGGCTTTATCCCTGAGATGCAAGGCTGGTTCAATATACGCAAATCAATTAACATAATCCATCACATAAACAGAACCAATGACAAAAACCACATAATTATCTCAATAGATGCAGAAAAGGCTTTTGATAAAATTCAACAGCCTTCATGCTAAAAACCCTCAATAAACTACGTATTGAAGGAACACATCTCAAAATAACAAGAGCTATTTGTGACAAACTCACAGCCAGTATCTTACTGAATGGACAAAAGCTGGAAGATTTCCCTTTGAAAACCAGCAAAGACAAGAATGCCCTCTCTCACCACTCCGATTCAACATAGCGTTGGAAGATCTGGCCAGGGCAATCGGGCAAGAGAAAGAAATAAAGGGTATTCAAATAGGAAGAGAGGAAGTCAAATTGTCTCTGTTAGCAGATGACATGATTGTGTATTTAGAAAACCCCATAGTCTCAGCCCAAAATCTCCTTAAGCTGATAAGCAACTTCAGCAAAGTCTCAGGATACAAAATCAATGTGCAAATGTCACAAGCATTCCTATACACCAATAACAGACAAACGGAGAGTCAAATCACGAGTGAACTCCCATTCACAAAGTCTACAAAGTGAATGAAACACCTAGGAATACAACTTACAAGGGATGTAAAGGACCTCTTCAAGGAGAACTACAAACCACTGCTCAAGGAAATAACAGAGGACACAAACAAATGGAAGAACATTCCATGCTCATGGATAGGAAGAATTGATATCATGAAAATGGCCATACTGCCCAAAGTAATTTATAGATTCAATGCTATCCCCATCAAGCTACCACCGACTTTCTTCACAGAATTGGAAAAACTACTTTAAATTTCATATGGAACCAAAAAAGAACCTGCATAGCCAATACAATCCTAAGCAAAAAGAACAAAGCTGGAGGTATCACACTACCTGACTTCAAACTATGCTACAAGGCTACAGTAACCAAAACAGCATGGTACTGTTACTAAAGCAGATAAATAGACCAACGGAACAGAATAGAGGCCTCAGAAATAATGCCACACATCTACAACCATCTGATCTTTGACAAACCTGACAAAAACAAGCAATGGGGAAAGGATTCCCTATTTTATAAATGGTGCTGGGCAAACTGACTAGCCATAGGCAAAAAGCTGAAACTGGATCCCTTCCTTACATCTTATACAAAAATTAACTCAAGATGGATTAAACACTTAAACGTAAGACATAAAACCATAGAAACCCTAGAAGAAAACCTAGGCAATACCATTCAGGACATAGGCATGGGCTAAGACTTCATGACTAAAACACCAAAAGCAATGGCAACAGAAGCCAAAATAGACAAATGGGATCTAATCAAACTAAGGAGCTTCTGCCCAGCAAAAGAAACTATCATCAGAGTGAACAGGCAACCTACAGATGGGGAGAAAATTTTTGCAATCTATCTATCTGACAAAGGGCTAATATCCAAAATCTACAAAGAACGTAAACAAATTTACAAGAAAAAAACCAACAACCCCATCAAAAAATGGGTGAAGGATATGAACAGACACTTCTCAAAAGAAGACATTTATGCAGCCAACAAACTTATGAAAAAATGCACATCATCACTGGTTATTAGAGAAACACAAATCAAAACCACAATTTGATACCATCTCACCCCAGTTAGAATGTTGATCATTAAAAAGTCAGGAAACAACAGATGCTGGAGAGGATGTGGAGAAATAGGAATGCTTTTACACTGTTGGTGGGAGTGTAAATTAGTTCAACCACTGTGGAAGACAGTGTGGCGATTCCTCATGGATGTAGAACTAAGAAATACCATTTGACAAAGCAATCTTATGACTGGGTATATACCCAAGGAATTATAAATAATTCTACTATAAAGACACATGCACACATATGTTTATTGCAGCACTCTTCACAATAGCAAAGTGTTGGAACCAACCCAAATCCCCATCAATCATAGACTGGATAAAGAAAATGTGGCACATATACACCATAGAATACTATGCAGCCATAAAAAAGGATGAGTTCATGTCCTTTGCAGGAACATGGATTAAGCTGCAAACCATCATTCTCAGCAAACTAACACAAGAAGAGAAAACCAAACGCCTCATGTTCTCACTCATAAGTGGGAGTTAAACAATGAGCACACATGGACACGGGGAGGAGAAAATCACACACTGGAGCCCGTTAGGGGGTGGCGGACTGGGGGAGGGATAGCATCAGGAGAAATACCTAATGTAAATGACAAGTTGATGGGTGCAGCAAACCAACAATTCACATGTGTACCTATGTAACAATCCTGCATGTTGTGCACATGTACCCCAGAACTTAACATATAATAATTTTTAAAAATCATAAAGCTATTGAGATGATGAAAAATAAAGATAGTGTTACCCTTAGTAAATAAAACTGAGTTGTAAGAAAGGAGAGTTATTTGTTTGTTTGTTTTGTTTTTTTTTTTTAGTAGAGACAGTGTTTCACCATGTTGGCCAGGCTGATCTCGAACTCCTGACCTCAAGTGATCCACCCGCCTTGGCCTCTCAAATATTGGGATTACAGGCATGAGCCACCGTGCCCGGCCAGAGGGGAGAGTTATCAATAGGAGGCAAAACAGAGTCATCACACCAAAAATGCATTAAACAGAGTCATATATTTATTTCAAAACATTAAGTTGACTTCCCGTTAATAAATACTTTAACACTGAGTGTAGAAAAACTTGTGCATATTCTATAAAGATAATTTATTAAAGAATCAGAGAAAAAGACAGTTCTTTACCTCTAGGCTATTGATAAAACCATCTGGGAGTGGGAACAGCCTCAGGAATGTTACAGGGGAATTGAGGGAGGGCAAGAGAGGATTTGATAAAATGAGGAAAAATGTTCTACTCTCCTTTCTTTCCTGGAGCCTTAAAATTAAAAATCTGGAATTGAAAAATATACTTTCACACACATATCTGCTTCAATGGGTGCTGTCTTTCTCAATTTTGGAGAAGAATCACTAGTTAGTGGTCAGGGTCAAAAATTGCAAATAAGTTCCCAATTTTAGTCTAGGTTAGATCACTCTGGTTAATCATAGGGCCATGATGCCCTCAGAACTCAAGCAGGAGCTGCTGCTACTTGTGCTTAAAGCTGAGGCACGAACGCAATATCATTTACTGGAGAACTGAAGATGCTGCGCAATGCTAACAGCCCCTCTCAGAAGTTCTGTGTGGCTGTGAGTCCTTACAGTGCAGTTGTTGTATTAACCCATCATCCAATGAGCTGGCCAGTAGTTCAGCCCCTCCACTTGCTGCAGCTGCCGGGAGACACATTCACCAGGCAGTTGCCCAGGCCTCTCACCCATGGGGGGAACACATCTGGCCACTTTTTTTTTCTGTAAACCTCAAATGAAACAGAATCTCACAGATGTGGGGTCCCCCTCCTAATTGTAATAAACGTTAGAGAAATGCTCCAGAAAGGAACAAAGGGAGACCCTCTCAGATCAGCCTCAAACCAGAGTGGAATAGGGCTCCTCTGGGCGGTTTAAGGGCACAGAAAGGACCCTCAGCTACTCCTGGCCTCCCCGGGTCTCTTTCCCAGAAGACACAACTTTCCAGGCTGCCAAAAGTAATAGAAGTCAAAACCCTCAAAACCACCACTGCTCTCGGGAAGTTTTTGAGTAGGATGAGGAAGAAAGAAGAGAGCCCTCCTTCATTTTGTTACACGATCTCAAGGCCAAGAGCAAGTAGAAGATGTCTAAAGAGAACAAAAGAGGTTTCTTCCTGGTACTGTACTACAGATCAGCAACAGTTTCACAGGGAGGCGTTGGCTCAGGTTCTGGTACATTTGAAGATAACTGAAGGCCAAGACTTAGCCAAGGAAGGACACCAGCAGAACAACTAGATACACTATCACTACTGCGAGTGTTAGAATCACGGGGCAGATTTTTTTTTTTTTAAGCTGGGGGGACCTCAGGAATCTACTAGTTGAATTTCTTCATTTTCCAGAAGAGGCCCTGAGGCCTGGAGAGGGCAAGCAGCCTACTGAGGCTGCACAGCTTGTTATATCTGCTTGGGGGTCATGGATAGGGGCAGAGGGGCTGCAGTGAGCAATACAATGCAGGGGAACCTTGCACACCACATGGTGAGTTACATTCAGACCCCCCTGCAAATGAAAACTTCCCACCCCTGGGCTGTTTCCCGTTGACTTGTCACAGAAGTGGACAGGTCCTGGACTGAGCTTGTCCATGGGCTTCCCTCAGGAGGGGAGGAGGAATGCAGGAGTGTCTTTACTTCCCAGTTCGGGAGGCCATCTGGATGGCTTTGATCCACTCTGTGCGCTCCTTGGGGGTGGCTGCTTGCAAGAAATAGTGCACTTCATCTGCTGTGATGATCTCAAAAAGGTTCTCTTCCTCACTCTTCCTGCCTGGGGAAAGAGAAGGCAAATGGCAGCACGCACAGGCATCAGAAAGACCACTTGGTCCACCCTCCTCTGCAAGCCATGAAATCTCTGTTTTCTTCATGTTCTAAGGAAATTGACTATGTGGCTTTCAAACATACAAACAAGGTATGATTATAGAATAATTCATTGCACAGTTATATACATAGTATTGATAGAGTAGATATATAGTATGACTGTATGTATATATTTTTTTAAGAAATAGGTAAAACACTTAAGGAGAAACATTTTCTTTCATAGTTTACAGGCAAACTAAATTTCTCACCTTTGTATAGCAACAGCGTTTAATGAGTAACCTCTAATAGTTTCTAATGGGTACCTTCCCTCTGCTCATAATATAAATCAAGGGTTGCTCCTGATATCTACCTATCTATCTGTCTTTCTGTTAATATAGATTTGTATTTATAATATATATTTATATATTTATATTTATAATACAGATGTGTGTGTGTATATATATATGTTTATATACATACACAAAGCCAGACCTACCAACAGTACCACAAGTTATAGCCTAAACTGTTTTTCATCAAGCGCTAAGTCAGAGTTCTGCTGAAGACTAAAAGGCAATAACCTGGCCAATACTGTGACAAGACTTAAAACATCACAAATCAAATAAAGAACCAGCATGCTCCCTGCCCTAAAACCAAAGTATAATTCTAGGTGGTGGGAGTGGAGGTGGGCAAATTCAGGCACAGTAAAACTCTAGGCATTTGCAGTTATGATGTTTTCCTGTCAGCCTTTATCATACTACAAACCAAAATGTCAGGACAAAACCAGGGTTTGGGATGTCAAAACCACATCATCCCAGAGATACAATTTGTCCTCAGCACCTGAGAAGTCAAACTACACCCACGTGGTTATTCCATGCACCAAATCATAGCCTTGTGGTCTGGGGTCCTCTAGTGCAACCCCCTCACTGCTCTTCTTCTAAGCCATTGTGAAGTGATGGAGTTTTCCCAGCATTGCTCAGGGACTTGCTTGAGGCATCCACAAAGCCATCCAACTCCCCAAGGCCTGGAGAGCCTGGACAGCAGTTGGGAGACAAAAAATAACTCTGGTTTCTCCAAGGTTTTCAGACAGTAAATTCATTCCTGCTTTTTTTTTTTTTTTTTTTTTTGAGACAGAGTATTGCTCTGTCACCCAGGCTGGAGTGCAGTAGCACAATCTCAGCTCACTGCAACTTGCCAAGCTCAAACAATTCACAGGCATGTGCCACCATGCCCAGCTAATTTTTGTATTTTTAGTAGAGATGGGGTTTCACCACGTTAGCCAGGCTGTTCTCGAAATCCTGATCACAAGTGATCTGCCCTCCTCGGCCTCCCAAAGTGCCGGGATTACAGGTGGGAGCCACCATGCCTGGCCCATTCCTGCTTATCCTGATTAATTGATTGATTGATTAATGTTGGCCCAGGATGTCCAGGTGTGGGAGGGGAGTCTGAGCAGACACACCTCTCTCACACAGAAATTCATCTTACCATTTGAGTTGCTCTCCACTGAAGTCACCACACAGCCTCTCAAGTGAATTGCTCCCAGGGGATCTTCTGCCTGAAGAAGAAAGGAGTTGTTCATTATGTTTCCAAAATGCAGAGTATAGATAGACCTCATCCTCTTGGTGAAAAAGCCAGACTCACTCTAATATAGATCAGGGCCCCCCAAAATAAGTAAGAGCAGAAGGAGTTTAAAGAAAAACTGCTGACAGATCTAAGGTCCTTCCAGATCCTCCACACCCTGCTTCAGTGGGGCCAGGAGGCTCAATGAGAAAATGCAAGACAATCTGGACTTCAATCTGGAGAAAAGTGACAGGAGAGGTGGAGACACTGAGGTCACTGTATCCCACTAAAAAAGAGCTACATGTTTCCAGAGCTCTTTGGTCCCATGCACCTGATGCAGCAATATAACCACCCAGGGGAAGTCAAATAGCCCAGTGCTGCAAGCAGAGGGTGAGCACCCTACCCAGAGTTGTCTTCATGCTTTAAAAGTGGTTCATTTTATGGTGGAAAAAGTCCTCTTCGACAATCAACAGCCCAAATTGCTGGACTTAAACAATACCCTCATCCAAGTTGACCTGGATGAGGAATTATCACCTTTATGCATATTAAACCATGGACTGATTTAATTCCCCTGAAAATATCAGATTGGGGAAAAAATATGTTGAGTTGACCAAATAAATTATAATATAGTGATATTTTGTTCCATCCCTAAGCTTATACTGACCTCAGAGGCCCAAGATCTCAGATCTTTGCATTGAAAGGGGATAGAAAAAGGTAGAGGAGAATGGGAGAAAAAAAAGTGGGCCAGTAAAGAGAAAAAGGGGATATCAACAGAGTAGAGAGGGGAATAGGAAGCCCAGATTATAAATGCAGTGGATTTATTTATTTGAATGGATTTATGAACCACAGGACCTTACCCCAGCAGGGTCATAGTAGTGCAGGTAGGCAGGGTCTTCTCTCAAGATGAACTTCCTCACTTTCCAGTTTTTCCTCCTATGCCCCTGTATCCAGGATCAACATTAAAAGAAGGGATGGTGAATTCCCAGCATCACTCTGTACAAACAATACCTACAGAATAATTATTTGCTAAATTGAGAAAAGAAAGAGAAAATGAAATACTAACTCCAGGATAACAATATCCCGGCCTAGGTCTTTGTCAGGGAGATAGTGCTACAGCCAATAAATAATATGGATGTTATTAGATCAAAGAGGTGGATTAAATTATTTCTAATTATTGTCTTCCAGTTTTAGTATGATATAAGGCAGTACTAGGTACAATGTGCTGTGTTAGGTAATGTAGGGGGAATAAAGAGGTTTAAGATGCCCTGATCTTTAAAGAGTTTATGACCTATGTTGAAATATAAAGTAGCAAATGCCCAAATCAAATAATTGGTATAGATAATGGATTCCAAAGGCATTAAGTAGGGAATATGTAATTGTGGGCTTTGGATATCAAAGAAAGCCTCATAAAGACCTGCACTTATCCATGTGGGACACAGGATTTAGATGGGCAAGACAAAGGTGGGTAGGAGGACAACTGACAACACAAGAGCAGAAGTGGGAATGCAAGAGACATACTCAGGTGTTGATGAATAAGACCAGTCTGGCTAGAATGTAGGGCTCATGAAGAGTAGCAGAGGCAAGGTGGGAAAAGTGGACAGAGATTTAGTGGAAATAAAAGGCAGGGTTTGTTGTTGATGGCTTTTGAGTAGGAAGTGAAAGAATTACAATTACATTTTAAGAAGATTAATATGGTGACAAAGTGCAGGATGGACCAGCTGGCTAGATTAAAGGAAAGCCCAGGAAAAGATGATAAGTAAAAAAGAATTCATTAGGGAAGGATCACAACAATCCAGGCATAAAATCATTAGGAACTAAACCTTAGGTAGCTGCAGTAGGAATGGAAATGCCTGTTGCTGTAAGAGACATGACGAAGAAGGAAGAAGAGGCGGAAGAGGAGGAGGAAGAGAAAGAAGAAGAAGAAGAAGGAGGAGGAGGAGAAAAGGGGGAGGAAGGTAGGAGGAAGGAAAGAGGAAGGAAGAAAGAAAGAAGAAGAAGAAAGAAGGTGACGACTTGGCCTTTCCCAACAGAATTAAACACTGACATTGTCTAGACTGAGTTTTAAGGGCAGGATTTGTGTCTTGCTTATCTTTGTTCCCCAGGGCCACAGTGCCTGGCATATAGCAGCTGCTTCATACCTGTTTGTACTTGCCGTGAGTTACCAAGTTATTTCCATTAGTGTGTAGCAGATTTTAAACTGTCATGGTAAACCTGACTCTATGATTTCCCACAGGAAATTCAAATGACTTAACTCCAGAAGCCAAAAATAGTATTATATTAAAAGATACGGAGTTTCTATCTTGCCAATACAAGACATATTATTTGTGATTTCTAAAGCGCCACATATTGGCAAGCATGTATACAAATTTTCCAACATTTTTCATTTTACTTGTGCTGAAAGCAATAAAACATGTGTGGTCTTAGCAAACAGTGCCTCCTTCATAAATCCAGAGGTGCTTCAAGGAAGCTTTCAGAAATGGGCCTAAGTTTTTTGGCAAAACATTTGGTGAAGGAACTCATTTCCAAAGAACTTTCTACTTCCTGAAGGATGGAGCTGGAACCCCTGCAGAGTCATATGCAAGGACAGAAAATATTCATACCTGCTATATCATGTCCAAAATGGCTTTTGCAAAGCATAGACTTCCAAAAGTGTACATTGCTGCTCTTTGCCTTAACTAATGTTGCCCTTCAGAATAACGACACTAAAGTTGCCACCCCATACCATTTCCTCTTCACTGACAGACACACATGTCATGCTGTATTATGCAATTGCTGGACAATCACCAACTTATTATGAGCCAACGGAAGAGGAAGGTAACAGGAGGATGTGAAATCAGCCAACCACCATATTCCCTTTAAGCCCTCACTGACATCACAATGTGACGTGTTGAAGAGTTGGAAGTTAGCAGGTACATTTCTGGTCATCTTTCACTTAATGAGCATTTTCTAAGGAGTATTAAGAAATGCATGTATGCCTCAGGTTTCCAAGAATTGTTACTGAACTGTCAAAGCCATCTACTTATATTTGACTTAATTAGCTCCCCAAGTGTTCGTTGCCTATGATAAATCAAGAAGGATGCTGAACTCTGCAGCAGATATAAGAGAAGCATATATAACACATTGTTCCTCTCCCTCAAGGAATCTAAATGTGGTTGAGAATTAAACAAGCAGATGCTTTATTCATTGTCATAACAGAAACAATTATGTAAAAAGGGATTATATTGAATATAATCTAAGATCATGCATCCTCAAACTTGCTGCCAAGTAGGATTATTTATCCTGGGATGAGAAAATAATGGGGCAGGGATAATGGCCTCCAGTTAGCCACAGCTACTTCCCATCTGTGAGGTGTGGAGCACAGGTATCCTTCATTATAACAAGCCTTCTATGAAGTTAATCCTGGCTAACTCCCAGCAGTAAACACAAGGGAGGCTTACTTTTGGAATTTTAAGAAAAAGTTTTTAAAATTCTGAAAATCCCTTGGATGATTTTGATGTAAACTATGGTTACTAACCACTGAGCTAAGAGATTAGAAACATTAAGGGGAAGTGTCAATTCAAATCGAAGAGGTTTTTGCTCCCCAACCTCTGAAAAAAAATTCAAAGGAAAGAATATTGTAAAAGAACAAAATTCCTGAATGCACGTAGATTTCTGTTTTCTTCACATAAAAAGGAAGCTTCTAAGAAAGACTGTTTAACTTGTATACTGATAATAGAATAAATTAGCTTTTAAGAAAAAGGCTGGCTCAGTGGTTCTCAGCTTTGGCTGCACATCAGAATCACTTGGGAGCTGTAAAAATCCAGAGGCTCTGATTTAATTGGCCTGGCATGCAGTTTTAACAGTTCCCTGGGAGATTCAAATGTGCACCAACCGAGCTAGCTAAGGCTAAATTGTACCTATCAAAGGCCAGACAAAGGAAGGCAAAGGAAAACACATAAGTTCAATCCTTGTCCCTATTGTCTTCAAAATACATCCAGACACTCATTACCCACACACAATTTTTGACCATCCCAGGTCTCCTACTGGGCTGCTTCACTGAGACGTGGCTTCAGTCCAGTCCCAACTTTATCTACTCTTTGTTAGCCTTCATCCTTGGCTTTCCAAGAGCCCCATTCTAGATTAGGGTTTGCCCAATCAACGAAATAACTGATAACAATATAGAATTATGGAAGAAATCAACAAAATAAAGAAATTTCCTCCCAAGTTACTCTTCTTGTCTTAACAGCCACATTCCAGCACCTGCAATCAAAGAGCCAGGAACATAGGAATATTTGGCAAAACCAACGAGAAAGCAGCAGCGGGCAAACTGTCCGTAGGCAACTGCCTGAGCCTTCCCAGCATAAGGCTGGCCCTGCCCCATGCCTTTCTTTTAATCTAGCCAGCTGGTCACCCTGTCGTAAAAAAATACTATAATAGTCCATGAATTCTTTATAAATCCTTGCCATATATTTCTTAGGACACTGTTCTCTTAAAACCTGATATGAAGGTAATTTTTCCATTCGAATGTCCCACTTCCCCCAGTGAAACTCAAAATCCATACCTATACCTCCTTTCAGCTAGCCCAGCCCAGAGTCCCTCTTTATAAATGTAAATATGGGCTCTTCTCTGGTTCTTCCCTCCTTGCCCATTCCATTAATCACTAAGATGGACATTCAGGGTCCTAACATGAAATAAATCAAATCCCCCAGTCCCGTGGAGCCTATAGACAGTACATGGAAATCTCCTGATGGCAACAGATTCTCTCCATTATATACTGAGCAGCACTTTTAAGGCAGCTCACAGTGCAGCCAGAAAGGCAAGACCTTGGTCCTGCAAAGCAGCCTTGGCCTCTAAGATGCCTTGTGCAAGTATCAACTAGCTTCCCCCTGAATATTCTCATGTCTTCCTGCGACTTCCTCCACCAGGTACTGGTCCTGGCTTCCTCAGTCATCTTGGCCCCTGTCCATCTCTTACCTCTTGGCATCATATGCCTTGGCACCTGGTAACCGACTAGAGCTCCTCAGCACTCTCCAGCCCTTGCCTCCAAGACTGACGGTGGCCTGTACCTGTGTACACCTGGACATCCCCCCAGGACTCTGTCCATGCCCTCAATCTGCATTTGACTTTTGCCTGCTGTTCCTGTGAATTGGCCTCTGCATGCCCAGGTTTTGGTCTTGTCATGCCCTAAGCACAGACTGGAATGACTCTTCTTTGCTCTCAGTGGTGTACTCTGTTCCTCTTCTGGGTGTAGCCTGTTCCTGTTTTCCTGGTTGCTTTGAAGGGAGGAGGGACAGGTAAAATGGAAGTACTTTTACCATGAGACAGCTTTGTCTTTTGGATGGCATCTCTTAGACAATTTACCTCCTCCGGCCATATTTTTCTTGAAACACCTTTTTTTCCCTATGATATTGATAAAAGAGGCATTTTCCTACTTTTAGGGACATCTTCTGCCCTGTCAAACTCAATCTTCCTGATCTAAAGCCACTTTGATATCTAAAGAGCTACTCATCTATCTTTCACTCTGTGGGTTTCATTTTCTGCTTGACTATTAACCGAACAAACCAAAAGTCACTGGGTAACTTAGAAACAAACAGGACCTTGTAAAGGGAAAAGGCTAGATGGGAGCAGTGGTGGCCACTCACCTGCTTCAGTAAACATCCCTGCTTGATAATGACCCCTCTGAATTCTTCTTTCAGAATCACATCATCATCACTGGAATTCTCTTCACAGAAGAACCCACTGTCTGGCTGTTGGAAAATCAAACAGCAAGCTAACGTCACCAGTCTTAGGCACATTGCAACTTGTGCCATCTCCATTTCCCCCTCCCCTCCAGCCATGAGGGCAGCCTCCTCCTTTTTCCTCCATTCCTGTGTACATCCCAATCTGAACTTCAAAGGTCCTTGATGAGCGAGTTTCTCCTCCTCCTTTTACTTGCTTCTGGGGCTGTTCCTTTCTTGTCTCCACTCAGGTGTGATCTTGTAAATATCCTTTTATTCTGGAGGGTCTCCCAAGCTGTATCCTAACTTTAGCTCCATCTTCCTAACCAGGCACATGTCTGCCTTCAAAGCCTTCCTTCTCTTGGGATGTCATGGTCACATCCTTGAAAGCAGGGCAGGCTAATTTCTCATTCGCAATACTATCACTAGCTTAACATTTGCCACTGAGCCCCCTCTTGGAGAAAAGTGACAGCATGTGTCCAGCCTTTTCCCCTGAGGTTATGAGGGAAGTGGGACTTGCTCAGCAAAAGTAGATGATGAATCAGACCGAGGAAGAGGAGTATTTTTAGAATCCTGTGATGGGTATTTTTAGAATCCTGCATTGAAATGGCTATAAACGACCAGATCAAAGGACTGAAGAAAAAAAAAAAAAACAGACTGTGGAACTTCCCCTAAAGTGAAATGAAACCCTCTAGGGTGTTCACTTCATGTTTATAAGAAGAATGGTTCTCTTAGGTAACTTCCTAAATTCTGTGCTCTGATCCAAGATAGAAACAAAACTGCCAAAATCCCCCAAGAAATCCACCATTGCTCACGTGGCCTAAGAACAGGTTCACATTGTATAATATAGTGTTTCCCAATCGTGGGTAAGCATACTGTGGGAGGTACACAAGATGACTGCAGGAAGTGACATCCGTGGACACATTTTGTATTAAGAGTCATGTGTTTTAACATACATTTGGAATAATGCACTTAATACATCAAACCTGTGATTTATAGACTCCTGTCTGGAAAGGAAGCT
The DNA here is from genome assembly GCF_028858775.2 of Pan troglodytes. Taxonomy (NCBI): domain Eukaryota; kingdom Metazoa; phylum Chordata; class Mammalia; order Primates; family Hominidae; genus Pan; species Pan troglodytes. The sequence goes on from NC_072410.2 coordinate 54,347,676, forward strand.
GCAGTAGGGCAGGATTTTTGCCTGTCCCTCCAGTACGCTTGTCTACGTGGCTGTATCTTCTTGTCTTAGAGAATGCTTGCCATGGACTAGGGTCTAAGACAGTTTTATACATGAATTATTGCTTAGAATAAGAATAGATAGTTGGGAGGCAGAGGCAGGTGGATCACTTGAGGTCAGGAGTTCGAGACCAGCCTGGCCAACATGGTGAAACGCTGTCTTTACTAAAAATACGAAAATTAGCTGAGTGTGGTGGCACATGCCTGTAATCCTAGCTACTCGGGAAGCTGAGACAGGAAAATCGCTTGAACCCGGGAGGCGGAGGTTGCAGTGAGCCGAGATGACACCACTGCACTCCAGCCTGGGTGACAGAGCAAGACTACATCTAAATAAATAAAAAATAATAATAAATAAATAGGAAACAATAAACTTTAAAATGTCCTTTAAAAAATTTTTTTCAAGTAAACAGTAGTATCCTTTTATAATAACAAATTCACTTGGACAGGGCGAGTGTTGTAGAGAGGGCAGCTGTTGAGTTGGGAAATGCTGGTATAACAGAAGCTCTAAATGGGCCTGGGAGCTTCAGGTATTCCCTTGTTCTTCCTGGCTGACCTCCCTACCCGCTGCCTAACAGCGCTCTATAGATGTCTATAACTGAAATCAATCTAGAATCTGCTCAGGGAAGCCTCCCTTACAGGAAGAAGAGTTGGGGAGCTTTTCTTACAAAGTAGTAGAAGGCATCAGGGTTGTCCAGGAAAGGGTTTTCAGCAGTTCCATCCACTGCGCTCTTGGACATGTCTCCAGCAGGCTGCAGATACCCCTCATTGAGCAGCGATGAAGCAATCATGAGGCCTTCCTGGCGATTCCTAACAGACTGGTTGGATACCAGCCAATCAATGACGCAGTTACCTAGATGGGACCAGCACAGGGAAGGTTAACTCTCCTTACCGAAGAGCAAGCCCCTGACAATCACCCCTGAACTGACTCCAGCGCACCCACAGGTCTGACTTGTCTCGTCTCCCTTGTTATTTCAAGAAAGAGAAAACAAAATAAGTGGGATAGATACCCACTAGAAACAAACAAACAAACAAACAAAAAACTATGTAAAGGGTTTTTAAGAACATCTACATGCTGCTTAAGAAGAAACACAAGACCAGGTATGGTGGCACACCTGTTGTCCCAGCTACTCTGGAAGCTGAGGCAGTAGGATAGTTGAGCCCAGGAGTTCAAGACCAACCCAGGCAACATAACAAGACTCCATCTCAAAAAATAATAACTTTAAAAATAAAAAAATAAAGTCTTTGTCTTAAAAAAAAAAGCAACACATGCATCAAAGAAATAGGTTTTACTAACCCACTCACTTATCCCATTAATGAACAAACATTTACTGAGCACCTACTCGATGCTAGGTACTCTACTGGGTGTTGGAGAAATTCCCTCAAGGAGTGTAAAAGGGCATGATGGGTGTAATAAATAAGTCTTGTAACAAGTGCTCTGCTATAAGTCAGTTGTGAGACTACTGGGTCAAATCTGAAGGTGTGAAAGAGGTGAAGGAGGTGAGAGAAGAGGGCTGTGCATGCACTGTCAGGAAAAGATTCATAGAGGAAGTGACACTGGGCAGAGGCTTAAAATATGAGTAGGCGTTTGCCAAGCATATGAAGCAGGATGCAGAGGAACCAGCACAAGCTGAGGGGGCAGCAGTGTGAACAGATGCACTCAGGCATAAAGCAGCCCCATGGGGCAGGGGAGGAGTTGGTGGAAAGAAGGCAAAAGGAAATAAGAGGAGGAGGGAGGTGAAGGGTGGGTGGGGAGAGCTTTGATGGCACAGTAAGAAATTTGGCTAATGGGAAATCATTTTAAGTTTTTAAATAGGAAATAATGTGATGGATATATGTCCTAAATTAAAATTTGATGACATCACCTGCACTGATTGTCATGACTTTGCAGAGTCTAGCAGGGACCTCGAGAAGTCATTTAAGCAACCTTCTGCCTCAAGAGATGATTGCAAAGAGAAGAAAATGAAATTGACCCATACATTGGATTATTAGCAGGTTACAATGAAGCTTTGTATTAAAAACAGCATGTTTGTCCTTACAACAAAAAAATGATAGATATTTGAGGTGATGGATACACTAGTTACCACGATTTGATCACTGCACAATGTATATGTGTATCAGAACATTAATTGTGCCCCATAAATATGTACTATTATGTGTCAATTAAAAAAATAAAAATAAAAAGCAGTGTGTTCCTTACAAATGTAGCCAACAAGGGAGTCAACATGACAGCCTGCCTGTCCTGTCATCCAGGCAAAAGCAGTAGGGATGCCGCCCTCAAAACAGGAGTGACAGCAGTTGGATAGCGAGCCTTCCGTGAATTTCATGTATGAAAGGCTTTTGCTCACTTTTCTTTCTCTACAAAGATAAACTAAGTGACACTGCATTTCTTCTTTTTATCTTCATAGCAGCCTGTGAAAGAGGCAGGGTGGTAATTGCAGTCCTCATTTTAAGGATAAGAAAATTAAGGCTCAGGGAATCTGAGTGATCTTAGGCCAAAGTTACAACTGCTCTGGGCTGTCACTTTTAAGTGTTCTAACCCTTGCATCCATGCTCACTCAGTGAGGCATGCTGAAGCTTGAAAGACAAGTTTGGTCTAGTCTGCCTGTCATTGGACATTTAAGGTCTTCCATCATGTGTCAGCACTGCTGGGTCCCAGTCTCTGCTACAGCCTTCATCTCCCAGCCGAGGCCACCTGACTCCCCCATGAAGGCTCCACCCATAGAAATGTCCAAAACCCACCCTGGCCTTCAACAAGAAGGATTTAAGAAGTACTAGCCCACCTGTAATCTTAGGGATTACAGGCCACTTTGAGAGGCCAAGGCAGGCAGATCACCTGAGGTTGGAAGTTTGAGACCAGTCTGGCCAACATGGTGAAACCCTGAATCTACTAAAAATACAAAAATTAGCCAGGCATGGTGGTGCACATCTGTAATCCCAGCTCCTCAGGAGGCTGAGGCACGAGAATCACGCTTGAACCCGGGCGGCAGAGGTTGCAGTGAGCCTGAACAACAAAAGTGAAACTCCGTCTCAAATAAAAAGAAGAGGAAGAGGAAAAAGGAGAAAAGAAGAATAAGAACAAGAGGAAGAAGGAGGAGAAGGAGAAGGAGAAGGAGAACAAGAAGAAAAAAACCAGCCCAATAGTCTGGGACTCAGTAACACATTACAGTGGAAATCAGTCTGACCTGGATTGGGTGCCCAAGTCTACATTGAAATGCCCTCCTGTTCCCTTTGCCCAAGGCTGTTGCAGTGACCTCGGTCCTGATAGAGTTGGGAACTTCCCTTGTTCTTGTCACTTTCTCATACCACCACCCACAGCTTGGTGTCTTGATCCCAAATCTCAGCCCTGCCTTGTCTGATGCTGGGCTGCTGCCTTGACTCTGAGGCTTATTCCCACGGGGGACTATCTCATCGTCAGTGATCAAAGCCTTTTCCCCTTAGCCTTGCTGATCCTGACCTGGACCAATTTCATGGATTATCTGTTGATGGCACATCCTCTTAGATTCCACATTTGCTGTATCAGCTCAGAGTTTTCTTCCTTTGATCTCTCCTGTCACCATAAGAAAGCCAGGCCTGGTATCTGACAAACTTAGTACCAAATTGTACATCCCATTTTGCTCCCCCTGATGAACCGTCAGCCCTACTAGGCTGGTTAGTTTCTTTTTCTAGATGCATATTCTGCATATGTCTGCCTCATAACTTTGTCCTCACCATCCTTTGCCCATCCTCTGCTCATCCTCTGCCCTGGCTCCTCATCAAAAATCCTCCTGTAAATATTTAATGAAATTCTACCCATCTTTCAGGGTCAAATTTGGGTACCACCTCCTATTCATCCCATCAACCCCTGAGCTCTTTCTCTTTTTTTGAACCCCTGGAATTGGTTGTACAGACATGTGACCACTTAAAACACAATAACCACTTGAGCTTGCACCATATAGCACTGAGTGTGTGCCAGGCACTACTCTACACACATAATGGCAAGCCTATGAGGTAGGTGCACTGTGATTATCCCCACTAAATAGACAGAGAAAGTGAAGCACAGAGAGGCTAAGTTATTGAGCCAAGGTTTTATAACTAGTAAGTTGCAGAGCCAGAATTTGAACCAAGGTGGTCTGGCTCTAAAGGACATGTTTTTAACCACTACACCATACTACCTAAACTCATAACACTTAATACCTGACCCTGTGCAGCCTCTGGTAGCCCTAATATTGTCATTTAAAACTTACATTGTATGCCTTAATCCCTGTTTATCGTAGTAAGGGTTGCATCTTATCCAATTCTGTGTCTATTTCTAGCAAGTCTCAACATAATGCCATTTATTGAGAAAAAAAAAATCCTTTGATTGGAACGTTAGCTTGAACAAATGTTAACTTGAACAAATAAAGCTTGAACAAAATCGTTAGCTTGAACAACAAACTTCTTTCTATTTTCACTCTGTAGGAGCTTCATCCTCAGGCTCACCAGGCTGCATTCTGGGACCCCTTCCAACCCCCATACTTCATACCCCCACCTCACAGACGAGGCCGAAGGAGGACTCCATATCGCCTTCCCAGTTGCCCTATTTCAGGCCTGCAAGTGCTTTTACCTGTGAAGCAGTGATTAAAAATCTTCTTGTCCTTCTCTAGATTCAGTTCTTTTATTCCTTTTTCAGTGTCTTTCATGGACAAATATAAGGCACTGCACAGAGATAAAAAAACAAACAAACAAACAAACAAAAAACCCAGTTGGATGAGTGGGGAACATTTCAGAATGGTAAATTCTCTCTGGGAGGTGAGCACAAGCTCCCCCACCCCAGGTATCCCCTGAGCTTAATCTCCCTCCATCAGATCATAAGTAGTGGAGGGGCAGCATTCATATCTGCATAACTCTGTAGCCTGCACAGCGTTTAGCAATGCTGGAAGGTACTTAACGTCTCCTAAATTCTCTTAAATTTGTTCAGCTCTTTGTTGATTTAATTATTGGTGCCTGGGATGGAAATTTGCCCCAATTTAGAGGTCAAAGATGAAAGGTTCCTAGGGTCCATTTTCTACACATTCTACATCTTTAATGTCCCTCAATCCTCATATCCCAATTCTTTAATGCTCTTCAAGGGACCATCTGTGGTAGACATTTGCCTTTAAGAAAGTGAATGCTTCCACTAAGCATATGTCTTATCTTTAAAATGATGAGATATAAGGCAAAATGGTGAGAAGTTCTCATTTTTGTCCTTGAAGTAATACATCAAAGATAGCCTTACGAGAGAAGCTCTAAGCAACAAAACAGAAGGCCCCTTCCATGTAGCCTGTGGCTCCCTATAGCCCGAGCATTTTTCCCACTTAGTTCTGACAGCACTGGCCAGGACTGTGGTCACTCGATGGCCCCCATCAGCAGCTGCAGCTGCACTAGGTGCCTCCTTGGAGCTCTTTGCCAAAAAGCTTTTGTGGTGAAGGAGGCTGCTGAGTCTCACTCAGCTCAGTTCACAAACTTTGTCAAACTCCTGTGCCATGCCAAGTCTTGTGTCGTCATGCAGAAGTGCAGAAGGGATGTCTTTAGGCTCCTCTCAGTGCTTCTCCCCACCCCACCCTCCATAAAAACAAAATTCTTGTTGGACATTTTAAGCAGCTGGCATGGGATTCTTCTCAACAGGGCTCCTGCTTCAGGGAATGCTCAACAAAAAAGCAAAACTACCAAGAAGAAAGTGACTCCTAGAGAAAGGGGCTCATGTGACCAAAGATGTGAGATACTCAGGAAGGAAGAAATCCCATTCCCAACCTCTGTCAGGAGCTAGATCTTCCTGTTGGCCTCTGACCACCTTTAGTCTACAACTATCACCTGCAATTCCAAGCCAACCAACATCGGCGGCCATTAAACTGGGTCAGGACATAAATGGCTTCCACCAGGATGGGTGTTTACCCTGGCTGGCCCTTCCTGAGTGTGTAAATGAATGAACTTGAACTTGAAACCTTGCTTGCTTGGATGCATAGCCCCTGCTTTTTCCTTTCTACCTAAAGATCCTAAAGCTTTATTTCAAGACTGACTTATTATGGCTATGTTATAAATGCAATGATGATGTTTCTTTCTCTCTCTCTCTCTCTCTGGTACCCAGTATGAGGGAATTTGTACTCCATTCGCCTCCTCTCCTCAGCTAGTAGGCCTTGGATCACTCCTTCAGACCCAGGTAAACATTTTAGTACACCAAGTGCCAGTATTGACCTGGCAGAGTGGATACAACATCAGAGGTGGTCAAAGCAAGCCTTGGAGCAGGATCTGCTATGTTTGTGTCTTTCAGAAGGAATGGGTAAAGAGAAATAAACACAGAAAATCACCCTAAGTCAATGGTTTCTGGCAGTCGAATGGACCTCCTGGTAGATTTCCTGGCAAACTTCTGGCCTCCTTCAATGCATTTAATGGCCTTCTTGATATCCCGAACCCAGGCATCTCTCTCCTCCAGGAAGGCTGCCTGGAAGAAGTGGTCCTGCTGTTTGGTCGTAGTGATCTTAAACACAAACTGAAAATCAAAACACATCCCATTAGAAATGACTTATTTCAAGGGCTTGGGGTCCCTCATGAAGCAGAGGCCATTGGCCTAAACCTCTTCTAGCCAAGAGAAACCCAAATGCCAGGGATTTGAGTGGTGATGAGAGGGACCAGCCCAAGGAGCACCACCCACATTGTAGGCAATGCTTGCACCAAAAGTTGAGTGCCTGACCAGGGGTTCACGGCAGCTCATGATGTCAACTCACCATCCTTTTGCCAAAGTCTTGACAAGGGCTAGTCAGAGTGCTGCCTTTCAGCGGGATCATTCCTTTGGGGCTGTTGTCACTTTTCTTCTTATAGAATTCAATTCCATCTTCTAACAATACAACCCACATGGGTTTCCACGTATTGAACACGCTCCCCTGTAATGACAACCAAAAGAGCTGAGATGGACAGGGCTCTTTGCAAACTGTATTTTCTTCCTAACAGGAAAGATTCTATATTTACTTACAGTTGGTTTTTAAAATGTTTGGTGACATCATCTCTGTTCCTTCAACACAAATCCTCTCAAATCAGTGGCTACTTGGGGAGCCATTCTCATTTCTACTCCCGGCTCTTTGCTCAAGCCAACCCCATTCTCTGGAATACTCCTCCACAACTCTGCCCTCTCCTCTTTCTCACCTTGCCTAACCTCTCCCTATCCTTCAAGGCTCAGCTTAGCCACCTCATTGATGAGGCTTCCCGAACTGCACAGACCCACTCTGATCTCAGGGGTGCCTCCTGCTTTTCTCACTGATTGTGCCATACATCCTGGAACTTTGTTATATATTTCCTCATATAGTTCTTTAATTGTCTTCAGTATGGTTATCTTTCCTTCTCCATGGCAATTACATTATCAGGTACTTTCCTTGGTTCATGATACTGAGCACACAGGGGATGTTCATTAAAATAATACAAAAGAAGATCATTTCCCAAACTCCCAAATGCTAGCAGCTATCACACTTCATTGAAAAGAGCAACCAATCCTTCTTATTATCTACTTCACCCCCACCCAAACCCTTTCCTGCTATGATTTCCCCTGCACCTCCCTTTTCATGGCTGGTTCACACCATTAAGAACCACAAAGGACCCACCTCATAGAAACATTCTCACCCCCACTATGTGTAAGAACTGCCGGCAGGCAGATCTTGCTTCTGAAACTACATCTGACACATGATCTTAGAGTATAGTTTTTTTTTTTTTTGAAGTCTGTATTTATTTTTACATGTTTAACTGCCTATTTTGAGGAGAAAAATATAAAAATGATAATTATTGGTGTTCGGTTGGAAGGGTTTTCATTTTTCAGGGTTTTAGAACATTTCAATTCTTGGGAGGGTTAGTCAGAATTGGAGAAAGAATTAAATATTCTAAAGCCTAGTGGTTTTCAAAATATGGCTTGCAAACCAACTAATCTGACTCACTGAAGACACATATAAATAAAAGCTGATTTTACCCCAAATCTGCCTTCACTTACAAGCTCTGGTAACACTGCTGAGATGGTTGGCTGAATCTTAGATGATCTAGCTCAAGCACTCTCTCTCTGTCTCTTTATTTTATTTTATTTTTATTTTTATTTTTATTTGTTTGAGACAGGTTCTCTCTCTGTCACCCAGGCTGGAGTGCAATTGCATGATCTCAGCTCACTGCAAGCTCCGCCTCTCAGGTTCAAGCAATTCTCCCACCTCAGCCTCCCAGGTAGCTGGAATTACAGGTGTGCACAACCACACCCAGCTAATATTTATGTTATTTTTTTCAGTAGAGACAGGGTTTCACCCTGTTGGCCAGGCTGGTCTTGAACTCCTGATCTCAAGTCTTCCTTCTGCCTCAGCCTCCCAGAGTGCTGGGATTACAGGTGTGAGCCATCGCGCCCAGCTGGTTCTATGACTTTCTTACTGCTCACACTTGTGTAAGCCACTTGCCCTCTCTAAGGCTCAGTTCCCAGCACTAAAATGATAAGAATGACTACCTCGGAGATTTCTAGCACATATGAAATGAAATAATTTGGATAAGACTTTATAAGTTCGAATGTGCTCTACAAATGAGAGGTTGTATTATTAAGTATCTTGACAGATGGCCATGTATGAATGTCTTCCATGCTTTGAGTTTTCATCCTCTCTATTCTTGGAAAAATGATAATGAACTGGTATCACTATCATCCCAATGGGGAAGAGTCAAAAATATTTAGCCAGTTGCCATGTGGAGTAATGAATGGGAAAGCTGAAGGCCCTGAGGATCTGCATGAATGTATTTGTGAGGAAACACACCTCCCTTTGGTTTCTCTTCTGGTGGAATAAGGTTTGGGATTGTGAAGAATCCGGCCTGCCTCAGACTTGCAGGCCTCCTCCATTATTGTATGACATGTCATCCAATGATGCTTGAAGTATTTAGGATACTTCAGTGTATGCTATGATTTGGGGTCAAAACTCGAACCTACATTTGAGCCTCATATCAACCACTTATTAGCTGTACATGTCTTTGGGTAAAATGTTTAATATTTCTGAGCCATGGCTTTTTGTTTTCTAAGAGAGAGATAATAATTCCATCTTAAAGCATAGTTTAGATTTAGATCATGTATAAAATATGTATATATAAGTGTATAATGCATGCCATATGCTTATATGTGAATAATGTACATATACATTATACAGTGTATATATCTTTAAATACATATGTATACACATGTTTTATATATAAAGTGTGTAAAATCACCCTGTCAACTATTGCCACCCAACTATATGTTCCAGGAGGGCAAGAACTTACTTCACCATCATATTGTCAGGTGTTCAATCAATAATTTGTGGAATGAACGGTGGTAATTAAAATCACATTATGACTATAAGAAAATAGGTGGGAATTGAACAATGAGATCACATGGACACAGGAAGGGGAATATCACACTCTGGGGACTGTGGTGGGGGGGGGAGGGGGGAGGGATAGCATTGGGAGATATACCTAATGCTAGATGACGAGTTAGTGGGTGCAGCGCACCAGCATGGCACATGTATACATATGTAACTAACCTGCACAATGTGCACATGTACCCTAAAACTTAAAGTATAATTAAAAAAACAACAAACAAAAAAAAAAAAAAAAGAAAGAAAATATTGGGGAAAATCTACAAGACATTGGTCTGGCCAAAAATTTCTTGAGCAATACCCTATAAGCACAGACAACCAAAGCAAAAATAAGCAAATGTGATCACATCAAGGTAAAAAGCTTTTGCACAGCAAAGGAAACAGTCAACGAAGTGAAGAGACAACCCACAGAATGACAGAAAATATTTGCAAACTACCCAACTGACAAAGGATTGATAGCCAGAATATAACAGGAGCTCAAACAACTCTAGAGGAAAAAAATCTAATAAACCATTCAAAAAATGGTCAAAATATTTGAATAGACATGTCTCAAAGGCAGACATACAAATGGCAAATGTGATATGAAAAGGTGCTCAACATCACTGATCATCAGAGAAATGCAGATCAAAACTACAATGAGATAACAGCTCATCTCAGTTAAAATGGCTTTTAACCAAAAAACAGGCAATAAGAAATGTCGACGAGAATGTGGAGAAAAGGCAATACTTGTACACTGTTGGTGGGAATGTAAATTAGTACAACCACTATGAAGAACAGTTTGGAGGTTCCTCAAAAAATTAAAAACAGAACTACGATTTGACCCAGCAATCTCACTGGGGGGTATATACTGCAAAGAAAGGAAATCAGTATATGGAAGAGATATCTGCACTCCCATGTTGGTTCCAGCACTGTTCACAATAGATAAGATTTGGAAGCAACCTAAGTGTCCCTCAACAGATGAATGGATAAAGAAAGTGTAGTACATATACACAATGGAGTGCTACTTTGCCATAAAAGAGAAGATACTGTCATTTGCAACAACATGGATGGACCCAAAGATCATTATGTTGAAAGAAATGAGCCAGGCACAGAAAGACAGACATCACACGTTCTCACTTATCTGTGAGATCTAAAAATCAAAACAACTGAACTCATGGACACAGAGAGTAGGATGGTTACCAGAGGCCAGGAAGGGAAGTGGGGGACTGCAGGGAGGTGGGGATGGTTAATGGGTACCAAAAACAAGAAAACAGAAAGAATAAATGAGACCTACGATTTCATAGCACAACAGTGTGACTATTGCCAACTTAATTGTATATTTTAAAATAACTAAAAGAGCGTAATTGGATTGTTTGTAATACAAAGGATAAATGCTTAGTGGGGATGGATACCCCATTCTCCATGGTGTTATTATTACTCATTGCATGCCTGTATCAAAACATCTCACGTACCCTATAAATACATATACCTACTATGCACCCACAAAAATTTAAATTTTAAAAATTAAAAATTAAAAATAAGATCACATTATCAATTAATAGATAGGACTGAATAAATAAGACATAATGAAATGATTAACATAAAAATAGACACAATAAGTGTGACAATATTTCCTAAAATGATCCTATAGATCTCTGCAGGACAATATGTAGCTCAGCTTTGGCCAGTGTGGAGGCAGGTGGTCCACATTTGCACAAGGCTGCGCAGGAAGGATGCCTTCAGGGGAGAGGAGGACTGTCATTCTACTGGAATTTTTTTTAATTAAGATAAAATGTATATACAGTGACAGTCAACCCATAAGCTCCCCTGGTACATTTCAGGCTGACTTTATGTGGTTTGTTTTCTGCTCCCAAACCTGCCCATTGAGTTCAGTTCAACTCAAGAATGGCAAGTAGAATCTATCTCAAGTGTCAATTCAGACTGAGTAGTAGTGGATGCTTGAGGCTGGACTCAGTGGAAAAGTGTCGTGATCCAACAGCCGTGTCTCCCATAGGCAAAGCAGTCATAAGTGGTGGCATGCACCCTGCAGTTGCTTCCATCTCTTGGGCTAATCAGATTTTATCTGAATATGAATGTCAAAAAGAAACTCAGACAGCAGCCTTGTGTGCAGGCATGGCTAAGTTGTATGAAAATCACTTGCAAAAGGTCTATAATGCCAGAATGAGGCTATCCACATTAATGTAGCCCTTAAAAAAATCCTTACTTAAAATGTTTTCAGTTTGGGTTCATGCTAGCTGCCCCTTTAGCAATAAGTTGACCATTCTGATTAAAACAGGGAAGTCTCTATTTCTGGTCTATATTTTGGAAGAATTTGGCAAAGGTCTATTCTTTAACCCATGATATCACCCTGTCATGGCTACCACAAAATAGAATTATCATCCAGTTCCCAAGAGACCCTGCTGCTTATCTCAAAATACAAAGGGCCTCTATATAAAGGTCCAGTTGACCAAAAGGAAGACTATTTATGCAAAGATAAATACTTGTGGGACTATCACTTTGCTTGTCCAAACATTTCCTTTGTTCTAGTTACTAAAATAATTTTCCAAATTAAAATACCCTATCTCTTTTCTGCATGGGCAGAATAACTATTCCAGACGAACACTGGATTATTTCCCCTTTTAAAAATGAGCAAGATCAGACACTGTGCCAACACATGAAATAATTCCAGTAAAATGCCTTTCTGTTTTACAACTGAAACATATCTAGAATACAAAGAACTCCTGCAAATCAATAAGAAAAGTACAAACAATCCTATTTTTAAATGAGCAAAAAGTATCGAGCAGGCACTTTAGTAAAGAAAACATCCAAATGCTTATGAAAAAGTGTTCAACATCATTATTTATCAGGAAAATGCAGATTCAAATCACAATGAGATACCTCTACACACCTGCTAGAGTACCTAGCATTTTAAAAGTCAGAGAAGAATAAGACTTGACAAGGAGGTAGAATAACTGGAAGTACCAAACATAGCTGGCAGGAGTGCAGAATATCACATCCAATGCAGGAAAACTATCTGGTGGTTTTATGCTAAAGCTAAACACATATATGTCCTTTGCACCAGCAATTTCACTCCTGGGCAAAGATCTGAGAGAAATGAATGCATATTGTCATAAAGGTTTCATCAAGAATGTTCATGACACCTTTATTCATCATAGCCAGAAACAAAGACTAACCCAAATGCCCATCAACAGGAGAAGGAATAAGTAAACTGTATAATATAATATATAAATCCATTATTAACACAGTAAATGTATACTATGGAAAACAACTTAGCAATTTTTAAAAAATGAACTGCTAGTACCTGGAACATTATAAATAAATCTCATAGGTGATGAGTGAAAAGCAAACAGGCAAAACATGTGCTTAGAGTATGATTACATTCATATGACGTTCAACAACAGGCATAGCTTATGAGAAAATATTACAATAATGGTTACCGAGGATGGGAGTATAGACTAGGAAGGGAACAATGGAACTTTATAGCATACTAGAAATGTCTCTGTCTTTATCTGTGTGTTGATTACATGAGGTATAGGTATGTAAAAAATTATGACACCCTTCATGTACCTTATTGTAAGTTATCCTTCAATTAAAAAACAAAGTTGTTAACTCCAGGTCCTGTTAGTTAACTCCATGGAGGGGTATACAGTGATTATAGTAACACCACCCTGCAAGTTGCTTCTATGGAAGGAAACTATTCCACATTAGTTACTTCTCTCACTTAATCACTGGAAAAACAGCATATTCATGCAATGAATTGTCCTCGATTGAATCGTGGATTATTTTCAAAGCCGCTATGCAGAATATTATTGAGTGATCTGGCATCATTTGAATGTAAAAGGTGTATTAGATAATGGCATTTTATCAGTAATAAATTTCTTAGATGTGATAATGGCATTGTGATTATATAGGAAAATGTCCTTTTTCTTGGAAGATGTATGTTGAAGTATTTTGGAGTGAGGTAGCGTGATGTCTGCAAATTACTCTCAACTATCTCAACCTAAAATGATATGTGTGTTTATTTACACAGAAATTCAGAGATAGGGAGAGACAAAGCAAATGTGCCCATCCATTATCAATTGATTAATCTAGGTAAATGGTATATGAATAATGGTACTAGTTTCCTCATTTTTCTGTGGGCTTAACTTTTAAAATAACTTGGGAAAATTATTAAATGAATGAGTAACATATGACTCTGCTATGTATTAAAATTTAGAATATACTTTTAGTGAAATACATAGACAAATCTATTTAATAAAAAATTTTAAAAATACCTGGAAATAAGAAAAGAAAGACATGTTCTCAGAGCTAGAAATGAAAAGTTGCACTAGATGATTGCCAGAATCCCTTTTAAACCTAATATTTAATATTCAACCTCAGGAATAGCTGAGATTATTAACTGCCATCATCACTCAGGGCTTTTGACTTTGAAATTGGGATGCATCAGTAGCGATAAGCCGGCATTGCATGCCTTCAGTAGACAAAGCCTCTGGAGCCAACTGTCCAATATGAGTTTGTGCTTTTCTTTTTTTTTTTATTTTCTTTATTATACTTTAAGTTTTAGGGTACATGTGCACAACGTGAAGGTTAGTTACCTATGTATACATGTGCCATGTTGGGATAGCATTAGGAGATATACCTAATGTTAAATGACGAGTTAATGGGTGCAGCACAACAACATGGCACATGTATACATATGTAACTAACCTTCACGTTGTGCTTTTCTAAATCAAGTGCAGCCTCCGGGGTCTGACTCTGAGGAGGATGTGTCATTTGGGATTCAGGGTCATTATGCACAATGAAGAGGCTGATACTTTATGAAACAAGAGAAATCTGACCACTTACAAAGCTTAAACATCCTTCCAGGCCTGATAGTGCTGGGTTAGGTCAGGATGATGGAATTTGAGGAGGTTTTTCTCTCCTCTTCACCACTACTGCAGCTACCAGTTTCTCACTCGGGTAACCTGGCAGCACCTCTCCTTGACCATTCCTAAATTTTTCCTTTTCTGGCCCCAACCCACTTGATGCTCACCCAAGAGCAAACCTGGAAGTGTGATTATGGAATGTCCAAATGACAGAGAAATTTAGGATCATCTACCAACACTGTCACCATATTGATAAAAAAAAGTGGAGGCCCAGTTAAGTGATTGGCCTACCACATCTGAACAATTAATGTTAAGTGATTGGCCTAGTACATCTGACCAGTTAATGTAGAATCCATGTCTCCTGATTCTCAATTTTATGTTTTTTCCCTTCCCCTCAGATGTCATTTTCATTTTGGTTCTTGTATAACACTGAGTCATTCTGGAATCTGTATCGATTTCTTTAGACCACTTAGCTAGCTATTTCACTTCAATGGAGATATATATATATACACACACATATATATCCATATGCTGTGTGTATGTGTGTCTGTCTGTGTGTGTGCATGTGTGTGTGTGTAGCATATGTGTGTTTTCACCCATTATATGCCAAAACCTGTACATGTCCACAATGGGATGCTGAGTCAGATTTGAAGTTTTCTGGTAAATACCTGTTCATCATCATGGGACTGGTATAATTTAGCACCTAAGAGTCTGACATTGCATGACATCAAAAGAAGAAATCATAAAGAACGGCAGATTTAACCATATTAAAAATAAACTTTTTGGCTGGGCGCAGTGGCTCATGCCTGTAATCCCAGCACTTTAAGAGGCTGAGGTGGGTGGATCACTTGAGGCCAGGAGTTTGAGACCAGCCTGGCCAACATGATGAAAGCCAGTCTCTACTAAAAATATACAAAAATTAGCTGGGTGTGGTGATGCACACCTACGGTCCCAGCTACTTGGGAGGCTGAGGCAGGAGAATCACTTGAACCCAAGAGGTAGAGATTGCAGTGAGCCTAGATCACACCACTGCACTCCAGCCTGGGCAACAGAGCAAGACTTCATCTCAAGAAAAAAAAAAATGAACTTCTCTATATTTAAAAAACTGCAACAACTGAAAAGCAAATGAAAATGCATAGATATTTGTATCATCATATGATTAAAAATTAATATCCTTAATTCTTTAAACTCTTTAGAACCAATAAGAAATATATCAACACTCCCAATTTTTTAAATGGGCAAATAATATAAATAAGCAATTCTCAAACGAATAAAAGCTGGGTCCAACAAAACATAATTGATTGCTTCAACTGCAATCAAAGAAATGCAAATTGAAATTAAATAAGATACAGCCTTTCTCTTTAATAATATTTTTTAAAGACTTATAAGGTGTGGGAAATGGGCATGTGGGAAAAAAGGAGCTCTATGAGTCAGCAGCTTGATGTGGGCTGTCAAAAAAAAACTAAACTCGTTGTGGTTGTATACAGAGAAGTGTAAGATTGAAAGCAAGGAAAATGATAATTCTGTCTCTAAACGAAGCATAGCCTGCAGGTGACCATGGGCTCTGGAGCTGGATGGCTCAGGCTCAAATCCCAACTCTGCCACTTTCTAGTAATGTGGCCTTGAGAAAGTTTTTAAACTTCATTCTCTCCTTCTGGCAAGCAGATATGATGATATCTACTTCTCAGCTTTGTTGGGAGATGAAAACAATCCATGTAAATTGCTTAAATCAGTAATTGGCATATAGTAATCACTCATTAAATAGTACCTATTCCTTACAGTTCTATGCTTATCAGGTGCTCCTGGAGAACTATACTAAGTTCAAGTGACCTCAAAGCTGCAGGTAAACCAGAGCCTGTTCAAAGCAGAACACCAAGATGGTATCATCTCTCTAACTGTTGGAGGAACTAACTAGGTTTTAGCCCATAAAGGAACAGGTAGAGCAGGTGTGAATGCCTGGATTGTTTTGAGGTCCCAGCCGGTGGAGGTTTCAGGAAAACAGTTTTCTGCGTAACTTAAGAGAGAAAATGTAATTAGTGAGTTCCCTAACAAGAGAAGTATTCAAGCATGCTTGTTAACAGATGAATAAAAGAAATGCAAGCCGCAGATGAGAAGCTGTATTAAATCTGTAACATCTCTTTCTACCCTGAGATCCTACACATCTATTCCAAGGTGCCTGCTGTCCCTCTTTTCCCCCTTTAGTCTTCTATTTCCAGGTGTCCCTGCCAACCCTTGGGCTTGCTTGAAAGCCAAAAAATAATAATAAATCTTTGAAATATATTCTACATGATCATCTAAAAATGACTACCCCTGTTGAAATTACTTTTTCTTAAGACTTAAGAAGTTACTTTGGTCTCTATGAAGTCTATTTTAGGCAAGTTTCTTTATTTGGGACACGTTCATTCAACAAATAATGATAGAATGGCTCCTATGCTTTCAACACTGGCCTGGTTGTTGGGATGTAAAATTAAGCAACTCTGAGCGCAGTACTCACACCTGTAATCCTAGCACTTTGGGAGGCCAAGGCGGGTGGATCACTTGAGGTTAAGAGTTCAAGACAAGCCTGGCCAACATGGTGAAACCCCGTCTCTTCTAAAAATATAAAAATTAGCCGGGCTTGGTGGCACATGCCTGTAGTCCCAGTTACTTGGGAGGCTGATGTAAGAGAATCACTTGAACCCTGGAGGTGGAGGTTACAGTGAGCCAAGATTGTACCATTCCACTCCAGCCCGGACTACAGAGCAATACTCTGTCTCAAAATACATAAATAAATAAAATAAAAATAAAAACAAAAATAAACAAGACCCTATCTCTGCTCTCGAATAGTTCACAATCTCACATGGGAGAGAGTGACCTCCAGGTCAGTGTGATGAATGCACAAATTGAGGTGTGCCTTCTTGTGTATACCCAGCATCACAGAAAGAAGCTACAACCAATGGCTGAGGGTTGGGGCAATCGGATATTTGTGTTTAGAACCCCTCTCAGACACTCCCTACAAAGTGAAGGCATCTCTTTTAACTTCCCCTTTCCCTCAAATTTCTCTTTTCACATACGATGTATGGCTGGAATTCAAAGGAAAATTACACTGTGATCAAAACTGCGTATCTAAAGCAGAACTGTCAGTTACTATTATCTATTCTTGCACACCCATGGGACATGTTATTTTAAGTTGATGCTGCATTCAATTAAGCCCTTATGTTGGCTACAACATAAATCACATCATCTAGTTTTCCAATCTGATCCATCAAATCACTGACATAACATCCCAAACAAATGGTTGTGTTGTGCCTATATAAACTCACTGAAGGCAAAGGAACTAGTCTATTCAGTAGCATATTTTTTACATAAGTGAACTCTTCCAGGTTGGAAAATTTATCAGTGAAAACATATTAAATAAGCAATACAGAAATGGCACAGAGAGTGCTTAACAGCATGACTTCTTGAGCCTTAGATTTAAATTCAGATCTCAATTTTGCCTCTTCCAGGCTCTGTAACCTTAGGTAACTTATTTAATTTTTCCAAGCATGAGTCTCCTCACCTGTAAAATGAAGGTAACAAAGCACCTGTTTCACATTGTTGTGAAGATTAAATGAGATAATACACATAAAGCATTCACCACAGTGGCCAGCACGTAGTATACATTTGAAAAATGGCGACCATAGAAACAGGTAAAAGTACGGTTTTGGGGGCGGAGGTTGCAGTGAGCCGAGATCGTACCATTGCACTCCAGCCTGGGCAACAAGAGCAAAACTCCATCTCAAAAAAAAAAAAAAAAAAAGAGTACGGTTTTGTAGGCAACACTGTGGAGTCGCTCTGGCATAAGGTTCCCCTGGGTACCCCTCATCATGGTGACAGTGCTTTGGAAAAGAATGTCACTGCAGTACGAGCCCATGAGGGCCACATAGAAAGTGGTTAGGCTCTGCGTGATACTGGGGCCACACTGCTGGGTTGCAAACCAGCTCTGCCACTTATTAACTGTGTGACTTTGGACAAGGCCATTTGCCTCTCTGTACTTCAATCTCCTTATCTGTTAAGTAAGGATAATAATTGTCCCCATTTTGTTGAGTTGTCTTAAGTATGCTGTATAAATGCATTAAGGCATGAAATGCTTGGAACTGTTCCTGCTTCAGGGTAAACGCCACATGCGTTAGCTGTTACAGTGATGATGAATCAGTAGGCACAAATCGCTTCAGATTATTTCATGCTGCCTAGAAGACAAGGTAGATCCAGGAAAGAACTCCTGGGCCAGGACCCTGACTCTCGGGCTCTCTTCCACTTCTACCACAGCTTTCTGCAGCCCTTTCCTTTCCTGTCCCTGCTGCTTGCCCTTCCCTTTCCCATCACCCTGATTCCTATGCTTTCTCCCAGCCTCAAAGGACATCCAAATCCCTCAGCCACTTTCTGAGTCAGCGCTGCTGCGCCAAGTGCTTGTGAGGTTGGTTGTCCTGGAAACAACAGCTTGCTCCATAAACCTCTAGGAATTAGGCTGGTTTGAGACATGACTTGGAGGAGTCTAGGTTATGCAGAGCATATAATTTGCTCTTCTCTCATTTTTTCCAGTTATGATGATGAACATATCTAATTCAGTAGTAGGTATTCGAGTACCTTCCAAACATGTTTATTGGCCAGAAAGAAACCCCCTAAACAGAGAGGAAAGGAGGCTGAGGTTTTTAAACCTAATCTTGCCCACAAAACAATTTGTTCATGCCTTGCTCTGGCTCTAGTGAGTTCTTTTGCAGGCCAGGGCAAGCCTGCCTTTCAGGATGCTGCCTGGGATCAATGAGATGGTAGGCTTTGCTGTTAGGCAGTCCGGGATTTGAATCCCAGGTCATCCTCTTGCCACATGTTTCACTGTGGACGAATCACTTATTCTCTGTGAGTCTCAGTTTTCTTATCTGTAAGATGAGGATCACATAGGGTGGTTAGGATTAAATGAAGCCATGTTCGTATAGCAGCTTGCTGCTCCATGGTTGGCTAGAGGTGCTCTTTTTTAAAACAAAAAAGTAAGGTGAAAGACTCTGAGGCAAAGAGACATGGGTGTTACTTGGAATGAAAAAGCTGGAAAATGACAGAATCGTGTATTTTCCCTCCCCCTCTTAACCACTGTCTTCATTTGGAGATCTTATTCAGGAGGCAAAAGAGGAAACCTGGATTGTGAAATGTCAACAGTCATCTTGCACAGAAGAAAAGCAGAAACATTTTACAGTTAACACTATTGACCCCAAGATTTCTGACCTGACAAAATTCCTGCACCAGCATTTTCTAATGCTATATTTTTTCCACCCAAAACATCTTATCTGCAATAAAATTATTTCATAAAACAAGACACAGGACAAAGATGTTCTCTGTTACTACCCAGGTATCTTGAACTGCATAAGAGAAAAAGGTGAATGGAGGAAGATTCACTATTATTATTTTTCATGCTTTAATATCAAAAACCATAGCCAAGGCTTCTAAGAGCCTTTTCAAAGATTTTTATGGCCCTTCCTTCATAATTAATTTGGCAACCAACCCAGGAACCAGTACATATCCCCATTAACATCTAGGGGAGGCCCCACTATCTACTGAAGCATATATTGATGCTGATACAAATAATCAGTGTCTTATGCAGCTTATGTACACCAATTATATGTCAGATTCTTGACATATACAGTTTTTAACCCACACGTGAGGTAACTGAAGGAAACTTAATGTCTAAAGTAGTTAAGAACTTTAATACCTTCTTAGGAAACTCTGTCTTTAGGTTTAGTTCTGCAGCTGAAAAAGGGAATATTTCTGGACCAAACATTTCTTTAAAATATCAAATGAGACGCTGGAGGCTATGTGAGAGTGGAAGGTTAGAGAAGGGAGAGGATCAGAAAAAATAACTATTGGATACTAGGCATAGTACTTAGGTAACAAAATGATCTGTACAACAAACACCTGTCACAGGAGTTTACCTATATAACAAGCCTGTACATATACCCCTGAACCTAAAATTAAAGTTTTAGAAGAATAAAAAAAAAAGAGAGAATCTTAATGCATTATATCAGAGTGTTCAAAAGGTCCCAGAGAAAAATGCAGTAATTATGGAAGATGTAACTTGTAAACATGAAAATTATGGAAGATATAAATTGTAAAACTATCAATACAAAATTTCACTATTTAATTCCAGGCACATTTTCTAGATTGGCTTTTACAATCTGAGAGAACTACTCTCGCTAATTAAAAACTATTTATTAATTTAAATCCACATGCTTGACAACCCTGACTCTATCATCCCCCATTTTTAGTGAGACAGCTTCACTTATTAGAAATTTAGTCTTCATATTTTTGTAATTTAGGGAGATTAAAATATGAGCATACAAACTTTATAACAGCAATTTTCATTGCAAGATGTTTTTAATTGTTTAAAAAAACAAACAAAAACTTGCAGAAATGTTCCTATTCACTTGCTCTTCTCAGGATACTAGCACAAGTGATCAGGAAAGGAATAAGTCAATATTAATTATTACCAGGTCTCGCCAATTATTATTGGTGCCTATTGCAAGTGATCTTTTACACTTCTATGTATAAGTGTGTCTTTTCCAAAGGATGTTTCGAAGCACAGCTGGCTACAGAGATTAGCAGCTGAGGGCCCACTTATTCTCCAGTACCAACTCATAGCTCTCACCATCACAAATACACTACAAATCCTAACTTGGAATAAATCTGCTTTAAGAAAATGCTGGAGTAATGAACAAAGTTCAGTGCCATGAATCAGAAACCTAAGCATCAGAGAAGGAGTGGCTGGTCACAACTGTCATAGCCATGTGACTTGGGGCAATCACCGAGACTTCTGGGTCTGCCTCCTCTTCTGCAAATGAAGGAATTAGGCCAGATGACCTAGGGTCCCTCCAGCCTGAAGTCAAAATGGAAGCAGGCAGCAATGTGTGCTATTTAACCCCCCTTACAGGTAGAACATTGTAGGCTAAAACGTGAAACAAATGAGTAGCCTAAAACAGACTCACATTCACTGTTCATTCAACTAAAAAGCTAAGCACCTGAAGGAAGGCACTACGTTCAGCTCATTTCTGAAACAATCCACTCACTAAGGTTAGTGTGAGCATATCTGTGTATATAGGTGTTGCCCACAGGACACCAAGTCCTATGTGTGAATTCACATCCCGGGGAGCTTTCACAACCACAGCACACACTCAGCATCCGAAGAAAGACAAACAGCACTAAGAAAATTCAATTTTCATGATGCACACCAGGGAGGCTAAGCCTTTTTCAGTACCCTAATCTTTAAAATGGTGCATCTACCACCTCGATGCCACATTATGCAAATTTACTAAGAATTGTGAGTGAAGAGATTTCAGCCCAATTAAAAAAAGATAAGGTTTTTTTTAAACGTGTCAATTCCAAGAAGATGGCCCAAGAAATAAGCCGTAATTACTCTATCATTATATCAACTCTTTAATCACTTTTTTTCCCTTGCCTCCCAAAAAAAGAACTGAGGGGAAGGGGAATTTAAATAAAAAATGAATAGTCCCTCCAAGAAACCTCCATAGAAGAGGAGTATATCTTCTGACAGAGCACATCTGTGTGCCTCTTAAAAACGATATTCTAAATCTGGAGGGAGTTAGCTTAGATCCCCACCTTCCAGGCCCTGCCATCTGGAATTCTCAGACCTGTAATATCAAACTGTAAGGAAGCCGGGGCTGGATGAGTATCCCCACTCCCCTAACCCCACTCCAACATTCTATGTGCTACCACGCTCCCCTATTTCAACCCAACTGGTTGAGCAGGAAACATTCCTAAGATGAGCAGGTAGCCGGTGGAGCTGGACCCAAGTCTCCCCAGCCCATGTCCACTGACACCCTGGTAAGTGGCACCTTCGCTCACCCTCTTCACAAGGTAGCCCTCTCTGATCCGCTTTGGTTCCATGCTGGCTGGACAGGTAGATGCAAAGGTCACTCTCAGGCAACTCCTCTCAGCAGCTGGGCCTCCTCTGCATGCTGAGGTGGCTGTGGGCTGCCTTTTCTACAGCGGGTCGCTTTCACAATTTCCCTTCTGCTGGCGGTCGCATGATCACATCCTCTTCCCCTCACTGGGGTGGAAGATCAGAATAAGGAACTGCAGAGTAAACCACCCATTCCTTGCTAATGCTGGAGACTTATTAAAACCACAGTTGGGTTGAATATTTATCTAAGGGAAATTCTTACTACCATACAGAAAATCCCTCTTTTAAAGAGAAAAAGAAGTGATGAAAGGAAGAGGAAGATGAACAAGAAAAACTTGTTGGTGAAAATTGTCCTGAGTAAGGATTATTCTTGAGATCCTGGAAATGCCTAATAAAAATGCCAAGAAATTCAGAACCATCTGGTTAGCATAACAAAGTTAACTACTAAATGAATGCCTACTTCTCTCTATGCCAAGCCCTGTATCAAGCGTTTCTCAGCCTACTTATTTTAAACTAAATTAGTCTGCACATCAGCCAGGCATGGTAGCTCACGCCTGTACTCCCAGCACTTTGGGAGGCCAAGGCAGATGGATCACCTGGGGTCAGGAGTTCAAGACCAGCCTGGCCAACATGGTGAAACCTTGTCTCTACTAAAAATACAAAAATTAGCCGGGCATGGTGGCGTGTGCCTGTAGTCCCAGCTACTCGGGAGGCTGAGGCAGGAGAATCACTTGAACCTGGGAGGCGGAGGTTGCAGTGAGCCGAGATTGGTCCACTGCACTCCAGCCTGGGCGACAGAGAAAGACTTCATCTCAAAACAAACAACAACAAAAATGAGTCCACACATCAAACCCATAGGGAAAGTATATTATTTTCCTTATCTTAGAGTAAGGAAACTCAGGCTCAGAGAAGAAAAGTTGTCTCAAGTTGACGCTGCAGGTCACAGGGGAAAGCAGAAAAAGCAGGGAGGGATGTGCTAGGGTGCCACTGCCTCACATCAGGCATGAGAACAGGTGTTCCACATTGACTGCTGATCGCACAGTCAGCCTGTAAAAAGAAGTCCATCATCAAACAGGTTTTTGAGAAACTTTACATAATAGTCCCAGGTTGGCAACTCCTCTAAATGATGAACAAATTAAAGACCTTCGCCCCGCCAAAGTACTACAGCAAAGAATCCTATAATGGTGTTTCCCAAACTTACTTTGCCATAGCATTCTTTTTTGAACAATTTATGTTAACTTTTTTTGTCATAAATTGAATTAGATCTCCCAAAAAAGAAGTCCTAACCCTTAGCACTTCAGAATGCATCCTTATTTGGAAATAGGGTCATTGTAGATATAATTAGTTAAGATGAGGTCATACTGAAGCAAGTGGGCCCTTAATCCAATGTGACTGGTGTCCTTATAAGAAAAGGGCACACAGAAAACAGCCATGTGACAACAGAGTGATGCATTTACAAGCCAAGGAATGCCAAGGATGGCCAGCAACCCCCAGAAGCTGGAAGAGGCACGCAACAATTCTCTCCTAGAGTTGCTATAGAGAACATGGTGCTGACGACACCTTGATTTCAGACTTATGGCCTCCAGAACTGTAAGACAATAAATTTCCATTGTTTTAAGCCACCAGTTTGTGGTACTTTGTTATGGCAGCCCCAGGAAACCAATATAATCCTGAAAAACGAATATTCCATAGAATAAACTTAGAGACCCGTTAATCTGACCATGTGAAAATGAGCAAGTTTGTTATTACTTTGTGCCTCAGTTTTCTCATCTGTAATACGGGGATAATAACACCTATCCAATGAGGTCATTCTGAAGATTAAATAAGATAGACATGGAAGTATTTAGAAGAGTGTCTGAAACATAACTAGTATCCATAAATATTAGTTGTTCTTCATCTTCAAGGCAAATCTCCGTTATCCTAGAGCTGATCCTTTTCAATAAGTTCAACAGAGATGATGAAAGCAATCGTAGGACTAGATTTTCCTCATTACACCCGTCAGTGTTCTTTCACTGCAATCAACAGATAACAACTCTGGCTAATAGAGGCAAATAGGAATTTACTGGAAGAGAATGGAGTGGCCCACAGACTGAAGGAAAAATGAAGACTGGGGTCTTTGAAAGGACAGGAATCAGGGCAGTTGTGGGGTTCCAGGAAGCAAGACACCAAGATGAAGGAATGCCAGTGGTTTTCAGACTCTGCAGTAGTCTCCAGGGATCAGGCCTCTGATTGGCCTAACTTGGCCTAGTGCTTCTCTCTCAGGTATCTGAAGGGGGAACATGTGAACCGACAGCCCCAGCAGGACCATGCTCAATGGGAGAAGGGAGGTGTCCCCTAACGTAAAATCAAGATGCTATTAACAATAGATGAGCGATGGCTCCGAGAAAGGCAAAACTGACAGACGTCCACGAGGGCATCTGAGGAGCCAGGAAAGTTAGGGGAAAGAAGAAGTTCTGTTCTTGGGGTTTTCTGAGAGCTTCCTGATTCCCTCTCCTCTTCCCTCTAGCTGTGTTTCTAGCCAACAGTCACTGCCCCTGTATTTCTCACTTTTCATTTTATGCTAATATCCATTACATAAAATCGTTGATGGTTTCTTTTCAGTTTCTCATTGCACCAAAATTAATTAGAAATTGTTATAAAGTGTTGGGGGCTGAGAGTAGAGGGATCAACGTTTGATGTCACCTGAGCAAAACAGGAACAAATAAAAGGGTAATTTTCTGTATCTGCACTCAAACAAGTATTTTGCTATGTCTGTATAGTCAATGGAAACCACTCTTAGATTTACCAAGTCTGATTTCATAGTTAAATGTATCTCCTTTTGTTTAACTGACCAAGTGACTTCTAATTTGGAATGTCTTCACTGTTTGTCCTAGCATGATCAGAAGGCTTTAAAGAACCCTCACTCAGAAACCTCATATTATTTTTGGATGCCTACGGTGTAAAAGCACCCCCTGCGTTCCGAATAATTCATTTCAAGAAACATAGTATTAAGTGTTTAGTATGTGCCAGGCGCCTGAATAGGTGCAGGGGTAAAAATGTCTTGACACCAAGGAACCTCCGGCATTTGTGAATCTGCTGAACATCGCCATTGATGGACTGGATGCTGCCGCCTTTGCCCCTCCCCCTCCTGCCACGTGTCATCGCGCCTACTTAGCGACACCTAGTGGTCAGTAAAGAGAACTATCTGAATCAATGACGCCTTTCAGGACTTCTCTCAACAGAGTTTGACCAAGTTTTCTTCTGCTGTGTCAGATCCCTCTCCCAGATCAGATCATTAGAACCTCCTCCAGTATTTTATGTATATGTGTCTAGAATGACTTTTTTTTGAGACAGAGTCTTGCTCTGTCGCCCAGGCTGGAGTGCAATGGCCTGATCTTGGCTCACTGCAACCTCCACCTCCCAGGTTCAAGTGATCCTCCCACCTCAGCCTCCCGAGTAGCTGGGATTACAGGGACACGCCACCACGCCCGACTATTTTTGTATTTTTAGTAGAGACAAGGTTTCACCATGTTGGCCAGGCTGGTCTTGAACTCCTGACCTCCGGTGATCTGCCTGCCTTGGCCTCCCAAAGTTCTGGGATTACAGGTGTAAGCCACCACACCCAGCCTAGAATGACTTTTTAAGATCTCTTTCTGTACACATTTGATCAATAACCTTGGAAACGTTATTCTTGTAGTACATTTTATTGCTGTAAGGGAAAGTTAAGACTTCTGAATAAGCAAAAATGATTACTGAGCATCTCCAATGGAAAACTATGCATTCTTTACAGCACACCTTTCTAAGTTATTTGTTTCTATGGAATCTGTGTTTTTTCTTGTCTTGGAGTTATTTTAGAGCTCTGTAGATTGTGGATAAATACAAATAATTCTTGTCTATAAACATGCAAATAAATTCTGCCTGATGGAAGTTCAGTAGACTCCACCTTACCCCACACCCGCACTCCACCCCGCCTCCCATCGAAAAAGTCAACTTTGTGTCCATTGGTAAATGAATTTCAACGTTGCTTTACTCTATATAAATTGGTCTTTGACCTTTCCTTTGAACTGGTGGTGACTTCTGGCTAGTTTCCCCTTTAATTCATGAGTTAAATAAAATTTTGACATGTTTTCATTCTATTATATGTAAGAGTCATCGTTTTATCTTTTTCAGAGTTATTCTTTAGCATTGGTAATTCAAAAGAGACATTA
Source organism: Pan troglodytes (assembly GCF_028858775.2). NCBI lineage: Eukaryota > Metazoa > Chordata > Mammalia > Primates > Hominidae > Pan > Pan troglodytes. The sequence continues at coordinate 54,374,055 of NC_072410.2, forward strand.
AATTTAGCTGAGAAATATCAGACTACCTCTAGTGCTAAATATAAATTAAGTAAAAGGTGTCAAAACCTGTGAGAAGAGTCTGAGATGTTACCCTACTTGTAAGTTAACAGGTCAGCCTGCCTGTTTCAGGGATGCTCACAGAAGACTCAAGACTTCTGGAGTTTTGAGTGAGACAAAGGACTTTGCTACTCACAGCACAGTAAACAGAATTAGCTCCATATTGGTCTTGATGCTTTTTGGCCCTAAGTCTACCAAGGACAAAGTGGAGCAGCCTAGGTGGATGCTGCACATACAGAGGGTTCGCATCACAATTGAGGACCCAGAGCTTAGGGAACATGAATCTTTTGTAATGGGCTGCAAGCAAACCAGCCCAAACTTTGTCTCAGAGGCAGACCTTATTTTTATTATACTGGACAGTAAGTGAATCTGCCCTTTGCTCTGGAAGGAGACAACCTCTACCTTCAAAGCTGTTGTTCACTGTACAAGCATCCATAAAATAGAGTGCCTCTGCTTGCAAGTTGTACCTATACACAAAAAACCCATGGAGAACTTTCTCCCAACAAAAAGAAAGCATTAAGTTGTCTAATTCACTTAAACCTATTAGAGAATATCTAGTTGGTGCCCAATGGGCTTCAGTTCAAGAGAGGGAACTGAGCCCACATACTGAGTAATCCCCTTTCAACAGATACACAAATTCATATGGAAATGATTAAAGAATATATAAAAGTGTGAACATATACCCACTTGCTCAAAAGAAAGCACTTTCACACATATATTTCCTTGCTGTGTTAGTGAGAAGGCCTAGAAGCAACAACACCCTGGTAGTGTCAAGCACATCTAGCTCCCAGAACTTGATTACTAATACGATTCTCCAATAAAAGGAATGAGACGTCCTTGGAGAAATAGATGGCTCTAAGATTTCAGCAGGAAATGCAAAAGATGACCCTGAAGCATCCTGCGTACCAGAAAGTAAGAAAGTGCTAAAATTTTTAACTAAAAACACAAAAAACTAAAACCATGATGGTGATCAAAGGGACCAAAGAGCCAACTGACTGAGCACCTAGTGGCCAAAGCTAGAAAATTTAGAGCAAGAAAATAAAGAAAATAGTATTGGATTATAACCAAAGTCTAAAAATAAATAAATTAATGATTCAGTAAATAAATAAGAGAGAATACACAAATCTATTCCAAGATTCCAAGAATTCCAAATAAGTTATCTAGATTCTCCACCCTTAAAGAGGTGGAGCATGAATCCTCACTCCTTAACTATAGGCTGTGTATAGTGACTTTTTAAAAAGTACGGTACAGAAAGGAGAAAAAAGGAGTAACTTTATGGTGGGGAAACATGATAAATGCAACCTCAGCCAGAGCCAGGTGATCAAGGTTAACATCATGGTCATAAATCAGGTTATAGTATACACCCTTGGTATCTAATCATGAGAAAAACACTAGACCAAACCTCAATTGAGTGATAGTCTATGAAAGTCCTGACTAGTGCCCCTTAAGATTGTCAAGGTCATCAAAACCAAAGGAAGTCTGAGAAGCTGTCACTCCCAAGAGAAGCCTAAGGAGACATGGCAACTAAATGTCATATAATATCCTACATGGGATCCCAGAACAGAGAAAGGGCATTAGGGGGAAACTAAGTGTATCTAAAGAAAGTATGAACTTCCACTGGAGGTCGGGAGTTCGAGACCAGCCCGACCAACATGGAGAAACCCCGTCTCTACTAAAAATACAAAATTAGCCAGGCGTGGTGGTGCATGCCTCTAATTCCAGCTACTCCGGAGGCTGAGGCAGGAGAATCGCTTGAATCCAGGAGGCGGAGGTTACGGTGAACCGACATCATGCCATTGCACTCCAGTCTGGGCAACAAGAGCGAAACTCTGTCTAAAAAAAAAAAAGAAAAAAAAGAAAGTATGACCTTTTAAAATGATAAATGTATCAATTTTGGTTAATTAATAATGACAAATGTGCCCTGCTAATGTAAATGTTAATAATAGGATAAACTGGATGCGGGGTAAATGGGTACTCTGTACTATCTTAATTTTTCTGTAAAACTAAAATTATTCTAAAATAAAAAAGAGTCAAGCGTGGTGGCTCATGCCTGTAATCCTAACACTTTGGGAGGCTGAGGCAGGCAGATCACCTGAGGTCAGGAGTTCGAGACCAGCCTGGTTAGCATGGTGAAACCCCGTCTCTACTAAAAATACAAAAATTAGCCAGGCGTGGTGGCGGGTGCCTGTAATCCCAGCCACTGGGGAGGCTGAGGTGGGAGAATCAGTTGAACCTGGGAGGTGGAGGTTGCAGTGAGCCGAAATCATGCCACTGCACTCCAGCCTGGTCAACAGAGCGAGATTCCATCTCAAAAATAAAATAAAATAAAATAAAATAAAATAAAATAAAATAAAATAAAATAAAAAATAAAAAGGTCATTTTAGTAAAAAGAAAGCATTTCCAATTCTTCTCCACTTTCTCATTTTCATCATGTACAGATGGAGATTCCAATGCAACCATTTCCATATTGTTATGTTCACATTCTCTTCATTCGGAAAGGCTTTAAATTAAGTAAGAATTCTTTTTTTCAGTGGGATCTTTGTTTGATCAGTTCTTCCTCTCCCCTTGAGGATTATGGAGTTACAGATGGTTGCTTTTTAAAGGATGTGCCTTTGTTAAGTTTAAGATTTTAATTCGGGGTATAATTCCCTGGTTGGAAAGCGTCCAGATTTCAGGTTTTTTATAGTATTCTTAAACAGAGGCATTACACCACCAATAACCACCAATAACGAAGAGAATGAATCCTCTAGAAGAATCTCATTAATACAGGTGAGCCCAGAGCTCTAACTACTGGAGGTGTGGACTGTTGAGGGTCAATGAGGACCAAATACCAGTCCTGCTAGAAATTCAGGGAAGTGCAGCAGGCCCAGTGCATGGAAGAGTACAGCCGGGCACTGGCTGCCAGCTCACACTTGCAAAGAGCCAACCACCTAAAGGAGTGTGGCTATTCTGCCTGCGAATGAGGGCAGTTGCTCTAATGAAAGGGCATGCTAGGGGGAGCTGCAGGTTTACAGAGCACCCTGTAGTTTGTTTACTGAACAGTGATGGCCATGAAGGCAACTGAAGGCTGAGATCCAAGCTGTGTGTAGCAAGCCCTCCAGCACAAGTCAAGGCTGCCCTGGGGAAGAGGTACCTTGTTATTGTGTGCAATAGTACCCTCCTCCAGCTAAACCCTGTGCTCATGGGTTTGCACCTGCCCAGATTTAATGAATCTAAAATTTACTTTCTGTTTGGGCTCGAATGATAGTGAGACAGTGAGAAAAAGGGCTCCCGAGAGAACCTCTGACCGGCCTGCACACTGGGAGGTTGGAGTGGGGCCTTGGGAGGTTCACGCCATTTGCAGTGGGTAGGAGCCTGGCCTCTCCTATTCCTGGGTGGTAACCTGGGATTCAGTCTGTGAGATGGGGTTCTGTTAACAGGAACCCCTCTTGCTTGGCTGAAAGAGTCTTTTTTCTTTTCTCCCAATAAATTCTGTAACCTTTCACCCTTTAAAGTGTCTGCGTGCCTAATCTTTCCTGGTCGTGTGACAAGAATCCGGTTTTTTTCCTACAGCAATAGGAACAGGAACAGAAGTTAACATCAATTCTAACATTGAAATATAGAGATCGGTCTCTTGAAGGACAAAGAGTAAACAACAACAACAAAAAAAATTAGCCCGTATAAAGAGTTGACATAGCTGAAAATGCAGCACATCCATAAAGGAGCTGAACCCAGTAGGGTACAATCATAAAATCATATTTTTTTCCTCAATACTCCCCGTTCTGACCATCAGGTTTTTCTCTGTCCCTTGGATGAAATCTTAGGCAGGTTTCACAGATTTCCTAATAACTCCTAGCTTTAATAAAATCCAAATCAGTCTAATTGCCATATAACTGTAGTCCAGTGTAATATAAAACACTATAATCCTTTTTTTAAAAAAATTTACAGTGTTTCCCCATCTCCAACTTAAAAACTGGAGTAGAGGGAGAAGGTAATGATCAGCGTCTTCACCATAGCCTAGTTCCCTGTCCAGCCCCATTTGCTAGGTCTGATTTTATGATTTCTCCAGGGTCAAAGGGGGAAGGTGAAAGATACATCATCAGGCCTGTCTCTTGAGCAGTTCCAGTGCCTGAGGAAAGGGGACAGTCTATTAGGCTTTGGGCCTTAACTCCTCATTCCTACACATCACTACAGCTTAATTTGAAAAATTCTGCTTTTCACGATAACCTAAGGGACCATCAAGATGCCCTACAGTGGGGCCCTTCAAGTGGCCCCACTCATTCAGTTGCCCCAGGCCCATGCCCCACTAGGGACAGCCCTCCCTGCGCTAGGTCTTGCCTGGTGAGCTCAGCCCCTGCATGGCTGGTGTACCAGGGCTGGCTCCTTCTCTCCTGGGATGTTCATGCTGGTTCTGCCATTGGACACAGAGGATGACAAACCTTTCAATGTGGACAAGGTGGCCCTTTCAGTGATTTGATTCCCACTCCCTGCTCAGCCTCAGGAGTGAGACCCTGCAGGCAAATTCTCTGTGAAGAGTCCCTCATCCTTCCTGTTGGTCCTCTTGGACAGGATTCTTTTTAAGCCAACCCCAGGCACGCTTCCCTCAAGGGATCTGCATCTGGCCCCACAATGTGAGCTCCCAGGCCTCCAGCAATGGGAGTGCAGTTCTGTTCCAGTGCCCCCTTTAAACCTTTCAGGTTGGGAACACTCTGAAGGTCTCCCTGAAACCTCCCTCCCTTGGTCTGAGGCAAGGGAAGCATGTCCATCCCTCCCAAATAGGGAGAAGTAGAGGAGTGGAGACTCCAGCACACTGACCAGGCTCCAGAGAAATCCTCTCCTCAATCTTCCCAATCACAGTACGCAGCAGTAGCCCAGCACTTGGCTGATCTAGCAGAACTTTTTACCCCTTTAGCAAGTCCTACATGAATGGTGGCTAGTTTAACACAGGGATCAGCAAACCACAGCCTGCAGATGATATTCCCCTCCACTCTTTCTTTCTTGTTAATTCTTTGTCCATGAGCAAAGAATGTTTTTTCCACTATTAAATGGTTTTAAAAATCAACAGAAGAATAACATTTTGTGACCCATGAAAATTATATGGAACTCACATTTCAGTGCCATAAATAAAGTGTTCCTGGGCCAGATGCGGTGGCTCATGTCTGTAATCCCAGTACTTTGGGAGGCTGAGGCAGTCGGATTACTTGAGGTCAGGAGCTCGAGACCAGCATGGCCAACATGGTGAAACCTCTGTCATCTTTACTAAAAATACAAAAATTAGCCAGGTGTGGTGGCACGCACGTGTAGTCCCAGCTACTTGGGAGGCTGAGGCAGGAGAATTGCTTAAGCCCAGGAGGCAGAGGCTGTAGTGAGCTGAGATCATGCCACTGCACTCTAGCTTGGGCAACAGAGCAAGACCCTGTTTCTAAATAAGTAAATAAATAAATAAAAAGTGTTCTTGGAACACAGCCGTGCTTATTTGTCTCCATATCATCTATGGCCATTTTCACACTACAAAAGCAGGGTTGAGTAGCTGTGACAGCAATCATGTGACCCACAAAGCCTAAAATATTCATTATTGTGCCTTTCACAGGAAAAGTGTGCTGACCCCTGGTCTAGAAACTTACTCAGAATGTAAAAGTATTTGACACTAGTGAGTTCCTTTCTTGCACGGAGCTTCCGGCAAAACTCCAAGATCTGGTCCGATAAGTGGCTATAAATTCAATAATTCAAAAGCAGAGCAGAATGGAACTGCAGAAAGCAAAACTGACAAATCAGAAAACTAGCAACAAAATTTCCCAGACTCACAGCCAATCTATCATATATGTTTGAAGACTTTTCAAAAAGACATTTTCATGTGTTTAAGGGCTTGAAAAGTATACACACATATATCTTTTTGACTTTTTAGAAAAACAACTTGATGAACTATATGAGCTAACCAAAAAACTTAATTACTCAAAATAACCCTAATCAGTTGGAGGAAGAAACATCAGTAAGAAGCCTGTTTGCTCACACCCAGAGAATAGGCTCTGGCAAAAGAATATATTTGAAAGCCTGTTTACGGGAGTTAAGTTGATTCTCACTCTCTCACGACCACAGCCCAGTGATTGCCCCACTCCTGTTATAATAGGAGAGGAGAGGTTTACTTCCTAGAGCAATGGTTCTCAAACATTACTGGTCTCAGGACCCTCTTTTTTTTTTTTTTTTTTTTTTTTTGAGACGGAGTCTCGCTCTGTCGCCCAGGCTGGAGTGCAGTGGCGCAATCTCGGCTCACTGCAAGCTCCGCCTTCCGGGTTCACGCCATTCTCCTGCCTCAGCCTCCCAAGTAGCTGGGACTACAGACGCCCACCACCGCGGCCGGCTAATTTTTTGTATTTTTAGTGGAGACGGGGTTTCACTGTGTTAGCCAGGATGGTCTCGATCTCCTGACCTCGTGATCCGCCCGCCTCGGCCTCCCAAAGTGCTGGGATTACAGGCGTGAGCCACCGCAGGACCCTCTTACACTCTTTGCTTTTTTTTTTTTTTTTTCCTTTTTTGAGACGAGGTCTCACTCTGTCACCCAGGCTGGAGTGCAGTGGCATGAGCTTGGCTCACTGCAACCTCCGCCTCTCGGGTTCAAGCAATTCTCCTGCCTCAGCCTCCCAAGTAGCTGGGATTACAGGTGCCCACCACCACACTCTGCTAATTTTTGTATTTTTAGTAGAGATGGGGTTGGTCTCGAACTCCTGACCTCAGGCAATCCGCCTGCCTCAGCTTCCCAAAGTTCTCGGATTACAGGCATGAGCCACCGCGCTCGGCCTATACTCTTAAAAATTGTTGAAGACTCCCAAGGAGATTTGGTTTACGTGGATCCTACTTATTGACATTTACCAATTAGAAATTAAAAACTGAGAAATTTAAAAAGCATTCATTCATTTTAAAATAACAATAATAATCCATTACAAGTTAACACAAATAAGATTTCTTGGTTAAAAATGTTTTGTTTTTCTAAAACAAAAAAAATCAATAATGAGTGATATTGTTTTACATTTTTTAAAGCATGTTAATATCTAGCTCAATAAAACAGCTGGGTTCTCATAGCTGCTTCTGTGTTTGAACAGTTGTGATACGTTGTTATGGTTGAAGTAAATGAAGAAAATATGACCTCACACAGATATGGAAAAGGAAACAGTATTTTAATAGTCTTTTGAGATAATTGTACATATTCTTCTTACAAACACACCAAAACTCAAAGTTTCTAAAGGTTAGTCATGATGTAAAATTTAAAGCCATATCAATAAACTTTTGGTGTGCAGTTATTTAAATTATTGATCTGCCTTGCACTTCAAATAGATTTATGTTATCCTTGCACCATTTTGTAGCATGATGCATTGATCATTTGAAAAATATTGGCTCACCAAGTTATATAAATCTTCTAAATATTGATGGCTTATTCCACAATATTTTTAAAAATCATATTTTTGAAAATATCATCCCCAATTTCATCACAATAATATTAAATTATTGGGAAACTGTCAAGATTATGGTAGCAGATACAAGTTTTTCAAGATTCTAATTTTCACTTGAAAGTTTGAATCATATCATCGGCAACCAATACCATTTTTTCTGAAGTGACAGGGTCATTTTATTCATTTTCAAGAAAATGTCTACCAAATACCCAAGTCTGAATAACCAGATTGCCATTTCTTTCAAGCAAAAATTGTGTTTCCACAAAAAAGTGGCTAGTTCAGCTCACAGCTCCAAGAATCACACATGTATGTTTTTCCTTTAGATATTATAATAACAGAGAGTATTATAAAGACATGCACTCAAGGGTAAAGATTTCATAAAAGATTTTCATAATAACTTTTACTGCATCTTCAAGGACATTTCGAAGTTTGCTTGCTTTTTTTCTCCACCCTGACTGAATCACAGTGAAAATTACACAATTTCTGCCTCGATTCATGCTAAGGTGTCAGCAATTTTACTCACCATTTTTTTTGCACTGTCAGTGCAAATGTTGACATAGAAAAAAAATCAAATAACATCTTGGTATTATTATGAAAATAGTTTTCACCTCTTAGACTCTTGAGTCTCAGAGACTCTCAGGAGCCTGTAGCCCATACTTTGAGAACTGCTCATTTCAGAGATGTTGAATAAGGAAGACAAGAGAGGATTCTAAGACAACCATCACAGCTAAAAATGGAGATAAAGCACATATGAAAACAGATAGATAAAGTCTGCATACCAGACAGTGAGATAATAGTCAGCTCACCCCCTCTTCTTGGGTCAGGGATATTGGTAGCCAGGCTAACACCCACCCAGAGCATGATTGGGGTGTACCTCTCTGGGGAAACGACTATCAGATATGACACTGAGGAGGCCTCCAACAAACGACCAGGTCTCTGCCCAGCCAGCCACTGGGAGCAAGATAAGTTGAAAAATACCACCCAAGCACAAGTAAGACTTTTAGTGCCTTATTTCTGAACTTGAATGGCATCAAAAGATAACTAGGCACAGGAAGAAAACCATTAAGATGAAGCTAGAAATGAAAACAAACAAGCAAATCACAAAGAACTGTGTGAGAAGAACAAGGCAAGGAAGAAAAGAAAAAATAATTAATAACCTCAGAGAATTAACAGAATATATTGCACAAGAACTGGAAACATAATATTATATACATTCTTTTTAGCTTGTTTTTGTTACCCAGTATCACATTCCTAAAGTTCAAACATCACAGGCATTATGTTGATGCATATAGCTGTAGATGTATTCACTCATTTACACCTCTGTTTAACATTCTGTTCTGTGAATATACCCTATATTATTTATAGTTCTCCTGCGAATAGACATTTGAGTTATTTCCAGTTCTTTGTTTTTACAAATGTTCATCCTATGAGGATTGTCCTCTTGTGCTTATGTGCTCTCATTTATGTTGGAGATATACTGACGACTGGAACCACAGATATATTGAGGACTGGAACGGAGTTTCGCTCTTGTTGCCTAGGCTGGAGAACAGTGACACGATCTCTGCTCCCTGCAACTTCTGCCTCACAGGTTCAAATGATTCTCCTTTCTCCTGCCTCAGCCTCCCATGTAGCTGGGATTACAAGTGCCTGCCACCACCCCCAGCTAATTTTTTGTATTTTTAGTGGAGACGAAATTTCACCATGTTAGCCAGACTGGTCTGGAACTCCTGACCTAAGGTGATCCACCCACCTCGGCCTCCCAAAGTGCTGGGATTAGAGTTGTGAGCCACTGTGCCTAGCCCACAGCGTCATACTTTACAAGATAACAACCACCAAATTGTTTCACAAAATTTACGCATTTATTCTCATATTGGCAGGATTCTATCAACAGTATTGTTAGACTTTAAAATTTTTGCCAATCTAGTGGATATAAAATGGTATCTCTGGTTTTAACTTGTCTTTTCTCGAATTACCAAAGTTATATGCTTATTAGCTGTCTCAGCATGAAAGTGGGTATTGTTAAATAAAACACCGGCTTACCCAAAGTACATATATTCCTCTCTCATGTGACAAACTATCTAAGGCCAGAACCACTGTACAGTCTGTGGAGCCAGGGCCCCTCAATCTGGATCACTGGTCCCCACCATAAGGTAAATTTTCTTGAAGGGTGCCCATGATAAAGACCCTGAAATCTTCTGCACAGCAAAAGAAACTACCATCAGAGTGAATAGGCAACCTACAACATGGGAGAAAATTTTCGCAACCTACTCATCTGACAAAGGGCTAATATCCAGAATCTACAGTGAACTCAAACAAATTTACAAGAAAAAAACAAACAACCCCATCAAAAAGTGGGCGAAGGACATGAACAGGCACTTCTCAAAAGAAGACATTTATGCAGCCAAAAAACACATGAAAAAATGCTCATCATCACTGGCCATCAGAGAAATGCAAATCAAAACCACTATGAGATATCATCTCACACCAGTTAGAATGGCAATCATTCAAAAGTCAGGAAACAACAGGTGCTGGAGAGGATGTGGAGAAATAGGAACACTTTTACACTGTTGGTGGGACTGTAAACTAGTTCAACCATTGTGGAAGTCAGTGTGGCGATTCCTCAGGGATCTAGAACTAGAAATACCATTTGACCCAGCCATCCCATTACTGGGTATATACCCAAATGACTATAAATCATGCTGCTATAAAGACACATGCACACGTATGTTTATTGCGGCATTATTCACAATAGCAAAGACTTGGAACCAACCCAAATGTCCAACAATGATAGACTGGATTAAGAAAATGTGGCACATATACACCATGGAATACTATGCAGCCATAAAAAATGATGAGTTCATATCCTTTGTAGGGACATGGATGAAATTGGAAACCATCATTCTCAGTAAACTATCGCAAGAACAAAAAACCAAACACCGCATATTCTCACTCATAGGTGGGAATTGAACAATGAGATCACATGGACACAGGAAGGGGAATATCATACTCTGGGGACTGTGGTGGGGAGGGGGGAGGGGGGAGGGATAGCATTGGGAGATATACCTAATGCTAGATGACGAGTTAGTGGGTGCAGCGCACCAGCATGGCACATGTATACATATGTAACTAACCTGCACAATGTGCACATGTACCCTAAAACTTAAAGTATAATAAAAAAAAAAATGACAAAAGCAAGTGAAAAAATAAAATAGTTATCAACTGTAAAAAAAAAAAAAAAAAAAAACCCTGAAATCTCTTTTTACGGAGATGATGTATTCTAGCACCACCTTCCTCCATGCTCTCAACTCATGTTTTCAAAAGCAGAATTGGGTAGGGGGCAGGCTGTGGTCCACCGCAAGGGAAAAGAGGTCCTGTTAGATGCAAGTGGCCTACAGACTCAAGAGTCCCATTAAACACTGACCAGTGCAGTATGGCATATTGTACTGTGATGCACGTTCAGGTTTAGGATAGAGGAAGGGAGTATTCTAAACCAGCGCAGTCAGAAAACTGGGCAGGTCTCTGTAGGAGCTTAGAAGTCCTGAGCAAAAAGCCCTGTGACTCCAGCAGTTCCTAGCAAGGTCTTCCCAAGCTCACCTCGGTTTTTACCTTTCTTTTATCTTTCAAGAGAGGCCCTCAAGGTAAAAGAAAGATCCTTGGAATTGTAACATGGAGAAACATCACGGGTTTTGGACTCAGACAGAGTTGCATTCAAATTCCAGCCCTACCTCTTATCCTGGGCAAAGGGCTTTCACCTCTCTGAGTCTCAGATTCCTCACCTGTGAGATGAGATCTGTTGCAGAGAGCAATTGTAGCCTCCTCTAGGGTCGTTGTGAAGATTAAATGAGATCTTGACTAATGCCTGTGAGGAAGGCAATATGGAAGAGTGGTGAAGATCTTACCCGGGTTCTAACCCCAGCTCTGATATTTCCTGGCCATGTGACCTTGGGCAAGTTACTTGGCTTTTTTGTGACTCAGTTTGACTCAGTTTCCTTGTTTGTAACACCAGGGTAATAATAGTTCCCCACCTCATAAAGTTACGATGAGAAGTAAATGAGGTAGGTTGGGCACAGTGGCTCACACCTGTAATCCCAGCACTTTGGGAGGCCGAGGAGGGCAAATCACCTGAGGTCAGGAGTTTGAGATTAGCCTGGCCTACGTGATGAAACCCCATCTCTATCAAAAATACACATCTCAGCTGGGCATGGTGGCACACACTTGTAATCCCAGCTACCCGGGAGGCTGAGTGAGGCAGGAGAATCACTTGAACCCAGGAGGCAGAGGTTGCAGTGAGCTGAGATTGCACCACTACACTCCAGCCTGGGCAAGAGTGAGACTGTCAAAAAAAAATAGAAAAAGAAGTAAATGAGGTAATTTGTATACAACTCTTAGCTGAATGTCAGGTGGATAGTAAGTGCTTAGTTAATATTAGCTATTATTTGTGTTTTTTTTAAAGTTAAAGCCCAAATGACAGCCTAGAAAAATATTTGAAATAAGTATAAAATATAAAAAGTTACTATTAACAACATAGGAAAAACTCCTACAAATCTAATATGAAAAGAAAATCTAAGAGAAAAAAATGAGGACAAAAGACAGGAAAACGTATTTTACAAAAGAAATATATAGATGGCCAATAATGATGAAAAATGTCCATCTAACTAGTAATTTTTTTTTTAAGTTCCAGGATACATGTGCAGAATGTGCAGGTTTGGTACATAGGTATATGTATGCCATGGTGGTTTGCTGCACCTATTAACCTGGCCTCTAAGTTCCCTCCCCTTGCCCCCCAACCCCAACAGGTCCTGGTGTGTTTTTCTGCTCCCTGTGTCCATGTGTTCTCATTGTTCAGCTTGCACCTATGAGTGAGAATATGCAGTATTTGGTTTTCTGTTCCCGTATTAGTTTGCAGAGGATGATAGCTTCCAGCTTTGTCCATGTCCCTGCAAAAGACATGATCTCATTTCTTTTTATGGCTGCATAATATTCCATGGTGTATATATACCACATTTTCTTTATCCAGTCTATTACTGATGGGCATTTTGGTTCATTCCATGACTTCACTATTGTAAATAGTGCTGCAATAAACATATGTGTGCATGTGTCTTTATAGCAGAATGATTTATATTCCTTTGGGTATATTCCCAGTAATGGGATTGCTGGGTCAAATGGTATTTATGGTTCTAGATCCCTGAGGAATAACCATACTGTCTTCCACAATGGCTGAACTAATTTACATTCCCACCAAAAGTATAGAAGTGTTTCTATTACTCCACAGCCTTCCCAGCATCTGTTGTTTCTCGGCTTTTTAATAATCACCATTCTGACTAGCGTGAGATGGTATTTCATTGTGGTTTTGATTTGCAATTCTCTGATGATCCGTGATGTTGAGCTTTTTTTCATGTTTGTTGACTGCATAAATGCCTTTTTTGAGAAATGTCTGTTCATATCTTTTGCCCACTTTTTGATGAGGTTGCTTTTTTCTTGTAAATTTGTTTAAGTTCCTTGTAGACTCTGAATATTCGACCTTTGTCAGATGGGTAGATTGCAAAAATGTTCTTCCATTGCCTGTTCACTCTGATGATAGTTTCGTTTGCTGTGCAGAAGCTCTTTAGTTTCATTAGATCCCATTTGTCAATTCCGACTTTTGTTGCAATTGCTTTTGCTATGTTTGTCATGAAGTCTTTGCCCATGCCTATGTCCTGAATGGTATTGCCTAGGTTTTCTCCTAGCGTTTTTCTGGTTTGGGGTTTTACATTTAAGTCTTTAATTCATCTCGAGTTAATTTTTGTATAAGGTGTAAGGAAGGGGTCCAGTTTCAGTTTTCTGCATATGGCTAGCCAGTTTTCCCAGCACCATTTATTGAATAGGAGATCCTTTCTCCATTGCTTGTTTTTGTCAGGTTTGTCAAAGATCAGATGGTTGTAGATGTGTAGTATTATTTTTGAGGTCTCTGTTCTGTTCCATTGGTTTATATGTCTGTTTTGGTTCCAGTACCATGCTGTTTTGGTTACTGTAACCTTGTAGTATAGTTTGAAGTCAGGTAGCATGATGCCTCCACCTTTGTTCTTTTTGCTTAGGATTGTCTCAGCTATATGGGGTCTTCTTTGATGCCATAAAGTGTTTTTTTTTTTCTAATTCTGTGAAACACATCAATGGTAGTTTGATGGGAATAGCATGGAATCTATAAATTACTTTGGGCAGTATGGTCATTTTCATGATATTGATTCTTTCTATCCATGAGGATGGAATGTTTTTCCATTTGTTTGTGTCCTCTCTTATTTCATTGAGCAGTGGTTTGTAGTTCTCCTTGAAGAGGTCCTTCACATCCCTTGTTAGCTGTATTCCTGGGTATTTTATTCTCTTTGCAGCAATTGTGAATGGGAATTCATTCATGATTTGGCTCTCTGCTTGTCTATTGTTGGTGTAAAGGAATGCTTGTGATTTTTGCACATTGATTTTGTATCCTGAGACTTTGCTAAAGTTGTTTATCAACTTAAGGGGTTTTTGGGCTGAGATGATGGGATTTTCTAAACATAGAATCAAGTCGTCTGCAAAGAGAGGCAATTTTACTTCCTCTCTTCCTATTTGAATGCCCATTATTTCTTTCTCTTGCCTGATTGCCCTGGCCAGAACTTCCAATACTATGTTGAATAGGAGTGGTGAGAGAGGGCATCCTTGTCTAGTGCTGGTTTTCACAGGAAATGCTTCAAGCTTTTGCCCATTCAGTATGATATTTGCTGTGGATTTGTCATAAATAGCTCTTATTATTTTGAGATATATTCCATCAGTAGCTGGTTTATTGAGAGTTTTTAACATGAAGCGATGTTGAATGTTATCAAAGGCCTTTTCTGCATTTATTGAGAAAATCATGTGTTTTTTTTCTTTGGTTCTGTTTATGTGATGGTTTACATTTATTGATTTGCGTATGTTGAGCCAGCCTTGCATCCCAGGGATGAAGCTGATTTGATCTTGGTAGATAAGTTTTTTGATGTGCTGCTGGATTCGGTTTGCCAGTATTTTATCAAGTATTTTCGCATCAATGTTCATCAGGGATATTGGCCTGAAGTTTTCAATTTTTTTGTGTCATTGCCAGGTTTTGGTATTAGGTCGATGCTGGCTTCGGAAAATGCATTAGGGAGGGGTCCCTCCTTTTCAATTGTTTGGCATAGTTTCAGAAGGAATGGGACCAGCTCCTCTTTGTACCTCTTGTAGAATTTGGCTGTGAATCTATCTGGTCCTGGGCTTGTTTTTTATTGGTAGACTATTAATTGCTGCCTCAATTTCAGAACTTGTTATTGGTCTATTCAGGGATTCGACTTCTTCCTGGTTTAGTCTTGGAAGGGTGTATGTGTCCAGGAATTTATCCATTTCTTATAGATTTTCTAGCTTGTTTGCATAGAGGTGTTTATATTATTCTCTGATGGTAGTTTGTATTTCTGTGGAGTCAGTGGTGTTATCCCCTTTATCATTTTTTATTGTGTCTATTTGATTCTTCTCTCTTTTCTTCTTCATTAGTCTAGCCAGCAATATATCTATTTTGTTAATTTTTTCAAAAAACCACCTTCTGGATTCACTGATTTTTTTGCAGGGTTTTTGTATCTCTATCTCCTTCAATTCTGCTCTGATCTTAGTTATCTCTTGTCTTCTGCCAGATTTTGGATTAATTTGCTCTTGCCTCTGTAGCTCTTCTAATTGTGATGTTAGGGTGTCAACTTGAGATCTTTCTAGCTTTCTCATGTGGGTATTTAGTACCAAAAAATTCCCTCTTAACACTGCTTTAGCTGTGTCCCAGAGATTCTGGTAGGTTGTCTCTTTGTTCTCATTGGTTTCAAAAAACTTGATTTTTGCCTTAATTTCATTATTAACCCAGGAGTCATTCAGGATCAGGTTGTTCAATTTCCATGTAATTGTGTGGTTTTGAGTGAGTTTCTTAATCCTGAGTTCTAATTTGATTGCACTGTGGTCTGAGAGACTGTTTGGTATTATTTCACTAGTAATTTTTTAAATGCAATTTAAAACAATGAGGATATGTTATTTATTGCTCTTCAGGCTTGGAAATTTTTTCATATTGATGACAGCCCACAGGCACTTTCATATACTATAGTGAGAATATGAGTTAATAAAAATCTCTTTGGAGAACAATGTGTTAGTACCTTTCAAAATTTTAAATGCATGCTATGAGACAGATCAACTACATATCTCAAGAGTCATATACTTCCCATATTTGCTTGTCCCTGAAAGAACAATTGTATTGATCCTTCTAAGAAAAGTCCATTCATTCTTCAAGATTTCACTTGTGATCTACACCTCAAATGCAATACTCTGACTCCTCTTTAAAATCCACCATGGGATTATTCATCTTCTTTAAATTTATGTTCTGGAGTGGAACTTAATCTATTTTTCATTTGAAAATCTAAATCAAGAGTTGGAGGATTACTTACCCATCCCATCTTCCCTCAACACATTTCTTTACCCTTTATCTCTCTTCCATTTGGCTGTTCCTGAATTATACCCTTTATAATAAACTGGTAAATCAGTAGTATTTTTGCTGAGTACAAAAAATTATTAATAAAAATAAAAATAAAGGGTTGGTACACCTTTTTTGTAAAAAGCCAGATAGTAAGGCTGGGCGTGGTGGCTCACGCCTGTAATCCCAGCACTTCGGGATGCAGAGGCAGGTGGAGTGATGACCTAGGTGTTGTGGAATAAATGGTCAAATTTTTAATAAGAGCATGTTTAATAATGAACCATAAGCATTTCAATAGCAACAATTATACAGTGTTGATGATTTTATGGTATAGCTTTGGTGTCCAATTAACATACTATTCCACTAATGAGAAAGCGCCTTCTGCTTTGGTGTGGCTTCAACACACTGAAGGCTCCAGAAGACCAAGAAAGCTTTGTAGGAGCTTGGCCCATCAGCACTTCTGCTGGCAGCAGCACCATCACCTAGGCTCTGCAGTTGGGAGATGTGCTCTCAGTGCAGAGGTCAGTTCCGAGGGTGTCAGGTATCAGGCATCTGCAGCCTGGATGCAGCAGAATCCAGGCATCACCTGCTGCGGTGGCTGCACGGCTGCAGAAGAGAATCGTAAGGAGGGGCAATAGAGGAAACCCACAGTGACTGATAGAATTAAGCCCATGAATCCATGTGAGTCATCCACAGAATCTCCAAAATACACAGGAGACCCAGAAAGGGCACCAGAGTTGCCATCACAGAAGATATGGGCAGAGCACTAGAAATACCATGTGTAACTGTTCTTGTGATGCTAGATTTTCCGCAGACTTGCATGGCTGGGGACACACTGGATCTATATCTACATCATGGTCACTAGATACCGAGGGTATCTTCAGTCTCCGACTTGTTCAGACAAGTTCTTTCCTAAAATGAGCTTCTTAGGATAACAGCTGCTTGGAGTTCCAGTTGTCACCCAACCTTCTAACATTTCCTGCCCATGTCCAGATGAGCTAACTGGCATTAAGTGTAGCTGAGGTCACTGAAAAGATTTTTAAATAAGCTATTTTAAAAGTTACTGACATCATCAGCTCATAGCTGTTATTCCTGGGTCAGCACAACCTCCTCTCTGCAGCAGCGGCAGTCCTTGCTGGTTACTGCCTGGCTGCGCTGCGCGGGACATGGAGCTAGATGTGGTGTCCCCAGCGCGGTGAGATCTCACGCCCTGTCGCTTCCCACTCCCCATAAAAAGTGGAGGAAACTGCTTCCCAATGGCATTTAGACCAAATGAAATGTCAGATCACAATTCAGTTCTGAGAATATTTTGACATTCTAAAGTTTAGAAATAATATGAATAATATGTATATATTTTATTCTGATTCAAGTAGATTTCACATTTCTTTAAAAGATACTTCAGTCTCATGCATAGGGGAAAAAGTTGAAATCTGAGTTTATTTACATATTTACCAAATAACTTTCAGAAGGGAGATTGGACTAGATAACATCTAAGTTCCAGCCCAACATCTAGATTCTGAAATTCTATAAAATAAATAGGATTCATTCACATTTTGTTTATTTTTGTATAGTTTAATCTTTTCAAGTGCATAGCTTATAGGCTATTCAGAACAATAGCAAAAGAGAAATAATTCACTTCTTCCTGGGAGGGACAGATGTCAATGCATCTAAGGCTTTTGTTAATCTTCCAAATGCTATCAACCTTTTTAAAAATGGTATGATTCTTAACACCTCGATCAAAATGAATCCACAGTAATAGTAACAGCTAATGTATATTGAATGCTCACTATATGTTGGCATTGTGCTAAGCCTTTTACTTATTTTTTAATCTCATCTAATCCTCCCAATTTAATAAGGCAGCTATCATTATTATTATTCCTGTCTTACACATAAGGCAGCTGGGACAGAGAAGTTAAATAACTTGCCCAAAGCAACTCAGCTTATTTGGGTAACAGTAGGGACGTGATCCATGTCTGCCCCACTCTAGAGCCTGCAAGCTTCAAACAACACCCAGCATGCCTACGCCCCTAGGCTGTGTTGTTTGGCAGCCAAAAGAAATCAATCATTAAATTAACATCAACTCCCAAAAAGAGCCACATTTCCACAGGATAAACAAAGCTTCTTTGACTCTTCATTCTTAGGGAAAAAAATTGCTTCCTGTGTATTTCATGTAGAAGGCACTGAATAAAATATCTCTATAATAAATGCAGTCTTAGATTTTGTATAGCCATTTAAAAAAATCTCTCAACAGATCCTAAGTAAGGAAGTAAATGCTCAACTTGAAAAAGGCCCAGACTGGGAGCCTCAACTTGAAAAAGGCCCAAACTGGGAGCAGTGGCTCACACCTGTAATCCCAGCATTTTGGGAGGCATAGGCAGGTGGATCACATGAGGTCAGGAATTCAAGACCAGCCTGGCCAACATGGCAAAACCCCATCACTACTAAAAACACAAAAATTAGCTGGACGTGGTGGCTCGTGCCTGTAATCCCAACTACTCGGGAGGCTGAGGCAGGAGAACCACTTGAACCCGGGAGGTGGAGGTTGCAGTGAGCCGAGATTGCACCACTGCACTCCAGCCTGGTGACAGAGCAAGTCTCCATCTCAAAAAAAAAAAAAAGAAAAAAGAAAAAGGCCCTGCTTCTGATCGGTGTTAAGACAATAGGAGCCATATATAAAACTCTCTAATCATCTGTCTTTCAAAACTGTAATTGGAAAAATAAGAAGAAATAAACACACAGGCACACAAATGTCAGATGAATATCCTTTAAAAAATCCTCCACATAAATCATTTTTCATCGCAATGATTGGGATAAAACTTGAAAGACTCTACTCTCAGGGATCATTTTGATAGTTCGTTACTAGGATAAAACTTGAGCATCAATAGTTTTGAGATCATAGTTTTTGACAAAGCCCTAAAGTGTGCATATTCTATGTGGCCAATAAAGAGTAGATATGTACACTTTGAAATGTAATCAAATTATTATTCAATAAATAGTGGTGTTGTAACAGATAATCAAATGGGAAAAAAGGTAAATTTATATCAAAATAATTCCAGATAGATAAAAAATGTAAACATTAAAAATGATACCAGGAAAGTTCTATCCAAAAACCATGGGATAAAATTATTTTTATAATTTCATAATGGAGATGCCATGAGAGATTAATAAACCAAGTTACATAAAAGTAAAAAAGTATGTATGAGAAAAACATCACAAGCAAAATAAAAAGACAAATGTCAAATTGGAAAAAAAGTTATTACAGATCATGGACAAAAGGTTAATTTCTCTAATGTACTAGGAATTCATACAGAGAAATATGATAAAGACAATAGAAAATGAATAAAGGACATGAAATGGCAGTTTACAAGAAAGAGAGTTCAAATGATTCTTAAGCTTGTGAAAAATATGTGATGCAATTTATAATAAAAGGAATGCACAACGGAATGATGAGATGCTATTCTTCACATATCAAATGGTTCAAATGCAAAACTTAGATTGTACCTTGTGTTGATGAAGGTAGGGGAGAGTAGTCACATTGCTGGTAGAAATGCAAAATGGAGCAACTCTGCAACAGGAAATTTGGCAATATTTACCAAATTATAAAAGCACATATACTTTGACTCAGCAAATCTTCTTCTGAGCAATTGTCTTAGGGATATACTTAGCTGTGTGCAAATGATAAATACACAAGGACTCCCCTCACTAAGGTATAAAGCAGCACCTTCCATCATCCTCTATCTCTTTCTATTTTATTGAACATATCATAATATTTATCATTACTGTCTTGATGATATACCTGGGTTTGTGTGTATCCCCATCAAAAGTATGCCGGTGACTAAAGGGGTAAACCGCAGGCCTGCTTGGAGAGATGACCCCGGGATTGCCTTCTGAAAGCACAATTTCCTTGCATAAATGTCAAATATTACATACCATGAGTTGGTTATCTGTCTTGTTTACTGGAAGAGCAGCAAAGTGGCACTTAAATCTTGGCTCTATGTAACTGAAATCATATCAAAAGGCAAGTGGAGTATTAGGGAAGTACATTTTCTGTTTCAAAATAAGTTACACATACTTTGACCTGGTTCATGGTAACTGCATTCCCAGCAAGTAGTTTTGGGACTACTGATGCAATCAAAGACGTTTGCATGCTGTTTCCCATCTACAGAGTAAACTTAGTGTTAGACTCAATCCCATTGTGTCTTACTGATTGAATGCCCAGTATGATACCTGGAATTACTGCTGGTGATGGACAATACATCATTAGGTAGGCTGAAACCCCAGCATCTAGAACAGGACCTGGCACATATGAGGAACTCTCTAAATAATCTTTAAACGAAGAATGAATGAATGAATGAATGAATACATCGTTATGTGAAAAAAGGCAAGGTCCTTGCCTCTGCCCTCCCTTCCTCACTGATATTCCGCCCTGCAAATCCTAGCCAGGACCCCCCTAACCCTGATTGCTTCTTCCTTAATTTGGTGAGTCGGCCAGGCTCTGTTTCAGTTCTCCTTCCTGCCTGGTGGCCCTGAGTTGGCTCCTGACAGTGAGCTGCAACCATCACAGGGCTCACCTTATTGGCTTCCCTCCTCCCAGGTTTCACAGTCCTATGTTGCCTGTTGTCCACTGTCTGAAAACAGTTGTTATATATACTTTTTCAATTTTCTAGTTGTTTGCTACAGGAGGGAAGTTCTTGCAGCCTTTAAACCTTCACTAGAA
Source organism: Pan troglodytes (assembly GCF_028858775.2). NCBI lineage: Eukaryota > Metazoa > Chordata > Mammalia > Primates > Hominidae > Pan > Pan troglodytes. The sequence goes on from NC_072410.2 coordinate 54,394,717, forward strand.
GAAGCACAAGAAAATAATTTTTTTCTTTAAAACTCCTCCAAGAGTGATAAACAGCATCTCCAAGGTCAATTTAAATAGTACTGTGGTCGTGTTAAAAACATACACGCACACACACACACACACAAACCCAACTCTCATCTTTTAGAGGTTCTATTGAAATATTTATGAACTAAGGAATAACAATTTTTGAGATTTGCTCAAAAATATAGGCAAGAGTGAAATTGCATGGGAATGTGTGTTGGTCATGAATTGGTAATTCTTATAGTTGGGTGATGAGTTCAGTCTACTTTTTCATGTTTGCAATTTTCCATAATAAAAAGTTTTCTTAAATGAATTTATAGGAATCTCTATGTTTATTGCCCACTAAGTGACTTCTACTGTGTCTACTTGGTAAGAATGAATGATCTGAGAGCAGGTGTTTGATGCTAGAAAGGGGCGGAACATGAGGGCACGCAGTGTAAAAAAAGAAACTGAAGGGAGGGAAACTGAAAAGCTAATGGCAATCTTTAACTGCTATAATTTATCAGTCAGTTGACTATTCCCCAGATAAACCCAGAGATCCAGAATCCAGCAGCATGCCAAGTTGACGATAGGTTCTCCACTACTACCGTGTAGCTGAGAGGTGGCAGAAAATCTACCCAACACCGTGTTGTTACTGCCACCCTGGCTGCCTGGTCCTTATTTTTAGAGAGTGAGATTTTTACAAATTGCAAAAACCAATCTGTCCTGTCACAGACTCCTAAAATGAACCTGGATCGCCATGGTAACAGCAGAGGCAGGCAGGCAGTAGGGGAGGAACACATAGTTTGTCACGGCTACAAAAAAGCAGGCAAAAAGCAAGTCAGATCCATCCCTTAGGATTCACTCCAGAATGCTCTTCAGTAAATGCCCTTGAGAATGCAAGTTCTGTCTCTTCTCAACCCCCATGTCCTCCTCTATAGAGCCATATTTATAGAGCACCTAATCTGTGCCTCCCAGGAAGGTAACATCTCCATTTTGCAGAAGGGTAAATTGAGGCATAAAGAGGCTAAGAACCTCTGTGAAGTCTAATAAATGTCAAAGCTGGGATTGAAACCCAGGTCCATCTAGTACCAAGGCTCATGTTCTCTCATCTCTGATCCTGTAGTAGTTAGCATTTGCAAATGCTCATTCAGAAATTATTCATGGAAATTCCTATGTCACCACTAATAAAATAAATATAATGCACAATATAATAAAGGCAAAGGTAAACATAAAAAATAGAGTGTAACCATTTAGAGGTCCAGAGTGTTTTAAGAACTCATATTTAATTCTGTCTCAAATTTCCACCAAATAAGAACTTAATATTAGAATATAGTTATAGGGAAGATCTCTTTTCACTATGGGAGCCTGAGAAGAGACATATAAACAGCGGATGGGCCCAAAAAACAATATTCTAGGACATTAGTCTATCTGTCAATCTAGACATCATAAGGATAAATAAAAATCATACTGTTCAGCTCAAGTTTTCTCACATAACTCCTCAAATAAGCAGTACAATGTCAGTCAGTCACATTTTTTTCCGTGCCTGTAATAAATCTTTTACTTTAAAATGTTTGGATGTGGTAGAGAAATGCATACTTATCATCTCATACTGGTTTCTAAGGAAGGTGCTTTTGTTTGTTGTTATTATTTGAGGATTTTGTTTGCTTAGGCATTTATTGTTTTGTCGAACATAAAATTGTTATCTTCAGTATAGTTGCCTTGAGTATCAGAGAAACAAAACATGTCTTTTTTTCCTTACCAGTCAACACAGTACACAGTATACTTCACCTCTGGTTGCCAAAATGTAGGGGGACGGGGGGTGGGGGGTTGTCCCCACGCACCAATCAACCCTTCAGCAGACACCAACTAGTGTCCTATAATTTAATTCAATTCTGACACTATCTACCTGGAGTAGAGTTGGATCCCACAAATTAAGGGCTCATTCCCACAAGACTGCACCCCACCTCAAGTGCCAATCACAAGTCTAGTTACCCACAATTTCTGCTCAATTTGGCTACAAATTCGGGACTCCAAGTTGCACCCCCTCCTCAGGCTCAATTAATTTTCTAGGATGGCTCACAGAACCCAGGGAAACACTTACTTATGTTTATAGGTTTATTATATAGGATATCACGAAGGATACAGATGAACAGCCAGATGGAAGAGATGCATAGGACAGGGTATATGGGAAGGGGAGCGGAGCATCCAGACCCTCTCTGGGCATGGCATCCTCTAGGCACCTCCACCTGCTTAGCTCCGAACCCAATAGTTTAGAGATTTTTATGGAAGCTTCATGACATAGGCGTGATCAATCATTAACTCAGTCTCTAGCCCCTGTCTCCTTCCTGGAGGGTGGAGGAGTAGGGCTAAAAGTTCCAATTGTCTAATCATGGCTTGGTCCTTCTGGTGACCAACCTCAACATCCAGGAGCCCACCAAGAGTCACCTTACTAGAACAAAAGATGTTTCTATCACCCAGGAAATTCCAATGGACTTGGGAGCTCTATGTCAGACACTATTGTTACTCTGGAACTTACAAAGGTTATCCAACATGAACTACCACTGTGGATACCGGGATATCCACCACAAACTACCACTGTGGATGATGTGTTTTGTTTTGTTTTGTTTTGTTTTGTTTTGTTTTGTTTTGAGACAGGGTCTGGCTCTATCACCCAGGCTGGAGTACACTGGCACAATCACAGCTCACTGCAGCCTCTACCTCTGGGCTCAAGCAATGCTCCCGCCTCAGCCTCACTAGTAGCTGGGACCACAGGTGTTCACTACCATGCCCAGCCAATTTTTGAATTTTTTGTTTTGTAGAGACAGCATTTCACCTTGTTGCTCAGGCTGGTCTCGAACTCCTGGGCTCAAGTGTTCTGCCCACCTCAGCCTCCCAAAGTGCTGGGATTACAGGAGTAAGCCACCCCTCCTGGCCTAATGAATTCTAACTATGTTTTAGTTTTTGCATCATTTATTCAAGATTCAAAGTCCTGAAAAAGATCCATGCTTTACATCGTACACAAAAATTAGCTAAAAGTGAATAATAGCTCTAAATATAAATGCTAAAACTAGAAAACTTGCAGAAGAAAGAAACAGGAAAAAATCATTGCAACCTTAGGTTACCAAAGGTTTGTCAGATACAACAACAAACTCATGATCAATAAGAAAAACAAATTGAAATATTGAAATCCTTCGAAATGAACAACTTCTGCTCCTTGAAAAACATCATCAAGAAGATGAAAAGACAAGACATAAATTGGGAGAAAATAGTTGCAAATCACATTCTGGGTTGAATCCAGAATATATGAAGAACTCTAAAACTATATAATAAAACACAAACAACCCAGTACAAAACTGGGCAAAATAAATGGAAAAAGCACTTTATGTAGATTGTATGATGCCTCTCCATCTACAGGGATGTCCACATCTGAACCCTGGAACTTGTGAAGATGTTACCATACATGACAAAAGGGGCTTTGTAAATGTAACTAAGTTAAGGATCTTGAGGCAGGTATTATCCAGGTGGGCCTAATGTAGTCATGAGCATTCTTATCAAAGAGAGGAAGGAGGGTCAAGGTCAGGAAAAGGCAATGTGATGATGGAAGCAGAGAGGGATTGGAAGATAATACGCTGCTGACTCAGTCCATGAGCCAAGGAATGCAGGTGGCCTCTGAAGAATAGAAAAAGGCAAAGAAATTGATTGTTCCCTCAAGCCTTCAGAACGAACACAGCCCTGCCAACACTTTGTTTTAGGACTTCCGACCTCCAAACCGTGTGATAATACATTTATGTTTTTTAAAGCCACTAACTTTGTGGTCATTTGTTACAGCAGCAATGGGAAACCAGTAAATACTTCACCAAAGAAGATATATATGTGACAAAATAAGCACATGCAAAGATGTTCAACATCATTAGTCATTAGGGAAATGCAAATTAAAATAATGAGATGCTATTGCACATCTATTAGCATAGCTAAAATTTTAAAACTGAAAATGCCAAGTACTGGTGAGGATGTGGAACAATTGGAAAACTCATATGTTGCTGGTTAAAATATGAACTGGCACAGCCACTTTAGGAAATAATTTGGTAATTTCTTATCAGGTTAAACATATACTTATCACATTACCCAAGAATTCCACTTCTATGTATTTATCCAAATTAAATGATAAGTAAAGCTAATCTAAAATGCTATGAATAGACATGAATGTTTATAGTGTCTTTATTTATAATTGTCCAAGACTAGAAACAATTCAAATATAATTCAACTGGTAAATGAATAAACAATGATACATCCACACTATGGAATACTATCCAGCAATAAAAAAGATACACACTAACATGGGTGACTCTCAATTGCATTATGAAAAGTGAGAGAGTCAGCCTCAAAGGCTCGTATTGTATGATTCCACTTATATGACATTCTGGGTGAGAAAAAATATAGACAGTAAAAATACCAATGGTTATTTGGGCCTGAGAATAGGGGAAATAGTTGAGTACAAGACATGAGGGTATTTGGGGAGGTGATAGAGATGCTCTATGTCTCAATTGTGGTGGTAGTTATATAACTGCATGTGTTTGTTAAAACTCACAGAATTGAGCATCTCACTGCAGTATATTTTACTGCTTATAAATTATACCTTATTTTTTAGTGGATAAAAGTGAGATTGAAACCAACTCCAAATGTGTTTAGATCTAAATGCGAAAGGGGAAAACAAAAGTTTTAACGAATAAATATGGGGAAAGATATTTAAGAAATTAGGTTAAGCAAAAGAAATATAAAAAATTAAGAAATAGAATTATATTAACATGAGGAACTTCTGTTTATCAAAAGACATCATTGAGAGAGTGAAAATACAAGTTACAGACTGGGAACAGTTAGTGGGAACATATTTAGCCAACAAAGGAATCATATCCAGAATATACAAAGAATTCTTACAAATGAATAAGAAAAAATAGACTTTTTTTAATTTGCAAAAGACACAAACAGGTACTTTTTACAAAAGAGAACATTTTAAAGGCCCATTAAATTTATGAGGGAAAGACTCAATCCCATTAGTCACTATGGAAATGTAATTTAAAACCTAGACATAAATTAAAACCACAATGAGATAACATTACTCACTCACCAAAAATGGTTAACATTTCAAAGATTAGCAATCACAAATGTTGACAAGAATGTGGAGGAACTGGTAATTCTTGTACACTGATGGGGGGATGTAAATTAGCAAAACAATTTTGGAAAGCTATTTGGCAATATTCGCTAAAGCTGAACATTTGCAAATGCACCCATATGTTCACCCAAAAAAAAAAAAATGGTATAGAGTTCATCACTGTAGTCTTTGTACTAGCTAAAATGTAGAAATTGCTTACTTTCCCTCAACAGTAAATAAATATACCAAATAAATGATGGTATTTTTATTCAATGGAAAGGCTATATAACATATACACGGATAGACAGCTGCCAACATAGTAACAGGAATGAATCCAACAAATACACTTATCAAAAGAAGCCAGACAAAAGAATTCACACAGAATCCGTTCACACAAAGTTCAATAACAGGTAAAACTAATTCATGATGTTAGACATCAGGTTGGTGGTTATCTTTGGGAACGAATATGTGAGTAATGATTAGGAGAGTTTGGGGGACATTATTTTATTTATTGATGTTAGTGATAGTTACGTAGTGAGAATTCATCAGCCTATACCCTTACAATTTTTGCACTCTTTGGATGTATTGCATATTTCAATATAAAAGCTAAAAATAATTATAAGGGAATCCTTAAGGACATAGAAATATTGAGAAATATTAAGTTTTAAAACACTGCCTTAAGCCCAGGCACAGTGTCTCACGCCTGTAATCCCAGCACTTTGAGAGGCCAAGGCAAGTGGATCACCTGAGGTCAGGAGTTCGAGACCAGCCTGGCCAACATGGTGAAACCCCATCTCTACTAAAAATACAAACAAACAAACAAACAAACAAAAAATTAGCTGGGCATGGTGGCATGCTCCTGTAATCCCAGCTGCTTGGGAAGCTGAGGCAGGCGAATCACTTGAACTTGGGAGGTGAAGGTTGCAGTGAGCAGAAATCATGCCACTACACTCCAGCCTGGGCAACAGAGTGAGACATTGTCTCAAAAAAATAATAAAATAATAATAAAAAATAAAACATCGCCTTAAAACAATATGTAGAGGATGGTCTTATGTTTGTTATTTTGGGTGGCTCATTATTTTCCCTTGTTTTCATGGGGAAATAACTGTCCCCTTACAACCTTCCCCCCAAATATACACATACTTCTTTGGTCTGGGTGCCTGCTCTTGTCACATTCCAAGTATTTGGGGGGTTTCCTAATACAGTGCTCCATGCCCGCTAATAAGCACCTTTGCTGGGATTTTAGATCTGGAGTGTAACCATTCAGGGACAAAAGTTGTTTAAAGATAAAACAACCTGAGGAAGGGTTCTAGGGAGATTGCCCATGATTTTGGTTGCTGACAGCTGAGGGCCACCAAGGTTCCTGTGTATTCCATGGCCTGAGCATTCTGCTTGATTTGCACAAGGCTCTGTAGTAATCTTCTAATAAATATTTTTCATTGTATGTGTCTGTGTTTTTTTGTTTTGTTTGTTTGTTTGTTTGTTTGTTTTGACAGAGTTTTGCTCTTGTTGCCCAGGCTGGAGCGCAGTAGCTCGATCTCGGCTCACCACAACCTCTGCCTCCCAGGTTCAAGCGATTCTCCTGCCTCAGCCTCCCGGGTAGCTAGGATTACAGGCGCTCACCACCACGCCCGGCTAATTTTTTGCATTTTTAGTAGAGACTGGGTTTCGCCATGTTGGGCAGGCTGGTCTCGAACTCCTGACCTCAGGTGATCCGCCCGCCTTGGCCTCCCGAAGTGCTGGGATTTCAGGCGAGAGCCACCATGCCCAGCCTTTTCATCGTTTAGGTAAGTCAGAGTCAATTTTCCTTACTGGCAACCAAATAACAATAATGAAGTTGGGGCATGGCAGTAGGCTGTAGAATCAGATAATATACACTAAGATTTTTAAAATAACAGTTGCTTTTCTTTTCATTTTCCTTGTCTATATTTCCTACAACAAATAATGAATATTATTTTTATAATATGAAAGAATAATAAAACTATTTTTACAAGCAGAATTAGAGACAGAGATGGCATCAGGCACCTAGAATGAGGTAGTTACTTACCCCAACTGAGCTCTTAGTGTATATCTGACTTCTCTAGAATTTTTATAAATATCTCCTCACACTCTGTAGATTGTCTTTTCTCTCCTTTATGGTGTCTTTGATGAACAAGCATTCTTAATTGTAGTACAATCCATTCTAATAATTTTCTGTACTTTTTCATTTGTTTTTGGCTGTTTTTTGTTTTTTTGAGAGGCAGCTCTGATATATTGCTTACTGATGGATGTGGTCAGATAAGAACAACATAATTATCCTCATTGGTGGGAGTGTGGGTCCCGGTCTGGCTTTTTTCTTTGCTTTTATCATGTGATACATATACAGAGTAGTACATAAAATGTGTAAACACTTTAAAGAAAAATGATGAAATGAATATGTGTGTAACGACTCGTCAAGAAATAGAATAGTTCCAGTGTCCTAGAAACCCCATGTGCCTCTCTCCTTCATACACCCCTCCCTCACTCACTCCCAGTGATTACAGTTACCTTGATTGCAAGATAATCATTTCTTGATTTCCTTTATCATTTATGTGCCCATATAAACAGACAAATATCTCTAACTGTTATCATAATTTACTTGTTTTTGAAATATATGGGATCCTATTATTTTTATTCTTGAAGATCTTGTTTCTTTAGTTTAGTATTGAGAGATGCATTCGTATTACAACATATAGCTCTAGTTGGATCGTTTTCAATAATGCACGGTATTCTATTGCCCATAATGTATTCATTCTACTGCTGGTGGATAGTTGATTCTTTCCCCAGCTCTGTAATGTTGTTTGGAAATGGATTACTGCTACCTGGTCTCATTGAATTTTAAATTATTTTTTATAGCTACCTTAGCATATTTTATAGTCTCATGACCTAACTCATCTTTGTGGCTTCATCTTCTATCTCTTTGAACATTTCATCCATATTTTATATTTCCTAGCTGGTGTACTAATAACTGAAGTCATTAGTGGTCTAAGTGTGTTGCTTGTTGTTTGTGTGGAATCTTATTCTTTTTTCTTCTATATGGTTTTGGTGATCTTTGATCATGAACTGATATTTTGCTGAAATTCATCAGTTGAAAAATGTTTGGGCTTAAATCAAGAATTCTTCCTCCAGAGATGATTTTTATTCACTTCGTCAAAGAGTTGGGGGTGTTACAAACCTGCAACCATTTATTTTTTTATTTTTTATTTATTTATTTATTTTTGGATACGGAGTTGCACTCTTGTTGCCCAGGCTGGAGTGCAATGGCGAGGCCTCGGCTCACGGCAACCTCCGCCTCCCAGGTTCAAGCACTTCTCCTGCCTCAGCCTCCAGAGTAGCTGGGATTACAGGCATGTGCCACCACACTTGGCTAATTTTTTGTATTTTTAGTAGAGATGGTGTTTCACCATGTTAGTCAGGCTGGTCTCGAACTCCTGACCTCAGGTGATCTGCCCACCTCGGCCTCCCAAAGTGGTGGGTTTATAGGCGTGAGCCACTGCGCCCAGCCTGCAACCACTTTTAATCCATATTTGGAGCATCTGGGGTTTTAAACGTGTCCCTTTCCCCCAACTTCCCTCATCTTACCACCGGCCATCAGCTGAGTTTCTGGATTGCAGGGTTGATCTCTTAATTTTGTTTGCTCCCTCTTCAACTCTACCTTCTCAGAGGCACTTAAGACTCACTGGGTGTCTGTTGTTGTTGTTGTTGTTGTTATTGTTTTCCTTTGGAAAGTTTCCTATTTTCTGTGATACAAGAATATTATAAAAATTAGGTTTTGTGTTGGTTCAAGTTGTTTGGTAAGAGAAGAGCTCTTTAAGACTATATGGTTCACCATCATGTCAAAAGCAGAAGTCCCAAGATAATATTTTTTGGTAGGTTGGTAAGGCATTAATGGCCTTGTTTGAGAACAATAAATGGAAATTATTCTACTAACTAAGCCATACATTTTTATTAAGTAAGGTAGGCAAAAGCTTGATTGTCCTTAGTTGAGGCCAAGAGATGAACTTGGATCAGAGAGGATTTATAGAAATTTGGGGATGAGAAAGAGGTGAAAAGAGATAACTGGGAAGAAGACCCAACTCGACTGGATGTGTTTGATTAAATTTCTGCTGTTCAGTGAGGAATGTGCACAAACTAATCACAAATATATCCACTTGTGAAGAATAATGTTGTGTTGGCCGGGTGCAGCGGCTCACGCCTGTAATTGCACCACTTTGGAAGGCCAAGGTGGTCGGATCACGAGGTCAGGAGTTCGAGACCAGCCTGACCAACATGGTGAAACCCCATCTCTACCGATAATACAAAAATTAGCTTGGCGTGGTGACACGTGCCTGTAATCCCAGCTACTCAGGAGGCTGAGGTGGGAGAATCGCTGGAACCCTCGAGGCGAAGGTTGCAGTGAGCCGAGATGGCGCCACTGTATTCCAGCCTGGGCGATAGAGTGAGACTCCATCTCAAAAAAAAAAAAAAAAAAAGAAGAAGAATGTTGTGAACTGGATCTACATTGCAAGAAGTCAGGCTTTAAGGTAAGTGAAAGTAAGAGCTGGGATTTCCCTGCATTCGGTTGGTACCTGAAGAATGAAATTTATCTGACCTTATTATTTTGGTCTCTTGCATAGATACCTTCATTATGTTAAGATTTACTGTGAGTCTCTTAGTTTTTATACCATACTAATATAAAAATCCATTTGAAGAACACTCTGTCTTTTGTAAAACCACATTTCAAGATAATAGCCGTTAAGTTACTCTATGTATCTTACACAAGAACCCACACGTGTACAAGATTTCTCCTTAAATTCAGTGCCAGGAAAAACCTCGTCTCTTTAGCAAAATAAGTTTTCTTCTTTTTGTCAGACTAAATAACCCATATGTTTCCTGTCCCAAGTTTTCTCCTTAACTCCCAGGAACCTTCGAGCCAAATTCAAGGCTCAATTGTGGTAATCAACAAATCCCACGTGCCTGGTTTTATCTCTGTCTTCGATCCTAGTAAAAGTAGCTTTATTATCCTTTCATTTGATAGTATAAAAATAATACATATTCATTATTCATTGTAGAAAATATAGACAAGAACAATTTTAGAAAACAACTGTTACTGTTAAAATCTTAGTATATATTATCTGATTATACTGCACCCCCTGACCCCAACTCTACTGTAATTATTTGATTGCCAGAAAGGAAAATTGACTCTGACTTACTTAAACAATAAAAAGTATTTATTAGAAGGATACTGAGCTGGATAGAATAGTATGTGCCTGTAGTCCCAGCTACTTGGGAGGCTGGAGGATCACTTGAGCTGGGGAGTTCGTGTCCAGTCTGGGCAACATAGTGAGACCCCATCTCCAAAAAAAAGAAAAAAGAAAAGAAGGATATTGGAAAGCTGCCATTATTCAAATAGAATGCCCAGACCTCAGAACGCACAAGAACCTTGACAGCCCACAGCTCCCAGCTCCCCTCATGAAAACATACACAATCTCCTTATGACCCTGTCACTGGCTGACTCATCTCCATACTACTTTTTTCCCTGAGTGACAGCCAGCACAAAGCACTGTGTTCAGCATTTCCACCAAGACTGCGTGAAATAGGGCAAGACCAGACAGCCAGTGCAAATGAGTAAGAGAATGGTTCTGCCACCATAAAAGTGGGTGAATAAAAGGGGGTATTGCAAACCCCCTCTCTCAGCTGGGAAACATCTTGGGCTTGTCATATGCCTATTTTTTCTTCCTCTTTTCTAGTCATGACCAGGGTTAATGAATTTATATTGCTTCAAGAAAGGACCCAGGGACTCATTGTCTTGGTGGATTTCCTGAGTGGGCCTCAGTTGCTGAGGACTGTAGCTGTCTGTTGCTTCCATTGTTCTTCCTGCCCTCATCCCGCCAAAGATGGCTGGGTCTTCAGAGGAAGGAGAAGAAGGAGTTCACAATGAGCAGAGGTCATGATACCCCTAAGTTTATTACACATAATTACAGCAAGATACAGGTTGATTATGCTTATTTCAAGATTAATAGTAGATGGTGTGCATCTGTCTATACTCTCAACAAGTGGCACATAACAGGAAATATGTATGGTATGTATCTAATGCAACACATCTCAATACTTATGGGAACAGGAGTTGGTGGAACACAAGTGCCCTCAGTGATATTAACATTAGTTTTGAGGAACAGGTTTTGGCAGTTGAAAAACATTTAGAAAACATTGCATTGTTTTCTGTATTGTTTACTGTATCAAGCTAAAAGCTCTAGAAAGTTCTAGTTGTGTGTGTGTGTACACATACATATGTATACAAACATATATGTTAATATTTTTAAATTTTGGATTTCCCACAGTTACTTGACCACACATCATTTCTCGTGGAACACCTAATAATTCTTGTGAGATCGATGTTCTGTTTAAACAGTTTATGAAACATTGGTTTAATATGTTAGAGATACTTAATATTACAAAATTTGTTCAAAATTTGACTGTGTTCCAATAAAAATTTATTTAATGGACACTGAAATTTGAACCATGTAGTTTCCCACGTCATCAGTATAGTTATTGTTTTGACTTTTTACCAACCATTTAAAAATATGAGGCTGGCTGCGGTGGCTCAACCAGGTGCGGTGGCTGACACCTGTAATCCCAGCACTTTGGGAGGCTGAGGCAGGTGGATCGCTTGAGCTCAGGAGTTTGAGACCAGCCTGGGCAACATAGCAAAAATCTTGTCTCTACTAAAAATACAAAAAAATGAGCCAGACATGGTGGCATGCTTGTGTTCCCAGCTACTTGTGGGGCTGAGGCTCGAAGCAAGAATGGCTTGAACCTGGGAGGCGGAGGTTGCAGTGAGCTGAGATCGCACCACTGCACTCCAGCCTGGGTGACGGAGTGAGACTCCATCTCAAAAAATAAATAAATAAATAAATAAATAAATAAACAAATACATAAGTAAATAAAAATGTGAAACCATTCTTATTTCATGGACCACACAAAAATAGGCAGCCTTATTTGGCCCAACGGCTATAGTTTGCTGACCTCTGTTTTAAATATTTGTAGAGCAATGATCACATGCACACACATACACATACAAAATGTCATTTATTCAAACCAAAATATGTCTATTCTCTTGGGCTTTCTTGTTAGGAATATTTCAGATTTGACCTGGCATTTCTGAGGGAGAACAATCTTAATGGATACTTTTGTGCCTGTAGTACCCAGGCTCCAACTTGGCCCCCAACAATCCCTGCCTCCTGGTCATCAGTGTAGTCCCTCGGGTAGTCAGTCCTCTCCCACAGTGCAACAGCACATGGTAGAAACTATAACATGTCACTTCCGAGATGAGGTTACAAAGACTGCAGCTTCTGTCTTGAGTGCATGTTCCTCCTCTCTTTCCATCTCTGCCACGTCATGTGGTGAGGCCCACATAGCAAAAAACTGAAGCGTACAGCCAACAGACACAGAGAAACTGAGACCTGCCATCACCTATGTGAGTGAATTTGACAGCACATGCACCAGCCCCAATGGAGCCATCAGAAACTGCTGCCCCAGCTAACAGCTTAAATGCAACCTCATGAAAGACCTTGATCCAGAACCACCCAACTGAATGCCCCCGGACTCTTGCACACCCAGAAAGTGTAGGATAATAGATGTTTGTTGTTTTAAGCTGCAAAATTATGGGGTCACTTTTTATGCATCCACAGATAAGTAATAATGTTGCCTACGTTAGAACAAGACCTGTTGGATTCGTAACACTAACTCCTGGCATATTGCTGCTCTCAAGAGCCTTCTACTCCGCCTCATAACCCAGTCCCATGTCTGGACACCCAGTCTGTGAACACTGCTTTGCCAGACGGTCCCTGAAACTGACACTTAACTGCCATCTTTGGAATGTCTATGTGTAACCCAAGGAACTAGTAAAGGAAGAGGGGGGAATTTCCTGCACATTATTTTCCATAAAACACTGGTCAGATTTTCTGAACCTTATAACATAATAGCATCTTTTCCCCTCAAAAAAAATGTAAGTTTATTCGCTGTTTCCTAGTCTACTTATGGAACTCCCCATACTTTCTTTATTCCCACTTTTTAGGATGTTCTCAAATAGTATATTGCACTTTAAGTGACAATTTGATCTTTGGGAATTGTGCTTTGTTTTTCAATCAGTCGTCTGATTTTCCTCTAGAGCACACATTCTATTCCACTGTTTATTAGTTCTTACTTGTCAGTATTATAAGTCCTGTGATTATTCAAGAATGACATTTTGTAAAACATAACGTGGGACAAGCAAGAAAATAACGGTCACTCTGCCAAGCCAATCACATGATCCCAACAGCAGCTTGGAGCCAGACCAGTCATCATTAGTAGGAAATCTCATTATATTTTGTAATTTAAGGGCATTGGGATTTCTTAATGTCAAAAAATACCTCCTATACATTTAGACAGGTGATGGGGATTGTGCATGCTACTTCAGTGTGGGGGGTTCCCAGCACCTGAGTATGTGGCCATGCACGTGGGTGTTGGGAGGAGAGGTTGGAGGTGGGAAGTGGAAATATCCAGATACCCTAACTTCCCTTATTTAGCTTGTTTCTTAGTTAATCACAGGACTCTAGATGTAGAAAAAACTTCAAGAGATTGTTAAAAAAAAAAACTCCCATCTGGCCTTTGAACTCCATAACTATGTCTTCTATAAGATTAGACAGGATTACAGTTATTTGACTAATACAATAAGGGTTATCAGTGATGGTGGGCTTGGCAGGCACTGTGCTTGGAGTTCAGGCACTGGAGTTGGACCATCTCAGCCAAATCTCACCTCTGTCATTTATTATTATTATTATTTTTTATTTTGCCTTCCCAGAACCTTCACTGGTCCCTTCCTTGGGAAATACTACCCCTTTTATAGAGCGATGATTCTCCCTTCCCACTCATTTGGCTCTAAAGTTTCTAGTTCTGGTTATTCCTGAGGTCCAGCTGATCCTTTCTGTCTCTTGTGTATTGCTTCATCAGCTCTTCCTTTTGTCACATAATATGCCCAGGTAATCATCCCCTAAGCTGGTTAGAACTGAATTTTTATACTTACAACCACTTGCAAAAGAATCCTGACTAATTCAGCTGTGCTAGGTTTTGTGACATATATAAAAGAAGAGGAAATTATAGTCTGATTAAAACATAAGACATATGAAAAAGAAAAAAATAGAAAATCATATAAGATAGTAAATAAATATAATTGTTATGGTAACAATTACTAATTATTTAGTGGTATATTAATTGGTTTGCAACATAATTGCATTTAGAAAGCAATATTGCATCTGTGGAAAAATATTAAAATTGCCATAACACCTGCATATTTAAAAACATCTGTTAGTTAATACCACCTGCTAAGCATTAAACCCCTCACCGATCAGATACAACCTACTGTGCCACAGCCTGACATTCTGCCACTGTTCTCTGGAAATCTGAGCTATATGCTGTTGTTAAACGTTTGAAAGTTTAAGTGTAATTAAAATAACCTCAGTAATCAAAACGTCAGCATCTTAACAATGTTTGAAATATTTGAACAATTAGAAAAATGGGGGGAGGGGCACATGGTAAGCAACCTGAATCATTGTCACTTGCGTTTAACAGAGTAAAAAAAAAAAAAGAAAAAGAAAGAAAAAGAAAAAAAAGAAAGAAAGAAGGAAAGAAAACGTTATGGAAAATTGTTTTTCTTGGAAGAGAAAAAGATGTAATGGATTGGATCCATCACAGGAGACTCGGGAAATGGCCCTTGTTTGGTTTGATCTGCACTAAACAAAAAATATTTGCAGCCTTAAGAATAGAAGACAATTTTGGCCGCATGCAGTGGCTCACTCCTGTAATCCCAGCACTTTGGTAGGCCGAGGCGGGCGGATCACGAGGTCAGGAGATGAGACCATCCTGGCTAAAACAGTGAAACCCCGTCTCTACTAAAAATACAAAAAATTAGCTGGGCGTTGTGGCGGGCGCCTGTAGTCCCAGCTACTTGGGAGGCTGAGGCAGGAGGAGAATGGCGTGAACCCGGGAGGCGGAGCTTGCAGTGAGCCAAGACTGCGCCACTGCACTCCAGCCTGGGCGACAGAGTGAGACTCCGTCTCGAAAAAAAAAAAAAAAAAGAATAGAAGATAACTTTAATGTGTTATTTTGCTCAATAACCATATTCACACAATATCATTAGTTTTTCAGAGAACACACTGAAGAAAATGGCAATGACCAGTGGCTTAGGTCCAATGCATGGAAACCTTGTTTGCAAAGACTGAAAAATGACAGCTTTGTGAGTTTGCTCAGTGTGAAGATGGGAAATGATGGTGTTTGGAAAGCAGAGAGCAAAAACAAAATTGAGCTCAATATCACAGACTATGGCTGGAAAATACAGAACTCTGAAAAGACAGTTTGTTCATTGATACACTCATATGCCATGGACCTCGCTGTATTATTTGAAAACCAAAGAAGACTTTGCTATTTTTTGATTTAACAATTTGTGTAACATTTTGTGTTCCTAAAAGTAGCTGTATCATTTTTACCTTTGAAAGAAATCTATACAGGGAAAATATGCCCTAAAAATTAAGTATATTATAAATATTATATAAATTTTGTACTGGATTTTTTACTAATTTCATTTTTACCACAGATTTGGATTATCCATGCTGCCTTATCTTCTCCCAGCCCTCCATGACCCCCAACATTTTGATTAATTGAAAGTTGCCCATACCATGATTGCTGTAGGACTTCAAAGGAAGTGAGTGTTTGTGGGGGCTGGACTAGTCGGTTATAGCTTCAAGGAGAAGGAAGAACTTGACTCGGGCCTTGATGAAGGAGAAGAATGACAATCTTGAATAATTAATGTATCTGTACATTCATTGAACCAATATAAGCACCCCTATACAGTGGGGTCAGTTCTAAGTACTGGGAATATAGTTATAAACAGAATATAATCTCTGTCCTAAAGGTATTTATACACTGGGGTTGCAGAGGACAGTGGGGGTACAATATACAAGTAGGCAAGTTTCTTTTGTAATTACAGTTGGTGACAAGTGCTCTGAAGAAAAATACAGTGAGTGAGGATCTGGAGTATGATACAGGCGGGGAAATATTCACAACAGACTGTAAGGGGAAAGAGTGGGAGTGGGATGGACATCAGGATGCCATGTGCAGTGTTCTGCATGGGGGTGATAGCAGCCTGTACTGCAGTGGTAACAGTAGGAATGGTGAGAAGTGCCTGGAAACAGCTTGCTTGTGAAGAACTGATAGGACTTCCTGATAGATTTGATGCAAAGGGTTAAAAAGACAGGGATCAAGAATAAACCAATTTTTTTTTACCGGAGCAACTGAGTAAACTATGATGCCTCTTACTGAGATAAGAAACCTTTGGTGGGGTGTGGTGGCTCATACCTGTAATCCCAGCACTTTGGGAGGCCGAGGCGAGTGGATCTCTTGAGGTCAGGAGTTCAAGACTAGCCTGGCCAACATGGTGAAACCCCATCTCTACTAAAAATACAAAAATTAGCCATCATGGTGGCAGGTGCCCGTAATCCCAGCTACTCAGGAGGCTGAGGCAGGCAGATCACTTGAACCTGAGAGGCAGAGATTGCAGTGAGCCAAGATCACGCCACTGCACTCCAGCCTAGGTGACAGAATGAGTGAGACACTGTCTCCAGAAAAAAAAAAAAAGTAACCCTCAGGGAGAATGAATTTGAGGTTAAAAAAATTGAGAATTCACTTTTAGCCATGTTATGCGTGGGACACCTGTTAACCTATCAGACACGCATGTAGAGATATTCTGTCAGGAGTTGGTTATGTGAATCTGGAACTTAGACAAATGTTTGAACCTGGAGATATAAAATTAGAAGTATCGGTGTGATAGAAATAATACAGATATTTCCACCTAATGTAAGGAGGTTTGTGTTCTTTTTCAATGGAACTCTAGCCAGCCTCACAAAAGGAGTCAAGAACAGGAAAAGTAGAAAACTATCTTCATGGAATCTAGTTTTAATTGAGTATTTACTTTCATTTGTGGAGAAAAAGTGAGTGGAGCTGTCCTGGTTGTTCAGGAAAGATAACATTTATGTAGGGAAACAGCAAAAGTATTATTTGGAACATAAATTGCTATGCTAAATTGGCCCAGAACAAAATACAAAACTGACATTATGATCGCCGTCACCTGACCAAGGTGCATGTGACTATATAAGGAGGTAACCAG
This sequence comes from Pan troglodytes, assembly GCF_028858775.2. Taxonomy (NCBI): domain Eukaryota; kingdom Metazoa; phylum Chordata; class Mammalia; order Primates; family Hominidae; genus Pan; species Pan troglodytes. The sequence continues at coordinate 54,412,065 of NC_072410.2, forward strand.
ATCCCCTAAGAGCCTAGCAGACAAATGAGGTCTACTGCTTATTGCCATGGCTACAAAATCCTTTGGGTCTAAGGGAGGACCTAGGTTCTTCAGAATTGGTCCAGGAGGATGGCTTTGTCTTTATGTCTGTTAAATCTAGCCAGAAAGAAAGCCCTGATATAAATGTAAAGTGTACCTGGCTGGGGACGGTGACCCACACCTGCAATCCCAACACTTTGGGAGGCTGAGGCAGGTGGATCACTTGAGGTCAGGAGTTCAAGACCAGCCTGACCAATATAGTGAAACCCTGTCTCTGCTTTAAAAAATACAAAAAAAATTAGCTGGGCATGGTGGCACATATCTATAATCCCAGCTACTCAGAAGGCTGAGGCATAAGAATTGCTTGAACCTGGGAGGCAGAGGTTGCAGTGAGCTGTGATTGCACCACTGCTCTCCAACCTGGGTGACAGAGCTAGACTCCATCTCAAAAATAAAAGTAAAATAAAATAAAATAAAACGTAAAATTTACCAGTTAAGATCTCTAATGCTAAGACATTCTGAGGTAGGCAAAGGGAAGGAGTCAAGCACCTCATAAGTCATTGACACTAATTTAAGAATAAAAATAAGAAATAACTCCTGCAGATGTTAAACTGTACCTGAATACAAACATGAATACAAAGGAAAATACATTGTTAAATGTGCTGGTATTATATTGTGTATATGTGTTTGTGTGTGTGTATAACCCAAGCCCAGGACACATTATGACACACGACATAATTGAGTGTATACATATGTATGTGTATAACCCAGTCCCAGCACTCTTAACTACGTTATTTTCATATACATGCACACAACTATGTCCTGTGTCATAATTCTAACTGTTTTTGAACTCTATATTATGAATTCAGCAGAGACTGGAACAGCGAATATGGAACGGTTGTTAGCACAATGTCTTAGTCTGTTCATGCTGTTATAACAAAATACCTTAGCCTGGATAATTTATAAACAACAGAAATTTATTGCTTACAATTCTGGAGGCTTGGAAGTCTAAGGTCAAGGCACCAGCAAATTTGGTATCTGGTGAGGGTTCACTGTTTGCTTTATAGATGGCAAATTCCCGCTGCATCCATACATGGTAGAAGGGGGCAAACGACCTCCCTCAAGCCCCTTTTACAAGGGTACTACTAATCCCATTCACGTGGGCAGAAGAGCCCTTATGACCTAATCACCTCCAAAAGAACCCACTTCTTAATACTATTGCTTTGTGGATTCGGTTTCAACATAGCCATTTTGGGGGAACACAAGCAGTTGGGAGGCTGAGGCAGGAGAATCGTTTGAACCATAGCATGTGATTCTTCTGAATGACAACTAAGTCCATCGTTCACTTGGGCTCAATTTCACAGTTTTCAAAAGAATGATAATAAGCATTGTCCATTAGACAGACAATGTTTAAGATCACCAATCTGAGGTAATAATTAAAGAATCTACAATAAGACTGAAAGCACTAGATACCTTAAAAATATATAGCAAGAAATGAATTAATGCAGGAAAAAAAAGCCAAATACCGCATGTTCTCATTTTTAGTGGGTGCTAACCATTGGGTACCCATGGACATAAAACAGTTTTTCAACCCTTACTTGTCTCCCTCCCTCCCTGGCTAGTAGTCTTCATTCCATTGGTAACAATAGACACTGAGGACTTGGATGATGGGATCATTTCTACTCCAAACCTCAGCATCATGCAATACGCTCCAGTAACAAACCTGAATCTAAACTAAAAGTTGCTACATATTCAGCAAGTATATTTTTAAATAAAAATAGTTACAATGTATTGAGTGTCTCTATGGGCCTGATATTCTTGCATAGTTTACACAATTTCATTTGGTTCTATGAGCATCATCTATGTCACCATCATCATTTTACAAATGAAAAAACTGGGGCTCCAAGAGACTAAAGCAGCTTTGCTCAAGGTCACTCAGTTTGTAATCCACAGATCTGGCAACACAAACACAGATCCATCAGACTCCATATTCATATTCTTTGCACATATGTATCAGTGATGATAAATTTTCCAATTACTTTTACATTTATTAATTTCATTTTAAGACATTACATTGTATGGTCCTGAAAATGCTATTCCTAATGGATATTGCCCAGCACTAGTAACACCTCGTATTTGAAAAGTAATTTATTTTTTTCAAACAATTTCCATTTCCTCATTCAATTCTCACAATGTTGGGAAGGAGGTATTTTAATCCTCATTTTACAAAGATGAAACATAAAGATGTTAAGTTATTTGCATAATGAAACTAAAAAGTGGCAGAGTTCGTTTTTTTTTATTTTATTTTATTTATTTATGAGATGGCAGTCTTACTATTTTGTCCATACTGGCCTCAAACTCGTCGGCTTAAGTGATCTTCCCACCTTAGCCTCCCAAGTAGTGGGGACTGCAAGAGTGCACTACCTAGCCAGGCTAGAACCAGAGTTTTTGTTTTTGTTTTTGTGTGGGTTTTTTTTTTTTTCAGATCGAGTCTGACTTTGTTGCCCAGGCTGGAGTGCAGTGGCATGATCTAGGCTCACTATAAGCTCTGCCTCCCCAGCTCAAGCGATTCTCATGCCTCAGCCTCCCAAGTAGCTGGGACTACAGGCATGCGCCACCACGCCTGGCTAATTTTTTGTATTTTTAGTAGAGACAGGTTTTGCCATTTTGGCGAGGCTGGTCTTGAACTCCTGGCCTCAAATGATCTGCCCTCCTTGGTCTCCCAAAGTGCTGGGATTCCAGGCATGAGCCACCATGCCGGCCTTAGAACCAGGTTTTAAAATGGAGTCATCATCCTCCAGGTCCAATGCTCTTTTTGATACACAGGTGGAAGTTGGCTTGAGATTGTGGGGTTGCTAAACAAAAGGTTGAGGAAAAAAGGCAAAATTTCCAAAAAGGCTTTTAAATGACCCCAAAAAGATACTCACCCTCTTTCCACTACTCATAAACCATAATAACCAACATTAAGTTTACTGTGTAACTCTCTCATTCTTTTAAAAGAGCTAATACAAACATACACATTTATATTCTTTTTAAATTTTCATTTTTCTAAAACACTAGAGATGCTACTTGCAATTAGATTTCTTTTCATCATTCCAGGTAAATCGCAAGGATCTAATTAATTTTAAAGATATGAAAGAATTTACATATGGACATGATTAAGACCACAACCATAAGTCAATTCAACAACGATTTCTGGAGCACCTACTATGTGTCAGGCACTATTTTGGCATGCTGGGGGAAACAGCAACAAACAAAACAGACAAAATGCTCGCCCTCAGGCTTTGTTTCCCAGCCATCCCACTTTTATCATTAACAGTTTTTGCCTGTGTGTTTGCCAATGCAACCTATATTTCATTATTTTGATAGTTGTGTAACGTTCTATAGTGTGGGTATATAAGAATTTATTCAGCCATTTATTTATTGGTTAACATTTCATTTAGGTTTTATTTTTATTTTTGCAACCAATGTTGCAATAAACACCCATATTACATATATATTATATGTATAGCTTATTATTTCTTTAAAAAAAGCAGTCTAACTTGGGTAAACAAAAACTGCCAAGGAAACGCATCCCTACCCATTTGTTCTCACTAGCCCACTTCATTTCCCAGGTGTGCTCCCTGGCTCTGGTACTATCCATCTGGGTGGTGCTGAAGCAGGTGCTCTCTCTGCTCCGGGAAGCCATTCCCAGTACAGTCCTCACCCCCTAAGTCTCCCCTCGCTTCCAAAAGTCAGCTGTCTACCGACCTCTGCCACGAAAACTGTCTAATCACGCTTAATATGCAAATCTAAACTCTGCGGTGTCGCATATGGCCCCCTGCCAATAATCCTTTGACCCATCCCACCTCTTGGCCATTTTGTCACCAGAATGCCTTAGGCTCATGTCAGTTGCCTTTTACAGGGTTAATAGCTCACCCTTCAAAATCTGTGTAAATATATGTGATTCATTACATATATTTATGTATGTGTCATTTTTGGGACGAGCATACGTATAATGGAAATGTACACCCACAAGAAGATGTAGCTCCTTGAATATGGTTATTTTCTTTCTCTTGCATCCATTCCTAATCCAGCGTGGCTCCATCACGTGGAATTGCGCCTTTCCTCGGCCATTTCCCCTAAGCTTTGGAAAGACTCATATTTCCTGAAATTTTAATCACCGGCTAGCGGTTTCCTGTTCCCCCCCCTTCCCGCCTCCCTTTACCCCCCCTCAGCCTCCTCCCGCCTGGCTGGCGCCGGATCCGCGAGCAGCAGTGTCCACCTCACGTAGCTGGCCGAGGCGGTATCCAGATTCCGGGGGTCTCGCTCCTTGGCATAGTGGTCGCTTAACTCCAGCGCCTTCCCAGTGCCTCCCAAACCTCTCCTCCTCCTGCCCGGGGCTGTTCTAGGAGGAGCCTAAATGTCCGCTTCCCCAGCTGAAGGGGATTGTGGTGCGTAAACAGGATTAACTCCCTCGCCCCCAGCTGCGCGGATCTGCGCGGCGGCCTGCGGGCCAGAGCGAGCCTTCGGGTGCGTGGAGGGCGCAGCACTGGAGCGGGGGATGGGGAAGCGCGCGGCCTTGGAGCCGTCTCTTGGGCCCGCTTCCTCGCCGAGTGGGGAGGGGGGCCACAGCCTAAGGAGCTGCTCCTCAAAAGCCCGGGCGGACGGCGGCGACGGCGCGGGTTCCTAGCGGCAGCCTCAGCTCCACCACCTCCCTCACCCTCCCCGCGCTTCCTCTCCGCCCCTCGCGCTCCAGCCACTCGGCCGCAGCCGGCGCTGTCCTCCGCCCCCCGGAGCCGCCGCGCCAGACCCTCGCCCAGACATGGGGGACCTGCCGGGCCTCGTGCGCCTCTCCATCGCGCTGCGCATCCAGCCCAATGACGGCCCGGTCTTTTACAAGGTGGACGGGCAGCGCTTCGGCCAGAACCGCACCATCAAGCTGCTCACCGGCTCCTCCTACAAGGTTGAGGTGAAGATTAAGCCCAGCACGCTGCAGGTCGAGTGAGTGCGGGGCGCCTGGTGGCAGCAGGGTCCCCCATGGGGTACAGGCGGAGGACTGAGGCCCCCAGGACAGCCCGAGCCTCTCAAGGGCCTCTGGCCTCGCGCCGCTCCCAGCGGGCCCGGGGGTTGGAGGAAGAGGTCACTCCCTGTTCGCCTTCGTCCCCTTCCTTCCCTTTGGCTTGTATTCCTCCAATCTCGCTTCCCTCCACCCATCGCAGTGACCTCAGTGGGTTCTTTAAAATCAGTGACAAGAAGCCAGGGTTTTTGCTTGTCTATTTCTTATAAATTTGTCCAGCCTTGGGCGCGGAACCGCAGGCGGTCGGGGTGGAGCAGATGGGAGAGGTCCGCAGGGTTCACCCACCGCAATCCCAGCCCTCCTGCGCGCGGTCCAGGCGGCCCACCGGGTCTGCCCGCAAGGCTGAAGGAGGGAGAAAGGAGGAATGAGGTGGAAAGGCAGGGGAGGGGTGGTTACTGGGGCTCCCTGAGGGATGCTCCCCACTCCCTTCGCCATTCAGTGGCTGGGACCCTGGGGTGGAGCAGCAGACACTAGTAAGAGAGCGGCCGCCCCTTCTCTGGCCTAGTTTCACGGTTTTCCATGCCGTATGCTGTTCTTTTTCTCCTGAGTTTTCTGTTCAGGCTGGTGATGGTGCCTGGGATTAGCAACATCCTCACAGCAAGAGGATGTTTTTTGGTTTATCCATGTCAGGGACGATTTCTTGCCAGCGACCGCTGGATAATGCACCCAGTAGACCTCTGGCGGGAAAGTGTGTGGGAGCATGCAGTAGCCTACCGGGAAGAACTGCGGGTGGAGCCCCTTTACCTCTCGTTTCTACCTACCAAAGTCTAGTCTGCGAGAGAAAATAAACCAGCATTTATTGTATCTACTACATATGGTGGGCATTATTGCGGGGGTGGAAGGACTTTGAATTCATCAGATACTACTTATAGCTTACGTTTTAATTCAGTAAACTTGTATTAGCCTTCCAAGGTGCAAGGACCTAGAACCAAATCTGGATGGTTTCTGGTACTCCTGATTCATCTATTTGTCAGCATCCCCCACAGCTCCATGCATCCTTTATTCTCACATTTCCCAGTGTTCTGTGCACCTGGATATAATCCAGGCTTTTCCTTTCCCTTCTTTCCTGCCAACCTTATCCCCGGAGTTATCTGTTAATATATTCCTTTTTTTTTTTTTAGAGTATTCCTCTAGTGTTCAAACTAATCTAAAAGTTAATTTGTTAGGAATAAAACTATTTTTTCTGGTTACATTTTAATGCTATCAAGGATTTCTCAACTCTAATCCTGTGGTGTCAAACCTGAGTATATATCAGAATCACCTGGAGTGCTTGTTAAAACACAGATGCTGGAGCTCTCCTTAGAAGTTCTAGTTTAGTCTATGGTAGGGCCTAAGAATTTGTTTTCTAAGGTCTGCAGGTGATGCTGATACTGCTGGTCCAGGGACTTGGATTTGAGAACCATTATCCTAACACAAAAGAATGATGCCAGTGAGAATTTCTGATGGTGTAGAAGGCTTGAGGTACTGCAAATCATAGGACCCCTGATTGTTGGAACAGGAGAAAAAAAATATTAGAGGACGAGTTCAGTATTCTCAATCCTACCCGCATATTAAGATCACCTAGATAACCTTAAAATAAATGTACCAGTGTCCAAACTACATCCCAGGCCAACTGAATCCTAATGTCTGGGGCTGGGGATAGGTAGGTTTTTAATTCATAAATAGGAGAAGGACTGCCCCCTGAACTTGCAGAACTTTCTCCCGCACCACAATGCCCCCCTTAGTGAAACCCTGTAAGTTTCCTGCCTAGAGTTTTGGTCCAAAACAGGACAGGGTGCCTAGGCTAATTTCAACCGTATGTGGTCAACTCAAGTCTATTGCAGGAATATTTCCATTGGCGGTGTGCTTGTCCCACTGGAACTGAAGTCTAAAGAGCCTGATGGGGACAGAGTTGTTTATACGGGTACGTATGACACAGAAGGTGTGACCCCAACGAAGAGTGGAGAACGGCAACCCATCCAGATCACCATGCCGGTAAGGCTTGCTTGCGGGTATAGGAGTATGGTGCCACGGAAAATGGAAACCACAGAAAAGAAAACAATCACTATCTCTCTCTAAGAAAAGGTGTGTTGGGAGCCAATTACTGTGAAAATTGAGTTGTGGATTTCCTTCAAGTATCTGCTGGAGGGAGAACTACTTAATTAATGCTCTTTTGCATGACACACTGACCCTGTAGATGCTGAAAAGACACCATAAGCAGAAGCAGATGGTTCTGGAAGAGACAGAACCTACATTGCCATTTTCCCAGTTATAGTCTGCTTCAGAACTGGTTTAGATAATTGGCTGCGAAAAGTTTCTGATTCCAAGTAGGCCACAATATTCTGGTTAAGAGAAAGCTGATTCGAATGACACTTTGCTACTTAAAGCTAAACGGAGGAGCCAAAAAAATTGTCATGGGAAAAATACACCTCTTATATAATATCCTATAATACACCTATTTTATATAATATATACCTATTATATATACACCTATATAATATATATACCTATATTATATATACCTATTATATATAATATCTGGTAATCTTATCAGATATCATATATAATAAAATGATATACCCTGGTAATATGGCCCCAAGTAAGAAAAAATTGGTAGAAAGGATAGAGTCAAGATATAGATTTAACTATATGTGCAAACATAATAAATAGGTGATGAAGCAAGCTTGCTAAAGCACAGGAAAAGGAAGGTTCACCTAAACTGCTGCTTGCAAACTGGGCAGCCTTTTCCCTCTGCAAGAACAACCTTCAACTGTCTGCCCTCTAGCTTTATAGGAAGTATCACAAGGGTTCTCAAATATCGGTATGCATGAGAATCTCTTTGGGAGTTTGTTTAAAATTCCAGTCCTAGGTTCCCTCTCCAGTGATCTTAGCTCAGTAGAGCTAGGGTGGGGACAGAGAAACGCTTAGCAAGCATACCAGATCCTGAAGAGGATGGTGTGGGAATGCACTTTGAGAAATGCCTATCTAACCTTTGGAACCTTAAACTGTTCCCAGTCCCCAATACACTTTTTAAAACCACAACAGTCACATAAGGAAATAATCTAGCAGCTCATCCCTTTGCATCCAATGTTTGAACTATTTTTAGAAAGTGCTGTTGTTCTGTCAAAGAACCTTCAACATAGACAAATACAAAAATGAGGGAAATGTATAATTCCTGCAAGAGAGAAGTGTTGTTAACATGTCAATAAATGTTCTTAGAAAGTTGTTTCTATGTCTTTGAATATATATGTGTGAGCCTGGGCAACATAGTGGGACCCTGTCTCTAAAAAAATTTTTTTTAGTTAACCGGGTGTGGTGATACCACACCTGTAGTGCCAGCAACTTGGGAGGCTGAGGCAGGAGGATCACTTGGATCCAGGAGGTTGAGGCTGCAGTGAGCTATGATCACACCACTGCACTCCAGCCTGGGTGACAAGAGTAAGACCCTGTCACTAAATATATATATTTGAGTATCATTCCATATATATACTTTTTTCTACTTGTATACATTTTTTGATGTCAAATATATGCCTATATATATATGGAATGTCATTTTAAAGTCTGTATGGGTATTGTATTTTATGAATGTATCAAATTATCCTCAGTCACTTATTGCTGATTATTTCTGGTTTTTGGTATTATAAAGAAAACCACATTACAAATCACTGAGTACTGTACAATTGTCTAATGTTTTCTTGATTGCTAGAAGAAATGTGCATGTTAAGGCATTTTATAAGACTGCCTCACTGACCTCCAGAAAAGCTAGGCAATTTACACTCCTATCATCTGTATTTAAGTATCCATTTCTCTCTGCACTAGGTATAGTTTGTCATGTTTACATATTTTTAATCTGATTGAAATACTTTAATTTTTACTTACTGTTAATTTGAAATCCTGACATGTTCATTTACTATTTGTATTTACTTCATGGATTATATGTTCATAGTTTTCACCCATTTTTCTGCTTAAGTGTATCTTATTGATTTTTTGAAAAATCTTTATAAATTTAAAATCGTCATTTTTATCACATCTTGAGTGTTCATTTAATATTTTAATTTTTATTTTGTTTACAATATAAAATATAAATTTTGTAGTCAAACATGTTAGCCTTTTCCTTTATTATTTTGCAGTTAAGATCCAGCTTAGAAAGTCTTCCTTGACTCCCAGATTAATTAATTATATATAGACGTATACACAGTGGCATTTGTGTATTTTCATCTGAACTCTTATGGTCTCATTTGTTAAATTTTAGATGAATTACAGATTTAGATATTATTTCAGTTCATACTTTTATATTGGAAAGTATTTGCCCACAATGTCCTAATACAATTACTTAAATAATCTATGCTTCTCCAAAGGTCAGTTTCATAGAAATTTCTTATATTGCAAAAATATTATCTCCTCCTATACTCCCTAATCTATTCCATTGATCTATCTGTTGTTACACCAATACTGCATTGTTTTAGATACACTGTTTTTGTAATATGTATTCATATACTTTGTAACTGACCACCTTACTGAACTTGCTTACTAAAATTTTTCAGCAAATCATCTTGGGTTTTTCATATAGATGGTCAGAATCTGAATATAACTGTCTTTTTTTTTCCTGGTCATATTGCATTGTCTAATGTTTCTAGAATAATGTTGACTGCTGCTAGCAGCCAACTACAGCTAGTAGCAGTAGTTGGAGATAATATATCTTATTTGATATATTTGATGAATTACATAAAGTAATACACTTCCAAATACTAAACCTTATTTTTTACAATAAGCCCTACTTAAACATGTATTATTAATATATTGCTAAATTCTATACACTCTTTTATTTAGAATTTTTAGATTTTTAAAATTTGCTTGCTTTATCAGCAAATATTTGAGGATTTCCTGTATATCAGGGACTCAGGGGGAAGAGTGGTGAACAAAATAGATAACCCGGGTTTCATAGAATTTCTGATCTCGAGGGTGGAAACATACTTTATACACGCTTATCAATGATAAGGTAAATAATTGCTAATATGAAAAGTATAGCGAAAAAGTAGTGCTGTTAGAGTATATACCAAGGGTCTTATCCTAGTCCAAGATTTGCGGGATGGTTTTCTTGAGGAAAAAATGAAGGATGAATAAGAGTTGGGGAAAGAAAGAGCATTTGAGGAAAGAGTAGTTGTAAAAGTCAAGAGCTGGAGACAGCGTATGTGTTCTAATGGATGAGAAGCCCAACATGGCGGGCATAGAGTGAGGCAAAGACAGTATAAGATAAAGCCAGAGAGGTAAGTAGGGGTTAGATGATATAGAACCTTTTTGCCACTGGATTTATCCTAATGACTATAGGAAATCATTGAAGTTTTTGAAATCAGCTTTGAGATATGATTAACATAAAATGCACCAACTTTACAGTTACATAGGTTTTGACAAGTAGATGCTACTATATAATCACCACCCCAATAAAGACAACAGAACACTTCTATTACCCTGAAAATTATTTGCAGTTAATTCCTCCCAACCTAACCTATCCTGAGCTTGCCATCTCAATATGTTAGTTTTAACTATGTAAGAATTTCATGTAAATAGAACAGTGCTGTTTGACTTCTTTCACTTAGTATAATGTTGAGATTCACCTATCTTGCACATATCAGTAGTTGGTTCATTTTATTGCTGGGTAGTATATTATGTTGTGTGGATATACCATAATTTCTCCCTTTACCAATAAATGGACATCTGGGTTGTTTTCAGCTTTTGCTATTATGAGTAAAGCTGCTGTGAACATTTGAGTATAAGTCTCAGTGTGAACATATTTTCATTTCTCTTGAGTAAATACCTAAGAGGACAATTGCTAAATCACATGGTAAGTATGTGTTTATCTGTGTAAGAAATATCCACACTGTTGTACCATTTTGTATATCCACCAGCAGTGTATGAGAATTCTAGTTGCTTTACATACTCAATGTATGTCTTTTTAATTTGGAAATTCCAAAGACATAGAAGACCCAAAACAAACTTGTTTGATCTATATTGTAGTCCTTAAAACAGGTAGCATAAATCTTCTAGCTTTGTTTATTCTAAGTTCTTTCGATTATTCTAGGTCCTTTGTGTTTTATATAGATTTTAGAATGAGCTCGTCAATTCCTCCAAAAATTGGGATATAGAGTTTCCATTAAACCTATAGGTCAACTTAAAGATATTTGACATCTTAATATAGAGTTTTCTATACCATGAACATGAAATATCTCTTAGGTCATCTTTAATTTTCTCCACAATATATTACAGTATTTCCTCTACAGACTTTATACATACTTTGTTAAATTTATTATTTCATATTTTTGAATAATGTAAATGGAATCTTTGCTGGTATATGGAAATAAAATCGATTTTTTTGTATATTGATGTTGAATCCTGAGACTTAGCTAATCTTACTAATCCTAATAGCTGTTTTTGGAGGATCCCTAGGATTTTCTAAATATGCTATCATGTCATCTGTAAATAGTTTCTCTTTTCTTTCCAATCTGTATTCATCTTATTTATGGCCTAATTGCAATGGCTAGGACCTTCGCAGTATGCTGCTAAATAGAAATGGTGAGAGTGGACATTCTTGTCCCTCAGTCTGAGGGAGAAAGCATTCTGGTTTTCAATACAAAATATAGTAGCTGTAAGGGTCTTTATTGTAAATCTTTTTATCAGGTTAAAGAAGTTCTCTTCTATTCCTGGTTTACTGAATTTTTTTAAATCATGAATGTATTATAACATGTTTTCAAATAGTTTTTCTGTATCTTTTGAAATGATCATAAGGTGTTTTATTCTGTTTATGGTAGATTACATTGCTTTTTCAAAGTTAAAATAACCTTGAATTCCCAGGTTAAATACCACTGGTCATGGTTTATTCTCGGTATGTATAACTGGATTTGATTCATTAATATTTTGTTAAGGATTTTTGACATCTATGTTCCGGGGGGGATATTGGTCTATGGTTTGCTTTTCTTATAATGCCTTTGTCTAGTTTTGGGTGTCAGAGTAATGCTGGCTACATAAAATGATTTGGAAAGTGTTCATTCTTCTATTTTCTGGAAGAGTTTATATAGAAATGATATTTTTCTTAATGTCAGAATTCACCAATGAAGGCATAGATTATACTTTATTTGAAGATTTTGTATTACAAATTCAATTTCGTTAATAGATATCGGGCTATTCAGGTTTTATTTCCTGAGTTTTTGTAATTTATCTTTGAAGTCGTTTATTTCAATTAAATTATCAACTTTATTGCCATAAAGTTGTTTATAATCTCCGCCATTCTTCAGTGTCTTAGGATCTCTAATAATGTCTACTCTTTTACTCTTTGATCCTTTTTCTTTTTTTTTTTTTCCTGGAGATGGAGTCTCACTCTGTCTCTCAGGCTGGAGTGCAGTGGTGCAATCTCGGTTTACTGCAACTTCTGCCTCCCAGATTCAAGCAATTCTGCTGCCTCGGCCTCCCAAGTAGCTGGGATTACAGGTGCGCACCACCACACCCAGCTAATTTTTTGTATTTTTAGTAGAGATGGTCTTTTGCCATGTTGGCCAGGCTGGTCTCGAACTCCTGACCTCACAAGATCCGCCCACCTTGCCCTCTCAAAGGGCTCAGATTACAGGTATGAGCTGCCGCGCCCGACCTACTCTTTCACTCTTGTTATTCAAAATTTTTATTTTTTTCCCCTCTGATTAGTCTAGCTAGAGATTTCAGTTTTATTGGCCTTTTCAAAATCCTAGCTTTTTTTTTTCACATGCTTCACTCTGTTTTTCTACTTCATTGTTTTCTAATCCTATATTTATTCCCTTCCCTTGTTTGCTTTGAAATATTTTAACTTAAGTATAATGCATATACAGTAAAATGATCCCTTCATAGAGTTCTGCTTGTCAGTAGTTTGGTTACGATGCATCTTAACTGGTTTTTCCCCCCTTGGGGATCACTGAATTTCTTGAATCTAGAGGTTAATGTTTTCACCAAAATTGGAGTATTATTAACCATTGTTTTGTTAAATACTTTTTTAATACTTCATTCTCTCCTTTCTTTGTAGGACCCCAACTAAACATATGTTGAAAAGCTTGGTATTATCCCATAAGTCTTTGAGGACATGTTCAATTTTCTTTCTTTTTTAAATGGATCTTCAGATTAGATCATTTCTACTGATGTATCCTTAAGTTCACTGATTCTTCTATTTCTAGTCTTGTGCTTATCTTCTAAATTCTATAACATTTTTTAGCTCTAGAATTTTCATTTGTCTTTTTTATAGTTTCAGTTTCTCAAGATTCCTTATGTTGGCTAATTGAGACCATGTTTTCCTTAATTTATCTGAGCACATTTGTAATTGCTGGTTTGAAGTATTTAATAAATCCAACACCTGGCTCTAGTTAGAGTAAATTATTACAGCCTGACTTTTTTTTTTTTGAATATGGGTCACACTTTCATGTTTCATTACATGTCTGGTAATTTTTGGCTACAAACTTAACATTGTGGATAGTTTATTACCAACTCTAGTTTCTGCTTTATTCTTCTGGGTATTACTGGTTTTTTGTATTCTAGCTGGCAGTAAACATTCCTGTACTCAAACTTCAAATTCTGTCTTCCAGCAGTATGCAGCAGCTGATCTCTTTGCTCAGTTTTTATAACTTCCAGTTGCTGCTTTTCTAGCCTGGTCTCCTTTTGTGCCCATGGAGCTTAGCAGTCAGCCAAGGAACTGGAGAGCTTATACTGAGATTTTTGGATATACCCACCCTGAGGTTCCCCTATTTCTCCAGCTGCTCTGTCAATCCAAAACTGTTTTGTTTTATTTGAGATGGAGTTTCACTTTTGTTGCCCAGGCTGGAATGCAGTGGCACGATCTCAGCTCACTGCAGCCTCCACCTCCCAGGTTCAAGCGATTCTCCTGCCTCAGCCGCCAGAGTAGCTGGGACTACAGGCGCGTGCCACCACGCCTGGCTAATTTTTGTATTTTTATTAGAGACAGGGTTTCACCATGTTGGCCACGCTGGTCTCGAACTCCTGACCTCAAGTGATCCACCTGCCTCGGCCTCCCAAAGTGCTGGGATTACAGGAGTGAGCCACCGTGCCTGGCCAATCCAAAACTCTTTACTCTGATACCTACTTCTGAGGTTAGGGAATGTACTCAAAATACATGCATACATACATGCATACATACATACATACATAAATATAAAGCAGCTATTAATCTTAGCACAACTTTATCTTTCAAGGATTGACTTTTTGCTGGTTTGTCTGCTTTTTCAATGGCCCCTGTAGGGTGTCCATGTCCTACTATCCTTCATATGCAGTTAGCTAGGGATTACAGCAGAGTTTATAGTCAGATTTGGGGTTCTATTCCTTCTGCAGATCTCTTTCTTCCAGGATTTTTCTAGGTTATTTCCAGCTTCTCTGCCAGTCCTGATGCTGTCTTCTGCCACTTCCAACAGATAGGGCTGTCATTTTCTCCTGCCAGTCTTTCAAGGGGTTGAGAAGTACCCCTTTCTGGTAATGTGATAAGACAGGCACCTTAAAAGCACTCTAGTGCCAGTGCTTAGATTAGAAGTGGAGACAGAAAAGCAAAGAACAATTAGAAGGCCTTTGCAGTCTTAAATTTTGGTATTAGGGTTAATAGCTTTGCAAAGTGAATTAGGAACTTTTTTATAGTTTATGCTCTGAAACAATTTACATACCATAGGACTTAACTGTTACTTGAAAGTCTGACAGAAATTTCCCATAAAAGTCAGGACCAAAAATAAAGATATTTAGAAGGAATGTCTTGAATTCTCAATTTAGCCCATGACTTTTGCCTTTTGGGGGTTTTATTGAGTGACTATTATGTTTTTCTGAGGAAAACATCCATTTCTACAGAATTTTAAAATGTATTTTTAGACCTCTAGAAATATTAAATGCTACTGATAGACCAGTTAAGCCATCAAAAACAACACCCTTAAACAAGTTTAGAAGCACTTTAACTGAGTTGCACATTGACACTGGGCTTTCAAAGGTTATGAAAGTTTGCTCTAAGAAATAGCTGTGTGTAAAAACAGCTCACAGCTAAATGCCCTAAATGTTTCATGTGGAGTGTTTTCATTTTTATTTTTGTTTTGTTTTGTTACAAATTAGAGCTAGAAAGGCTTTTTAACTTTTTTTTCTTCTGGGAAACAGAATATTTCTCTCCCTTCTAATGATGAGATGATTTAACTCCTTTTTCGGACTGTTTTCTGAAGTCTGGGTCCACCTGAGATATTTCAGTGCTCACTGAAAGGGGTGGGGAGAGGCAGGCATCTCTCTTGTTCATCTAGTCATGTGCTGCCTTATTGGGTAGAAAAAAAAAGTTCTGAAAAACATTAAAATCACTGACAATTGACAATCTGTGTTTTTTTAATTTTTGCACCAGCAACCAGACAGCCCAGCATCAAATCTAAGCTCAAACCAAGCATTATGTTTAATATGCTTATATTTCAGACCATCATTATGTGTGTTTTTTCATTTTATATAAAATGCTAAATACCTTCTTAAATTCTTTGTAAAATGATATAGGTATAAATATATAAATTAAGATTAAATAAGGTGGGAAAGTTAAATTATAAAATCTAAAATTACGGAAAAATCAACATAGACTAGAAAAGTTAACTTGATTTTTAAATAGAAATCATAAAAATAAGAAATTATGTCTCTACACAGTATAAAGTGAGAATAAAACAATAGAAATATGACACTTCTTCAAGAGTCTGATATTTTAAAAATACCAATCTTCAACAGAAATATTGACAAAACATTTTCCAGAAGAATAAATTAAAATGTAGAAATGTGCATTCTTGTAAATGGTAGTGAAAAGTAAACTAGGAAATCTATTTTTTAAAAGTAATTCCCAATGACATCGGTTTTTTTTGTTGTTGTTGTTTTTTTAATAAGAGACAGAATCTCACTCTGTAACCCAGGCTAGAGTGCAGTGGCATGATCATAGCTCATTGTAACCTCAAACTCCTGGGCTCAAGAGACCTTCCTGCCTCAGACTCCTGAATAGCTGGGACTACAGCCACATGCCACCACGCCAAGCCAATTTTTAAATTTTTTGTGGAGATGGAGTCTCACTATGTTGCCCAGGCTCATCTCAAACTCCTGGGCTCAAGCAGTCCTCTCACCTCGGCCTCCCAAAGTGCTGGGATTACAGGGGTGAGCCACCACACCTGGCCCAATGATATCATTTTTCTAAACAATGCCTTCTTTGCTGTTAACATTGTAAAATGGTTTGTATACTTTAAAAGGACCAAAATGGTCATATGTGGGAACAGCCATAAAGATTCATTTCTTTTGACCAAATAATTCCACTCCTATTAAAGTAGACATATATACAAAATTATTTATTAAAGCACTTTTTGTTAGAGGGCAACTGACATATCTAATATCTGGGGAGTAGTCTAATTGTCATGATACATCATGATAAGAGTCCTATGTCATCATTAAAATTGGAACAATGAGGCCAGGCACAGTGACTCACACCTATAATTCCACCACTTTGGGAGGACAAGGCAAGAGGATCGCATGTGGGCAGGAGTTCAAGACTAGCCTGAGCAATATAGCAAAATCCTATTTCTACAAAATAAAAAATGAGCCAGGCGTGGCGACATATGCCTGTAGTCTCAGCTACTCCAGAGACTGAGGTGGGAGGGTTACTCCAGCCCAGGCATTCAAGGCTGCAGTGAGCTATGATCTAACCACTATACTCCAGCCTGGGCCACAGAGTGATCCTGCCTCAACAAACAAGGACAAAATTATAACGATATGTAGTTAGACAATATATACAATCCTATAACATTTTGACAAAATTGTAGCAAAGAATATGTAGTTAGACAATATATACAATTGTATAACATTTTGACAAAATTGTAACAATGAATAGTTTGACAATATATACAATTGTATAACATTTTGACAAAATTGTAACAATGATATGTAGTTAGACAATACATACAATTGTATAACATTTAATGTTAAATAATTGCAACTGTAAAATATGTATATGTGAAGGGGATCTGAAAATCAACTGAATCAAAATGTAAGGATTACTGCCACTTTAAAAATTTGCTTAAATTTATGAATCTTATTTCACTTTTTAAAATCATGCAAATCATCTAAGATGCTGGGACACATTCCTAGCCTTCTCCTCTGTGCCCAACCAAAAAGGAATTCTGCAGGGACTTGAATGGCCTTCTGTCCTGTTTGGTGTGATTGTAAATGACAGTATTCGAGAATCTGACTTTCTTCAAAAAATAACTAATGCAATACCCTTAAGGGTAAGTTTGTAATTTTTTTTTTTTTTTTTGAAATGGAGTCTTGCTCTGTCACCCATGCTGTGGTACAATGGTGCAATCTCGGCTCACTGCAACCTCCACTTCCCAGGTTCAAGTGATTCTCCTGCCTCAGCCTCCCGAGTAGCTGGGATTACAGGCACCCGCCACCACACCCAGCTAAGTTTTGTATTTTCAGTAGAGACAGGGTTTCACCACGTTGGACAGGCTGGTCTCAAACTCCTGACCTCAGGTGATCCTCCCACCTCGGCCTCCCAAAACGCTGGGATTACTGGAGTGAGCCACTGTGCCTGGTCACCATTTGTAATCTTTATACCATGATAGAGCTAAAAGTGGCCTTAGAGATTAGATAGTGGAATACACTTTTCATTGAAAACTCAGGCCCGACAAGTTCAGATATGTCTAGGATCACACAGTTAATTAGAGGTAAACAGTATCCTGATACTCTTTTTTTTCTTTTTTTTTTTTTTTTTTTTTTTTTTGAGATAGGATCTCACTATTACCAGGCTGTTATCTCACTGTTACCCAGGCTGGAGTGCAGCAGCGCAATCATAGCTCACTGCAGCCTTGACCTCCCAGACTCGAGCGGTTCTCCCACCTCAGCCTGCTGAGTAGCTAGGACTACCACTACGTACCACCCACACCCAGCTAATTTTTTTTTTTTTTTTTTTTTTTTTTTGTAGAGGTGAGGTCTCTGCTGCCCAGGCTGCAATGAAGTGGCATGATTCTAGCTCACTGCAGCCTTGACCTCTGGCAAGTGATCCTCCTACCTCAGCCTCTCAAGTAGCTGGGACCAGAGGCATGCACCACCATACCCAGAAAAACTTCTTTATATTTAGTAGAGACAAGGTCTTGCTATGTTGCTCAGTCTGGTCTTGAACTCCTGGCCTCAAGTGGTTCTCCTGTCTCGGCCTCCCAAAGTGCTGGGATGACAGGCATGAGCTACCGTGCCCAGCCTTAATATCTTCTTTATTGCCAGGTGTGTGTGTGTGTTTTTTGTTTTTTGTTTTTGTTTTTGTTTTTTTTTTTTGGAAGAGTCTTTCTCTGATGCCCAGGCTGCAGTGCAGTGGTGCGATCTCGGCTCACTGCAAGCTCTGCCTCCCGGGTTCATGCCATTCTCCTGCCTCAGCCTCCCGAGTAGATGGGACTACAGGTGCTCGCCACCACGCCCAGCTAATTCTTTTGTGTTTTTAGTAGAGACGGGGTTTCACCGTGTTAGCCAGGATGGTCTCAATCTCCTGACCTCGTGAACTGCCCGCCTTGGCCTCCCAAAGTGCTGGGATTACAGGCGTGAGCCACCGCCCCCGGCCTACTTCCCGTTTTAATTCTGACATTTCTGACTTTTCTTAGGCACCCACACTGATGACATTTCCCTTGACGAACTCTGAATAATCCAGGGACTTGCTAATTAATTGATTGGATTTACTTGGACATGTCAAGTTTTCACAATTGTCCATGAGAGTGTGGTGTCTATATATATTTAAATATATATTAAATATATATGTTTTATACACACACACACACACACACACACATTATATATATATATATATTTTTTTGAGACAGAGTTTCACTCTTGTTGCCCAGTCTGGAGTACAATGGCTCAATCTCGGCTCACCGCAACCTCTGCCTCCCGGGTTCAAGCAATTCTCCTGCCTCAGCCTCCCAAGTAGCTGGGATTGCAGGCATGTGCCACCATGCCCGGCTAATTTTGTATTTTTAATAGAAACAGGGTTTCTCCGTGTTTGTCAGGCTGGTCTCAAACTCCGAACCTCAGGTGATCCACACCCCTCGGCTTCGCAAAGTGGTGGGATTATAGGCGTGAGCTGCCGCACCCGGCCCAGTGTCTATATTTTTTAATACATAAGTTTGAAATGTTGGTGACTTTAAAATGTCATTGGATTGTGTTGGCTATCTGAAAGCTTCAAGACTAGAATAAAAATTTGAACTTAATATAGGAGCTGGTGACTTGATCAGAAAACCTATATTTTCAATCATTTTCTTTATTATCAGCCTATTAGAAATAAGATACAAACACGCCTGTAGTCCCAGCTACTTGGGAGGCTGAGGCAGGAGAATGGCATGAACCCGGGAGGCGGAGCTTGCAGTAAGCTGAGATCGCGCCACTGCTCCGGCCTGGGCGACAGAGCGAGACTCCGTCTCAAAAAAAAAAAAAGATACAACCAGATGACCAGTGCTCAAACCAAAACCTATGTGATCATGGTGGGGAACAATCAACTGTCAATCAGCTGCTGCTTCTAGATGTGAAAATTCACATATAGAAACCTAGCCTTTACTGCTGGATTCACGAGTTACAGTTAGGGACCGCAGACCTTTTTCTTAAAACATACCTTCAAATCATCTAGTAACTAAGCTAAGGCTCTCCAACTTTTTTTTTTTTTTTTTTGAGATGGAGTCTCACTCTGTCACCCAGACCAGAGTGCAGTGGCGTGATCTTGGCTCACTGCAAACTCCACCTCCTAGGTTCAAGCAATTCTCCCTGCCTCAGCCTCCTGAGTAGCTGGGATTACAGGCACCCACCACCACACCCATCTAATTTTTTTTTTTTTTTTTTCAAGTAGAGACGGGGTTTTCACCATGTTGGCCAGGCTGGTCTTGAACTCCTGAACTCAGGTTATCTGCCTGCCGCAGCATCCCAAAGTGCTGGGATTACAGGCATGCGCCCCCTGCACCTGGCTGGCTTTTTTGTTTGTTTGTTTGGTTTTGAGACAGTCTCACTCTGTCGCCCAGTCTGGAGTGCAGTGGTGTGATCTTGGCTCACTGCAGCCTCTGCCTCCCAGGTTCAAGCAATTATCATGCCTCAGCCTCCAAGTAGCTGGAATTACAGGCATGCACCACCATACCCAGCTAATTTTTTGTATTTTTAGTAGAGACAGGGTTTCACCATGTTTGCCAAGCTGGTCTCGAACTCCTGACCTCAGGTGATCTGCCTGCCTTGGCTTCCCAAAGTCCTGGGATTACAGGGGTGAGCAACCGCGCCTGGACTCTCCAACCTTTTAATGGATGCCTGGACAGGCAAATAAGACTTATGGTAAGTAATAACATCTTTGTTTTAATGACTAAGTCTGAATCATTTTCACATTAAAACAAAAGAAGACCCTGTGCTTCAGCTATTCAAAAAGATATAGAAATTCTTACTTTACAGATCCAAATAGGAAGAAGTTTTGAATCGAGTGCTTTTGAAACTGTTTGAATTAATCTTCTTTCCTAGTGTTCTGTTTACATCTAAAGCAAAAGAAGTGTGAATCCGACCTGCTAAGACCAGAGGCCCAGAGGGAGCAGTAGTAGCATGAGGAGGTGAACAGGAAATTACAGCTCAGGTCTCCCCAAGCCAGGTCAGCTCCAGAGAGGAGTTGGGGAGGTCTCCTCTCTGCCCTCTGAGTACTTGGAAGAGAGGAAAGAGTCTCATTTATGATGACCTTCTCCACACTTACCCAGTGCTCAGGATATTTTAAGTGAAAGGTAGCTTATTGGCCCTCTAAGACCTCATTAAAATTCTGGCAATTTTAGTATTTGCAGTTCTGCTTTAAGTTAATATTTCCTTTCAACTCTGATGACATATCCTAGCTATTATTGTCTTTTGAGTCTTGCTTAAGAGTCCAAAGTTGATACTAAGTAGTTTAAAATGTTTTTCGGCCGGGCGCGGTGGCTCACGCCTGTAATCCCAGCACTTTGGGAGGCCGAGGCGGGTGGATCACGAGGTCAGGAGATCGAGACCATCCTGGCTAACACAGTGAAACCCCGTCTCTACTAAAAATACAAAAAATTAGCCGGACGAGGTAGCGGGCGCCTGTAGTCCCAGCTACTCGGGAGGCTGAGGCAGGAGAATAGCGTGAACCCCCGGGGGGCGGAGCCTGCAGTGAGCCGAGATCGCGCCACTGCACTCCAGCCTGGGCGACAGGGAGACTCCGTCTGAATAAAAAAAAAAAAAAAAGTTTTTCAAATCATTGAATAAATGATTCTGGGATAACTGGCTATTTGGGGGAAACGTTACTGTTCTTTTCTGATATCACACTTCGAAGTGAACTGGTGAAAAAATCATTGGTAACATGTGTAGTCTCCTAAGCTGTGTTGCCTTGATTTGCCACTGCCCATCGTGACACTGCAGCTACTGTCAATGACATTTCACAGCCCTTTACTGCCTGCTGAAGCTGTGAGTGGCCACTGAAGTCAGGAAATAGTCAAATGCCATCTGACTTAGATTAATGGCAATGATCTTCAGATAATTCTAGAGGCCCTGGTACTGGGAGCTAATAAAGTGATACCCAACTTTATGCCTCTCAAACCCCATTTCACAGAGCAGTGTGACTAATTCCCAGTCAGTCCCTCCAAGGAGAAAGGCCAGATAGAGAGTCTGTCTGCACGAATCATCATCATAATCCCTTTTGTTGGCCCTCTTCACTGGGAGACTGGTGAGAGTTTGGAGGACGAAGGCAGGGAGGTATATGAGGTGGTAATGAGGCTGAGAATGTGTGAGTGGAGGGAAATAGCCTTCCAAATATAGAAGCTGGTTCTCATGACAGCTGTCTGGTCTAGTATTTGGTGAAAGCTGTGACTTTACACAACAAATTATTAGAAATGAGTAAGAGATAATCATAAGATGTAGGAAATTAAGAATAAGCAAAAGATATAAATAGGCAATTTATAAAGAATACAAGTGGCCAATAAATATATGAAAAATGGTTTTATCTCACTATTGGTAAGTAATACAATGTCAACTTTCATGTAAAATTGGTGAAATAATAAAGATAATTGTTCAGGGCTGGCATATTTCTTTATGAAATATGAATTTTATAAGTTAATATTGTATCCTGAAGCCTTGCTAAATTCACTTATTCTACTCGCTATTTGTTAAGGTTGCTTAGTTTTTTTTTTTGTTGTTTTTTTGTTTTTTTTGAGACGGAGTCTCGCTCTGTTACCCAGGCTCTGGAGTGCAGTGGCGCAAACTCGGCTCACTGCAAGCTCCGCCTCCCGGGTTCACGCCATTCTCCTGCCTCAGCCTCCCAAGTAGCTGGGACTACAGGTGCCTGCCACCACGCTGGGCCAATTTTTTTGTATTTTTAGTAGAGACGGGGTTTCACTGTGTTAGCCAGGATGGTCTCGATCTCCTGACCTCTTGATCCACCCGCCTCGGCCTCCCAAAGTGCTGGGATTACAGGCGTGAGCCACCTCACCCGGCGATTGCTTAGTATTTTTAGCGGACACAGTTGTTCACTGGATGGACCGTTTTACTCTCCCCACCGCCCTTTTCTTCCTCTTGCCTTAAGGTACTGGCTAAGACCTGGAATGCAATGCTGAATAGGGGCAGTAAGAACACATATTCTTGCCTTGTTTCCCATCTGACAGGGAAACCACTCGGTCTTTTGCCATTAAGGATAAAGTTAGCTATAGGTTTTTTGTCAGTGCCCCTTAATGAAGTTGAAAAACTTTCCTTTGCTGAGAATAGAATCAATGATGCACTGTCAGGTGCTCTTTCTCCAACTATGGATATAATTATATGGTTTTTCTCCTTTATTCTGTTAATATGGTAGATTTTCAAATGTTGAACCACTTATGAATTCAGAAGATAAATCCCTGTTGGTTTTGATATATTATTCTCAGTATATATTGCTAGATTTGATTTACCAATACTTCAAGCAAATAAAAATTATAAACAAATTTTACATATATGCCCATGAGGAATCTGTCTATAATTTCTCTTGTAATATTTTTGTCAGGAATTAGGGCAATATTGGCTTCATAAAATTATTTGAGAACTGTTCTGTCTGCTGTCTGAAAGAATTTATGTGGAATTGGTGGCTTTTTCCCCTTATATGTCTGAATTTATCAATGCAGCCATTTGGGCCTGAGAGATTTTAAACTAGAAATTCAATTTCCTCATTAGGTAGATGTCAACTCATAGTTTGTGTCTTTCAAGGAAGAACTTGTCCATTTTGTTGAAATTATTAGTATAAGGTTTTCCTAATTTAAGGTCTATAGGATCCATGGTGATGTCCTCTTTTTCATTCCTAATATTTGTATTTTTTCTTACTCAGTTTTGTTAGGGTTTTATCAATTTTAAAGATATTTTCAAAAAAACTAGATTTTAGTTTCATTGTTTTCTCTATAGTCTTTCTTTTCTAATTCATTGATTTCTGCTGTTTCTTTTTTCTTTTTTCTTTTTTTCTTTTTTTGAGGCAGAGTCTTGCTCTGATGCCCAGGCTGGAGTGCAATGGTGTGATCTGAAATCACTGCAACCTCCGTCTTCCAGGTTCAAGCGATTCTCCTGCCTCAGCCTCCGGAGTAGCTGGGATTACAGGCACCCACCACCACGCCCGGCTAATTTTTGTATTTTTACTAGAGATGGGGTTTCACCATCTCGGCCAGGCTGGTCTTGAACTCCTGACCTTGTGATCCACCTGCCTTGGCCTCCCAAAATGCTGGGATTGCCAGCATGAGCCACTGCACCCGGCCTCTTTATTTCCTTTCTTTGTCTTATCACTATATGGTCACCAGACTGGCTAAAATTGAAAGGACTGGCAGTGCCAAGTATTGGAGAGGATATAGAGCAATTGAAATTCTCATTGCTGGTGAGACTATAACATGGGCACAATCACTTAGGAAAAGTTTAACAGTTGCTTATAAAGACAAATGTACTTTATAAGACCTAGAACTTTTAGTCCTATTTAGTGAAGAGAAATGGGAAACATTTACTAATAAAACCTCAAACAATTCAGGAATAGAAAGGCTTGAAATTCAGTGGAAATTGATAGGTCACACCACACTAAAAGTCACAGATGCATATTTATACTGAATTTGTTTACTAATAAAGTAACATCATGTTTCAATGAATAAGATTGTTCTGTCCTCCCAAGCCAATGGATTTCTACGTGATCTTGATTAATTTCATGTCTGCAGTAGAAGTAGGTGGCATGGTGAATAGAAAGAAGTACACTGGAGATTCTATGCCAGTGGGTTGTAAGACCACCAAAATTGTTTAAAACAAGCTCTTCAGATTCCTCATTTGTTATTGAGGACAAGAGATGAGTCTCCTCTCCTTGGAATCAGATGTGTTCTCTTCCACATTAGTTGTGAAGTAAAAAGTGGACCAGGCTTGCAACTCGTAAGAACACTACAGCAAATAAAATGTCCAGGTAGAGTGTTGTCTCCGCTGGGGCTGCTAAAACAAAATGCCATAGATTGGATGGATGAAACAACAAACATCTATTTCTCAGAGTTCTGGAAGCTGGGAAGACCAAAAATCAAGGCAGTAGTCTGGTGAGGACCCTCTTTTTGGTCCATAGACACTTTCTTGATGTATCCTCATACGGCAGAAGAAGAGATCATCTTTCTCATGTACCTTATGAGGGCACTGAACCCATTCATGTGGGCTCCACCCTCATGACCCTCATACTTCCCAAAGGCCCTGCCTCCAAATACCATTACAGTTAGGATTTAGGCTTCACCATATGAATTGGGGTTGGAGGAGGGCATAAACATTCAGTCCATAGCAATGCCCTAAAGCATTCTACCTGTGACAATTCATGTAATTTCTCATTCAGGGAGAAAAATAACTGTCCACTATAACCATTTATATCAGCAGTTTTGTACAGTGATAAATAGCTCCTAAGCTAGGAATTAGGAGACCTAGGTTTTTGTCCTGCTCCCTATCATTGGCTGGCTTTGGAGTCTAGACTGAGGGCAAATCATCTAACCTCTCTGAATCTTAGTTTTTTTGTCCATAAACTGGAGATAATAAAACCAGGCACAAGACTAAAGTGGAATGATGTATGTGAAAGTATCACATAAAATAGGGTGCTACACAAATATACAGAATTATACCTGTGCATAAATTGTACCACCCAGGAGCCTGCCTGGGTACATTCTCCTTAGAAGGGACAGATGGGCGGGGAGGGAGTGAAGAGCCTGTATAGTTGTTCCTGTTCTTTAAGAAGGATGTCAGCTTTCAAGACCCCATCTGTTTCTAGCCAGACAAGAAGAAATTCTGAGCTAGGTAGTAAGAGGCCCAGGAAATAGAGCTCCAAAAGAAAGAATAGGAAGACGGCTAATGAGAAGTATAAACAGCTAAGGCATCGGGGAGAGGAAGACATATGCATAGTTACCAGCAGTTACATTTACTTCAACGTGACCTTAGGTCCCACATTAATAAACCAAATTTGAAATATTAATATGAACACTTAAATATATCTTTAGCTATGACTGTTGCTATTGGCAGATTTTAACTTTGGTCTCCTTTGTTACTGAGAATTCTTAGATTGAGACTTTTGAAAATTTTTTTAGACATAAGCCTTATGTTTTTCTTGTCTGGTTGTAATCAGCTTGGTGGGCTTTTTATTTTTATAACCAACTTTTATTTCAAAAAATAAAAATCTCAGTGTTGTTTCTCTGTTACCTAGCATGATTTTAAGCTGCTTCCTTCAAAATATTAGCTGGCATTTGAAAAGTATTATAAAATATTTTTAGTATAAAGTTTATATTTCAGTGTATATTTTATTACAAAATATTTTTATAATTTGGAATTAAAATGTTAATTGAATTGTAAAATTCAGTTGCATTTAAAGTGTGCAATGCCTTGTGCTGGTCAAAAATAATCAATACTAAATCCTCTTTAAAAGTCTTGGTAAATTATAAAATGAGATTTTGATTTATACATACCACCACTAACCTATTGTGAACAAAGTCATAATTTCATTAGAATGTACATATTTTTAATAGAATTTATAAAATCCCTTAGGCTTGCAGGCTGTATATATTATTGTAAGATGATAAATCCATTTCACCATTTAAAAAATTTCTGATTTTAAAAGTAACATTTATTGTAGAAAAAATCTGAGTAAAGATAGAAAAATTCAATTTCTTTACTTAGAAGGTAATTTTCATTTTTCTATACATCTTATTTTACATATTTGAGCTCATAATGTATATAAACCATTCCAATTCATCTTCCTTTAAACATTGTTCTAAGCATTTCCTTGAATCATCGACAACCCTAAATTCCTAATTGCTCTGTAAGTTGATCATATGGATATGCCACCATTTTCATATTTTCCTAATGTTGGATGCTTAGATTGTTTCTGGCACTCAGAAATTGTCACTAAGTTGTTAGAGGAATAGTATCTCTTTAAAAGTTTATATTTCTTTAATTACTAATTACATTTGAATGTTTTTGCAGGTGTTAGTCATTTTTTCCTTTTTTTTTTTTTTTTTTTTTTGAGACAGTGTCTTGCCCTGTTGCCCAGGCTAAAATGCAGTGGCAAGATCTCAGCTCACTGCAACCTCTGCCTCCTGAGCTCAAGCGATCCTTTCACCTCAGCCTCCTGAGTATCTGGGACTACAGACACACACTCCCATGCCCAGCTAATGTTTTTAATTTTTTGTAGTGACAGGGTTTCACCATGTTGTCTAAGCTGGTCTTAAACTCCTGGGTTCAAGTGGTACTGCTATGTTGGCCTCCCAAAGTGCTGGCATTACAGGCATGAGCCACTGCGCCCAGCCTATGGTTTTTGCTTTGCTTTGTTTTGTTTTTAATGAACCATTCCAATTTTTTATTCCAATGTTCCTCATAGTACTTACTAATAATGCATATGGTCCTTTATATTAAGGATAATGACTATTTGGTAATACTTTTGGGAAATACAGTTTTGGTTTAATTTTTTTTCTGGTAAAGTAATCGTTAAATTTTGAAAATACAAATAAGAATATAGAAGAAAATCTGCTAGGTGCAGTGGTTCATGCCTG
The DNA here is from genome assembly GCF_028858775.2 of Pan troglodytes. Classification (NCBI taxonomy): domain Eukaryota; kingdom Metazoa; phylum Chordata; class Mammalia; order Primates; family Hominidae; genus Pan; species Pan troglodytes. The sequence goes on from NC_072410.2 coordinate 54,439,182, forward strand.
TAATCCCAGCGCTTTGAGAGGCCGAGGCTGGTGGATCACTTGAAGTCAGGAGTTCAAGACCAGCCTGGGCAACATGGTTAAACCGCGTCTCTGCTAAAAAATATAGAAGTCGGGCCGGGTGTGGTGGCTCACGGCAGCACTTTGGGAGGCCGAGGTGGGTGGATCACGAGGTCAGGAGTTCGAGACCAGACTGGCCAACATGGTGAAACCCCGTCTCTACTAAAAATACAAAAAAAATTAGCCAGGCGTAGTGGCACACACCTGTAATCCCAGCTACTCAGGAGGCTGAGGCAGGAGAATTGCTTGAACCCGGGCAGCAGAGGTTGCAGTGAGCCGAGATCGTGCTGCTGCACTCCAACCTTGGGCGACAGAGCTAGACTCCATCTCAAAAATATAATAAAAATTAAAAAAAGAACATAGGAGAAAATAAAACAGTCCATCAGGATTTCTAACATTAAATACACACACACACACACACACACACACACACACATATATATACACATACATTTTTTTTTTGAGACAGGGTCTTTATTGCCCAGGCTGGAATGCAGTAGCATGATTATAGCTCACTGCAGCCTCAAACTCCTGGGCTCAAGCAATCCTCCTATCTCACCACACCCAGCTAATTTTCAAACATTTTTTGTAGAGGCAGGGTCTCACTATGTTGCCCAGGCTAGTCTCAAACTCCTGGTCTCAAGCGATCCTCTCATCTTGGCCTTCCAAAGTGCTGGAATTACAGGTGTGAGCTGCTGCACCTAGCCAAGTTTAATTTTAACTGAATTAATACTTCATGTTCTTCATGGTATTCTGCTTAGTTCATGTAACAATATAAAATAAAAACTGTTAAATACTTTACATTTAAAAATATTACATGGTATTCCATTATATAGATATGCCACAAATAGTGCCTTAAAGATGGATCTTTAGTGTTGCATTGTTTACTACTCTAAACTTTGTGATGTTCTTAAGATAAATTATAAATGGAATTGCTGGGCCTGAATGTACTCACACCTTTAACTTCATGCAAATGATCCTTCCAAAAGGCTAATTCAATTCCCATTAGCAGCATTTAGAATACCTGTTTTCTTATAGCTCACTAAAAATGGATATTTCTATTTTTCTTAACTTTGAGGTATAGTTTACATGTAATAAATGGACTCATCTTAAGCATACAGTTCAATTAGTTTTGACCAACATATATGTACAGCCATGTAACCACCATCCCAATCAAGATACAGAATGCTTCCATCACCCCTAAAAAGTTCCCTCTTGCACATTTGCATCAGTTCCCCTTCTCACCCCAGGCTCTAGATAACCACAGATGTTTCCTGTCAGTGTAGGTTACATTCTGTCACTATGTAGATGGATTCATACAGCATGTATTTTGGGGGCCTAGATTATTTTGCTTAGCATGTCTTTGAGATCCATCCCTGTTGCTGCTTGAATCAGCATGTCTTCCTTTATTGTTCAGCAAAAGGCCATTTTATAAATATACCAAACTTGCTTATCAACATGTGAATAAACATTTGGGTCAATTCCAACCTGGGGCTATTGTGAATAAAGCTGCTGTATGCTTATATAGGTCTTTAAGCCATGACTCTCTAAAAAGAGGTAATCCACTTTCATACCTGGGAGGTCTGTGGACTCTAGGTATATCATCCACTATTTCAAATCAAGCAAATTTCCCAAAGGAAAGCCTAGATCTTGTTTTGGGATCAAATTAGCAGGATGAGGCAATGGTGCAAGATATAATTTTGAGAGCATCTTGGAAAGCTATCTGGAAAGCACCTGATCACCCTCCTCCTGTATCAGCAAGAAGCATAAGACTCCTAATGCTCACTGCCTTCCTCTGTCCACGTCTTCTGGCTCCAGACAAGTCTAAGAATCCTGCCAAGTCAGTCCCTGTCCCCTCCCATGACAGGGGAGGGTCAGAGGAGAAAATAACGACAGGCATCATGCAGTTTAATGCCAGATCCCCTAAATAGCTCCAGAAGGCAGTAGCAGGGTCAGGCTACCCCACAGGCCACTTGAGCATCTGCCCAGTGGCCTCCAGGGTATTCCATGTATTCTTCTCAGCTGCAAGAGAAATGTGTACTTTATACCTCAGGAGAGTTCTGTGCAGTGATTTACAGGGCCTACCTTCTGGAAGTAGAATGCTAACTTCTTAAGAGCAACAATCCTGCCTTATACGAATTTTTATACATGCAAGGTACATAGCAGATACTCAAATATGGTTCTGGGTAATGTATAATCTAAGCCCAAGATGTAGGCATGGACTCCTGACTTATAAGTATTCAATGTTTAATAGTTAAAATACGGCCTTTAACACTTCCAATGAAATATTTTCGGTTATCACTTTGAATGAAATATTTTTCTTTGGAATTGAAACTAATGATGGAAATTATATCTTATGTAGATGTATTGTAGATAGGTTGTTTTGTACCATTGTATTTTGAGAAAAGCCAGTAAACTTTATTCCTTCTCTTCCCTTCGCCATTCCCCTTCTGTAGCAGGGACCATTTGGGGGATGAACATGGGGGTTTGTTTTAGAGACAGAATCTTGCTTTGTTGTTCAGGCTATTCTGGAACCCCTGGCTTCAAGCTAGCATCCTGCCTCAGCCTGGGATTACAGGCGTGAACCACTGCACCTGGCCAGCAGGGGCCATTTTAGAGTAAGCTTTAAAATTCTAAGTTTTCAAAAAATTAAACTTGAAAAACAAGATAAACTTTGCAGTTATTTTTATTAAAAGCAATATGATAGCGAGTGGCACGTTTGCAATGGGAATCAGATTTTATAGAGAAGAATGGTTTACAGACAGCTTTTTAGGAAAATATCTCCCATCATAAAGGAGGGAGCTAGACCACTAAAGGAAAGCCTTCCGAGCCTTGCAGACCAAGAGAATCTGGACTGGGTCTGCTTGATTATCCAGGAGCTACATCACTAATGTTAGCTCTCATCTATTGCTCGTGGCAGAATGAGGTTTTTTATCAGGCATGTTTCTCTTCCCTCAGTTCACAGACATTGGGACCTTCGAGACAGTGTGGCAAGTCAAGTTCTACAATTACCACAAGCGGGATCACTGCCAGTGGGGAAGCCCCTTCTCTGTCATTGAGTATGAATGCAAGCCCAACGAGACACGCAGTCTGATGTGGGTGAACAAGGAGTCCTTCCTCTGAAAGTGGCTCTTTCTGATGCTACTGGACAATCTTTTCAGAAATCTACTTTTAGATAAACCAGCGCAGGCCTTAAACAAGGCATGCCACACCATTGCTGTTCCCCATCTGGTACTAATGACCTACTAGCCCTGGTTATTTTGAAAGTGTAATTCCCCTCTGACACAATATCCCTCACATACAAGATGGTGATGTACCACTCCCGAGAATATTCCCATCTGTATTTTGTGCTGATGTTCCTGCATCCAGTTGTTCTCGGTCATACTTTTGACCACTTGTGACTGGAGTTCAGTGGCCCTGGCAGGCTTGTCCTGCTCTTGACCATTCCACTGACTAACTTTGGTGTTTTGTTTCCAAGTTAAGTGATTCCTCCTTTTTTTTGTTCAATGTTAAATTTAAAAATAACAATGTGTATGGGTCCTCCCATGTGTAATATGGTAACATGTAACTTGCAGTGTTTGCCAGCTTTCAAAGCAGGCCTTGTGAAAATGTAATACAAACAGCAGTGAATGGGACTCAAATGTTGTGCTTCCTATAAACAGCTCCGCTCTTTCAGGGAAGGATGGTAACAAACTAGAAGGACAAATATGTACGTATTTATAACGTATTAAAACTCTTTTAAGTAGCTTAAGGTATTGTGCAATGGCCTAGCCTAGTAGAAATGGGGGAAAAGCATTGCTGTGGACCATTGTTAAAGTGACAGGAGTTGTAGGGTTACCCCTTTGACAAGCTTCCATAGTCTTCAGACACGCACATTGATGGCATCCCTACAGTCTTCTTCACTTGAACTTTGTAAAACTGCATATGGACCTGTAATCAACTTTTGATATTTCTTAATAAAGGCGTTGAAAATCATGCCCTGACTTGCATTCTTAATTTGGGCAATAATTATATAGCAGGTGAATCCCTGCTCTAGGCCAGCTTTACTCAGGCCTGTATGCTACAGGATGAGGGGGATGTATCCGGAGTAGAATTAGCACACCTATTCATGAATCAAGCCTGACCTTTTAGCAGGATTGCTCCAGCCAAGTTTAACAGGGCTAGCACAGGCCCAGGTGCTTGGCGGGCAATCAAAAAATGCTTGTACCTATCTCGCTCCATTACTCTTTCTGTGGTGACCCCTCCCCAGTTGGTGAGCTATGTGGCTCAGCAGCAGGAGAGCAATGGTGCTATAATAGTGTGTGTACATCATGGTTGAGGCCTCCTTGCCTACTTCCAGCACCTTGCACAAAGCCCATATACCATACAGTTTAAGGATAAATTCCATAAGAAGGAAGTAAACTTCCTCTTGAAAAGTAACATGCTATTTTCCAATAATGTAATATTTACTTGGGCAGCACAAATCCTATTGTATTGGAAAAAGTTGGTTGGGGATTGTTTGTTTTTGCTACCTGTAAACCCTTCTTATAAGAAAATGCAAGCTACTGGGAGTATTTTAAAAAGTTGATTCATTGTAGAACTGAATTTGAAAGGCTGGCACTCAACACCTTTTCTACCTCCAAATCGCTTACCTGCAGTGATGCTGTACAGCCACCAGGGAACAGCAATGCCTTGCCTTTGGGGATCATAAATGATGTTAAAGGAGTGTAACATGTTTCTCAATAAGCTTGTGTTTTTTGTTTGTTTTTTTGTTTGTTTTTAAAGTCTTCATTACAATTGCTAAAACATAAGTACTAACCCATTCCTAATCACTATTTTTTAAAACCAACACTCAATTATTTGAACAGACATTGAGATATTTAAAACAATGGATTTACTACAGAGGTTTTTCTTCCAGAATATCCAATAGAAATGCAGAGTGAATAAAAGATTTAAAATAAAAAGTGGGAACTACACATTTTAATTTAATATTTACTAATTTGATTAGTAAATATTTTCACTGGTGAAACAGGTTTTCAAGCCAGTGACTAGAGCTTGAGTATTTGTGTTGAGGGTGGAGACATTATCATGACTTTTGCAATAATCCACTCTTTTTTTTTTTTTTTTTTTTTTTGAGATGGAGTCTCACTCTGTCACCCAGACTGGAGTGCAGTGGCATGATCTTGTCTCACTGCAACCTCCACCTCCCAGGTTCAAGCAATTCTCCTGCCTCAGCCTCCTGAGTAGCTGGGATTACGGGCGTGCACTACCACGCTCAGCTAATTTTTATATTTTTAGTAGAGATGGGGTTTCACCATGTTGGTCAAGCTGTTCTCAAACTCCTGACCTCGTGATCTACCTGCCTTGGTCTCCCAAAGGGCTGGGATTACAGGCGTGAGCCACTACGCTGGGCCCATACTTTTTTTTTTTTTTTTAACTAAAGGCTTTATTTAGAGTTTGAAATGAGTCAAAGCAGACTTGGAGGAAACATGTCCTGGGATAGCTGCGCTGTTATCACTGTCCCACAAACGAGCCAGAAGATGAGCCCTGGCAGAGCACCTGGAGCGTGGGAGTCCTGCTCACATCCTGGATGGTCACCACACCTTTCTCTGCCTCAGTTTGCTTATCTCTAAAATGAAGGGTTAGACTAGTAGAATTCTGAAGCCTTTTAAGAGTTATGGTTTGTTCCTCTATTTTATACTCCTTTAAAAAAAAAAAAGGGAAAGTGTGTGTGCATATCTGTGTATGTCGTATGTGTATGTGTTTCCTTAGGGCCAGAAGTAAGGTTGAATCAAGGGAGGTGGGGTGGAGATGGAGATGAAGTAACAGAAAAACTTAACAGCTAATCTGCACGTTAAGTGATCTCTCCTGGCATATACTGTTCTACTTATGATTGGGCTCCAGCCCAGTCTCTGGCTACTTCTCACATAGCTCTCCTCCTACTCCAAAATTTGAGTGCTCAGCTATATCGAGCTGCTGAGTTGTAACTTTGCCCCTCAGCCATCTGGAAGGGCTATTTTTATACAAGTTGTAGCCACGTCTCTCTACCTCCAAGCATCAGATGGCTACCCAGAAGCTTGAGGAACTAGGCCATCCTTCCAATTATGATGATGACTAAAACACTTTTGAACAGGTGGAAGAATAGAAATGCCTTGAGTTTATATTTTGTGACACCTCGCTTACTGAGAAGTCACTTATCCAGCCATCTAAACTATCTGGATCACAGTTAAGAACAGAAAACATGCCAAAAAATAAAGATCCCTGTCACAGATGTCACAAAGTCCATTCACTAAAGGCTTGGGGCTTCTCTCAAGGCCTCTTGACTCCTATTTTAGACACAATTCTAACATGTGGGGTGATCTGGTTTCTGACTCTTATGAAATTGGAAGTAGAACATGAAAGGGAAGAAGACAATTTGTAGAGGTAGATATACTGAAAATATTCCTTTTTTTTCAGAGAGGACAGAGAAAACTATAAAAGCAGACAAAGTAAGTCAAAAGAACAGTAGATGGGAACAACTGTATCCTGTAGGTACATAAATAATCCTGTATTAAACCACAGTAGTTTCTGTATATATCAAATAAAAATTGATAAGCCTAATGATATTCCTGATTCACTTAGAAAGAGGGCCCATTATCATCAGTAATGTATCATGGTTCAGTGTTTAAAAGCTCAGATTCTCCGCCAAGCGCAGTGGCTCACGCCTGTAATCCCAGCACTTTGGGAAGCTGAAGTGGGTAGATCACTTGAGGTCAGGAGTTCAAGACCAGCCTGGCCAACATGGCAAAACCCTGTCTCTACTAAAAATGTAAAATTTACCCAGCATGGTGGTGCACGCCTGTAATCCCAGCTACTTGGGAGGCTGAGGAAGGAGAATCACTTGAAACCAGGAGGAGGAGGTTGCAGTGAGCCGGGATCATGCCACCGCACTCCAGCCTGGGCTTCAGAGGAGACTCCGTCTCAAAAAAAAAAAAAAAAAAAAGTTCAGATTCTGGGCAAAAATACCTCAATTTAAATCCCAGCTCAGCTGTTTATTAGCTGTGTGGTCTTAGGCAAGTCACTTAATACCTCTGTGCCTCAATTTTCTCATTTGGAAAATGGAGATAATAGTATTTACCTTGCAGAATGGTTATGAGGATTAAATAAGTTAATGTGCATTAAACTTTCAGAACAGTTCCTGGCACATAACATCATTATTTGGTATATTTCATTAAAAAAGAAAGGGAGCCTGGGCACGTTGGCTCATGCCTGTAATCCCAGCACTTTGGGGGGCCAATGCAGGTGGCTCGCTTGAGCCCAGGAGTTTGAGACCAGCCTAGGCAACATGGCCAAACCATATCTCTATGAAAAACACAAAAATTAGCTGGGTGTGGTGGTGTGCAACTGTGGTCCCAGCTACTCAGGAGACTGAGGTGGAAGGATCTCTTGAGCCCTGAAAGTGGAGGTTGCAGTGAGCTGAGATCCTGCCACTACACTCCAGCCTGGGTGACACAGCAAGACTCTGTCTCAAAAAAAAAGAAAAAGAAAAAGAAAAAGAAAAGGAGCGATACATTTTCAAACAAAATTATTTAAAATGCCAAGAGAAAAACTAAAGGAGTTTAAAAAATAAAACTTATTTTCCTAAAATATTCCATAAATGGATTTCAGATAATGGCCAAATGTTATACTCTATTTTGATGCTTGGAAAGGTAAAATTTTTAAGTATTTAAAAATAGTTTAAAATAGCATATTTTAAGATATGCTAGAAAGACTTTTTCCACAAACAGCCATCTTAAGTTTCCTATATAAAGACATAGTTTTGAAGAATATACAAACATCAGGACAGAATCAGAAAACTTAAGATTTTCTGATTAAAAAGTCAAGGTCAAGAATGATGTCAATTTCTTTTGTCATTTCTTTTAATCCTCTTAACCGCCCTGTGAGGTAGGCAGGATGTGTCATGTCTCCATTTTACAGAGGAAAAATGTCTCAGAGATTCAAAAATAAGGCTCAAATTTAAACAGCTCATTTTATAAGAAGCTACTTTATTTGATCTTTAGTTTTCATATTTATGAAATGGTGATAATAACATTCACTTCACAACATGTGTTAGGATTAAATGATATATCATACGTAAAGCTCCTTGTTTTTCTTCTCCCCATCACTGTTCTCTTGACAAATGTATTTCATTTAAAATCACCTCATTACCTGCCCACTCTCCTGCAGTGTTTGTTTTTATAACCTGGTAGTTTTGCCTTAATTTGTTTGCAGCCTAGCAGGTAACTTGTTTTCCCAAAGAAAGTTTCTGTGGATATATTAATTGTTGCCAACAATTGTTGCCAACAAACAGAAGTATTCAGTTGCTAGAAACTCATTTGCCTATAGTTCTCTTTATAGCAAATTACTTGCATATAATCTTTTCTCTTTGAAGCCATGTTAACTACTATTAGAGCACTAGGTAAGACTAAAATTTTTCCTTAACAAGTAGGGTATTTCATTTCCCACTTGCTAACAAATGAAAAATACAGTATTTTTGGCCCTACGCTAGTACTTTAACAGTAATCCTGACAGGCATTCTAGTCTCTGGTCATAGTGAATTTCTTATTCTCCTGCAGATCTACCAAGTCCAAAGCAGTTTCCTTGCCACTGCACAGCCTGTTCCCTCTGCTTGGAACGCCCTACTCCATTTCCTACCTTGCAAATGCCTTCAAGTGCCAGCTTAAATGTCACTATGAAGTCTTTCCTGACTCCTCTAAAACGTTGAGTCAAGAAAAATATTGAAATATTGTTTACTCAGATATTTTATTATCCTATTTCTGAAAAGCTTTACCACCCTCAACCTAACTTCTGCTTTTCTTAAGATCTCTGGACAGCTTCCACATCTTCTTACTGACTCAGGGAAAATGAGCTGACTCAACAAAAAGGTGATGAGATTCTAGAAAGAGCTGGCTGGCTGGCTGGCTGGTCGGCCGGCTGCAAACCAGCCAGCAAGAAGTTTGCAATCTGTTAGCCTTTACGGGGTTAGTTCTCCTGCTCCCTTTAAAGGAGACTAAAAGAAGGAAAGTGGATGAGAAAGAAAAAAGTTTCTGAATTCTTTTACTGACGTTGCTTCCCGTGAATTTGCCTTGTCACATTCGTATTATTAATGATAGTCCTAAGGTATGTTATTCTTTGAAGTTTATGAAGTTGTTTATTTTCATCAGGGTAATCACTTGTGCTGCTTACCAAATGTTTCCAGCCCTCCCCCGTCGAGGCACATGATAGGATCTGACCTCCATGGCCTGGGCTAAGGCCATGTGCTGGTAGCTCTGGCCAATGAGTTGTAAGCAGAAGTGACACATGTCACTTCAGGCTGAAATTATCCAACAGTCTGTGCAATGCCAACAGAACTCTCTTTCCCTTTGCCATGGCAAATAGCCACTTTCAAGATGATTGATCACCTTAGGTCCTGGAGTGAGAAGATACGGCATGGAACCCTAGCCACCTTTTGTTGGACCCATAGCATAAGTGAGAAATAAACTTTTCTCCCAATATTTTATCGTGAAAAATGTTGAAATGTATAGAAAAGTTGAAAGACTTGCATAACACACATTCCCATATCTATCACCTGGATTTCACAGTTAACATTTTGCTATATTTGCTTTATCCCTTATCTGTCCTTTATGTTGTATCAATCTGCTTTTTTTGGGGTGGAGAGATGAACAAGAAACTATTCTATAAACCATCACTAAGATTCTGGGGTTGTTCATTACTTCAGCATAACCTTGCCTTTCCTGATCCACATCTGGGGAATCCAGACCACCTACTCTCCTTTTCTGCTGAAGACAGTAAAGTAAAACTTCTCCAAAAAGAAAAAAGTAATGGTCTGAAGTTGGTTCTAAGAAATCATTTCCTGCCAGAGAAAGTTAGAAGTCACAATGTGGATTAGGAGAAGGATTAAACCATCTTTTTTTCCTTCCATGGTCTTAAAAAATAAGATAAATTATGACTGACCTAGTTTTGATAAGGCTGTATTTGGAGGTAGAGAGATGAATTAAATGAGGAAAGGAAAGACAAAATTAGCATTCATTGACTATCTTTTGTATGGCAGACATTTTATATATATGATCTCATTTAATTTTCAAAATCACCCTGAAGAGTACATATGATTTCCATTTTTAAAATGAGGCTATTAAGCTCAGAGAGGTTAGGCTACCTGCCCAAGGTCATATAGCTATTGTGAGTAGAGGAGACAGAATGAAAATCCAAATCAGTATGACTTCAACACGCTTACCCTCATCTAGAAGTTTATAGACCCTTGGCCTCTGACAGCCAAGGGTATTTCCTCCCACTGAAATGACCATCCCAAGGGGGACCATGGCCCAAGAGGTAACAATGGTGTTAGTGGCAACCTCCCTTCATGCTTGAAGCAGAATTTGAAATGTCCAAATTATTTGACAAAAATATTTTTTGAATGTTCAGAAAAGTTCAACAAGCCCACTAAACAAAGGAGCATTGTGAATTTCCCAAAACTGAAACAGCTGATTTTTCCTTTACCTTTATCAGATAGTCACTTTCTTTGACAAAACATATATTTTAAAATACTAATGTTGTTTTTTCCAACTCAAAACCCAGTTGGAATCTTGATCTTTTCCCAGTTTATTTTTTATGCCTGTGTTTGGTGTGAAGTAGATCTATATAATGTGTATATGAGTGTGTGTGTGTGTGTGTGTGTGTGTGTGTGTTCGTAAGGTCCTTAATTTCCCCAAATCTAGATGGTTACACTTTGAAATGTAATTCATATGGCCACACTGAGAGTCTATTTTCAGAATTTTCATGGCTACAAGCTAATGATTTTGGATTCCTATTGTTAGTCGAAAAATAATGGGTATGGTAGACATAACTTTAAATCATCAGGCTTCCACTCAGAGAGTTTATTGTGGGCTAGATAGCTACTGCTTGACAGGGTAGGAGGGGATAGCTAACCAAATTTGCCTGAAAAGACAACGTAAGTACCTATATAGGTAATGGGAATTTGTCCTCACCCTATAGAAATAATCTAACCCTGAATGACAAGTTTCTTCAAATAATTGAACACAGACTATCTTTAACTTTTCTATAGCATTTCACCTTTCCCTGGAGATTTTTATAAGATTAAAGCCTTAAAATAAAGCTTGGATACACTCAAAAAGGTAGCAGGAGGGAGCTTTCTGGGGCGATGGAACTGTTCTGTATCCTGATAGCGGCAGTGGTTGAATGAATCTATACATGTATTAAAACTCATATGGCTGTACACACACGTGCACATGCACACACATGCACACATACCTCTGGTGGACATCTGCTGCCTAAAGGTTCTGCCTTTCTTTCTTTTCTTTTCTTTTCTTTTCTTTTTTTTTTTTTTGAGACAGGGTCTTGCTCTGTAACAGCCCATGCTGGAGTGCAGTGGTGCGATGTTGGCTCACTGCAGCCTCAACCTCCCAGTCTCAAGTGATCCTCTCACCTCAGCCTCCCAAGTATTTGGGACCACAGGCGGCCACCACCACATCCAGCTAATTTTTGTAGAGATGGGTTTCACCATGTTGCCCAGGCTGGTCATGAATATTCTGCCTTCTGATCAAAAGCCTAATCCACGTTTACCATTGTCTCTGCAAAATCCCTTAAGATTGATTGTATGAAGACATTGCTTTGGCCAACGTGGTCCTTGGCAGTTCTGCATTGTGTAGAACCTGTGAATCTTTTTGGAGCTTGTCTATCTTGGGAGGGAGATTGTCTGAGCAGACTTGAAGGCAGGGGTGGAAGCCATCTGCTGAAGACAATAATGAGCATTTGGGAGGGTGGGTGGGGAAAATGAGACAGCGCAGAGGGGAGGGGCCTGGAAGGGATCCCACTCCCTCGCTCCTGCCTGCATCTGGTGCCCCAGGAGCTGCTCTTGAGCAATGTCTCTCTAATGAGTTGGCGTGAACTTGTGCTTGTTCCTCCCTCAGGGAACAAGGGAAGACAGGCTTAAAGCTGCTAAAATGCTTGGAGAACATCCAAAGAGAAGCTTGACACAAATGCAGTGTATTAGTGAAAACAGCTTGGGCCTGGCTAAATAGTGGCTATTTTAACAAAACAAACATATGGGATTTGACGACAATTGTCCTTACAAAGAAACAATCTAGCCCTTTACACAGAGCTTGATGCTTCTTTATAGTCTTCACAGAATTCGCTTCACTGTGGTTTTCTTTTTTTTCTTTTTTTTTTTGAGAGAGTCTCGCTCTGTCACTCAGGCTGGAGTGCAGTGGCACAATCTCGGTTCACTGCAACCTCTGCCTCCCAGCTTCAAGTGATTCTCTGCCTCAGCCTCCCAAGTAGCTGGGACTACAGGTGCACCACTACCACAGCCAGCTAATTTTTGTATTTTTAGTAGAGATGGGGCTTCACCATGTTGGTCAGCTGGTCTCGAACTCCTGACCTCAAGAGATCTGCCTGCCTTGGCCTCCCAAAGTGCTGGGATTACGGGCGTGAGTCACTGCACCTAGCCAACTGTGGTTTTCTCAAACTTATTCTGGTATCTATTTATTTTCAGGAGTGCCTGGAACAACGACCCCAAGAGATCTCTCTTACATGTGAATGTGAAGAATAAGCACATTCTTCAATGTGTGCCATCATGAGGAACAAATTTTCTTTTTTTTTTTTTTTTTTCCAAATTATTTGCTTTGCATTCTAGGGGAGGGCTTCTCATAGGCCATCAGAATTATTGGGGATGCTTGTTAAAATGTAGATTCCTAAACTCTACCTTTTTAGACCTCTTAAATTGAGCAAACTCTCTGAGAGTAAATCCAAAGCATCTGCATTTTATTAAGCACTTTAGGTGATTCTTATCACATTTAAGTTTGGAAAACACTACCCAAGGGTTTACTCACTGTACTCCTTCTTATTAAAGTTCAGTTATTCATTCAATAAGCATTCATGTGCCAGGTCCCGTGGGGGCAGGAGATGGCAATAGGAGTGTGATAAGTAATCAAGTTGCTTATGGCCAAATAATTACAATAAAATGAGGCAAGTGCTATACTAGAAAAAATACAAAATACATCAAAGCATTGAGGAGTCGTCTGTGGGAATTGGAGGCAGCTTCATAGATGATATTTGAGCTGCTTTCAGGCACAGAGAAGGTACTGCAGGATATTGGCATGTGAAAATACATGATCCACTCTGGAAGAAGTGGATCTGTGTGGCTGGAGCATAGGGAAGAGAGAGGCATGGGCTGGGGCAAGGCTATGAGGAGCCTTCTACACATGCTGAGCAGTTTAAGTTTAGTTCTACAGAAAGTGGGAACCAGAGGAAGTTTTTAAATATTAAATGATAGGATGATATTTGAGTTATGAAGCAATATTCCTGGAGGCAGTTTGGAGGCAGGAGATAAGAACAGAGTCTTCTGCAGTGGTGAGGGGTGGGGAAGCTAAATAAGGATGATGGCAGCTGGGGTCTCTGAGGTGGAGTAACAGATGATGAGAGTACACGAGGGAAGGAGGAGGTGGGAAGCTGACCATGTCTGATAAAGGCTAGTCTGAGTCAAGAACCTCATCCAGGGAAGGCATTTTCAATAGCCAGATAACTCTTCCAGCTCAGAATCTGAAAGTAGACCTGATACTTGCGCTTATGAGCAAATCCTAGTGTCTGCGCCCATTAGCAATAGTTTCTACTGTGCTAGAGAATAAGTTTAAAGATATTTGTTAAGTGAAAAACATCACCCATAAAATATATGATTAAATGATTCCATTTATGTTTTCAAAATGTTAAGCGCATAGAGAGAGAGAGAGAAAAAAAAAGGGGACAGAGAGAGGCTGAAATTTGAGGAAATGCATAGGAAAGGCACTATTAATAAGGAAGAACAGTGGGGTTGGGAGAGACTGGAATTGAAGGACCTTTGACAATTTACTCTGAATTCTTGTGCATGTTTCAATTGTTTTAAACAATGAGTTTTATTGATGCTTGCTTTTAAAAATTTTTAAAGCAATTTTTAAAAAGATGCTTACACATCTTCTTGGCTACCACTAGGTGGTACTAGTGGCAGGACAGATTGGACAGCTTTTAAGCTTCCTGCGTTCATCCATGACACCTGCATATCCATCGAATTTTAGACACCTGCATGTGGGTTTAACTTCTTAACTTTATAGAGTAAAACAAATACCTTTGCCAATTATTATTAGCATGTGTCTTCAGAGCTTAGGGGTCAAGGTCCACAGACTATTTTTCTTTCTCCTTCAATATAACATGTAGTATTTTCTGTATTTAATTTGTATCAAAACATTTGCAAGTGTAAAAAAGTGTTCTTTCTGCATCAATCTAAGCTGCACACAGTTTGGTTCACATATATCTAGATATTTCTCAGGCTCTTCACTTTACAATGATATTCCCAATCCAAATCTTAATCACATGCACAAAAAGAATGAAACTCTGTGCTGGCACCATACACCTGTTTTCCCTAATTCCAAGACTGGCTTTTCTTTCCAACCACTTACTTTTAATTATTTTAGGCTGTCATGTTTTCCATCACCTCGGTTGACATGGCAGGAGACAAAAGTGTTGCCACAGCCTCTTTCTACACACACCCATGTTTATTGCAACCCATGATAATGCAGCATTTGTGATTTCACTTCTGGGGGCTTTTTTTCCTTTTAAGCAGGGTTCGTTGCCTCTTATATCATGGAATAGTCTGAACTAGCTACTGTATTTTCCTTTGTATGAAAACAACACTTCATTCCAAAATGAGATTCCCAATACTGGAGTTTCCATAGTCTAAAACGGACACAGTGACAACACTCACATGATCTACTAAGGATACCCACGGGGCCAGCCTGGCACACACAACGCTACTCAGTCCTAATAGGTGCAAAGCCAAGAGGTGCCTGCAGTGGCTCTGACTTGGCTAAGACATGCTCCTGGTTGTAATCCTCACAGAGTATAGCATGATTCTTCACCCCCTTACCCCACCCCACCCCAAACTCCGTCACCTCCAGCAGGGGCAGTTTGCAGAGTCAGTCTTTGGATGGAACCCAAGAAGAAATTGACCAAGGTTATACAGTTGTATTTGACATTCCCTGAGTGGTCACTTGAGCCACCAATAAATACTAGAGAAGAAAGTCAGGAACATTCCATGCATAGGATATTAGCTATTAAATGGATATTAGCCGCTATCCGTCGTTAATAATAATGAAGACTATTTTTTGTTTGTTTATTTGTCTTTTGAGACAGAGTCTTGTGCTGTTGCCCAGGCTGGAGTGCAGTCGTGCCATCTCAGCTCACTGCAACCTCCGCCTCCTGGGTTCAAGAGATTCTCATGCCTCAGCCTCCTGAGTAGCTGAGATTACAGACGCCCACCACCACGCCCAGCTAATTTTTGCATTTTTAAGTAGAGATGGGTTTTCACCATGTTGGCCAGGCTAGTTTCAATCTCGCGACCTCAGGCGATCTGCCCCCCTCAGCCTCCCAAAGTGCTGGGATTACAGGCATGAGCCACTGCACCTGGCCATGAAGACTACTGTTTACTTGAACTGTTGCTATTTGCCAAGCCCCGTGCTAAATTCTTCATATATTTTCTCTTACTCAATTTCTTCAACCGCCCTGAAAAGTAGCATTGTTGCTACCATTTTACAAATGTGAAAACAGGGACTTGGAAAGGTTCAAGCAACAGGTTCAGGCTTATCTATTTTCAAACCTGTCTTCTTAATTCCTATCCTATTTTGAAGACAGTTAAGGGCTCTAATTGTTCAGAGATTTTTGCGTATCCCCATTTAATAGACTGCTGAGGACCTTACTTTTTTCCCCCTTATCCCCTAGTTCACTACGCTTTTCAAAGGACAGAGACAAGGTCAAAGCAAAAAAGTAAATGTAAACCTATCCATATGCTTTGTACTGACATTCAGCCTTAGTTATACATTTATTTGAATACAAGAACTATGCTTTTCTATTACATTTGTCTCCCTTCAGCACCTCCCATAATGTTCCGCCCACAGCAGTTTCTTAACACTCTGTTGCTTCAGTAACTGGCTGGCCCCTTGTTCACATTTGGGGTTGAGAAGGTTAGTAATGGGATATAAATCAAAATTTGTGTTTTTGTGTAGGTCAGATTATTTTGACCATCTGATTTCCCTTACCATGAATCCCTGAAAATTAAAAGTAAATTGACTCCAAATTTAAATATTATTTTATTAGATGAGTCTAATTTTATTAGCTGAGTCTCATTTTATTGTTTTGAGAAAAATTAATCAAGAGTGCTTGGGGTTGAAAGTAGTAAACAAGAATAAATCTGTCACAACCTTCTCTTTTCTAAGAACTATGAGCTGGAACTTGTTTTCATGATATAATTAGGTAGGGATTTCTGTGACTTAATTTAAAAGCCTGATTTATAATCACTTTTATTTTCAAAACAGTTTTTTTTCCACTTTCTCTCTCTCTGCCACCCCTGAATGAACCTTGCTCTGCTTCTCCAAATTCAATGATGTCAGGTTAGCAGGGAGCAAATTTGAAACTGCACAATTCCCATCAGCTATTAGCTAGGGAGATCTTTTGATCCCCAAGGTCTAAGTTCAATTCTAAAGGCTATGTTTTCTTTTGGACCTATGTGGTAACTCCTATTAACAGTAATGGGTGTTACACATGAACGTACAGAAGACTGTATACCCCTAAGATTTGCCCAAGCATGAATTTCATGAGGCCAAAGTAAACACATTTTTTTACTTTGGCACCCTTCCCTTCCAGGTTACGATAAATATTGGCACTGGGATAAGATTCTAAATGATGAAATGCCAATGCATGTTGCTTCTGCATATGTCATCTAAAGTATGCGGCTTCTCAAAATGGATGCCCTTCTTCTCTGCTCAATGCTTGGCCTGGCAAGCCATTGTAACCCTGACAGAGAGGTGAAAAGACATTTCTGAACAAATATTTTCCCTTTCAGATATCATACAGCTTGTGTCAGTGAGTGAGATAAACCCAGTCCTAATGTACTAGTCTGAAATGCTTGTATCCCAGTTTACTTTCCATTGATTTGATCAATATCAGATACTCTGATATCCTGAAATGAAAAACAGGTGTGAAAAAAAGAGGACTGAAATATGAATAACAAACTGTTCAAGACAAGACAGCCAGTTCTAGAGAGCTGGCCCCACTTGCCTAAGAGGTGTGTACCAACGCCAAATAAGCCAAAGTAAGAGGCAGACTTGTTTGTATAGTATTTAATAGGCCCCAGAGGGAAAGGGAAGCCTGCTGAAACAATTTTTTTTTTTTACTTCAAAAAATACCTGGCACATAATACGTACAAATGAAACGATCTTGCTTATTTGTTTTAGGTTCTTTATTTCACGTAACTCATGATTTAGAAAGGTCTCTAAAATGTGATGATTATAAGAACATTCATCTGCCAAGACTCTTAAAATATATTCTAACAGCTTTAATCCTGTTGCAGATAGAGCTATCAGTAGCAGCAATTAGCATGTATTTAAATTCAATAATTTCTGCATAAAAAGGACTTTACTGACATTTATAAATTCTTCCTCTGACAAAGGGGTGAGAAAGAATGTGATTAATAGTAAGATGAAGACTCTTTAATTTCTTCTGAAATTATTTTTAAGGACATAAACAACTTGCCCTTTTCTTTGCTAGTATTAACCTACAAAACACAAAAAGTCAACTCTTGGTTACCTTTTCAATACTGTTGGCCTCAATTCCTGACTCAGGAAATAATATAAAGCAGTTCAACTGGTTTTGTCTTGCTTGAGAAACTAAAATTAAAATCTCTGGAGTTATTTAACTTTAAACAGGAAAGAATGTGGTCTTTCAGAAATAGTCATACAGTTTTCCAAATGTGTAAACCTCTTAAACTTAGTACCAATCTAAAAAAGAAAAGAAAAGGAAAAAAAGGTCCTTAAAAAAAGTGCATGTGTTTTGGGTTTTTTTGTTTTTGTTTTTACATCTTTCTCTAGTTGCAACTGGAAACCGTAGGTTTTATTCTCATCTTTCAGCTACTGGCATGTCATAATCTCCTCTAGTGAATGACTACCTAAATTACTATATCCATAAATATTCTAGTGGAAAAACATTTGCAAGGCTTATTTTCAGAAGTACACTGCAGTACCTTGATGTTGACCAAATTCAATTTTATTTTTCTGTATTATAACTAACAATTTCAAGGTGTTATTTTATACATCAAAACTCCAAAAGTATGACAGAAAGGAGCTTATACATATGCTAAATAAACCAGTATTGCAGTGTAGCATGGAAAAAAAAAAACTACCCAATGATGGTGAATTCTGTTTCTTTA
This sequence comes from Pan troglodytes, assembly GCF_028858775.2. Lineage (NCBI taxonomy): Eukaryota > Metazoa > Chordata > Mammalia > Primates > Hominidae > Pan > Pan troglodytes. The sequence goes on from NC_072410.2 coordinate 54,457,483, forward strand.
TGCTACCCAATAGTGGTAGTCAGGCAGCCTCTAGCATTTATTCTTGGCTAGGAAAAGTGATGTTTTGGAAAATAAAATTTGGGCAAATGTATGTTATACTGGCTCTCGACACATTCAATCTCTTTTTGTTTTTTAGAAATCATAAGTCATAGTCACCAAATCATCAAATTTTTAGCTTCTAAAGAATTGTACTGGGTGTTTGTCAAAGTTAACTGAGTTGAAATCAACATGGCTAGTTCTGGTTTATTTCTTGGATTCTTCTAATCACAAATTATCTGATCAAATGAGTAAATGCACAATATTAACTGAATGCTAGAATGAGTAAATTGCTCAAACATTGTATTAACCATTGTACAACATTCTATATTAGTCACTGATGAATGTATGACTGGGAGGAGTATTATGTTTCAGCCAATAAGTCCTTATTGAGTGCCCTCTATAAACTGAGGAGGTAGGACAGGAGAGGAGATCACAAAATAATTCCTAGACTACCTTACCAGTAACAACTATTGAAAAAAATTATAAAAGTAAAATCACAATAAAAAAGCAAATCTATTATCTGCATGGCCAGGCGTGATGGCTCACACCTGTAATCCTAACACTTTGGGAGGCCAAGGCAAGGGAATCGCTTCAGTCCAGGAGTTCGAGACCGGCCTGGGCAACATGGGAAAACCTCATCTCTACTAAAAATACAAAAAATTAGCCCAGCATTGTGGCACACCCCTGTAGTCCCAGCTTCCTAGAAGGCTGAGATGGGAGGATCACTCAAGCCTAGGAGGTCAAGGCTGCAGGGAACCATGACTCCGCCACTGCACTCCAGGCTGGGCGACAGAGTGAGACCCTGTCTCAAAAAATAAAATATAAAAAAATTACCTGCTTAATGGAGAAATCTGTTTTATTTACCTTGTTGCTTTCAGTCTTCATTGTTCTTATTAAATTCCATTTTCTAATCCATCTATAGGAACAATTTGAAGCTTACTAAGTAAGTGTAGATCTAACTAATTGAAGTGTTAGCATTACCAACAAATTATTTGTCATTGCACATCCTGGAAACAAAGAGCTAACATTTGGGAAGGGTGGCTGTCTCAGTAATATACACAATCCACTCTATCTTCACACATATATCAATCTAAAGGGGAGCAGAAATGTTTTTATCCATAAGGAATGAGACTCTTCTTTTTTTTCTTTTTTTGAGACAGAGCCTCGCTCTGCCGCCCAGGCTGGAGTGCAGTGGCGCGATGTCGGCTCACTGCAAGCTCCGCCTCCCAGGTTCACGCCATTCTCCTGCCTCAGCCTCCCGAGTAGCTGGGACTACAGGCGCCCGCCACCACGCCGGCTGATTTTTTGAATATTTTTTAGTAGAGACGGGGTTTCACTGTGTTAGCCAGGATGGTCTCGATCCCCTGACCTCGTGATCCGCCTGCCTCAGCCTCCCAAAGTGCTGGGATTACAGGCGTGAGCCACAGCGCCCGGCCGAGACTCTTCTTAAGTTGTAAATACATAGGGTTCAGATTCCAACCTCTTGGGTTCCTTTTTCTGGCTCAGCAACTTCTTCCACACATCCCCAGGGTGAGTTGCTTGGTCTCATGGAATCAGTCTCCCTGCCTGTTCAAAGGGGAGTAGTGGTAATAATGCGTTTACCACAGGGGTGTTGGTTAAATTAATTAGTATTTATTATGTGCTCCATTAAGGTCCTCAGGTGATGTATAACTTGACAGTTATATGGCACCTGATCATTGCTTTAAGTTTTGAAAACAGTCCTTGGTTTTTAAACCCATGCAAGAAATATAACAATTCTTTATGCTTCCAACAGTAGGATTAAGCATAGGAACATTTTAGCTTTTCTTACTATTTTTCTTTTTGAGATGGAATTTCCCTCTTGTTGCCCAGGCTGGAGTGCAATGGCACGATCTCAGCTCACTGCAACCTCCGCCTCCCGGGTTCAAGCAATTCTCCTGACTCAGCCTCCTGGGTAGCTGAGATTACAGGCACCTGCCACCACGCCTGGCTAATTTTTGTATTTTTAGTAGAGATGGGGTTTCACCATGATGACCAGGCTGGTCTCATACTCCTGACCTCAGGTGATCCACCTGACTCCACCTCCCAAAGTGCTAGGATTACAGGCGACAGCCATGGTGCCCAGACCATTTTAGCTTTTCTAAGAACAATTATTTTCCTGGGGTGAAAATATTAGCAGGTTACAAAAGCTTATTTCCTCAGCTTTAGACTATGAATAGAATAGCTTTAATTTATAGTTGATAAAAGCAGAAGGAAGAAAGTTTTATAAAAGCCATTTTAATGGCTTATTCTGCCATCTTCAGTGGCATTTTAAACTACTCACAATTGAAGGGAAATTGGTTCATCTATTTTACAATTATTTAATTCTGGCATTTAAAAGAAACCCAAGAAGTAATTTAATTGAACTCCTTTGCTTACTATAATAGTACTAAGCACCTGCTCTTCAAGACAACATTCTCGTTTTATAGATGAGGAAACCAAGGTTCAGTGAACTTAAATCACAGTGCAGAGAATCAAATCCCAGACGCCATTCTCTCTCTGCCACTTCAGACACCGCCAAGAAGTTATACTTAAAGCTGCCCTGTACAGAAAGGAATTTCTTCTCTTCTTTATCCCTATTCTCTCTCTCTCTCTTTGAACTTAGAAACTAAACCAATTTTTTTTTCTTTTTTCTTTTTTTCTTTTCTTTTCTTTTTTTTTTTTTTTAAGAGAAGAGATCTCACCATGTTTCCCAGGCTGGTCTCGAACTTCTGGGCTCAAGCGATTCTCCTGCCTTGGCCTCTCAAAGTGCTGGGATTACAGGCAAGAGCCCCTGTCCACAACCTAAACAAAGATATTCTAATGGAATCTCAGTTTTATCCCCAGAGAGCTTATGAGTGCCCCCAAGTCATCAGTTAAAAGTTATCTTGAAAGACAAGTAGTTTAAAATCACTCTTAAAAGACACTTCTATACATTGTTATTGAAGAAACAAAAGCTACACATATCCTTTTTTTTGAGAATTAGTTCACTGAGTTTTAGTGATGTTTTAATATCAAATTAACATGAATACTATATGGTCAGAGCTTTTTCAACTTTGTATTGAAGTATGTGGTTCCCCCTTACCCGTGGGGGATATATTTCAAGACCCCCACTGGGCGCCTAAATGGCAAATAGTACAGAACCCTATAGATACTGTTTTCTGCTATACATGCATAACTTTTTGATAAAGTTTAATTTATAAACTAGGCATAGTAAGAAGTTAACAATAACAATAACAAAATAGAACAATTATAGCAATATGCTGTAATAAAGGTTAATGTGGTCTCTCTCTCAAAATATCTTATTGTATTGTATGTTGAGCAATTGAAACCATGAAAAGTGAAACCATGGATAAGGGGGGGACTACTGTACAAACAGAAATAAAGTACACTCATTTTTTGAAATATCTAAAATCTATCCCATCTTCACTTTGTAATAAGACGAGTACATATCATTGCCATTTCATATCTCAGAGGAATGTACTATGTGTACTAAAGAACTCAAATAATGAATAAATTGGCCTACATATCTAAGAGTGCTTTGAAAGTTTAAGCTCCATATTGAAATTAAAATATTATTAGTAAAGTATTATTACAGCTATGATTTCATTTTAAGTAATAATGATACATTTTCTTATGGCTTTGGGCAGCAGGCAAAAAAGATAAAGATAATATTTAAAATTGAACCTGGGCAACATAGTGAGACCCCATCTTGAAAAAAATAAAAAACAATTTATTGGTCATGTTGGCATGTGCATGTAGTCCCAGCTACTTGGGAGACTGAGGAGGGAGAATTGATTGAGCCCAGGAGTTCAAGGTTGCAGTGAGCCGGGATCACGCCACTGCACTCCAGCCTGGGTGACAGAGACCCTGACTCTTTAAATAAAAACTTTGCAGGCACCTCTGTATGCTATCATTGTTTCTTAAAACAATGATTATAACTCACATATTGTATGGATGTGTATAAAATTTTGTCCATAAAATTTACCTCTAAATTGCATAAATCATCTTTCTTGCCCATTATAGAAAAAATATGGTCTTAAAGTCCAGAAGGACCCAAGAATTTGAATAATAATTCAGAGGAGTTCATGCCAAGTTGATATCCATCTTTTCCTTTAATTTTGACTCATTTATTTCTATTTAGCATTCACTGACAACCAAATAAATGGAGACACCTTGGCTAATTCATACCACTGTTCTAAGATAGTAAATATCAGACGCCCAACTGCAGAGGCTTTATGATGCTGCTGGTGGGAACATATAAGTTACTGAAACATTCTCCCTGAGCAAAGGTTCTTATTATTATTTTTGTTTAATTGTAGCTCATTGCACTACTCATCTCTAGAGAGTGAATCAGCTCAGCCCTACCTTTAAATTGGACAGAAGGACATAGGCCACTAAATGTCCTGCTGTATACCAACACCCTAATTAAACAAAAACAAAATAGCCATTCCTCACATACCTCGAAAGACTAATGAGGCTTTAATCCCTATCCTCAGTGTCGATTGTAGCAGGAACAAGAAGAGCTGAGCAGCCTTCTGGGTATTGAGTCTCAGTGGCGCAGTTCCCTCCTGGAACTGCATAGAGCTCTGGCACCATAGGGCCATAGGGCTCTGGTACTACTAGCAGAAAATACCCTGAGAAGATTCCTGAGGGACCAAATTCAGGGCTTTTTTCTGCATGGTGAAAAACATAATTCTTCTCCATCAATCCCCTTAGGATTTTTCCTTCTCCATCAATCCCCTTAGGGTTTTTCCCCATGGAGTAACATATGACACCAAACTGACCCCACTGAAGAATGAGTTAGCTGAATGAGAAAGAAAAACAATGTCTCATAAAGTTACTGACTTTGCAACCTCAATAGTTTGAGTTTAATTTGCTATCAGAAGTTGATTAATTATAATCTTTCAGAGTCAATTCCCATTTTTACCAATATAGCCCTGAAATTGTGGCTCTAAGTTTTCAGGAAAAAAATCACATTTTTAAAGTGTATTAAATATAAATGCAGATATTAACTAAACAGATCATAAAAACTTTCTTATCTAAGGTGTTTGTTGAGAATAACTTATTTATGAAATTTACTATAACCCAATATGATGATTTATTTAAATCATTTGATTTTCTAATTTTTTTCTTTAGAGTTGAATTTTTTACACTGTCTCAGATCTAAAACAAAATGTATTTACAAGGAAATACATTTTATATTTTTAAAGATGAGGTCTTGCTATGTTGCCCAGGCTGATCTCAAATTCCTGGCCTCAAGTGATCCTCCTGCCTCAGCCTCCCAAATTGTTGGGATTACAAGGGCGAGCGACTGTTCCTGGCTTACATGGAAATATTTTTAAAGGTCTGCATCTTATAAACACTTTATGGTCCCAGAACTTAAACAAACAAGCAAACAAAAAAAAATCAATTAAAAAAAGAAGATCACCTCCTTTGAGAATAAAAGTGAAAACAATTTTTTTAAAAGAAGAAGTAACGGAGTGAAGGGTGGACAGAAATTGGAACTGATCTATTGGTCATGTAATACATTTTTCCTGCTAAATCAGACAAGAATTCTATTAGGTTGGTACAAAAGTAATTGCGGTTTTGCCCTTACTTTCAATGGCAAAAACCGCAATTACTTTTTTACCAACGTAATACATCAGAAGATAAAAAGCTATTCCAATTTCCCTTAAAAATACATGCTGATACTTTAGCAACTCCCATGGTAAGAAAGTGTTTTAGTGTATCTAATAATAATAATAAAGAATAAAGGGTCATTATCTACATGGAAAACTCAAAAACTAAATTTATAGAGCAACCAAAAATAAGAAAACAGAACATCTGTATGAATCTATTTCAGAGATGAAGTCTCTTGACTATTTCAAAAGAATCGGTCTCTCACACACTCACTAGGTTTCTTTAACTTCCCTAGTTACATAACTGATTCTGTGACTTGTAAACAAACAGCCCCATTGCTTGACAATTCTGGATCTGTGGGTTTGGACTGCTGTTTCCCTGTGGAGGCTGAGAGCTGCATAATGATTTATTCTTTCCCCACTCCCTGCCTTCTTTTCCTATTTTGCACTCTCTTTTTCTTTTTTTCCTTTTTGTCAAAGTCAGTTTAAAAAAATCCCAGGGAACTAAATGTGAAAACAAACCCTGGTGTTATAAAATTGAGGCCACCAATTTAAACACCGTAGGCATAAGAAATGCAAAACTTGAGGGTCTCATAGTCAGATGAGCTCCCCATAGGGACACTGTAAGTATGTATGCAGTGTTTTTTCAGCATCCCCTGGCCTCCTAACCATATGCTTTTGTATAAGGTAGCTTTGATTCCCCTGATTTCCCACGCATGAAACACTTGCTGGCTTCAAAGAGAGCTCTGTGTGCAAAAGACACATGGGGGTGTAGTTCAGGAGGAGAATGGGGATAGTAGGCAGAATGTGGGTGAACTAACATTTGAGTCTGTGTGTTAATTCCAGTGCTACCTTTTGCTGGTATGCCCCAGTTATAACTTTGACTGCTGGCAAACTGGAAGCTTTCTAAATTTGTTATTAAACCTAATCAATTACCTATAATTAAAATACATCTCATTCCTCCAACGAGAAGTTAGATTTCAGATTGGTTGTTAGGTTGTGAATTTATTTTTGATACTGTACATTAAGTATGATTTATAATATGAGGTCTTGTACCATGCATTTACTGTTACTGTGTTGCTGATGGAATCTTCAAGAAAATTATTATTACATAATAATTTAATGCATGTAAAGTACATATAGGATAAATTGAGTATTTTGAGTTTTAACAATTTAGAAAATAATTTGGTCATAAGTGAAGAAAGACAACAAAGCCTTTAAACATCTTCCACAATTACACAAAATTTACCACTAGTTCTCCTTTTGTGTTTGCTATTTTAGGAGATCTTTATTTCTAAATATATCCAAACCGTTTTCTCTCCCATTTATCTTCTATTCCTCCATCATTCTGGGCATTGAAAATAATTTCTATGCCAAGAAATCTCTTGAAACATTAGAGTCTAATCTACTACTGACCTTTCTTCTTCCAAGACAGAAAGAAAGAAAAGAAAGAAAAAAAGAAAGAAAGAAAGAAAGAAAGAAAGAAAAGAAACAAAAGAAAGAAAGAAAGAAAGAGAAAAAAGGCCATTGTACATATTCTATTAGCTGCATCATGGCAGAAATAAGGATCTTTCGAAATTGCAAAAGGCATCTTTGAATGCTGTCTTTGGAGGTTTGGTGGTTTTGTCTTATTCCCAGGAATAAAAGCAATTTGTGATTCAGAGATATCTGATGATCCCTTTTACAAAATTTTATTTTTTATTTTTTTTTAGAGACAAGGTCTTGCTCTGTCACCCAGGCTGCAGTGCAGTCGCGCAGTCATAGCTCACTGCAGCCTTGAACTCCTGGGCTCAAATGATTCGCCGGTCTCAGCCTTCCAAGTAAATGGTGATTACAGGCATGCATGACGATCCATTTACCTGTCTTCCCTTTTAAAAATCATTTTGTGGCCAGGCGTGGTGGCTCACACCTGTAATCCCAGCACTTTGGGAGGCCAAGGCTGGTGGATCACAAGGTCAAGAGATCGAGACCATCCTGGCCAACATGGTGAAACCCCGTCTCTACTAAAAAAATGCAAAAGTTAGCTGGGCATGGTGGCATTGGCCTGTAGTCCCAGCTACTCGGGAGGCTGAGGCAGGAGAATCACTTGAACCTGGGACGTGGAGCCAAGATTGTGCCACTGCACTCCAGCCTGGTGACAGAGCAAGACTCCATCTCAAAAAAAAAAAAAATTGTTCTGGGAACATTTTTATATTGGTATATTATTTAGATTTATTTTTAAAATATATGTTCACATGTATATTTTGAATAAGAATGCCTGATTCACTCTGACATTGATCCATGTGATTCAGGTTGGAAATTCAGTTCTGTAGCCAGAAGACTAAAATAATATTCTGAAGTAAAACGGTTGCTGAGCCCAAGAAATTAAGAGGCTCTTCTGTGTTCCTCTTAGAGGCTGCAGTTGGACCTTGCCTGGTTTTTCCCTGCTAGGTTTCAAAAGGTCTGCTGGAAACAATAGAAGCATAGACCTTTAGAAGTGGAAGGGATGAAGCTTAGCCTTCATCTCTTCTAAGCTTCTCAGTTTAGAGATGAGAAAAAAGCATCCCAGACAGGGACTGTGATTTTGAGAGGAGTGTTTTCTATTTTTTTCCCTTTTAGAAAAATTTTTTGGGCTGGGCGTGGTGGCTCACGCCTGTAATCCCAGCACTTTTGGGAGGCCGAGGTGGGCGGATCAGTTGAGGTCAGGAGTTCGAGACCAGTCTGGGCAACATGGTCAAACCCTGTCTCTACAAAAAAATACAAAAATTAGCTGGGCGTCGTGACACGCACTGTAATCCCAACTACTTGGGAGGCTGAGGCATAAGAATCGCTTGAGCCCGGGAAGTGGAGGTTGCAGTGAGCCAAGATCATGTCACTGCACTCTAGCCTGGGCAGCAGAGTAAGACCCTGTCTCAAAAACAAAAGAAAAATTTTTTGTTAGAGTGGAGGTCTGGCTCTGTTGCCCAGTCTAAATTGCAGTGGCACGATCGTGGCTCACTGCAGCCTCAAACTTCTGGGCTCAAGAGATACTCCAGCCTCAGCCTCTAGAGTCACTGGGATTATAGGCATGAGCCACTGCACTGGACTTTTTGCTCATTTTAAAAGGCCATTTTTAATTCAAGTTCACTTTAGCAATATTTATATCCGGCCGGGCGCCGTGGCTCACGCCTGTAATCCCAGCACTTTGGGAGGTCAAGGCGGGCGGATCATGAGGTCAGGAGATCGAGACCATCTTGGCTAACACGGTGAAACCCCGTCTCTACTAAAAATACAAAAAAAAAAAAAAAAAAATTAACCAGGCATGGTGGCGGGCGCCTGTAGTCCCAGCTACTCGGGAGGCTGAGGCAGGAGAATGGCGTGAACCCGGGAGGCGGAGCTTGCAGAGAACGGAGATCGCGCCACTGCACTCCAGCCTAGGCGACAGAGGGAGCCTCCATCTCAAAAAAAAAAAAAAAAAAAAAAAAAAAATTATATCCTACCAATGGACTGGGACCCCAAAATGTGCTGTGATTGCTCTATCCACATGGTGGAGGAATTGGGGCAAAGTTTTAGTTTGTTCCTATGAAAGGACTAAGAAAATGCAGAGCAAAATACAGAACAAAACTTAAAGACCTGGATTTGATTCACCAACCTCTGTATTTATAAAACACATTACCTGATTTTAAGAATGCATTGATTACTTCCTTCCATAAGAAGTCTCTTATTTTTAAGAGACCAGATCTCACCATGTTGCCCATGTTCAAGTGCAGTGGCTATTCACATGCACCATCAGAGCGCACTGCAGCCTTGAACTCCTGGGCTCAAGCATTCTTCCTGCCTTAGCCTCCCAGTTAAGTGAGATTACACATCTGCACCACTGCACCCACCTCGGGAACCCCTTTCTCATTTTATGTCTGATAAACCAATGAGTGATCTTAATTCAAACACATTTGAAAAAGCTGAAGAGGAGAAATCAGATTCAAATAATGAATGTTAAAATACCAAAACAAGATTTAATGATGTTTAGGACTGATATTCATCCAGCCTCCGTGAGCATTTCTGAGGGATTTGTCCTTCAACTAAACATCCTATATTAACTGATGTTTGATACATTTTAGGACGATGAAATACGCTAACTGCTTTGAATTCAGTTTTATACATCACTCCTCCCTAATTACAGGCCTGCCATCCTCCAACTATGTTACTGTGAGAAGGACATCTATATGATGTTCTACTCAATCCATATATAGAAGCCACAACACCACAAGCAAAAATGTTTCTTTTGCAAACTGTAAGCGACTTAAAATATATACACTTGATAATTTTGAAATACACAAACCAAAATAGAGATATATTCTTAGGATATCAAAGTCTGGTGTTCCAAATTCAGAGGCCCATTTTTTTATTCGTATAAATTTGGGGATACAAGTGTAGTTTTGATACACAGATATATTACATAGTAATGAAGTATGGGCTTTTAGTGTAACCATCATCCAAATAGTGTATATTGTACCCATTAAGTAATTTCTCATCCCTCACTCCCTTCCCAACCCTCCCATCCTCCCAAGTCTCCAGTGTCTGTTCTTCCACACTCTATGTCAATGTGTACACATTTTTTAGCTCTCACAAATGAGAACATGTGGTATTTGACTTTCAGAGTTATTTCATTTAAGATAATGGCCTCCAGTTCCATCCATGTTTCTGCAAAAAACATGATTTCATTCTTTTTTATGGCTAAGTATATATGGTATAGATATACACCATATTTTCTTTATCCAATCATCCATTGATGGAAACAGGTTGATTCTACATCTTTGCAATTGTGAATAGTGCCATAGATACCTACAAGTGCAGGTATCTTTTTGATATAATGATTTCTTTTCCTTTGGGTGGGATTGCTGTATCAAATGAGAGTTTTATTTTTAGTTTTCTGAGAAATCTCCATACTGTTTTCCATGGAGGTTGTACTAATTTACATTCCCACCAACAGTGTATAAGTGTTCCCTTTTCCTGCCAACATGTTTTTTTTTTTAAATAATAGCCATTCCGACTGACATAAGATAATATCTCATTGTGGTTTTAATTTGCATTTCTCTGATGATTAGTGATGCTGACCATTTATATGTCTCTTTCTGAAAAATGTCTGCTCATGTCGTTTTCCCCCTTTTTAATGTGGTTACTTGGTTTTTGTTGTTGTTGAGTTGTTTGAGTTCCTTGTAGATTCTGGATTAGTCCCTTGCCTGGTGCATGGTTTGCAAATATTTTTCTCCCATTGTTCAGGATTCCTGTTCACTCTGCTACTTATTTTGCAGTGCAAAAGTTTTTAATTTAATCAAGTCCCATTTGTCTATTTTTGGTTTTGTAGCATTTGCTTTTGAGGTCTTAGTCATGAATTCTTTGCCAAGGCCAATGTCTGGCAAAGTTTTTGGTTAGGTTTTCTTCTAGTATTTTTATATTTTCAGGTCTTACATTTCAGTATTTAATCAACATTAATTTTTGTATATGGTGAGAGATAGGGGTCCAGTTTCATTCTGCATATGGCAATCCGCATTTTCCCAGCACCATTTATTGAATAGCATGTTCCTTTCCCAATATATGATTTTGTCAATCTTGTTGAAGACCAGTTGGCTGTAGGTAATTGGCTTTATTTCCAAATTCTCTATACTGTTACATTGATCTATGTGTCTGTTTTTATACTAGTACCATCCTGTTTCGGTTACTCTTGCCTTGTAGTATAATTTGAAGTCCAGTAATGTGATGCGTCCAGCTTTGTCCTTTGTGCTCAGGATTACTTTGGCTATTTGGGATCTTTTTTGGTTAATACGAATCTTAGAGTTGTTTTTTTTTCTAATTTTGTGAAAAATGAAGTTGGTATTTTGATAGGAATTGCATTGAATCTGTAGATTGCCCTGCTTTAGACAATATGGCCATTTTAACAATATTGATTCTTCCAATCCATGAGCATGGGATGTTCCCATTTGTTTGTGTCATTTACAATTTCTTTCATCAATGTTTTATAGTTTTCCTTGCAGAGATCTTCCACCTTCTTGGTTAAATACGTTCCTAGGCATCTTGTGTGGGGTTTTTTTTGTTTTGTTTTGTTTTTTGGAGCTATCCTGAATGGAATTGACTTCTTGATTTTGTTCTCAGCTTGGTTGTTATTGGTGTATAAAAATGCAACTGATTTGTGTACACTGATCTTGTATCTTGAAATGTTACTAAATCACTTATTAAATCTAGGAGTCTTTGGAGGAGTCTTTAAAGTTTTCTAGGTATAAGATCATATTGCTAGCAAATAATTTGACTTCCTCCTTTCAAATTTGGATGCCTTTTATTTTTTCTCTTGCCTGATTGATCTGGCTAGGATGTCATATGTATGTTGTTTTTTAAAAAAATTATGTCACAATTTAAGGCTGATTTTAAGTACCCACATTGTCATCGTAAATAAATGAAGCTTGCCATGCTAAGATTTTGATAATCAACTTCAGTCTGTTTCTATTTAGGAGCAAATTGTTTACCTTGATTTAAAAACTTCCCTTATCATTATAAATTAAGAACAACTTCAAAATGTGGATAGCACCTCAAGTAACAGAACCAACCTGATAAAAACTTCCAAATATGAAATCTTAAGTTTTAAATGAAATTTGTGTCTAAAACCAACATATCACCATAGTACATCTTATTATCATCTAGCCTTTAAAGAAAGACTTTCAGAAAAAATTAAAATGGACTTTTTGAACAGTTACCAGTTAAGGATAATGTTGTTTTCAGGGAGGAGGTATTTCTTTTAGCTTTCTGTATTGGAAAGAGTGAAATACAAATGATAATGTTAAATAGAAAGTAATGAAAAGTTTTCACGTTTCAAAAATCACTAAGATCTCTGGCTTTTGTTCAATAATGACCTTATTAATAATAAATAGTAAGTAAATCATTCCTTTAAAAATAAAGGCTTTAACTTAAAACATGGCCTCACCCACATCCCAAATGCTCTACTAGCCTTTCCAGATAAGAGAAGAGGTCTGTACAAAGGCCGCTTAAAAAAAAACAAAACAAAAACACTCTCCCTATTCTGTTTTCTTATGTTTCCTTTTTTAGGCTCTTTCATTTATGAGCTGCTTATTGCCTCTTTTGATTTCTATAATGGGCTTCATGGATTTTATTAAAAGAGTAACAGTTAAACTTGTGAAACTGGAGATATGAGTAATAAAAATGGATTTTTAAAAACTTTTTCTTCTCAGATTTTCATTTCACTACCTTATTCTCAGATTTTCATTTCAATTACTTCTCAGATTTTTATTTCAATATCATATTTTATATATACAACCACCAACTTTGAAATAACAAAACAGTATTCGGCAGGATTACATGTGCAAGCAATGGGACCAAAGCATGATTGTGGCTTAAACAAAGAAATGATAGTTTAAAAAATCATTTTCTTACTCCACATATCTGCTTCCCATATATCTTGGAAATACACTTATTTATTTATTGTATAAGCAACATTGTAACTCTTAAAAAATTTACTGTTGCATATTACCATCTAATGAGTAGAAACTTATTTGGAAACAATAGAGAAGATTGTATTTCTGCGATTTCTGCATAATAGCCCAAAATGTTCTAAATGGGAAAATGTTGTTGAATTTGTGGTCATGAATGTCTTAAAATGTCTCCATGATTTGACTGTTTTGACAAAGTCAAAGAAATTGGACCATTCTCTCTCTTCTCATGGCAACTTCTGGGCTTATTGGATGACAGACAAATTGCCCAAGTCACTGGTACCTTTAGTATGGCCTTCTGGGACTGTTCTTTGTGGAGGGAATTGGGTTTTATTTACACTTTGTTCTTAGGCTTACGTTCGGGTATCTTGAACCACTGTTACCAAAGCTCTCCAAAACTTAATGCGTTATGTGAACACAAGATTTGATGAGAGAAACAGTTACAAAACAGCATGATCCTATTTTATTTAAAAAAGAAAATGAAATATATAATGAAATGTATAATGCATGTGTACGCACATCTGCACCCCCCGTCCCATAGTTACGCACCAAATGGCAGTATAACATAGTGCTGAAAAGGTTGGGTTTTGGAGTCACACAGATCTAGGTTAAACTTTCAGCCCCAGCACTTAATCTTCACTCTTCTCAGACTCAATCAACTGAGAAGACTTAAAAATAGCACATGGTAGAGGCTTCAAAGTGCTTAAAATTGTGTCTTTATAAACTACAAATACTCATTCCCATGCTCTTCCAGCCATACCTGTGATTCTTCGTTCCACACTAACCAGCCAGGCTCAGACCTCTCAATGCTTCTCCACCAATGCTGGGTCCCGGAGTACGCTGTTGTGGTTCAAAGTTCTTAAACTCAGTATTCACAGTGTCTAACCTGCCTACCCATCACTATCTAAACATCTTGTAGAACTTTTTTAGCCAATGCCTATGTTACTCTATTATAAGAACATGCCCATCTCTATCACTCCTTGATTTGAGTCTTCTGAGACTCCTCTCATGACCTTAACTTCATAAATCCTTATTCTTAAACACATATCCTTTGAACACCAGGATCTTTTTGTTTGAGTCTCCAAAGACCAATCTTCTCAAAGCATCTTCTAAAGGCGAATGATTCAACATCTTTGGTGTCCAGATTAATGCAGTTTTATTGTACACTAAGAATATCCATTGCTAATTAGACCTTGGATATTTACATATTTAGGTTTAATTTAAAATGAATACCATTATGCGATGTTTCATTTATGCCATCTCTCTTTATGATATACCATTAAGAAGAGTTTCTTGTGTTGCTGTATAACTTAGATAGATAAAAATAAGATGGGTGTGGTGGCTCATGCCTGTAATCCCAGCACTTTGGGAGGCTGAGGCGGGCAGATCACTTGAGATCAGAAGTTCGAGACCAGCCTGGCCAACATGGTGAAACCCTGTCTCTATTAAAAATACATAAATTAGCCGGGTGTGGTGGCACGTGCCTGTAATCCCACCTACTGGGGAGGCTGAGGCACAAGAATCACTTGAACCCGGGAGGTGGAGGGTGCAGTGAGCTGAGATAGCACCACTGCACTCCAGCCTGGGTGACAGAGCAAGACCCTGTCTCAAAAAAAAAAAAAAAAAAAAAAAAAAAGAAGAAGAAAAGAAAGAAAGATAGATGAAAAATAAGAAATGTAGTCACATTTAAAGAAGGACCATAGGGTCTAATGCTTCTAAGTTAGAAGAAAGGTCTTTTTTCTATAACATCAGTTTTTGTGATGAAAAGGAGATTACAAAATATCACGGTGGGCTGTACTCTTACTTTGCAATTTATCCAATTACATGACAGGGGGAGGTTCTGTTTAGTCATACCAAATGTTTACACAGCATTGTAGACAGCACAATCAATTTTAAAGTGCTTTCTGTTACCTGCTTTCTGCAAATAAAACCATCCTCTGGCTCTTGGGTAGATCCACTATAATTGCTAATTTCAGTGCTTTATAGGATCTCATAAAAAGAATCAAGGATAGAAGACTGGGTTGGAAACAGGTGTAGGTTGGGGATTTCAAAGCTCAGGATTTGAGATTAGTGTAGGCAAGAAAGGAGGGATGATGGCCAGAAAGTATATAGCTCGAGCATGAGTTTCTGGGAGGACCTGATTGCAATTGTTATGCTGGAGGCTCTACTGCTTCTTCACTCTTCACACTTCACTATTCCCCATTGCTTTTTGCAAAGTCTTTTTTTTTCTTGGCAAACCATGCTTACACAGATGCCGACAATGGGAAAGGACACAGGTCCCTGCTAATTGTAAATACACTGATTTATAGTAAAAGTAAGAATCTTTTCTTCTTAGACAGGGTAACTAATGACTATAGTGATGTCTTGGAACTAAAATGAGCAACAATTTTGATATATAATGGGAAAAACAAATTGAAACTAAGCAAAATCACCATTGACAAAATTTGTGCCTAAAGTGGAATGGGCCCTGAAACTCTATTGCTTTTGAATATAGGTAATTTGTTTACATTTTAATGCCTCTCTTCCTTCAGATTTGTCACTTGAGTAGTTAACAGAACTCTTTTTGATTTTGTGAGGAATTGAACATGCTCTTTAAAATCAAAGAACACATGGAATTCACTGAAAAAAAAACTTATTTACCAAACATTTCATTTTTATTAAAAAATATACAATTTTAAATATTTTCTTAGAAATGCAACCAACTTCCCCATTCTGATAAAATGCACAAAATGTATTTACAGTGCAATTTTCAGGTCTGACCTTGAGAATTTTAGCACTAGTGCAATTTGCCATTTATGCAAAAATAAATTCTTAGAGTATTATAAATTTTATATATCTTATACAAATTTATAAATTATTTTCAAAAGAGTAGACTTTTTTAAAGCACACTGATTAATTTTAGTGATATAATTTTGAACAAGGAGGCATGGCTCATTTACTATATCTTAACAATTTACAATATCATATATACATAAATTATATCATATGTATTTATTTCTAAAAGTATATTTCTTTGAAATATACCTTTTTGATTACTTTCATTTTCCTGGAAGAACAGCATTATAGATAATGTGCTAGTGAATATTTTGAGTTTGGTTCCAACAAGTTTGCTCTAAAATAAAAAACAAATGTATATGACAAGTTTAATTATTACAAAGAGAACCGATATAAGCAGTCAATTCTTTTTTATAAAAGATATTTCTAATTTAGAATATGCACAAGGAATTATCTATTCTACCAGGAAAACAGAAAGAATTAACTACCTAAAACTTAAATCAGACTTGTAACTGTATCTAGTTATGATGTTACTTTTGTTGAAGCAAATCCTTCTATTACATTCACAGAACATAGATATAGAGGAACAATGTTGCAGTTACCTTTAGGTACAAATAAGTGGCTGGTTTTATTTTCTGTCAATTACTTTACTTAGGGTACCATGGAGAGAAAGAACAATATGATATAAAATTTTGCATAATTTTTTTTTTTTTTTTCAGACGGAGACTTGCTCCGTACCCCAGGCTGGAGTGCAGTGGCGAAATCTCGGCTCACTGCAAGCTCCGCCTCCCGGGTTCACACCATTCTCCTGCCTCAGCCTCCCAAGTAGCTGGGACTATAGGTGCCCGCCACCATGCCAGGCTAATTTTTTGTATTTTTAGTAAAGATGGGGTTTCACCGTGTTAGGCAGGATGGTCTCGATCTCCTGACCTCGTGATCCACTGGCCTTAGCCTCCCAAAAAAATTTTGCATAATTTTTAGAATGGTGTATGTGCTTGGATAGAGAAATGCGGTACAGCAATGTATATGACATATAGAACATTTTATAACCAGATGCATATGTGGTTTATGTGTGTAATTGGTACAAATTATAACAAAATAACACATGCAGTTGACCCTATATCATATGACATTTTCAGACCATATTATCTTCAGCTGTTTCTAAAAAAAATCTCTGAAGACTTCATTTGTCAGTTGTATGGGTAGCTCTTTATGTGGCCTTAATGTAGTATTTGCATACATTACTTGACCCTTCATTGAAAAAATGATGGATACATTAGTTTTGCTTATTTTTAAGGTAAAAATGAAGTTTTCGATGAATTTGATTAGTTATTCAATAGTAAAGTAGCCAATGTCAAGTAAGAATTAACCCATGTTCTGTAAGTAAAAGTTTTTATTTATTTACTATTTTACCTTCAAGTCTAGTCATTGAATATACATATGCAATTTTCAGCATAGAAGTCATAGATTAATAAGAAAAAATAGTTCTCAATTAACTAGGATACCTATATATTAAGGATATGAGCTCTTTAGCTGTCATCTGTATGTTGTATTTTCTCCCATATATAGGATGAAAAATAAACTTTAAAAATGCCACAAACAATCAAAAGTCAAACTATAAACTTGGTGGAGTCATCCTAACAAATGTATGGGGTTCATATCCTTCATATACAAAATGTATAGACAAATTTCCTCAAGAAAAGTGGGCACTGAACAGGTAAGTCACAGGGATATATTCTTAGTGGTTGATGTAAAAGATCAAAACTTTGGAAAAATGTTCAATATTACCATAAAACCAAGAAATGCAAATTAAGATGAGATGCCACTTGTTTAAAAGCCTATATTTAAAGGAAATATCAACATATAGTTTGTATAGTTGTGGAAAAATGGGTGCTTCTTGTTTTTTGTAAATTCTTGGATAATAATTCATTTAGGCTGGTATCCTGTAAATGGGGGTAAGCCCCCTAGGGATAACAAAATTGATAAAATTATGGATATTAATCATGTTAGTTTGTTTCAGGCGTGGGATAGTAATAGGGCTGTGGTGCTTGAATTCAGATTGAGTGCTAGGAATGCAGTAGTTGTTAGGATAAAATAAATAATTAGGTTAAAGATGGTAATGTTTGGGTTATATATTAGTACTGCTATTATTCAGCCTATATGGGTGCACAAATATACGGGGTCACAAACTTAAGAAAATGTTTATGCCCAGCCGGGTGCAGTGCCCCAAACCTATAGCCCCAGCACTTTGGGAGGCCAAGGAAGGCTGATTTCTTGAGCTCAGGAGTTTGGGACCAGCCTGAGCAACATGGCAAAACCCCATCTCTACAAAAAAAGAATACAAAAGTTAGCCAGGTATGGTGGCACGCACCTATGGTCCCAGCTACTTGTGAGGCTAAGGAGGGAGGATTGCTTGAGCCCAGGAAGCTGAGGCTGCAGTGAGTTGCAATTGTGTCACTGCACGCCAGCCTGGCCACAAAGTGGGACTTTGTCAAAGATATATATATCCGCCGGGCGCGGTGGCTCACGCCTGTAATCCTAGCACTTTGGAAGGCCGAGGTGGGCAGATCACGAGGTCAGGAGATCGAGACCATCCGGGCTAACACGGTGAAACCCCGTCTCCAGTAAAAATACAAAAAATTAGCCGGGCGTGGTGGCAGGCGCCTGTAGTCCCAGCTATCTGGGAGGCTGAGGCAGGAGAATGGCGTGAACCCGGGAGGCAGAGCTTGCAGTGAGCCGAGATCGTGCCACTGCACTCCAGCCTGGGTGACAGAGTGAGACTCTGTCTCAAAAAAAAAAAAAAAAAAAGAAAAAAAAAGATATATATATCATTGTCTATAATAGAAAACAACTGAAAAGAACCAAAATCAAAATTTATAAAGGATTTGTTAAATAAATTAAGGCATATACTAACATAATTGGATATACACAATCAAAAATATTCATAAAGAATATTGAAAGATGTGAGGAATATTCCCCAAATATTAAGTGAAAAAGTATTTAATAAAACAGTACATGCCCAATTAATAAATACATCTCTATACATTATATATATATGATTGGCTATACATCCAAACATAGTGATTACGGTGTTATGATTACAGATGGTTTTCCTTTCTTTACCCTTTTCCGTATTTAAAACATCTTCTATAATAACCATGTTAATGATCCAGTACTGTTTCGCCTAAGGATCTTTTAGAATTAAGCTATTCCATTTACGCCATTAAACAATTATGCAGTGTCCAGAGTCAGGCAAAAGAGAGAACAGGCTTGCTCAAAAACAATAGCGCAATGTTCAGAGTATTTTCTTCTAGTGGAAACAACAGAAGTAAAGGACATGCAAACGCAGGTTACTAATGCCCAATATATGGCCTCAGTGTCCCCTGCTCTGTATATATCCCCACCTAGAAAATGCCACCCTAAGTTATGTTCTCGTCATTGTTTACTCACGACTGAATGGCATTGCAGTGGCATTTGCTCCTTATTCCCAAGAGGAGTCAGTGGGGACTTTTGAGGTCTGCCATCCAAAACCTATTAATCCCTAGTACACGTGAATTATAGTTTGAAAATAATGTTCCCTTTTCTAGTGGTCAGCCTGATCCTGGAGTATATACCTTTTCAAGCATCAGATGAGTTAAGTTAACGAATGAATATTCCATGCCAAACCAATCTTTTTAAACTAGTTTACTCATTTTCTTTTCTTCCAAAAATAGCTTGTACTCTTATTTTTTCTTTGGAAGCCACAGTCTACCATCAAAGTTCCCTCAGAAAAATTTTGACAATTGAAAGAACTGGATTCAGTATGTTCATGCACAAAGTCCTGATTCAGTACTATGAAATGTTATTTTTATATTTTTAGATAGAATATACAACTGAAATCCTAATCCTTTGTTAAAGAATCTTAAGAATTTTTGTGAGATGACCCAAATATCCCTTACCACATGCCCTCTGCATTTAAAATTTTTTTTTTTCTTTTTCTTTTTTTTGAGATGGAGTCTTGCTCTGTCACCAGGCTGGAGTGTGATGGCACGATCTCGGCTCACTGCAACCTCCGCCTCCTGGGTTCAAGCAATTCCCTTGCCTCAGTCTCCCAAACAGCTGGGACTACAGGCGTGGGCCACCACACCCGGCTAATTTTTTGTATTTTAGTAGATACGGGGTTTCACCATGTTGACCAGGATGGTTTAATCTCCTGACCTCGTGATCCATTCACCTTGGCCTCCCAAAGTGCTGGGATTACAGGCGTGTGCCACCGTGCCCAGCCATTAAAAATTTTTCTATAGTGTTCTGATTGCTACTTGAAATATATCTTAAGGCTTTGGGTAAAATGTGAAAATTGGATTATAGGGAAAAATAAAAATCTTTCATGAAAACAAAGTACAATTTCTGAAGTAAATTAACTATTAATTTTATGCAGTTGCTAAAATATTTTTATAAATTAAACATTTTCTATTGCATTTGTTGCGAAATATCTTTTTACATTGTAATATATTGTTTGACACATTTTAATAAAGAATATATGAATTTTGGTAAAAGTACTGACAACATTTGTCTTCAGTCTCTCATATTTATAAAATCTAATATATATATTCTGATATTAGTATGTTTTCATTTGCTTGAATATATATATATATATATATATATATTTTTTTTTTTGAGACGGAGTCTTGCTGTTGCCCAGGCTAGAGTGCACAGTGGTGTGATACCAGCTCACTGCAACCTCCACCTCCCGGGTTCAAGCGATTCTCCTGCCTCAGCCTCCTGAGTAGCTGAGATTACAGGCGCACACACCATGCCCAGCTAATTTTTGTATTTTTAGTAGAGACGGGGTTTCACCATCTTGGTCAGGCTGGTCTTGAACTCCTGACCTCGTGATCCGCCCACCTCAGCCTTCCAAAGCGTTGGGATTACAGGCATGAGCCATCACGCTCGGCCTTTTTTTTTTTTTTAAAGGGGGATTTAATTGCATGTTTGTTCAAATTGTTAAGAGCACTTAAGGTAGTTTAAATTAACTCATTACATTTGAAATGTGCCTACCTTTATAATAAACAAGCATTATATCAGTGGTTGGTGATGAACACTTTGAGGCAAAGAACTTACATGAGTACTGCCTAAAAGAACTTTCTTTAATGTCCAATACCATAGCCACTAGGTATGCAGCTACTGAGCATTTGAAATGTAGTTAACAAGACAGAAGAGCTGAATTTTTATTCATTTAAATTAATGTAAACTTAAATAGCTAAAAGTGGCTACTGACTATCATATTAGGCAACTTAGGCTAGATGACTATCCAAAATTCACACAGGAATGTCCTGGAACCAGAAGTGAGATTAGAACTAGGGTCTCACTCCAGTCTCACTGATTCATGTGTGGAGCTAAGCACGCAGATATTTTTGAGTGCATACATGCATTAGTGAGTCAACAAGTATGACAGATAGGTATTCTCTAGTGCCATAATAGTTTTGTTTTACATTTACATTATATTTTCTGTTATGTTTAAGAAGATGGTATAAAATACTCTTACTAAACTAGTAAAATGGAAATACTATCAAAGTCCAAATAACCAGGCTTTTTCTTGGTATTCACTTTTATGTGCAAAAGACCAAATAAATGAGACACACTTTTAATTCAGATAAACAACGTCATGACATAATCTAGGACACCTCAATGGACACCTCCATCTGTCTTGGTCCTCTCTGACCACACTGCTGGACCCCCCAGCCACTAGATGATGTTGATCAACCTTTGATCTTGAACTCCTCCCTTTCAGCTTCCAGGGTATCCTTACTGGGTCTTTTGCCCTTCTGGTTTGCTCATCATCTTTCCTATCACTTCTTTTTCCTTCTGCCACTCAAACGTAGATGCTCCCTTTAGTTCTGCCTTGCCCCAGGTCTTTACTGTTTAAACTCTCTGATCTCCGTCCTCTCTTTCTTGATTTCAAGTCATTTTTATGTAGATAATCACCCAACTGTAATGTACTCATACATGAAAAAATAATTAGCATAGAAAAAGAATAAAGCTCATTATGTAAAGAGTGTTAACAAACTGTGTTTAAAAACACTGTGGGCTTTTCTTCTAACACACAAAATTAGTGTGAATGCAAGAGGTTTAGGAATAAATCTTATGAAGTCTTTTTCTTTCCTTTTCTTTTTGTTCCAGTGCATAGTATGGAAACAACTTATGTAACTAATTTATCATATAATTTTTTTATTAGGAAACTCCTAATTTAAAAACTGTCCTAATTTGTATTTCATCTAAAAAGTAAGTGATAGAAGGCTTAATTTTGAACAAATTCAATATTCTTAATTCTCTTGTGGGAACTGGAAAAGTTATACAAAGTCCATAATTTTAAAAGTAATTATATGTACAATTAAAGAAAAAAACCCATCTAGTACTTGGAATACATTTTTTCCCAAATGCATTAATTCAAAAAGATATATATATTTAAGAGTATTATTTTCTACTATTGAACTTTTAGTAGCAAATATACAGAATTTCAGCTACATTGTAATTTAAGTAGGCTTTTTGCAGGAAGGCCATTGTTTATAGAACTCTTTGTGAAATGGTTTCTATGGAGAAATGAGTTTCCAAGATGGAATTTAGATCCTTGGCAAAAACCTCTGCTGCTTAGCAGGAAGGGAATGACCCACTTCTCTTGGCATCTCAGGTGCCTGGGAGCCCTTTCTCAACCACACCCTGGAGTAGGGGGCTAGCTTGCATCCCTGCGTTCTCCTCATTCCAAAAAAAATTCTGAGAAGGAAGGTGGTCTATTCCCTATGCAACCTCAGTGTCCACTGAGAAGGGAATCTTGTGGTATGGAACTATGTGGCAAAAAGGTACAAAGTATTCTTAACCTGGGGCATGCATTTTATCTAAGAGGAGAGGCTGAAGTTTCCTCCAACTTTCCATTCTAAAAAGGAACAGACATTGCTTTCAAGTGGTTTTAACTGACTTTCATTTTTGATTGGCATTTTCTTCCTATGTACAAGAAGAGTAGAAAAATCAAACATAGTTTCTAGTTGATGTTAGTAAATATAATCATTACTAAAAGTGGCCATTTGGGGAGTAATACTGTAAATACCTTAAACAACTACAGAAATGGTAATTTGTTTCTCCTGAAACCCTTAAATATTATATATAAAGTAATGGCAGTGATCAGTCCTTTAAGAGTAAGGCAACTTTCTGGATGTCACTGTTATCTTAAAGGTCTACAGAGGAAATAATATCTTGTGACATTTCTAACTTCCTAATGGTAATTGTGGAGACACAGAAGTCTGAGGCTGCCTATGGTCAAACATGACTGTAAACATTACCCACTTTTTTTTTTTTTTGAGACAGAGTCTTGCTCTGCTGCCCAGGCTGGAGTGCAATAGTGGTTCGATCTTGGCTCACTGCAACCTCCATCCCCCAGGTTCAAGCAATTCTCCTGCCTCAGCCTCCCAAGTAGCTGGAATTACAGCTACGTACTAAAACACCCAGCTAATTTTTGTATTTTTCGTAGAGACAGGGTCTCACCAGTTTGGCCAGGCTGATCTTGAACTCCTGACCTCAGGTGATCCACTCACCTTGGCCTCCCAAAGTGCTGGGATTACAGGCGTGAGCCACTTTGCCCCGTCTACTCTCTCTTTCTTAAAACTTTCTTTTCCTTTAATTTTCTACCTAGCAGCTTTATTATCATCTCTGGGTCTTTTCCTTCTCCTATCACTAATTAAATAAGGAAAAATTTGAAGATTTCATTTTAATCTTTTTAAAAGTTGATTCCCATATCTCTATTCCTTTCTAACCTGCACTTTCAGCTTCTATTTGGGTGCTTCCACTGGGATAGCTCATCAGCAACTAAAACTTTGCATCTTTAAATCTAAACTCATCTCTTCTCACTCAATAGCCAAACTTTGGACCTCTCCATTTCTCTTAATGTTAACACTATTTCCTGTCATCAAAACGAAAACTGGTCACCTTTTATTTCTCCCTCTCTGTTCCACACATCCACTATGTTGCATAGTCAGTCCATTTTTGCTTCATGTTGTTCATACTCGCCTTTCCTTTCCTCTGCCATTGGTATCCCTTATCACCTCATGCCTACCTGTTACTAATTCTTGTAACTGGCATCCCTGTCTTAAGTGTTTCTCCCTTCAATTTATCTGACATAATTCTTTCTGATAATCATCTAAGAGCTTGTTAAATTTTCTAGGAAAAATAAGCCACAAAGATATGTCCATTACCTCTTCATTTATCTAGTTATTTAAAAACATGTATGCCTTTAGCAGGGCTATTTGGTACATACATATTTAAAAACACATATGCTTCTGCAGGACTGTTTGGTACCTGTTCCCACTCACACTAAGCTTTACATCAAAATTTAATGGAAAGAGACAAAAAGGAGAATGACTACTTACCATACTTTTCCCCTCAGCCTTTTGAGGAAAAACCTATTAAAGGTGCATTTTGGATTTACTTATCTTACTGAATTGAGACTAGTATAAATTGCCTCCAACACAACAAAATTATGGGTTATTTTAAATCCACTGTATTCCAAATAGCTCGAATTCCTTCTTAGTGCATACCCCTTAGTTAAAATGATAATTTGATTTTCACTGAAAATGTCCAAGGGACACAAACAAATGCAGTTAGCATGATTACCTCTGGTAAGTGGAGAGAGGAAGAATTTTGCATACAGTACTTTTTCTTAAAAAGCACGTCTTTTTATGATAAAAAACTAATTTTAAATAGTATACCTAGAAAACGTTACACATATACCCTAGGGACTTTTTCTTGTTCTGTAATATGTTAGTGTCAAATAGCAACATATTTAAATCAAGAAACTTGTGGAAGAAAGTGTCCCTTCTTGGCCTTTCCTTGATACATTCACTGTGTGACACAGCTTGTTATGTCTAAGTTCTTTTCCTTATTCATCCTGACACAGAAGCAAAGTAGCTCCTGAAGGGGGAAGGGGAGGGATGGAGGGGCGGGGAGGAGGGGATTGAGAGAGAGAGAAAGACAGAGAGAGAAAGAGAGACAGGAACCATTTAGTCCTAGGGCAAATCGCTGAGCGTTTATTAGAAAAAAATGCATGCTCATCATATGGAAAAATAATTAGCACATAAAAAGAATAAAGTTCTCATGTAAGGAGCATTAAGACTTTTTTTTAAAAAAAAACAACACAATGGCTTTTTATAAAATGACTCAAAGGCTTTATCAATAAGGAGTTTCCGATCACTCAGAAAACATCCTCTCTCTCTCTCTCTCACACACACACACACACACACACACTCTCAAACACACACGAGTGCGGGCGATTATCAAGGCTTGTAAAGGAATAACTGGTTAAAATAGTTGCAAAATGTTTTCTTCGTTATCCTCATCACACCTCTCCTGACAGCTTTATTTCTTCTCTCGAACATAAATTCCCTTCTTATGCTTTTCTGGATGTAATTTCCTATTGTAATCTGAATTTTCTGGGAAGATAATTGCCACAGGAGTGGATATAGCTCTACTAAAAGGATAAGCGGGCAATCTACATTCGAGTTTTTTTCTTTTTTAAACAAAGACTGATGGACTCCGCCAAAGGGGAGTCTGGACGGTTTACGGGAATGCAGAGCTGGGTGGAAAGTCTTTCTACGAGTGGGAAGTATCCCTTCTCCTCGTTTGCCCAGGTTCTCCCCACGCCTCGGGCTGCGGCCAGCTTTGGCTCGCTTCTCTGTCTTTGCAACCTGGTTCCTGACTCTGCCAGTTCATATTACAGATGGGCCTGCGGGTGCTGCACCGGGGTGACAGCAGTCCTGACGGGCCGTGCAATTCTGTAGTGGATCCAAGTCGGTACACGGATGCACAGATACCTTTGACTGCCTCTCGCAGGACTTGGATTTTTCCTGTTTTTTTGGTGCGGCATCCGGGTGGTTCTGACACCCTAAGACTGCTCCTCTGCTCCTCCTCTCCCGCAAGGCTTCCACTCCAGGGCCCCTGTCCCCCTTTCGCTAGCACTCGCGCACCCCTCGCGCTTCCTCCCGCCAGGGAACCCTCGCATTTCCTCCTTCCCCTCCCAGCCTTGCCTTCTTCCCCGCCCGCCTCCAGCCACATGACCGGAAGGGCTCCGCCACGCGACGTCACCGACGTCCGCGCCCCCGCCCCTGGCCTCCCCCTACCTTGCACGCAAGGGGCGGCCGGCTGAGGGGCGAACGTGGTCCGCGCGCTCAGCGTTCCCCAACCAGAGCTCGCCAGAGCGCCGCGGCACTCGCCGCCCAGCGGGGCGCGCGGGTTCCCGGATGTGCGGCGCTCGCGGAAGCCCCGCCCCCGCCGCCGGCCCGCGCGCGCCCCCGCCTCCGCCCCGCGCGCTGCAGCACTCCGCTTTCCCCTCCCTCTCCGTCCTCCCCCTTTTTCGTGCCTTGAGGTTGCAGGTCAGCGCGAGCCACTGCAGTGAGTCCGTCACGGCTCCGGCGCGAGCGCGAGGCTGCAGCCCCCGAGTCTCCCGGCCCTCTTCGCCCCCTCTCCCCCTCCTTTCTTCTTCTCTGCCTCTCCTGCCTCTCCCCGCTGCTCCTCCCGCGCTCTCCGGCTCTGAATCTCGACCTTAATTTATTTCCCCCTACCCTGCCCGCTCCCTCGCGTGCCCAATCGCCCGGCCGGCGCGGGCCCCGCGGCGCCGCCTCCCCTCCCCCACGCGCGCCCCCTCCCCGCCGGCGACCCGAGGGCCGCAGCTGGGCCGCCGCCGCCGTTTCCTGCGAGCCAGCCTGAGCGCAACACTTCTCCGAGCCAGAGAGCCAGCGAGCCGCCGACCCGCCGAGCAAAATGGTGAGACCTTGGCTTCCTCGATGCACCATCCCTCCCCCTACTGCCGCCGTCCGGGTCGGGTGCGGGGGCGAGCCCCGACGCCCCCGGTCGGCTGTCCCCCGTGGAAAATTCCAGAGACCCGGCCCCGGCGGGTCCCGCGGCGGTTGCGGGCGAGCCGGAGAGGGCGGCGGGGCGGCTGCTGACAGGACGGCGGCGGGGCCCCCGCGCCCGCCCCCGGCCTCTGCGGGGCGCCCCTCTGCCGCTCGGCCGCCGCCCCGCCGTCGCCCCACCCCCGCGCCGCCGGTCCCGCCCGGCATCGACCCCCGCGGGCACCCCTGACCATCAGCCCGGCGCACTCGCCGTCTCGCGACCCTCCTCCACGTGGAGCACCCCCCTCCCCTCCACACTCACTCTGTTTTTCGAGTTCGAGGGTATTCTGAAATCCTTTGGAAATAACAATATGTGGCAAATGGCACTTTACATAAGACCCACTTTCTCTCCAGAGCTGCTGCTTCTCCCACTCACTGCCTATTTCCCAGCAGTGAGTCTTGGCAGGGAACCCTGCCACTCACTTCCCCTCTCCTGCGAGCGTCGGTTTAGCTGCGGTGCGCAGCCCTGCGGGGTTTCCTTTCGCTGCTGCTTTGCTCGCTGCCCTGGCGAACCGGAAAGATCCAAGGTGTTTGTTCACGAAAACATACGCGAACTTGGTCTGGGAGAAATGGGGGCGCTTAATTTTTCATGCTTCCCTTACTACCAAGGGTTTTTTCATTTTCTTTGCTACCTTCTTGTGTCTCTCTCTTGGAGTGGTTGTTTTTGAATCATGGCGATTTTAATTTGTCTTTCCTTACCCTCACATTAATCCCTAGGTAGAATTCGCTGCTGTAGTGTTTCAGACCGACGCTAGGGGTGTGTCTCCCGCCTCTGTCGCTGCAGCCAAGAAATCAACGACGCCCTTTTAGCCTGTTACCTTACCGGTTCTCTCGCTCGGGGAAGCCCTAGTCGTTAGTTTCCTCTTTGTAATCAAGAGTTGTATACACAGTAGAGAAAGTTCAGAGTGCTATTCGGCGTATATCAGATACTCCATCATGTGATTCAGTTATTAGGCTTTCTCTAAAAGTCTTTGAACAGTTGTCAGAAGACTTAAACTGGTTGACGGTGGGTAATTTCTCGCATCTTTTCACTGTATGGTATCCCACCCAGTATGTAGAATTTAAGTGCTTCAGTGTATGTGGTGGATTACTGAAGGGAGGAATGCTGTTGCTTACAACTTAAAATCAATTTGGTGAAATCGATTTTAAGGGAAGAACGTGAAATTAGAATATTCAGGTAAGTCAGCTTTTATTTAAAATATAGGGCAAATGAGTAAGTGCTTACTGGTGCACTTAAAACCCAGATTAAGAGCAGACTTAAATGATTGCCGATTTTGATGTGTAGAGAAAGTTTTTCCTTGCCAACTTGCGAGGCAGCTCAGAGAGGCAACTTTGGCACTCGAAAGTCACAAAACAATTTAGGAAGATCATAGCCATTCATCATATAATCTTTTTGTTGGCATAGTCTTTTGAAGTGAAGAATTGCATTTCAGTGCTTTAATAGAATTTCCTTATGCACATGCTTTACTTGAAGGTCAGGATCTTGAAGATCTTTGTTCATTGCAGGGAATGTTTTTACTTAGCTTTATAAACAGCACATTTGAGGAACAATGATCTAGCCTTTTGTTGTTTATATATTATACAGCGAAGTGGTATGGTTTCCAAATAGTAACTCTCTTGCGGTGCACCGCGTCCTCTGTTTTTTGAACAACAGACTGAAACTGGGAAGTTCTCTTTTAGCTCTTAAATTTCTTATTTTCCTGTTAACTCTGTTTTCTTGTCTTTTAAAATATTTTACGGTGTATCAGACGATGTTGTTTCCTGCGAGGTCATTATGTTCCTTTTCTTCCCAGCTCCCTTTTCACTATTTATTTCCTAATTCAACTGTTGGGTTTTTTTTTCCTCTTTCATCCTCCCAATACCATTTCAGGACCTACGTAATGTTGGCAGTGGCTTTCCAACTTTAGGGTTATTTTGGTCTGCTAAATACAGTACTGGTTTGAAAGTATCAAGACCATACCCATAACTCAACTTTGCCATATGGGATGTCGATTAACCCAAATAAATCAGGCTTTGGAGTGATCTGGTTAATTTTTCTGGTTAAATGAACATACAATTCTGAAAACTTTCACACCCTTTGGAAAATCTCTGTTAGAACTCTTATTATTTACATTCTGTCAACAGCATTTACAGTATTTATGAAATATCACTAGTTAATTCAAGTATGGAAAGTAAAAAGGCTTGTAAGATTTAAATGTACTCTCAAGGATCTTTTCTGACAGGTATTAATTTTAGTTGGTGCCTTAAACGTAGTTTATTTCTTTTTTTTCTGAAAGTTAAAGTCTTTCCCTCCCTTCACCCTTATTTGAGTTTTAAATTGTTAAGCGTCCAGGGAGAATGAAGGTTATATGTTAAAAAAAAAAAAATCTTGTAAATAGTGAGCTCCTAGGAATTTCCCCTGAACGAGGTGTTTTATATATGTTTTTGTTGAAATAGATAATACGGATTTTGTTCTGGATACTTAAATGAACATAATATAAAGGTAATTGTCTTACGTTTTGTTTCTTAAGGGAACTTTAAATTTTATAAAGGCCTTTTCATGTCTTTGTGCTTTTAAACTTTTAAATTTTTGTTATCTCCATGATCTGCATCTAGAACTTAAAACAAATTTATTGCCGTCTATAACTGTATGTAGAATTTTACACAACATATTCTAGTTCAGATTCTGTGGCAAAGGCCACTTTTTAGAAAAAAAAAACCTGTCTTATGACCAGCGGAATTAAAATTCACATCTGTCCTGAGAAAATTTATTCACTCATTTTGTCCCATAGTGAATGAGAAAATTAAAATGGTTCAAGGTATAAAGTAAAGAAGCTGACTAAGGGTCAGTCAGCAATGAGAGGGACAGACAAGTATGGAAGGATCAGGCAACTGTTATAGGTAGTAAGGCAGTATAAGGAAGTCACCTTGGGCCAGGAGGATATTAAGTCAGACAGTGGGCCCGGAGTCTGGGGCAAGCAACAGGGATTCATTCCTATCAACAAATACTCGTAGATTTTGTCTGCCGTTTACTGGTTGTTGTGCTGTCTGTTGTGGAGGATATTGCAATGATTAAGGCAGGTTTCCTACCTTCATTTAAGTAGAGAATGTAAGACAAATGCCAGTAACCGTGAAGTAAGTTAGCATGTGATGAGTGTCATATGAATAGTACACACAAAGCATGATAGAAATTTAAGAAGGAGCAAGATCATTTTCACCTGGGATTAGGAAAAGTTTTATGAAGGAGGTGATAATTGAGCTAGCTGGGTCTAAAAAGATCAGCGTTGCAGTAGGCAGAGTTGGAGGCATCTAGAAGAAGGCACTTTAAATCCTAAAGGGAGGAAGAGACAATGTACATTTGGAGCACTGATGGTTCCCGAACCAACAGCAACACCATCATCTGGAAACTTGTCAGGCCCCACCCTGGAACAACTGAATCCAAAATTCTGGAGATGAGCCAAGCAGTCTGAAGTTTTATAGGTCTTCCAGGTGATTGTGATATAGGCTGAACTTTGAGAACCACTGTTTAGAGAATAGGAAGGAATGTGTAAAGTTTAGTCAAGTGTCTCTTAATGTACCTAGCACTAACTATATGTACTTAAGACATAATTGTTATCTACAAGGAAATTAATCAAGTAGGGTAAATAAGACAGTGATTATGCAGTGTGCTATGTGCTATTAACAGACTAAACATGGGATGCTGTAAGAGCACATGGCAGGGAAGAGGCTTAATCCACATTTGGGGATGAATGTCACTTAAAGTTTCCTGGAAGAAATGGTGTCTGAACTGAGTCTTGAAAGGATGAGTATTTAGCCATTGAGGAAGGGCACACCACATAGCTTCTGTTCGAAGTCATGGAAGCATGAGATATACAAGCCATCCAGAGAACTACAGTGTTAGTTTAGCGTGGCTGGAGAGGAAGGGGGTAGTGTCTGGTGGATTGACACTAGATCATAGAGGGATTTGCATATCATGAAGGAGTTAATCTTTTTTCTCCTAAAAGCAGTGGGAAGTTATTTTCAAGCAGGAGAATGACATTGTCTCATTTACTTTTTTAAAGAGACCATTCTGATGGCCGTGTGGATAATAGGATAGATGAATCTAGACATGAGGATTCAGAAATAATTATAGTAATTTATATGAGACAGAAGGATGTGAAAGAATACAGTAACAATGCAGATAGATAGTAGGGATCCTACAGGAGATACATTTAGGCGGTAGAAGAAAGAACTTGGTAACTATTGGATTATGGGGAAGAAAAGAGGTGGTGAATTCTGCTTTGGTTTCTGGCTTTGGATAATGCTATCCACCCAGCAAATATTTGTTGAGCACCTACTTGGTTTAGGTTAGGTTTTAGGAATACATGGGGAATACTGTTCCTGTCCTCGAGAAACTTCCAGTTTGCTGGGATGACTATTGTTTCATCTCTAGGCTTCTATTATTTGGTAATTAGTGCTTGGGATGCTATGTTGCAAGACTCCAATTTCAATAGGATAGAGTGCTGTGAAATATTAACAGTGCCTGCTACATACATCTCATGGCCTAGGAGAAACAGAAAGAACTTGATAGCCTGGAGGTAGAAAGAGGCACATGTGTTTGAACAGTGATTCTCAAGAAGTGGATCCTGGACTAGCAGCATCAGTATCACTTGGGACCTTGTTAGAAATGCACATTCTCCTAGGAGATGTAGGAGAAGAAGGTTTTGGGGGAGTGATGAGAATTTTTATTTTTGCACATGCTGAATTTAAAGGAATCATGGGTGGGCTAGGCACAGTGGCTCATCCCTACAATCCAAGCACTTTGGGAGGCCGAGGCAGATGGATCTTGGGCTCAAGAGTTCCAGACCAGCCTGGGCAACATGGTGAAAGCCCATCTGTACAAAAATACAAAAATTAGGCGGGCACAGTGGCACACGCCTGTAGTTCCAGCTACTCAGGAGGCAGAGGTGGGAGGATGGCTTGAGCTTGGGAGGTGGAGGTTGTGGTGAGCCAAGATTGTGTGACTGCACTCCAGCCTGGGTGACAGAGCAAGACTGTTTTGGGGGGCGGGAGGTGGGCAGGGAATAGTAATCTTGGGTTATCTAGGTGATTATGGCCAACAGGTAATTGGCTACCTATATCTGGAGCTCATAAGAGACATCTGGGGCTTGCATTAAAGATTTGAGCATTGTCTGTGCATTTATATTAGGTAGTAGTTGAAGCCGTGAAACTGGGTGAAATCCTGTGTAGAGAGAATATAAAATGAGACGTGAAGAGAGTGAACTCTAAAGATGGTGCATGTAAAAAGGCAGGTAGAGGATGAGGAGCCTGTGAAGTTTGTCATTGAATAGCCAGAGAGATAGTTGGGAAATGAGCAGCATAGCATGATGCCAGATTGAAGGGAGTCTTAAAGAGGAAGGAGTCAGCAGTGAATAGATACTGCAGAGATCAAGAAAGAGAACTTAAAGATGTCTTTTGGAGATAACAGGAGAGTTTTGATGACTTGGTCAATAGTAGTTTGTTGTAATGGTGGCAAGGGAAGCCAGGAGGTAGTGAGACATTGAATTTAGATTGCTTTTTAAAGCTTTGAGTAGCAGAGAGGGTGAAAGCTAGAGAATTTAGTTTTGAGGAAGGATTTATCTTGGGGTTGAAAGAAAAAGTCAGAGCCGGGCACGGTGGCTCACTCCTGTAATCCCAGCACTTTGGGAGGCCGAGGCGGGCGGATCATGAGGTCGGGAGTTAGAGACCAGCCCGACCAATATGGTGAAACCCTGTCTCTACTAAAAATACAAAAATTAGCCGGGTTTGGTGACGCGTGCCTGTAATGCCAGCTATTTAGGAGGCTGAGGCAGGAGAATCACTTGCACCCGGGAGGCGGAGGTTGCAGGGAGCTGAGATTGTACCAGTGCACTCCAGCTTGGACGACAGAGCAAGACTCCGTCTCAAAAAAAAAAAAAAAAAAAAAAGAAAGAAAGAAAAAGTCAGTAAAAAGGGAGAGATTATCTTTTGAATCTTTTCAAAGAGAAAAGACAGGATTATTGACAACTTAATGTCTCCAAGGAGGTAGAAGGGAGTTTATGACTCTCCTTAGACAAGAAGGGGAATTTTTCTCATCCTTTTAACATGAAAGAGAAGGAGAAAAAGATGAAAACTATTATGTAGGTCATATAAGAGTTTAGGCTGGAAAGGAAGTCATGTGTTAAGTTGTAAATGGTTTAACTGTTGTGAGTTCAGTTTGGTCCCATTGGGGAACCATTGATTAATCTGGAAATAAGATGCTGGGTGACTTGGAAAGGGTGGAAACTAGATGAGGTGAGTTCCACAAAGGAATACTGCTTTATAGTATTACAAGTATGAAGTTATAAGGATTTGAAAGCAAATAAAAATGGAGGCATTTTAAATATAGAGTTGAAAAGAGTTAGAAACTGATGATGAGGAAACAGTCATGAAGGATGACCCAACCTAGTGATTAGATGTAAAGATAGCACATTACAAATAAAACCAGGAAAGTAAGAGTGAGTTGCTGGTGAAAAGTAGTGTTAGAAGAAGGTGAGCTTGGTTTTAGATAGTTAATTTGATAGGCTTGAGACATTATACTGTAATTATTTAACAAATGTGATAATGTACTTGGAAAATAAACTGAATAATTTTTTTTTCTTTTTGGAGACAGGATCTTGCTATTTTGCCCAGGCTGGAGTGCGGTGGTGCGATCTCAGCTTATTGCAGCCTCCACCTCCCAGGCTCAAGCCATCCTCCCACCTCAGCCTCCCAAGTAGCTGAGACTACAGGTGCACACCACTACACCCAGCTAACTTTTGTGGAGACAGGGTCTTGCCATGTTGCGCAGGCTGGTCTCAAACTCCTGAGCTCAAGCAGTCTGCCCACCTTAGCCTCCCAGAGTGCTGGGATTACAGGCGTGAACCACCAGGCCTGGCCTAGAAGTAGAATATTTGAGTCAGGGTAATAGCTGATTGGATAGTTGTAAAGATGAAGATTAAGAAAATACTGATGGAATGGTCATTAGAAGAATATTGATAATTTTTAAGACTAACTTCAGTCATGTCCTAGGTGACAAACATAAGATTGCAGGGGAATGTAAACTCTGTGAATGCAGAAGCCTTGTCTTTGTCTTTTCGTTCTTATATTCCAGATACTTGGTATATGGTAGATGTTAAGTACTATTTGAAGGAGTATGTGAAGTGGAATAAAGGAAAAGGTGTTTATCGGACATTGAAGGCAGTGAGTGTCAGTTTCTTTTTTTTTGAGACATTTATGAAAGAAAGACAAAGGATAATTAACTTCAGTGGTTTACAGTTGGAGTAAGTTCTTTTTTGGTAAGAGAAAGATGGGGATATTCTTGAGAATTAGAAAAGCCAGGAGAGGGAGCTGTAAGAGCGTGATTAATGGAATGAGCTCTAGAAAAGTTAAAAAGAAGAGGATAAAAGGAAAGGATAGACATTAAAAAAGAGAGAAAAAATCAGAGTGAAGAGAAATAGGCCATGGCAACAGATATGTTTTAATAATGGAGTTCATAGCAGGTGGCCTAAATCATCTTAGTATCTCAGGATAATTTGAGGCAAGTTAATTTGCTGAGGTTGACATTGAGCCTGAAGGAACTGGGGTGGTTTTGAGGGGTGAGGGCTGTGGAAGAGGATCATGTTATCCAGTTTGGGGAATTGTTAGGCAGTTAACAAGGTAATAAATAAATATAACTAAATGGTAGCTAGGACCTAGGAGAAGGCAGCAGTTGGTCAGTGACCTAGGAAATAAATCTAGAAAACAGGGGTTTTAACCAGAAAAGAGCTTAATACTTTGGCAGTCTTTGCTTTATTAACTCAGATTTATTTGTTCTTCTGATCAATTTACATAGGTCTAAAAGGAATCATTTTTTGAGTTCAGCTTTTAAGGAAGGGGAAACATGTTTTAGATCCGTATGTTAATTTTTTTTCCCTAAAGTTCTAAAGACACTACATTAATGTAGTCACTTAAAAATTCAAATGAGATTGAAAGATCTAAAATGGAAAGTAAGTCTTCCCTGGCCACCCCTCCCCCAGTATTAAGTTTCTTGTTTATATATTCTTCGAAGAGTTTTTTGTGTGGGGTTTTTTTTCCTTCCTTTTTTTTCCCGCCTATGGCAACATATGGATTTTATTATAATTTAGTTCTTATTAAAAAGATTGATCGTAAAAGAGTTTTAATGATATGCTACTTATTACAAACTATAAGTAAACTCATCGTTTACTCATTACAATCAGTTTTAGTCCAAAGTTTTAATGGTATTTTAAATGTAAACAATGAGTCAGAAATAATTGATAAATCTAATTAGGTAGCAATTTTATAATGATAGAGGTTGTTACTTTAACGAGGGTCTGAACTATGACCATGTTCTTAAGAAATTACTCTGGGGAAAATAACATTTTACTAGAACTTTTTTTTTGTACTTATTTCTACCTAATATCTTATTAAACATCACATGGATAACAAATTATTAAAAGAGAAAATAACTTCTGAAGTATAATGGATAAAGCGTCTTTTTAAACTCAAGCTTGATTGTTTAAAATTTATTCCTCATTTTTACCCTTCCAAGTAAGCCTTTTCTCCAGTAGCCCTCATCTATTCTTCTCTTTCTGAATTTTCTCCATAGACTCCATAATAAAGGAAACTCATGGTCAACATCTCCTCAGTGTTTGTGAATTGACAGTATAATTCTGACTAATTTATAGGTCTGGCGCAGGAATAACATTTTGATAAATGTATTCCTGGGTTTGTCTTTGGATTTTATAGTCTTGTACTATGAAATATTTAAAATGTTTGAAGATTTCTGTAGGAAATCTTTTGAAATTTAGCACTAATAATTTAAACAATTCATAGATTCCTATACTGTTCTTCCTCATAGAGTTTTGTTTTGTTTTTTAAATATTTCTTGTAAGTAGTAAAAAGAGGGCCAAATTGGTAGCCCTGTTGGTATCCCAAAAAAACATTCCTGTAGATGAGATGTTACATTGACTTGTTTTTCTGGTGTTGGTAACATCACTGGTGCGTTGACCAGCTCTTTTTCTAAAGAACACAGAGTATTCATTTTTATTTTTATGTTAGAATTAGGTATGCATTTTAAAACCTAGTTACAATAGAATGAAGCATAGCAGCCTACAGAAAGGATGTTACCCTTGGCCCTTACTAGCGCTATCCATTAGTATTTTATTTTTAATCTGTCTAGATTCAGGGATGATTTTCTTTCATATCCTCCTGAGTGTAATGCCATAAGCAAGCCCCTATTTTAGGCATGCAGTATGCTGGCATTGTCTAGTATTTCTTGTAAGGCAATCTTTAATAAAAATTGGAATCTCAGGAAAAACACGTGATAATGGGCAATAAGGTAAATCTGTACTTACATATTTGTTCATGGTGCACCTGTGTTCCCTAACAAATAGAATTTCATGAATTATAAACTAACTTATACTCTTTCTCAAGTAAAGAGTGAGCTTATAATCAGAGGAATACTTCAGCTGTATCTTGCTGTCTGGCAGTCACGCTGCTTTTACCTTGCTTCTGGACTGTTAACGTCTGTTCGTACATTTCTTGTTTTTCTTTTCTTTTTTTTTTTTTTAAGCGGAGTCTTGCTCTGTTGTCCAGGCTAGAGTGCAGTGGCGCAATCTTGGCTCACCGCAACCTCAGCCTCCTGGGTTCAAGCGATTCCCCTGCCTCAGCTTTCGAGTAGCTGTGATTACCGGTGCGCACCACCACGCCCAGCTAATTTTTGTATTTTTAGTAGAGACAGGGTTTCACCATGTTGATCAGGGTAGTCTCAAACTCCTGACCTCATGATCCGCTTGCTTCAGCCTCCCAAATTGCTGGGATTACACGCGTGAGCCACCGCGCCTGGTGCATTTCTTGTTTTTCAGTCCACCACAGTTCAGTGATGTTTAATTCAGTAGACACTAGCTGTATGTGGTTGTTTAAATTTTAAAGTTAATTAAAGTTAAGTAAAAGTGTAAATTCAGTTCTTCACAATATCTACGAGGACACAATAACTACATGTAGGTAGTGGCTACTGTGTTAGTGTAGATAAAGAATGTATCCATTGTGGCAGAAGTTTCCATTAGATACTGCTTGTCTACAATGATTTTGCACCTGCATGTCAATGAAACTTACATTGGTAGTAATCTTTTTTTTTTTTTTGAGATGGAGTCTTACTCTGTGGGCCAGGCTGGAGTACAGTGGTGCAATCTCGGTTCACTGCAACCTCCGCCTTCCATGTTCAAGTGATTCTCCTGCTTCAGCCTTCTGAGTAGCTGGGATTACAGGCATGTGCCACCGTGCCTGGCTAATTTTTGTATTTTTAGTAGAGACGGGATTTCACCATGTTGGTCAAGTTGGCCAGCTCCTGACCTGGTGATCCGCCCACCTTGGCCTCCCAAAGTGCTGGGATTATAGGCCTGAGCCACTGTGCCCGGCCACATTGTCAGTAATCTTCTAATTACCAGCATGAGATTTGGAGTTGGGAAGATCTGAATTTAGATTCTGGCTCTGCCATTTATTAGCAATGTGACCTTGAACAAATATCATAAGCTCTCTAGACCTTATTTAGTGCAGTACATATGTATAAAAAGTGGGAATAACAACACCTTAAATTGTGACATATACAGTTGGCCTTCCATGCCCATGAGTTCTGGATCCATGGATTGAAAATACTTGGGAAAAAAAAATAAAAAATAGCAATGAAAAATAATACAAATAAAAATTTAGTATAAATACTATTTACATTGTATTAGATATTGCAAGTAATCCAGAGGTGATTTAAAGTATACAGGAGGATGTGTGCATAGGTTACATTCAAATACTATGCCATTTTATATCAGAGACTTGAGCATCTGTGGAGTTTGGTTTCTAAGAGGTGGGGGTGGGGAAATGGGACCAGTTCCCAGTGGATACTGAGGGACCACTGTAGAGCGTCTAGAGATCCCATAGGTATTCATTAAATGCATTTGGTTTAACGTTTTTCTTCTTTGTAATGTTGGACCTTGTCGGGAACTCTTGAAATTCTCCTCTTTTGGCTTCTGCGACCTTTTCTACTATTGCTAGTTGCTATTTCTACCTCTCTGACCATTTTTAGTCTGTTTCCAGCCTTTGATGTAGGTTTGGTCCAAGACTCTCTCAAATATGATTGTATTACTTTCCCGTTTAAAATTCCGGCATTATAAAGACTGAAATCTTCAACATAGCCTAAAAGACTCCATGAATTCTGCATCTGCTTACTTCTGTCCCTTCCACCATGTTCCTACTTGTTTTCTGTGCTCTAGCCGCTCGGCCTTGTGTCATTCACCCAGTATCGTTTGCTATGTTTATTCACCATCTGAACCTTTGCATATGCTACTGGAATGCCTCAAAAGTCCCTCAGTTAACTAAGGGGGAGCCACACACTCCCAGAGCAGGTCAGGTCATGTTCTATGTTACACTCTTTTAGTACCTTTAATGTGTCCTTTGTAGCACATAATTGATTAGTTTTGAGGTGTTTGGTCGCTTTCTGTCTCCCCATGATTTAATGTGAACTCTGTGAGAATGGGCATCTTGTCTGTTTTGTTTTTCATCTGTTAAAAGGAAAAAAATCTTCATACAAGTTCAATTTAGCAGAGTTTGAGAAAGAAAACTCTGCGTATGGGATAGCTCTCAGAATCAGAACAGATCTAAGAACTCCAACAAGCAACATGGTCTAGTAGTATTTATAGGTAGAAAATAGAAGTGAAGTATAAGACAGAAGTGAGGTACAGAGCTTAATTGGTTACAGGTCGTTTGTCTTATTTGAGTCATTGGTTGCCTGCGATTGACTGAAGCTCAGCTGCTGTAATTGGCTGAGACTCAGTTGTGTTATAAAATTACAAATGCTCCTTGACTTACGTTGGGGTTACATCCCGATAAACCCATTGTAAGTTGAAAATGCATTGAATACACCTAATGTACATCTTAGTCTAGCCTACCTTAAATGTGCTTAGAACACTTACATTAGCCTACAGTTGGTAAAATAGATAACGCAAAGCCTGTTTTGTAATACTTACATAATTTATTGAAAACTGTACTGAAAGTGAAAAACAATGGTTTTATGGGTACCATCGTAAAGTTGAAAATCAACCGCTTT
Source organism: Pan troglodytes (assembly GCF_028858775.2). Lineage (NCBI taxonomy): Eukaryota > Metazoa > Chordata > Mammalia > Primates > Hominidae > Pan > Pan troglodytes. Next base: position 54,496,373 of record NC_072410.2, read on the forward strand.
AAGTTAGCGACCATCTGTATACTCTTAGGTTTTCATTTGGTTTACTGAGCTAGGCTGTGATTATGTAAGGACTCAAATGCAGAGGCATCCTGAGGCCAAATTTAGGCTAATTTAACAACTTTTATATGCCGCTGCTGCCAGCATAGGACCCTACACGTTATAGAAATTCAGTAAATATTTCCTGAGTGAATGCACAAATTCCTTGTTTTTTCCCCCCACCCCAAAGTTTCATCTATTTCTTGTGTACTGATGATTCATTCGTATTTTTCAGGCCACATCATTCTCTTCTCCAGTCCATAGTTCTGCTTACTGGATACTATTTAAATAAGGTTGTTTCTAAGACACCTCAAACTCAACTAAATGTAACCAAAACCACATTCATTTATCTTCATGTTGATGCTTCATTATTTGTTTTTTTCTTAATGGAAACAGTGTCTATCCATGCACTTTTACCTGGAAACCTTGTACAGTCATACTTTTTTACTCTCTTCACTACTAAGTCTTAAGGCAGTTTTCAGTGGCACTTCATATATTGTTTATTTCTGTAACACAAATTGACTTATATTCTGTCAGTAAACAGGGAAACATAATATTCCCAGCATATTTATGTTTTGTGTCACCAAGTGGTGGTAGATGAATCCAAAATATAGGAACACAGCTGAAAGCAGCAAGCTACAGAATACGGTACTGTATACTGTCCGTTTAGTTCACATCCTTCCTCTTGACTCATATTGGCTATTTATCTGTGTTGGAACAATTTATTGCACAACTCTTCTAGATCTTTATGCATTTTTCCTTGTTTTAATAACTTTGCTTCAAATAATCCTTACATCTTTTTCTGTTACTTTCGTCTGTACCTTTAAAAGTATTTTATTATGTTTATTATTCAGCACAGCTTTGTTAGTATTTTTATTCGGATTTGTATTGTTTTTGTAGTACTGTGGTTACAGAGTTGCATAGGTTTTAAGTGTCTGTTCCGGACTGAATTTTCCTTAAGCCATGTTATTTTTAATGGGTGGTTTTAAGAACACGAGGTTTTTTTCAGGGACATAAATATCATGTTATATAGCAAACGTGTCTTTTCATTTAGATCCCCCAAATGCCACTTGAATCTGCTACTTCTTCATCCCCATTGCCATTGACATCATTGTGCTACCATTTATTTCTCAGGTGGGCTATTTTGATAGCCCACATAATACTTTTTTCTTTTTGCCTGTGGTTTCTTCCTTCATTCTGCCTTACCTATTGCCATGAGAGTTTTTCTTTGGATGAGGAAATCTTATGTCAATGCTTTCATTTGAAAGTCAAGGCTACGTCTTTGAGAATTAAAAATCTAAACTGTTCTGCATGACAGTCGGGCTCTGACCCTTATTTCTAGCCATCCTTATGCTGTAACTGGTTCAAACTGCTGCTTTCTCAGATTCCTTATCCTTTTTCACTTATTGATGCCTTTGTACTCTTTCTTCTGTTGGCAATGTCTCTCCCCTTTCTCTGTGTGGCAAACGTCAAGATCCACAGTGGCATTGTGTGAAAATGTTCCCAACTCTCCCAGGCAGTTAATGGCCATTTGTAAGTAACTTTCACTGTAGTACATTCCATATTTCATTATGTTTAATTGCCTGCCCTCCTAAGCTGTTGGCTCCTCGAGGGCGGTGGATGCATTTTTTTTTATCATCTTTGTAAATCTAATCCCTGTTGTGGTATCTGTCACTTAATGCAGAGGTGCAATGGAGCTAAGTTATATTAGTCGTCTAGGACTAGGGAGACCTTTGCAAGTCCTGTGGATAAATGTTTAGAAAACCCCCAGTGTGTTAGGCACAAATAGGAGAGCTACCAGAAAGGAAACTGCTATTGATTGTAAAAGAGATCTTCTTTTATGCTTCAAAATTCTTGTTACATATCTGAGTAGAGACTTATATGTCAGATTGTTACTTTCAATAAGTAAACATTTTCATAAATAAAGGAAACTCAAAATTTATGAACAGTGTTTACCTTTGTTTACCTAAGCTGATTTATTGTAACCTTTTTTTGTTGCTGTTCTGGAGATTCTAGAACAGCTAATAAAGTGTTAGTGCAAGTCTACATCTTTGATATCCTTCACTTAGCAAACATTTAATGTTCACTTACTAGATATATCAAACATAGTTTCAGGTATAAAGATGAATGAAAAAAAGATACAGCCCCAGAAACTGTGGAGGGAAATATTATAGTAAGTGCTTCAGTAGCGCTACTATGAAGTGCTAGATTTCTTCTGGCTACTCTGCTTGTCCAGTTTGAACTTAACATGTAGCAGCTGTTTTGGTATTTTATTATTCATTCTCGTCACATTACTCATAGAGTTGTATAATGTCAAGTAATTGTTCAAGTGCTGAAAGAATACTATAATTTTTTTGTTGATTACATTGCTTATCAGTAAATTTAATTTGATATTATGAGAAGTAACATGATATGGTAGAGCAAGATTGGGCTATGGAATTGGAAGGCCTGTTTTGGAGTACTCTAAATTAAAAAAAAGTTATATTTGTAAAATAACCACCACAAGATTGCCCGATTCACAGTTCTTCTGAGTATTTGTGTAGGTAATTATTTAAGATGTTTGATAAATTGTAAAATGCTTTTTACATTTTTTAAAGAATCAATTGAACTACTGGAAACCAGTATGTAGTATTCTTGGCAGGTCTAGGTTTCATAATCCTAATTTCTTTGCAGCCCACTATTCAGAAATGTAGTGATTAACAAAGTCAAGAATGTATCAGGGTATTTTTGGCTACAAGTAACAATACCTAACTAAAAGTGACTTAAATAATAAGCAGTTTGTTATTTCACAGAATGAGAAGCTCAGAGCCAGAGAGTTACAGGGTTGGTTCAGCAGTTCAGTTTCATCAAGAACATAAGACTTGCTTACTTTGGGCTGCCCCAATTTTAGATACCAACATCTGGCCGAAGAAGAGTACTTATTAGGGAGCAAAACTTTCTTAAAAGTCTCATAGGAGGTTTTTCCTTAGGTCTCATTGTATCTCAATGGCTCTTGCATACTAGAAAAAGGCCACATTCCTTACTCTGGCATTTAAGTTTTTATAACCTGGCCCTAGGTTACTTTCCATCACCAGAGTCTAGGCCATATGATAGTAAAAACAACCTCATCAGTATTTTATTAGGTACTCTGAATAATGGTCCCAGATTACTGATGGGATCTTAAATAGTAAAAGCTATATCTGGCTTCTGATGTTATACTGACCTCTTCCCTCACCAGTACATAGCTATCCCTCATGTTGTCATTCTCCTCACCAAAAATTTTGTCTAGTTACTGTAACCAAAATTCTACTTCCTCTCTGAAGGTTATCGTCTCCCCGAAGCTCTTTCAAGTGGAGCATAGCTGTTCATTTTAGGTTAGGGGTAATTAGGAGTTGTTGGCATTGTTTCAGATCATGAGTTGGAAAACTCTTTCTGCAAAGGACCAGATAATAAATATTTGAGGCTTGGGAGCCATACAGTCTGTTGCACCATTTCAACTCTGCCATTGTAGTGTGAAGCAGCTATAGACAGTACATAAATGAATGAGCGTGGCAGTATGCCAATAAAACTTTACAAACGCATGTTCACATAGTTTCTTAATATATATGATACCAAAACCACAAGCAATGAAAGAAAAAAAGATAAATTGTATATCATCAAAATTAACAAATCTAAGCTTCAAAAGACAAGAAAATAAGACAATTCTCAGAAAGGGGGAGTTTCTCAAAATCGTTATCTGATAAGAAATTTCTATTCAGGATATATAAACAATTCTTATAACTCAGCAATAAAAAGACAACTCAATTTAAAAGTGGGCAAAGGTTCTGAGTAGGTATTTCTCCAGAGAAGATATGAAGATGTCAGTAGTGCATGCAAAGATGCTCAACATCATTAGTCATTAGAGAGTTGCAAATCAAAATGTCGAGATAACACTTCACACCCACTAGGATTGTTATAATCAAAAAAGACTGATAAGTATTGTCAAGGATGTGGAGAAACTGGAACCCTCAAACCTTGCTGGTGGGAATGTAAATGTTTATAACTGCGTTAGAAAATAATTCCTCAAAATGTCAAACATAGAGTTACCATATGACCTGGTAATTCCATTCCTGGGTATATACCTAAAAGAAATGAAACATGTGAAATGCAGTGAAAAACTTGGACATGAATGTTCATAATAACATTATTCATAATAGCCAAAAATGGAAACAGTCCAAATGTTTATTAACTGATAAATAAATATGGTATGTTCATACGAATGAAATGTTCATTAGTAAAAAGAAGTGTGTTGATACTTGTTACAACACATTAGATTAACCTTGAAAATACTCGACTAAGTAGCCAGTCATACAGGATCATATATTGTATAATTTCATTTGTATTTAATATCCAGAATAGGCAAATATGTAGAGCCAGAAAGTAGATTTGTGATTACTTAGGGCTGGCCTGAGGGGGAGTTGGGGAATGACTGCCAGTAGATACAGGCTTTTGTGGGTAATAAATATGCTCTAAATTTGATTGTGGTGATGGCTGCACAATGGTATGAATGTACTAAAACCATTGAGTTGTATACTTTAGATGGATGGTTTGTGTGGTATATAAATTATATTTCAATAAAGCGGTAATAAAACAAAACAGGTGGTAGGCTTATTGACCAGCAAGCCAAAGCTTGCTGACCCATAATAGATTATTCTTCATTTTCCTGCTAAGCCATTCTTTATCTGTTCTCATTGCTAACTCAAATCTTTCTCGTTACTCAATTTTTCATTCAAAATTTAAATACTTGTCTCACATTTTCCCTCTGTGTTCCACCATCAGGTTACATCTTTATGGACATTCTAGCCTTAGTGTTTGTTGACCACCTCCATTTTACTAACCTTTAGTTTTCTCTCTACTTCAGCTATTTACTATAGCCATAGTCAATATGGTATCTTATCATTATCTGAACTGTCCCATTGCTAGGACTTTATTTCTTGTTTTGAGATTACTTTCTCAATTATAATTATTGAAAATGCCATACATATATCATTTTCTGGTTTTTGAGGGGGTTATTATATATGTTTTTAAATTAGAAAGTAGTACCAAATTATTGTTGCTACCTGCAGGAAGTTGTTGGAAAGTTTCCATGTAATAGTATTTAACGTTTTTCATCCATTTTACTCCTCAGCTGTCTTCACCTGACACCCTCTCACTGTCATGTTTCTGCGATTGTGACTCCTGTTTTAGATATATGGAAGACATTTAAAATTGCTATGCCAGTGTGAGTTGGCAGTAACAAGCCACTTGAATTTAAGTGTTCTAAGATGAGAAGAAAATGGCTGTAATAACTTCTTGCTCCTCTTGTATAATACAGAATGGCTGCGGCTTTATGATATGTTGGTAAGAATGTTATGGGATTTATATTAGCTTGAGTTCAAATTTGGTCTCTACCACTACCCAGCTGCGTGACCTTGTGCAAGCTGCTTAAGCTTTTTTTTTGGACGGAGTCTCACTCTGTTCCCCAGGCTGGAGTGCAGTGGCACAATCTCGGCTCACTGCAAGTTCCGCCTCCCAGGTTCACGCCATTCTCCTGCCTTAGCCTCCCGAGTAGCTGGGACTACAGGTGTCTACCACCATGCCCGACTAATTTTTTGTATTTTTAGTAGAGACGGGGTTTCACCGTGTTAGCCAGGATGGTCTTGATCTCCTGACCTCGTGATCTGCCGGCCTCGGCCTCCCAAAGTGCTGGGATTACAGGCGTGAGCCACCGTGCCCGGCCTTAAGCTTCTTTATAACCTCTGTTTACCCAGGGGATTGTTTGGGAGGATAAATGAGATAATGTATGTAAAGTCTCTAATAGAGTGCTCAGCATGTAAATGTTATTTCTCTGTTTTTTTTGTATTCAGTAAATGTTAACTTTCTTTTTTCCATCCCTGTTTATAGTCACAGAGTTAACTTTTAACTTTTAAGGATTACTTTCTAGGTCCATTAGTTTCTACCTACAAAAAAAATTTTGAAACTTGATAAAGCAACATTTATTCTATGTTCAGTTTGAAAAAAGTCATTGAAATGTAAATTAGTTTATCTGAGGTATCTGAAGGATTTTAGAACTTAAAGAATAGTAGAAAAGAAATTCCATGGTTAGAAGAAAACCAGAAGAAAAAAGCTATCAGATTTTTTTTGTTTGTAGACTTAAAAAAAAATTACTACGATTTGGGAAATACACCTTTGGGAGTGAGGTGTTAATTTTGAATATTTGGATTTATTAATTGATTGCTTACAGTGTACTAAGCAGTTTGTAAAATATTATTTTTACCTTTTGGGACATAATACTCAGTATTTTGAGAATTTGCCTAAATGTTGGAAGTCTCATTCCTAGAAAAATTGAGGTTGGCATGCAGAGGAAGATCCACTTGCAAGTGAACTATATCTGAAGCTAAAACTCCAGTTGTTCTGGAGTCAATATGTTTTCCCAAAGAAATAAAAGGGATTTACTTAATAATTACTTATAAAAGCATATTTAATGATAATTCAAAGATATTTATTATTTTCTCTGTATCATGAACTGAAGAGTAAACAAAACATGCAAGTGCTTTGCTGTCATGGAGCTTAAAGTATAGTGAGTTAATGAGAAACTGATGCCATGTGTGGAAACATCTCTTTGCATTTAATTTAGGTCTTAGTTAAGATAGAATCTTGTCTCATTCGTAGCCAAAGTAATTGTGTGGTAACTGAGAAAATATTTTTCTACAAGAGAGAAACTCAGAATAATGTGGTCTGCTTTTGTGTGAATAAGAAATAAGAAAGAAAGAATAAGTAAATAAGAAAGTGTTCGTGATTGTATATTATAGTAGGTTACAGTAGATAGTAGCCTGGCTAGGATATCTTTGTGATATGTATTACAGGATAATATAGATTATTATAGAAATATAGTAGAGACCAGGTGTGGTGGCTCAAGCCTGTAATCCCAGCATTTTGGGAGGCTGAGGTGGGTGGATCACCTGAGATCAAGTGTTGGAGACCAGCCTGGCCAATATGGCAAAACCTCATCTCTATTGAAAATACAAAAATTAGCTGGGCAAAGTGGTGCATGCCTGTAATCCCAGCTACTCCAGAGGCTGAGGCAGGAGAATTGCTTGAACCTGTGAGGTGGAGATTGCAGTGAGCTGAGATCGTGCCACTGCACTCCAGCCTGGGTGACAGAGCAAGACTCTGTCTCAAAAACAACAACAACAACAACAAAAACACTGTAATAGAATATTAGGACAAATAGAGTAGATCCATAGTCTACTGGTTCTGTTGCTGTATGGGTTTTCTTTTTCTTTGATACATTTCTCTTTCAGTTCTTTACATGTTGATACTCTCTAATGGCAAAATCTAAATAAGATTTTTTTTTTTTGAGACAAGAGTCTCACTCTGTTGCCCAGGCTGGAGTGCAGTGGTGTGATCTTGGCTCACTGCAACCTCCACCTCCCAGGTTCGACTGATTCTCCTGTGTCAGCCTCCTGAGTGGCTGGGGTTACAGATGCTTGCCATCACGCCTGGCTAATTTTTGTGTGTGTGTATATATATATATATATATATATATATACACACACACACACACACACACACACACACACACATTTATACATATTATATACATATTGTATATAATATGTATATACATATATGTGTATATATATACATATATGTATATATATACATATATGTGTATATATACGTGTGTGTGTGTGTGTGTATATATATATATTTTTTTTTTTAGTAGATACGGGTATTCCCATGTTGTCCTGGCTGGTCTTGAACTCCTGACCTCAGGTGATCTGCCCGCCTTGGCCTCCCAAAGTGCTGGGATTACAGGCGTGAGCCACGGCGCCCCGCCTAAATAAGATCTTAAGATTAGATTGGCAGTTTTCAGAGTGGTTCATGGATACTTGGGGATCCCCAGGACACTTTCTAGGGAGCACATGAGGTCAAAATTGTTTTCATAATAACACTAAAACATTACCTGTCTTGACTGTTTATATTTATACTGATGGTGCAAAAGCAATCATTAGTAAAACTTGATGGTACCTTAGCATGAATCAAAACAGAAGCACCCTACTTTACTAGAAGTTGTGTTCTTTATTACTGTGTACTTGCAATTTTAAAAAACACCACTTTTGCTTAAGAATATCACTGATAAAGCAATATTTTGTTAAATCTCAACCAATAACTACACGTATTTTAAATATTCTCCATGATAAAATGATAAAAGTGTAAAGCACTACTTGTACATGTGAAATTGTAATAGTAGTTTTGAGGAAAAACAAGCACTTGTGTGATTTGTAAGCTGAACTAGCTGCTTTTTTTCATAGAATACCAAAACTACTAGTGAGAACAACTAATAAAATCTATTATTCACACTTGAGTATTTGGCACACATTTTCTCAAAAATGAACAAGCTTGTGTCACTCAAAGAAAAAACTGACGTACATGAAACAGGAAAAAAAAAAAGAAAGAAAACTTAAGCAAAGAAATAGAAGACATAAAGAAAGACCAAATAGTAATTTTAGAACTGAAAAATATAATAACCAATACAGTAGCCCAGTGAGTAGGCTTAATATCAAATAGACCAGACTGAGGAGAGATCAGTGAACTAACAGGCAGAAGTAGTTACCCAGTCTGAACAACGGTAAACAGACTGAAAAAAAAAATGTGCAGAGCCTCAGGGAACCATGAGTCTATAAAAAGATTTAACACTTGTGTCGTTAGAGTCACAGAAGGAGAGGAAGAGAGAGGGCAGGATTGAAAAAGTACTTAAGGAAATAATGGCTGAAAATTTTGCGAATTTGGCAAAAGACATTAAGCTACAGTTTTAAAAAGCCAAGTGAATGTTCAACAGGATAAACCTGTAGACATCCAGACCAGGATATCTCAAAGTAAAACTTATAAAAACAAGACAAGTCTTGAAATCAGCACAAGAGAAATTACACTTCATGTAGATGTGGAAAACAGTTCAAATGATAGCAGGTTTCTCATCAGAAGGAAATTTCACATTTTTCAAGTGCTGAAAGAAAAGGACTGTCAACTCAGAAACCTGTATCTAGAGAAAACATCCTTCTGGAATGAAAGGGAAATCAAGACATATGAAGGAAAACGAAGAGAATATGTCACCAGCAGACTTACCCTAGAAAGATAACAAAAGACATTCTGAAAACAGAAGGGGTATGATGAAAGAATCTTGGAACATCAGGAAAGAGGAAGGAACAATTCAAAGTGTAAAAGTATGGGTAAATACAATAGACATTCTCCTTTTGAGTTTTTAAATTATGTTTGAGTGTTGAAGCAAAAATTACAATACTGATGTGGTTCTAAAGGTACGTAGAGGAAATATTTAAGATAGCTGTAAGCAGGGAGAGGGTAAAATGATGATACCAATAAGATTGTGAAAAGTTATCTGTGTAATGTACATAGAGCAACCACTAAGGAAGCTCTACAGATACATGCAAAAGCATTATAGATAAATCAAAATGGAATTTAAAAAATGTTTAACCCACCAGGAGACAGGATAAAGAAAACAGAAATGAAGGCCGGGCATGGTGGCTTACGCCTGTAATCCCAGCACTTTGGAAGGTATGTGGATTGCCTGAGCTCAGGAGTTTGAGACCAGCCTGGGCAACATGGTGAAACCTGTCTCAACCAAAAATACAAAAAATTAGCTGGGCATGGTGGCGAGTGCTTGTGGTCCCAGCTACTCAGGAGGCTGAGATGGGGGCATTGCTTAAGCCTGGGAGGTGGAGAATGCAGTGAGCCAAGATTGTGCCGCTACACTCCAGAGTGACAGCCTGTCTCCATATATATATATGTATGTGTGTGTGTGTGTGTGTATATGTGTATATATGTGTGTGTATATGTGTGTATATATACACACACATATATACACACATATACACACACATATATATACACATATACACACACACCCATATAGATATACATACACACATACATACACACACACACACACACACACACACAGAGCAATTAATCATACTGGCAGAATCAATTAAAGACATTACCCAATCATATGATTTCTGTAAGAAATTTACTTTAAATGTAACAATATAGGCATGTTGAAAGTAAAAGGAAGGAGAAAGATATATCATGCAAACATTAATCCAAAGAAAGCAGGTATGGTTATATTTAATATTAGATAAAGTAGACCTCATAACAAAGCAGTTACCAGAGACAGTGACTAGGCATTATATGATAAAAGGGTTAATCAATCCACTAAGAAGACATAGCAGTTTTAAATGTGTTAGCAGTAGAACTGCAAAATATATGAAAAAAGACTGATGGAACTAAAAAGAGAAATACACAAGTCCAAAATTATAATTGGAGACGTCAACACCTATTTCTCAATAAATGGTGGAGTAACCAAGCAAGAAAATCAGCAAGGATATAGAAAGATACTCAACATATGTAATCAACCAGTGCTATGTAATTTATAGAATGCTTCATCTTTTCAAGTGACCAGAGAACATATACCAAGGAAAGTTATGTCCTGGGCCATAAAAGTAAACCTCATTTGGGCATGGTGGTTCATGCCTATAATCCTAAATGCTTGGGGTGGCTAAGGTGGGAGGATTGCATGAGGCCAGGAGTTTGAGACGAGCCTGGGCAATGTAGCAAGACTCAGTCTCCATGAAAAAAAAAAAATAATTAGCTGAGCATGATGGCATATGCCTGTAGTTGAGTGGATGAGGTGGGAGAGGATCACTTGAGCCCAGGAATTTGAGGCTGCAGTGAGCCATGTCATGCCACTACACTCAAGCTGAGTGACAGTGAGACCCTGTCTCAGAAAACCCCCCAGAAAACATAAACACATTTTAAGGAATTGAAATCAAAGAATGTGTTCTCCTACCAAAGTGGAATCAAACTAGAAATCAATAATAGATACCTGGAAAATCTCTAAACACTTCCAAATAATCTATGAGTGAAAGAGGAAGTCTCAAGGGAAATTTTAAAAAATACATTGAGCTTCATGAAAATAAGAATACAACATACCAAAGTTGTGGGATACAACTAAAGCAGTTTAGAGAGGGAAATTTATACCACTAAATGCACACATTTGAGAAGAGGAAAAGAAAAACCCCCTCAAATCAATAATCTAAGCTCCCACTTCAAGAACCTAGAAAAAAAGATGAGAAAAATCTACCTGAAGCAAGCAGAAGGAAGGACATAGTAAATGAAATAAAAAACAGAAGCAATAGAGAAAAACCCTTTGAGAAACAAAAAGCTCATTCTTCAAAAACATCAGTAAGACTGACAAGTAATAAGACACAAATTACCATTATCAGGAATGAAATAGGGGACATCACTGTAGACCCTGCAGATGTGAAAAAAGATAAGGGGTTACTATAACCAATTCTATATACATAAATTTGACAACTTTGAAGTAATGAACCAGTTCCTTAAACACAAACTATCACACCTCTTCCAGTGTGAAATAGAATTTGAGTAGCCCTGTTTCCTTGATACCAAAATCCAAAAAAGATAACTATGGACCAACATCCTCATGTCAGTGTAGATGCAGAAATCCTTAAAACATTAACAAATAGAGTTAATATTTTTAAAAGATTATACACCATAATCAGTTATGGTGGTTTTATGGGTGCAAGGCTGGTTCACTATTTGAAACTTAGTCTGTATAATTATATTAATAGGCTAAAGAATAAAACCCAAGATAAAACAAAAACTTAGAAAAATATAGAGGGAAATGTTATCAGTTGAATAAAGAACATCTGTGAAAACCTACAGCTGACATTATACTTAATGGCAAAAGACAGTACTTTCTCTGTAAGATCTGTAACAAAGCAAGGATTTCTGCCCTTTTTAGCGTAGTGCTGAAAGTTCTAGTCAGTGCAGTAATGCAGGAAAAGAATATAAAGGCATACAGATTGGAAAGAAGAAAAACGGATCCTGTTTGCAGATGGTATGACTATCTACATAGAAAATTTTCAAGAAATCTACAAAAAATAAAAGTACTAATGAATAAGTTCGGCGAAATTGTGCACAATACAAGATAAACACAAAAATTGTTGTTAACATTAAATAGTAGAAGGAAAAACAGGAATGGGGGTAATTTAGGTGTCATTTAATAGGAAATATAGTTTAACTGTCAAAGTGAGTAATAGGATCTTTAAAATAGTTAAACATATTATGTGCCTTCAAACATTTGCTAGATGGATTCACGCAAGTTATAGATTGTAATTATGGCAGCATTTATCAGACTAGAAATTTTAAGGTTTTTTTTTTTTTCCTCCTAAAATCATTAAAGAAGCTTGGATCTGTCATAGGTATGATTGGTTTTTATCTCTTGTTTCTGTCTTTTGATCTTTTCTGTCCCCGACATTCATGCATCCAAATGCCTTTTGCTTTGTATTTAAGAATAAGAAGAATCTGTTCTAGAACAGTTACTAAGATGGTCAGTGACTTTACCCTAGAAAAAATTAATTTCATTATAATAATTACATTAATTGTGCAGTCATCAAGCTTTCAGCAGGTAAAGACATTTGGATTGATTCCTAAGATAACTTACTTTTCAAGTTCATGTTATTCAACATTTTAAAAAAATATTCTATTACGATTGTCAGTTTTGGGATCAAATCAGTAGGAATCAGGAAAATGTCTAAAGAAATTTTCTGGCAAAGAAATGAAAAAAACTTGGTTCTCTTTGGTTTAGAGTTACTTTGATCTTAAAGTGACAAGGTTTGAAAGAATAAAAATAAATTTTATAGATGCATTCTGTAAAGCTTTGAATATTTCAGAGAATATGCAGTCAGAATATTTAGACATTTATCTTTATCTAGTAGAGTTTAAGAGATGACAACATTTCCTTATTTGGTTATAGACTCTTTGTGAACTATAAATATTACTTCAGTATTAGAGTACTGTTTGCTTATTTAAAATGTATGCAGATCCAAATGCTTAATACTCATTATAAAAAGTGAGCATCAAAAGGAAAGAGAAAATCTAAAGTGCTTGAATAACTGGACTTTTAAGAATTCGGGTCTTCTAGTGCCCTTAATCTAACCTTGTACTTTAACGCATTGATGCTTAATTAGGACTTAAACCATTCCAGACTTTTACCATGCACCTAATCAAATTCTTCCTTTAAAGTAAATTTAGGACAATGTTAAATCTGGCAAAGGATATCAAAAGATAGTAAGACAGTTGGTGCCTTCATGGAGTTTAAAATCAGGGAAGGAGACTAAGGGATGAATTAGAAATGTCAAGATTACTGTAAGTGTAAATAGTTTTTGGTGTCTCATGATTCTGTAAGATTAATCTGGAAAATGTTATTTGCTATGAATACATTACCTTGAAATGTGTCTTATAAAAATAAATCCATATAGTTTGAATTTTGAATAATATGACAGCTGTGAAACTTTATTGTTTTAAAGAAAGTGATGAGATTGATTCTAAACTGGAGACTTAAATTATGTATTAAGCAATTCCATTATATTTGGGACTAAGGTCCTTAATATTTTGAGTTATAAAAATCAGCTTTATTGAGGTACAACTTACCTATGGTAAAAACTAACTAGTTTTAAGTGCATAGTTAATGTGCCTTGATAAATGTATATAGTTTTGTAATCACCACAGTCAAGATGTAGAATAGGTCTATCACCCTGAAATGTTACCTGGTACCCTTTTGTGTTCACTCCCTGTTCTCCCCCTCTACCCCACAACACCTTAACTTTCAGTTACTGTAGTTTGTTTTTTTGTAGCATTTATAAATGGAACCATACAGCACATAGCTTTTTGTGTCTGGTTTCTTTTACTTAGCATATTGCTTTTGAGATTCATTATGTTATTGGGTGTATTAGTAGTCTTTTCCTATTCATTACTGAATAGTACTCCATTGTCTGGATATAACAGTTTATCTGTTCACCAGTTGAAGACATTTAGGTTGTTTGCAGATTGGTCTATTAAGAATAAAGCTGAATAAAGCTGCTGCGGACATGTGAGTACAAATTTTTGTGTGGACATGTTTTCATTTCTGGTTACACTAAGAGTCCAACACACTGTTTTTTTGAAATAGCAGTACAATTTTGAGTTCCCACTAGCAAGATATAAAATTTTCATTTGCTCTACATCTTCACCAACACTTTGGTATGTCAGTGTTTTTATTTTTAGCCGCATACACTATAAGTTTGGATATTAGTTTTCTGTTGCTGTGTAACAAATTCCCATAAACATAGTAGTCTAAAACAGCACTCATTTATTATTTCATAGTTCTGCAAATCAGAAGCTCACCACTGCATGACTGGGTTCCCTTCAGAGTATCACAAGGCTGAAATCAAGATGCCATCCAGACCAAGTTCTCCTGTGGAGGTTCTGGGGAAGTCTGCTTTCCAAGCTGTTCACGTTATTGGCAGAATTCAGCTCTTTGCCCTTATGAGATTGAGCACTCTGTTTCCTTGCTCCTGTTCACTAGAGGTCACTCTTATCCCCGTCAGGCTGCCTGCACTCAATGCCATGTGGCCTCTCCACTTCCCTTGTGTTGAATTCCTCTCCTGCTTTGACTCTTTCATTTTCACCTTCTTAGACCACACAGGGAAAATTGCTTTTAAAGGGCTCTTACAGGTCAGGGCCACCTGGATAAATCTTATCCAGAGGTGGTTGATTTGGGACCTTAATTACATGTGCAAAATCCTTCTGCAGCAGTAACTAGATGAGTGTTTGATTTAGTAATTGGGAGAAATTGTATGTATACAGGGGGTTCAGAATTTCAAAGGGCTACCTAAGAATTCTGTTCACCACATAATCATTTATTCCACATCTTCAGTTACACTTTGTGTGTCCATTTTTAAATTATAGCCATATTTATTATGCCAGTTGCCTGTATAGTAATATCTCACTTTGGTTTTAACTTGCATTTCTCTAATGTCTAGTGATATTAAACGTCTTTTCATGTGTTTATTTGATGTTAATCATATCTTTTGTTGTGAAATATCTATTCAAGTCTTCATGTCATTTTTTTTTAATTGCATATTGCTATTCAGTTGTTGTAGCATCATTTGTTGCAAAGATTTTTTTTCCCCATTTAATTACCTGGAAACCTTTCTTGAAAATTGTGTGTGTGTGTTTACTTTATTCTGTCCAATTGATATTTGTCTGTTCTTACACCAGTACCACTCTTTTGATGACTAGCTTTATAACTTTTTTTTTTTTTTTTTCCTGAGACGAGTCTTGCTCTGCTGCCGAGGCTGGAGTGCAGTGGCGCGATTTCAGCTCACTGCAACCTCTGCTTCCCAGGTTCAAGTGATTCTCCTGCCTCAGCCTCCCGAGTAGCTGGGATTGCAGGCGCCTGCCACCACGCCCGGCTAGTTTTTTTTGTATTTTCAGTAGAGACAGGGTTTCACCATGTTGGTCAGGCTGGTTTCAAACTCCTGACCTCAAGTGATCCACTCGCCTTGGCCTCCCAAAGTGCTGGGATTACAGGCATGAGCTACCGCACCCAGCCCTTCATAACTCTTTAAGTCAGATATTGTTAAGTCCTTCACCATTGTTCTTTTTCATTCAGATCCCTTGGCTGTTAGGTTCTTTGCATCTCCATATGAAGTTTAGAATTAGTTTATTGATTTCTATAAAATATTCTGGGATTTTTATTGGGATTGTCTTCTATATGCAGATCAT
Organism: Pan troglodytes; assembly: GCF_028858775.2. NCBI lineage: Eukaryota > Metazoa > Chordata > Mammalia > Primates > Hominidae > Pan > Pan troglodytes. The sequence goes on from NC_072410.2 coordinate 54,512,054, forward strand.
TATGGGAAGAATTGCCATCTTAACAGCATTGAGCCTTCTGATCTATGAACAAATATAGCTGGGTTTTCTTAGATCTCTTTCTTAGCTATGTCTTATAGTCTTCATGTGTACTCCCTGCACATCTCTTATTAACTGTTTCTAACTATTTTGTATTTTTGATGCTTTTGTAAATGGAACTGCATTCTTAATTTCATTTTCCATGTTTCCAGAATATGAAATATATTTAACTTTTGTATATTGACCTTTTATCTTGCCGTCTTGCTTAATTCATTTATTAGTTTTGATAGCTTTTTAGTAATTTGCTTAGGATTTATGTACATACACAATTATGTCATCTGCAACGAAAGGCAATTTATTCCTTTCCAATCTGTATACTTTTTTTTTTTTTTTTGTCTTCCCTTTTGTATTTGTGCAGATGTCTTTATCTTGTTCTAATCTTAGGGAGAATCTTATTACATATGACACTTTTTGGAGAATTTTTGTAGATAACATTTTATAGATAGAGAAATAGTCCTAGTTTGCTGAGTTACTCTTGTTTTATCAAAAATGGATGTTGCAATTTGTCAGATGCTTTTATTGCGTCTGTTTGGTTGACCATGTTTTTTTCTTTTTTTTCCCTCTGTTAATGTTGTGAATCACGTTGGTTTTGAATATTAAGCCAACCTTCCATTGCTGGAATAATCCTCAGTCATGATGTTTATTTTTGGATTCAATTTGCTAAGATATTTTTAAGGATTTTTACATTATTGGTCATAGAGAAACATTAGATATAGTTTTCTTTTGTTGTTGTTGTTTTGAGACAGAGTCTCGCACTGTCGCCTAGGCTAGAGTGTAGTGGCGTGATCTCAGCTCACTGCAACTTCCACCTCCCAGGTTCAAGCGATTCTTCTGCCTCAGCGTCCTAAGTAGCTGGGATTGTACAGGTGCCTACCATCATGCTCAGCTGATTTTTGTATTCTTAGTAGAGATGGGTTTCAACATGTTGGCCAGGCTGGTCTTGAACTCCTGACCTTAAGTGATACTCCTGCCTCAGCCCCCCAAGTGTTAGGATTATACGCGTGAGCCACCGCGCCCGGCCATAGTTTTCTTTTTTTGTGACACTGTCTGATTTTGGCATCACAGTAATGCTGGCTTCATAAAATGAGTTCAGGACAGTACCCTTCCTTTCTGCTTTCTGAAATAATTTGTGTAGGATTGGTATGTTTTTGGACTTCATCTTTCTGATGAATTGGCTCTTTTTTAGCATTATGAAATGTATAATTCTCAAAATGTTTGCTTTTAAATCTGCCTTCTTACTATTTACTTTCTTTTTTTTCTCATTTGCTTTTTCTTTGTACCTATTTGTCTGCCTTTCGTGGGATTGAGTATTCTTTCTGATTGTATTAGTCAGGGTTCTCCAGAGAAATAACCAGTAGGAGATACATATGTCTAGAAAGAGATTTATTATATGATATTGCCTCACATGATTATGGAGGCTAAGAAGTTCTGTTCCTGCTGTCTTTAAGTTAGAGACCCAGGAAAGCTGGTGCTGTAGCTTGAAGGCCTGAGAGCTAAAGAACTGATGGTATAAATTCTAGTCTGAGTCTGAAGGCCTGAGAACCAGGGGCATTGAGGTAAGGAAAAGCTTGACTTTGCAGTTCAGGCAGTGAGGCAGAGAACTAATTGAATCTTCTGCCTTTTTGTTCTATTTAGGTGCTGGACAGATAGGATGTTATCCAATCAGTTTTACTTAGTTCACCAGTTCAGATGCTAATCTCTTCCACAAACACCCTAGCTGACTCTCACTCAGAAATAATGTTTAGCTGGATATCTGAGCATCCCTTGGCCCAGTTAGGTTGACACAAAATTAACCATCACAATGATACCATTTTATTTCGTCTCCTTTTTTAAGTTGTTCTAGAGTTTACAATATACATCTTTAATATACCATGCTGTACCTTCGAATAATGATACAGTGTTTCTCTTACAGTGTAAGATCCTGACAACAGCATACATCCATTTTTTCTCTACCCTTTTGTGCTGTTGTCATATGTTCACTTTATATACCCCACAACACGTTATCTTTGCTTTTAAAAGTCATATTTTAAAGACATTTAAAAATGAGAAAAATATCTTTTATTTTATTTTATTTACCATTTCTGATATTTTTCATTTCTTTGTCTAGATCCAGCTTTCCATCTGGTATCATTTTTCTTCTGCCTGAAGAATTTTCTTTTGACTTTTTTTTTGTAGTGAACACATATTGAAGCCTAATCTTTCCTTTCAGTTTTTGTTATCTGGAAAAAGCATTTGCCATAATATTTGAAAGATATTTTTGCTGGATATAAAAACTGATAGTTTTTTTTTTTTTTAAACACTTTAAACAGATTCCATTGTTTCCTGTCCTTGGTGTATCTAAGGAGAAATATGCTGTAGTAATTATGTTGTATGTATGTAGTTTATCTTTTTTCCCCTCTGATTATATTTAAGATTTTCTGTGTCACAGCAATTTATTATGTGGCTTTTTTTTTTTTTTTCCATGTTTCTTCTACTTAGAGTTCATTGAACTTCTTGAATTTGGGGATTTAAAGTTTTCATCAAATTTGGAAGATTTGGGGCCATTATTTCTTTAAACAGCATATAAAACGTTTTATTGATGTGAAATTCACATAACAAAGTCATTTTAAAAGTGAACAGTTCAGTGACATTTGTTTATTTATTTATTTACAAAGTCTTGCTTGGTTGCCCAGGCTGGAGTGCAGTGGTGTGCTCAAGGCTCACTGCACCCTTGACCTATCAGGCTCAAGCAGTTATCCCATATCACCCTCCTGAGTAGCCGAGACTACAGGCATATGCCAACATGCCTGGCTCGTGTTTTTGTTTTTATTTTTGAGGTGGAGTCTCGCTCTGTTGCCCAGGCTGGAGTGCAGTGGTGCGATCTCTGCTCACTGCAGCCTCCACCTTCGGGTTCAAGAGATTCTCTTGCCCCAGCCTCTCGAGTAGCTGGGATTACAGGCACCCACCACCATGCCCAGCTAATTTTTGTATTTTTTGTAGAGACAGGTTTCACCATGTTGACCAGGCTGGTCTTGAACTCCTGACCTCAAGTGATCTGCCCGCCTCGGCCTCCCAATGTGGTGGGATTACAGGCGTGAGCCACCATGCCCGGCCTTTTTTGTATTTTTTGTAGAGACAGTGTTTTGCCATGTTGCCCAGGCTGGCATTTAGTACATTTATAATGTAGTACAACCACCACCTCTATGTCGTTCGAAAATATTTTCATCACCCTAAAAGGAAACCCCATAGCCAAAAAGTAATTGTTCACCATTCGTCCTCCCCCAGCAACTGGCACCCACCAGTCTCTACATTCTGTTTCTGTGTAACTGGCACCCACCAGTCTCTACATTCTGTTTCTGTGTATTTTCTTTATCAGTATATTTCATATAAATGGAATCATAAAATGTGGCCTTTTGTTTTTGGCTACTTTTACTTACCATGATTTTGAAGTTCATCCATTTTGTAGCGTCCTATTATGTTTTATATTGGATGTCATACATACATTGTGAATCTTATGCTGTTGTGCTAGATTTTGTTTTATTCCTTTAAAGAACGTAAGAGTTTGTTTTGCCATCCACTTAAGTTACTGAGACCCAAATTTGATCTGAGACTTGTTTCTATCTTTCTTAAGGTAAGTAAAGAACAGCCTTTAATTCATGGCCAATATAGTCGTTCTGAGGACTGGACCCAATTCCCTGTGTATTTACAAGTTTCTCCAGTTTGGCCCATGGGATCATGAAGTATTCCTAGCTCTGTGCAAACTCCCAAAAGTTATTCAACCTGCTACTAGTTCTTTTCCTGGACTTGGGGAGTTTCCTCTCAAACTTATGCAGAGACTGGAGGAGACTTTTATGCAGATCTCCAAAGGTCTCTCATGTGTCTCCCTTTTCTGAAGTACTCTTCCTCACAAGTCTAACCTCCTTGGCCATACGAACTTCATGTATCTCTGACTTCTCAATTCGGCGATGTCTCGGGATTGTGTTTCTGTTCTCTGTTCCTGTGCTGCAACCTGGAAACTTTCTCCAGACAGTAAGCTGGGACATAGATCCTAAGGGCTTTACCTCTTTTGTTTTCTTATATAGGTGATCACAGATAATGCCTGATAAATGTTGTTTGATAAAATTTTTCTGATTTACTAGTTTTTTTTAACACTGGTCAAGTGGTTCATATAGCATTTCTCCTTCATGGGCAGATGTTACTGAATTTTTAAATCAGTATAGTGTAAGGGGAGTCTATCTTGAACTTCAGGCAAATGGATTTATTTAAGGACCTCATCATCAAGTGATCTTGTCAGTAACTTGGTCATGTGGCATGATGTTTGAATTCTTCAAGTGTTCTTATGTAAACTTAAAACATGTTAGCTTTAGAACTTTTTTTCATATTTAGATATAATTTTATGGTTTTGTTTAGTTGAGTGGTTCTCTTAGAAGTAAATGTCAGTACCTTATTGGGTATGTCTCTCACAGTATCTATCATTATTTTAGTATTTCCCAACCCTAGACTGGAGCTATTGGCTACAAATTCACTGCAGAATTAATTTACCTTCAGAAATGCTATTTTTTCCAGTTAAGTCTGATATAATAATTTACAAACTGATGTGTATTTTTTGTTAAATATAATTATGCATTAGGTTCAGGGATCAATAAACTATAGCCCACACACCAAACCTGAATGAAACAATTACTGATAAATGTAATACTCCCAGGTAGTAGCTTAAGAAGCTGAACGTGAGGGGGTGTGGAGAGGAGTATAAAGGGGAATCTCCAAAACTCCTGTTTTTACTAATGACTAAGCATGAGGAAGACTGAACGTGGAACAAAATTATATTGACCATATTGACAAAATTATCTTTATATTGCCATGTTTTGCTTTGGTTTCCTTTTTTAAATGGAAGGTAGACTATGAAGACATTCTTGCTGTGAAAGTTCAAACAATACAGAATTTGAAGTAAAAAGTGGGGAGTGTAGGATAGAGATGGTGGTGCTGCTTGGGAGAGTGACTACAGAGATACGAGTTCTCTTAATTAAAGGACTTTACTTAGCTTTCTAAAGAGTGTTGGTTTTTATTCTGAAGGCAGGTGGGAGCTATTGAATTTTAGCAGAGATGTGATGTGGTCAGTTTGGGACAGATTGTGGTTGCAGTAGCGTTTTGGATATATGCCTTCCAAGTTTAGGAGCAAGACGAGTTATTCTTTGTTAATGGGAAAGTCCTTAGGAGCCCTGGACTGGTTGGTTCTTAGGTCTTGTGGACGTTGTCTAGTTGGGAATGATACAGATAAATAGGTGAGATAGATGGTATCATTTATAAAGAATTGATAACACTGTAAAGGTCAGTGAACTGGAGAAACAAGGACCTGGTTTTAAAATCCTACTTGAAACCACCACATAACACTTTTTTACCTTTACTTATAAAACAGTAATGATACTTATTTAAAAAAAAAAAACAACTCACAGTGACAGTGCAAATTTTAGTAAATAAAATACCGGTATGCTCTTGAGAGTCTTGCAAGAAACATACTTAACTTTAAGGTGGAGTGGAATAAGGAAAAAAAAACATTAAAAAAATTAAGACAAGCGAGAATATGTAAGGCAGTGAAGATAAGAATCATGGTAAGAAGATCAATTAAGTAATGTGCAAAGTAAGCAGAAATCCATCTCTGTTCATTAATATCAAGCTTTATTAATGTTTGCTTTCTTTTATCCTCACTTTAACATATATTTGATATTTGAAGTGACCTAATATTAAATTAACCAGTTCTGGAAAATTGCAATTATCTGCTATAACTTGCAAGAAAAAGACTAGCCATTGGCAACATGTCAGTTAATTGAATGTGGTAATTTACTGATTAGCCTTTAAGTTTACATAGGATTAAAGGTACGTTGAGGAGTTTAAAAGCCAGCCAGTCATACTAAAAAAAAGAATTCAGGTTTTCAGTAGCTTCTGAAGATATATATTTAAATATGCCCATGTTAATTGTACACTTAAATTAATAGCAACTGTATACTTACTGCTATTTAATTGCTAGGCAGGGTCAAGGTTAGATAAATAGAATATAGGATGCTTCGTATTCAATTTACCACTGAACTTTAAAAACTTAATTTATATTACTTTAAATTCTGTAGACGTTTTTAGAGACCTTAATGATTCTACCTCTGAGTCTGTTATACTACTTGAGATATTACTGTTTTAGATTTAGAAGTACTTTCGATTCCACTGCTAATCAAATGGTGTGATCTTCCAGCAGATATTTGACCTCCCTGGTCCCAGTTCTCAAGAGTTGTTAAATGTAGGCATTGACCCAGGTCTCTAGTTTTTCTAGAACACTTTTTTTCTTAAATATATTTCACATAAAATCCTAGTATAGAAAACGGATAGTTTTACTTTTTTTATATATAAATTAGGAGCTCAGATAAATTATGTTAATTATGTTAATATGAATAAATTATGTTAATTCTATTCATGAAATAAGACTTTGTATGAAAAGAAAAATTTGAAATGGTTTTCAAGTGGCTGGGTGTCAAGTTAGACTCACCTTTCCATTAATGTTTTTCTTATTTTAGTTGCTCAGCGTATAGAAAATTATGTTTCAATGCAGGGAAAAATGGTAACAGGTTTCTGTTTTTTTGTTTTTAACAGCTCATTTTGCAGTCTCAGGAAACTCTTCAGTTAGAGTTGGCAAGGGAATCTTTGTTCTAATCTCTACTGCAAAATCAGTTCATCCAGCAAGACATGTTGGAACATTGACAGTCCCTAATGTGTTAAAATTTGGCGTATAACTTATTTAGGGTATTAGAAAATATTTGAAATATATTGCAATCAAATATTTGCGTAAATCCTAAGTGACAGAGTCATAAGTCAGAACAGTTTGATTCAAGAACTCTTTCTACAGCATTATCATTTGTTTTCTTATTTTTTAAAAATATAAATGTAATTTATAGATGTCATATTATTAGTTTATGGCTTATTTCCCTATGTTTTTTGACTTAAAATATTTAGGTTTAATATTTTAAACAAATTTGTGCCTATTTTATGACTAATTATTTCTTTTTTTCCCCCCAGGGAAATGAGGCAAGTTATCCTTTGGAAATGTGCTCACACTGTAAGTCATCTTCTTGTTACCAAAAGTTACTTTTATTCACTTATCTCTCTCTCTGCGCGCGCGCGCGCGTGTGTGTGTGTATCATACCTCTGTAATGTATATTTACTTACCTTTGTAGCAATGTTAGCCCTTAACTATTTAAAATGGATAGTGAATTTGACATACAGTCTATTTATGTTACCAGAGTAGGAACATTTTTTTTAAATAGACTTCTTTATTACTCATATCTACACTGTGCTATAGTTATAATTAAACCGTGAAATCTCAGTGTCTTAACCTAACAGAAGTTTTTCAAGTGAAGTTTCAAAGTGGATTTGTAGGAACTCTTTTCTCTTTGGTGACTCAGTGATCCAGGCTCCCTTGTCTTGGAATGCCACCATCTCTAATGCATATTCCCAAGATCACTGAGGAAGAGGGAAATCCAAGGACCTGTAGGCAATGCTTTTATCTGCCTTGGCCCAGAGGTGATTTATATCACTGGTGCTCATATTTCATATTTATGGGACAGAGCTAGGTATGCAGCCACTGTTGGGGCTTGAAAGTACAGCTTTCCGTATTTTCTGGAAGAAGAGACAGACAAGGCACACAGCATTCATTAAGTCCTTTTTTTTTTTTTAATTTTTTGAACAAATAGAATCACTAAGTTTTTTGTTTTTCACATTTTAGGGATGGGTAGGGGTGATTCTCTGACTGAACAGGAAACTTTCAGAATAAAATTCTGTTGTCTAAAGCCTTTTTCTAATGTTTAAAATGTCTTATTTTTAAGTTTGAAAAAGGTCTTTAATGTATATCTTTGATAGAAGCTTAATGTTTGAAAGATTGGATGTTAATTTAGAATTAATTTGCTTGTATTAATATCCCAGTAAGCTTTTTTTCCTTTTTTTTTTTAAGACTTAGCTTAGACCAGTGGTCTGGTCACTTACCATATCCAATTTGATGGTACCTGTTAATGGGACGTTGTATAAAGGGCATGTTCATTTTGCCATCCCTTTAAAAAATACAGGATCGTCCCTCTATGGTTTTCCATTACAATATAAATTTTAGTTTTATTTGGTTACTGTTAGCTCTTAGGGTTAAGAATTAAGTCTAAAAAACAACTAATTGATGTATAAAACAACATTTATTCTTATAGTGTGTTTTATTTATAATTTAGTATTTACTGATACAAGACAAGGACTTAGTAGTTCTTAAGTCCTTGTTTACACTGTTCATATACATGGTAGTTTTATTTATTTAGCCCTATCTACTCTACTCTTTCCCCACCCACTTTCCCCTCCATCTTCAAATCCTAATTTCTTTATATCCTCTGAGCAACTTCATTCCCTTAATTTGGTTGTCTTCTATATTCTCCCATTGTAGTATGTTTGTTGGTGTGGAAACCAGAGTTTCATGTTATATTACCAAAGGTATTCAATACTATTCAAACTTTCTGGTATGTAGAAACTGTAAAACTCACAGGTACATATCTCAGATCCCTTTGCAGTCAGAGTTAATAATGTTACTTTATTTCTGCCACAGATATACTTGTGAGATTTGGAAGGTAGAAGTGAGTCAGAGTTTGTTCTTTTCCTATTTTTACTGTTTTTGCTGGTAGGATTCTGGTTGTGATTTGGATTTGTTGGTGTGTGCAATGCTCTGGAGCCCGAAGCTTTCAAATTTACTATGCGGCTTCCTTATGGACAGGGAATACAGGTTGAGTATCCCTTATCCAAAAATCTTGAGACCAGAAATGTTTTGGGTTTTGAATTTTGGGGGGGGTTTTGGAATATAGGTGTACCTCATGTTTTTTTTTAAACTTTTATTTTAGGTTCATGGGTATGTGCAGGTTTGTTATATGGATAAACTGTGTGTCACGGGGCTTTGGTATACAGATCATTTTGCCATCCAGGTAATAAGCATAGTAGCTGATAGGTCGTTTTTTGATCCTCTCCCTCCTCCCACCCTCCACTGTCAAGTAGGCCTTGATGTCTGTTGTTCCCATTTTTATGTCCATGTGTTCTTGTTGTTTAGATCCCACTTACAAGTGAGAACATGCAGTATTTGGTTTTCTGTTCATGCGTTTGCTTAGGATAATGGTTTCCGGCTGCATCCGTGTTGCTGCAAAAGACACGATCTCGTGTTTTTATGGCTGCGTAGTATACCATGGTGTATATGTACCTCATTTTCTTTATCCAGTCTACTGTTCATGGGTATTTAGGTTTATTCCATATCTTTGCTATTGTGAATAATAATATTGTGAATAATGTAAATACATGTGTCTATGTGTCTTTATGTTAGAATGATTTATATTCATTAGGATATATACCCAGTAATGGATTGCTGGGTCAAATGGTAATTGTTTTAAGTTCTCTGAGGAATAGCTACACTGCTTCCCACAACGGCTGAACTAATTTACATTCTTACCAGCAGTGTATAAGCGTTCCCTTTTCTCTGCATCTTCACCAGCATCTGTTATTTTTAGATGTTTTAGTAATAGCCATTCTGACTGGTGTGAGACAGTATCTAATTGTGGTTTTGATTTGCATTTCTCTAATGATTAGTGATGTTGAGAATTTTTTTCATATGATTGTTGGCCGCATGTATGCCTTCTTTTGAAAAGTGTCTGTTCGTGTCCTTTACCCACTTTTTAATGGGGTTGTTTTTTTTGCTTTTAGGTTTAAGTTCCTTAGAGATTCTGGATCTTAGACCTTTGATAGATGCGTAGTTAGCAGATGTTTTCTCCCATTCTGTAGGTTGTCTGTTTTACTCTGTTGATAGTTTCTTTGGCAGAAGCTCTTTAGTTTAATTAGGTCTGATTTGTCAGTTTTTGTCTTTGTTGCAATTGCTTTTGGCGTCTTCGTCATGAAATCTTTCCAGATCCTTTATCTAGACTGGTATTTTCTAGCTTAGCTTACAGGGTTTTTATAGTTTAGGTTTTACAATTAAGTCTTTAATCTACCTTGAGTTGATTTGTATATGGTATAAGGAAGGGGGTCCAGTTTCAGTCTTCTGCATATAGTTAGTTATCCCAGCACCACTTATTGAATTACGGAGTCCTTTCCGCACTGCTTGTTTTTGTCAAATTTGTTGTAGGTGTGCAACATTATTTCTGGGCTCTCTATTCTGTTCCATTGGTCTGTATGTCTGTTTTTGTACCAGTACCATGCTGTTTTAGTTACTGTAGCCTTTGTAGTATAGCTTCAAGTCAGGTCTTGTGATGTCTCCAGCTTTATTCTTTTTGCTTAGGATTGCCTTGGCTCTTTTGGTTCCATACGGATTTTAAAATAGTTTTTTCTAATTCTGTGAAGAATGTCATTGGTAGTTAAATAGAAATAGCATTGAATTTGTAAATTGCTTTGGGTAGTATGCAGGTGTATCTCATTTTATTATGCTTTGATTTATTGTACTTTGCAGATAATTGTGTTTCTTACAAATTGAAGGTTTGTGGTAACCCTATGCCAAGCAAGTCTGTCTCTGCCATTTTCCCAGCAGCATGTTTTCACTTCCTGTCTGTGTCACATTTTGGTAATTCTTGCAGTATTTCATACCTTTTCATTATTATATCTGTATGGTGGTCTGTGGTTAGTGATCTTTGATGTTACTATTGTAATCATTTTGGGGCAGCATGAACGGTGTCCATGTAAGATGGTGAACTTAGTCCAGTTGTCTATGTTCTGACTGCTGTACTGACTGGCCATTCCCACAACTCTCTCCTTTTCCTCAGACCTCCCTATTCCCTAAGACAACAGTATTGAAATTAGGCTAGTTAATAACCCTACACTGCTCTCTAATTGTTCAAGTGAGAAAGAATTACACATCTTTAATTTTAAATCAGAAGTTAGAAATGATGAAGCTTATTGAGGAAGGTGTGTCAAAAGCCCAGATAGGCCAAAAGCTAGGCCTCCTGTGCCACACAATTAGCCAAGACATGAATGCAAAGGAAAAGTTCTTAAAGGAAATTAATAGTGCTAACTCCAGTGAACAAACGAATGATAAGAAAATGAAACAGTCTTATTGCTTATATGGGTAAATTTTTATGGTCTGGATAGCAGGTCAAACCAGCCACAAAATTCCCTTAAGCCAAAGCCTAGTGCAGAGCAATTCTCTGAAGGCTGAGAGAGATGGGGAAGCTGCAGAAGAAAAGTTTGAAGCTAGTGGAGGTTGGTTCTTCAAGTATAAGGAGATAAGCCATCTCCATAACTTGCAAGTTGAAGCAGCAAGTGCTGATGCAGAAGCTGCAACAAGTTATCCAGAAGATGAAGGTGGCACTGACTCTCCTCTTGGGGACCAATGCAGCTGGTGACTTTAAGTTACAGTCAGTGCTCATTTATCATTCTGTAAATCATAGGACCTTAAGAATTATGCTAAATTTCCTCTGCCTGTGCTCTATAAATGGAACAACAAAGCCTAAATGGCAGCACAGCTGTTTACAGCATGGTTTACTGAATATTTTAAGGCTACTGTTGACACTTACCTCTCCGAAAAAAAGATTTCTTTCAAAATATTGTTGCTCATTGACAGTGCAGGTAGTCACCCAAGAGGTTTGATGGAAATGTACATAGAGAGTAACGTTTTCATGCCTGCTAACACGACATCCATTCTGTAGCCCATGGAATAAAGAGTAATTTCGACTTTCCAGTCTTATTACTTAAGAAAGACATTTTGTAAGGCTGTAGCTGCCTTTGATAGGCATTCCTCTGATGGACCTGGGCAAAGTACATTAAAGACATTCTGGAAAGGGCCAGGCACAGTGGCTCACACCTGGAATCCTAGCACTTTGGGAGGCCAAGGTAGGTGGATCACCTGAGGTCAGGCATTTGAGACCAGCCTGGCCAACATAGTGAAACCCCATCTCTACCAAAAATATGAAAATTAGCCAGGCATGCTGGCACATGCCTGTAATCCCAGCTACTCAGGTGGCTGAGGCACCAGAATGGCTTGAACTCCTGAGGTGGAGGTTGCAGTGAGCAGAGATCACACTACTGCGCTCCAGCCTGGGCGACAGAGCGAGACCCTGTCTCCAAAAAAAAACAAACAAACCGGGAAAGGATTCACTATTATAGATTTGCCATTAATTACATTCTTGATTCATGGGAAGTCAAAATATCAGTATAAACAAGAGTTTGAAAGAAGTTGATTCCAGTCTTTATGAGTGATTTTGAGGGGTTCAGGGCTTTCATGGTGGAAATAACTGCAGATGTGATAGAAGGAGCAAAAGAACTAGAATTAGAAGTGGAGCCTGAAAATGTGGCTGATTTGCTGCAATCTCATGATAGAACTTGAACAGATGAGGAGTTGCTTTTTATGGGTGAGTAAAGAAAGTGGTTTCTTGATATGGAGTCCACTAGTGAAGATGCTGTGAACATTACTGAAATGACAACAAAGAATTTAGAATATTCCATAAACTTGGCTGATAAAGCAGCAGCAGGGTTTGAAAAGATTGACTCCAGTTTTGAAAGAAGCTCTACTGTGGGCAAAATGCTGTCAAACAGCATTGCATGTTACAGAAAAATCTTTTATGAAAGGAATTGTCAAATGATGTGGCAAAACTTTATTGCTGTCTTATTTTAAGAAATTGTCACAGCCACCCCGATCAGTCTGTGGCCATCAACATTGAAGTGAGACCTACCAACAGCAAAACAATTACAACTCACTGAAAGCTCAGGTGATCCTTAGCATTTTTTAGCAATATAGTATTTTTTTTTTTTTTTGAGACAGAGTCTCGCTCAGTCGCCCAGGCTGGAGTGCAGTGGCGCAATCTTGGCTCACTGCAAGCTCCGCCTCCCAGGTTCACGCCATTCTCCTGCCTCAGCCTCCTGAGTAGCTGGGACTACAGGCGCCCGCCACCACGCCGGGCTAATTTTTTTGTATTTTTAGTAGAGACAGGGTTTCATTGTGTTAGCCAGGATGGTCTCAATCTCCTGACCTTGTGATCCGCCTGTCTCGGCCTCCCAAAGTGCTGGGATTACAGGCGTGAGCCACCGCGCCCAGCCGCAATGGAGTATTTTTAAATTAAGGTATATGTGTTGTTTTTTAGGCATAATGTTATTGCACACTTTGTAGACAACAGTAATACGTAAACATAACTTTTATATGCACTGGAAAACAAAAAAATTCATGTAGTTCGCTTTATTCACTTTATTGTGGTGGTCTGGAAGCAAACTTAAAATGTCTCTGAGGTATGCCTGTATTTGCATTATATATACTGACTGAGCATCCCAAATCTAAAAATTTGAAATCCAAAATGCTCCAAAAACCATTTCTTTTGCATGCCATGTCAACACTCAAAAAGTTTCATATTTCAGAACATTTTGGATTTTGGATTTTTGGATTTGGGATGGCCAAACTGTATGTTTTTTGATGGCCTCGTTCTGTAGTTTGGTTTTGTGAATTTTTCCTAAAAGTTCAACCCAGACTAATTTTTTAGCCTCCTAACAATTTCTAACATTGAAAAACAACCTTTGCTTCAACTACCTAGAGTTAGATTTTTTTGTCTGTTGAACCCTCGAAAAATATAATTCCAGGAATGCTGTAGTCTGCACACTTTCAAAGTAATGGAAATCTAGATTGGTTGTCTGACTTAGTTGGATTTGAAGATAATAATGATCCCATTATCATGAACAAATTGGAACATTAACTTATTTTATGGTTGCGTAAAATAAAGTTCTTATTGAAGGCAGAACTTCGGTAGACCAAATTGCTATTGTCAAATATTTGCTGGGGAGAATGAGGAGTATAAGGAGTGTGGATGGGCTGGTTACTTTTGGCTGTATTGGAGAACTTAAAGAAAATTACATGCTTAGAAGTTCTTGAATGAAGGACCAGTTAAGATGACCCAGGGAGCTTATGTTAATTGAGAGAAATAATAAGATCTTTTGTGTGAAAGGACAGTGGTTGGGAAAGAGGAGATTGTAAGAATTGGAATAGAGGCCAATAGATTAAGATATGAGGTTCTGGAACTGCCACAACCATTCTGAACCTTCCTTGCAAGCAGACATAGCCTCTTCAGCCCCTGTTTCATGAGGCTGGGCTTGCCTTGCTTGAGGAGACATCTTACCTTGAGATGAGGTGTCACTTCTGTTTTGTATTGTTAAGACCACTTTCCCCATTGCTCATTATGTTTCAGCAATCTCCTTTTTTTCCCCCCAAAACACTTGTCAATTTCTTTCATTCCTATTACCACCTTTGCTTGTTTATGAGTTTGGGTAGAGTGGTCTTTGGTCAGCTCTTTATTTGACTAACTTCATTCTCCTTCAACTCTCAGGTATTAATAAGTACCTTGAGTTGTTTTTGTTGGGGCTTTTTTGTTGTTGTTGTGTCTTACAAACTTGGATAGAGGGAGTTTAAAACTCGACAGAGGGAGGCAAAGTTGGCCTCTGTTGCCCAGGCTGGAGTGCAGTAGCATTACCATGGTTCGGTGCAGCCTGGCTCACTGGGGCTCAAGCGATTCTCCTACCTCAGCCTCTGGAGTGGCTGGGACCACAGGCATGTACCACCACTCCTGGCTAAGTTTTTTAAACTTTTTTTTGTAGAGTCCGGGTTTTACTATGTTACCAGGCTTGTCTCAAACTTCTGGGCTCAAACAATCCATGCACCTCAGCCTCTGAAAGTATTGGGATTACAGGCATGAGCTACTGTACCTGGCCTTTATTTTTTTTTAATAGCAGTTGACCTAAACCCAAATTACTTATTTATTAATTTATCTGCTATTTTGTAACTTCCACAGTTTTTTAAATTAAAAAAAAATGGCGATACCTATGACCAGTTATCCATAATCTTTCCATCCCAATCACTATTTACATTTTATTTTGCTATTTCCTCCCAGACTTTTTTTAATGATTTTTTTTTAATTAAAAAAAAAAATTTTTTTTTTTAGAGTCTTGCTTTGTCACCCAGGCTGGAGAGCAGTGGTATAATCTCGGCTCACTGCAGCCTCCACCTCCCAGGTTCAAGCAATTCTTGTGTCGCAATCTCCCAAGAAGCTGGGATTACAGGTGAGCGCCACCACACCTGGCTAATTTTGTATTTTTAGTAGAAAAATGTTGATCAGGCTGGTCTCGAACTCCTGGCCTCAAACAGTCCACCTTCCTTGGCCTCCCAGAGTGCTGGGATTACAGGCATGAGCCACTGTACCCAACCTTTTTATGAATTTTTAATATAATTAGGATCATATGAGGGCATGTATATTTCTATTTTAAAACATGAAATAAAATGTTACATCTAGAATAGTGTTAGAATTGACCAAAACTAGACCTAATTACTAGCCTCTAGACCAGGAATATTGGTAAACTGCTGCTTGCCAGCAGTTTTTATTAATAAAACATAGCCATTGGAACATAGCCATGCCCATTTTTCTGTTTTCTGTGCTGCAGTGGCAGAGTTGAGTAATTGCAACAGAGACCATATGGTCAACAAAGCCTAAAATATTTACCACCTGGCCTTTTAGAAAAAAGCTTACTGAACACTCTTGTAGACTATAGTGGGCTTCTGGACTTGAGAACTATTATTTGAGTCATTACTGCACAGTTAACTTATCTACAGAATATGATCTAGACAGAAGTTACAGACTGGTGCTTTGGGTGTTATGTAGATCTATAATACTTGTCTCTGGTAAAGTCAGTGAGTCAGGCGTTTTTTGAGACAACAGTTTTGCTCTTGTTGCCCAGGCTGGAGTGCAATGGCGTGGTCTCGGCTCACTGCAACCTCCACCTCCTGGGTTTAAGCAGTTCTCCTCTCTCAGCCTCCCAAGTAGCTGGGATTACAGGCACCCACCACCACGCCTGGCTAATTTTTGTATTTTTAGTAGAGATGAGGTTTCACCATGTTGGCAAGGCTTGTCTCGAACTCCTGATCCCAGGCGAGCCGCCTGCCTCGGCCTCCTAAAGTGCTGGCATTGCAGGCGTGAGCCACTGCGCCCTGCAATGAGTCTGTTTTATAGTTTCTCTAGAATTGAAAGAGTTCCACTCAAAATTGAGCTTCTGTTTACCATTTAGTTTGAGCATGTGACATGAATTATTCCTCCACTTGATAGTGGAAAGAAAGAGGTGCAGAGGTCTGTAATTAGGCTTTAGGCTGCATTAGAGTTGGGATTGGTTGTGGCTAGCATAAACTCCAATGGGGATTGAGGTACTAGGACATTAATTTTTTATTTCTCCGTCAAAGAACAGAAGTCTTGAGGGAACCATAGTTCCCAGATTCTTTTCTGCTGCTCATTCTTTAAATCTGGGACTGAGGGCCAGAGAAAAATGTCCTAGGGGAAAAGGCAGATGGATGTTCCTTACGTACATCTGGGATGGCAAAAGTCATGGTTTTTTATTTGTGTGATAAGCATTTGAAATAAGATTTCATACACTGTTAAAGCTATCCTTTTCAGTTAATCCTCAGAACTTAGTAGTAAGTCTTCTTTCTTATCACTTTAATCTATACTTTGATTAAACTGTTGAGCCTTGTCACTAAAGATCTATACTTGTCATTGTTCAGCCAGCTGTGAATCTATCTAAATTATTTTGTCTGTTACATAGTTCTTTTTTCCTGCTTGGTTCACTAGAATCTTATATGCTTTTTTTTTTTTAATCATATTTTCCTTACTATTTGGATCAATTTCCCAAAAATGACCTTCTCCACATTAAAACTGCCACTTTTTTTGTTCACCCACACATTGTAGTAATTTTTTTTTTGCTTTTTTTCCCCCAAAACCTCTTTACTATTGGAAGAGCTTAGTTTTATCTGTGAATAGTACTTTCATATTATAAGATTGTTGAAATCAGTCCTTGACACACTTCACTATTTATACTTCCCTATTTAGGTTAATTCCTGTCATGCCTTCTCATCCCTTCCATACCTAGCTCAAGCCAGTGTTCTCTGTTTGGCCTTATTTAATTGCCCCAGCCACAGTGTCCTCTCAGCTTTTTTTCTTTCAGTGTAAAGTTGTGCTACTTTTTAAAAAAGTTTAACAGGACTCTAAATTATATGCTGTAACATACTGTATTCTTTCCTGTGCCACACAGATAAGTAAGCACCTACCAAGTACTTATGGATTAGCCACTGGGAAAAAGGGAAATACATAGATTATTACAGTATGGGTAAACTATTATGAGAAATAAAAACACAGGTTCCAAGGAGGAAAAATTACCTTTGGTTAAGGAAATTAAGAAAAGCCTCCTGGAAGGGGTGACATTTGAAAGCTGTGTAGGATTAGAATGTGGATTAATTCTTTGACCTGTGTAGTTATTTCTCTCAGTCTCCTTATATGTTATCCACATCATCAGCATTCTACCCAAACTTGCCTGCATTACCTGGTTTTAATAAATGATTTTGCTCCTAATGCTTGAGAAAACTAGGGACTGAGAAAACTTGGGGATGATTTAAGTGTTGGCCTCCCCCCTCACCTCTGCCTGCCACAAGAGAAACTTGTCTGATCTCACATTTAATCTTAACCTCCTTTCCTTCAGTATCAGGCCTCCCTTTTTCATGGTTAGCCCTTCCCCTGTGCTTTTGATCTTGTGCTGTCTCATCTCTAGGATCTTACTTTGTTAAGTTTCTCTTTATTTTCCCATATGTCTTCAGCTTCTTCCTCTCTTCAGTTTATAAACACAGTCGACTTCTCTTTGATTTTGATCCTGCATGTACCTGGAAGTTTCTCTCTGTTCTTTCACGTATTTGAACCTCTTAAGAGCCGCTGGGCGCGGTGGCTCACGCCTGTAATCCCAGCACTTTGGGAGGCCAAGGCGGGCGGATCACCTGAGGTCCGGAGTTCAAGACCAGCCTGACCAACATGGAGAAACCCCGTCTCTACTAAAAATACAAAATTAGCCGAGTGTGGTGGCGCATCCCTAAATCCCAGCTACTCGGGTGGCTGAGGCAGGAGAATGGCTTGAACCCAGGAGGTGGAGGTTGCTGTGAGCCGAGATCGCGCCATTGCACCCCAGCCTGGGCAACAAGAGCGAAACTCCCTCTCAAAAAAAAAAAAGAGCCTACACAATCACCTTTATTTCCTTATTTCTGCTAATTTCTTGGCCTACTGCAATCTGGCTTTCGGCTGCTATAACTCCACTGACACTGCTATCAAGGTCATCTTCATTTTATCAACACATTGTCTAATTGCCACATCTGGATTGATTTAAAAAATCTACAAAATCACTTGTGACCTTTGGGGAAATTTGAACACTGATTATTTGATACCAAATAATTAATTTTTAGGTGTGATAATGTTACGATGTGTTAAAGAGTTTTTATCTTTTAGAGATAATACTGTTTAGGCTAGGTGCAGTGGCTCACCCCTGTAATCCCAGCACTGTGGGAGGCCGAGGTGGGTGGATCACCTGAGTTCGAGACCAGCCTGACCGACATGGTGAAACCCCATCTCTACTAAAAATGTAAAAAGTTAGCAGGGCATGGTGGTGCATGCCTGTAAACCCAGCTACTTGGGAGGCTGAGGCGGGAGAATAGCTTGAACCCAGGAGGCAGAGGTGGCAGTGAGCTAAGATTGCGCCATTGCACTGCAGCCTGGGCAACGAGTGAAACGCCGTTTCAAAAAAAAAAAAAAAGATAATACTGATTACTTACAAGGAAATGATATGTCTGGGATTTGCTCTGAAATAACTGGGGTGGGATATAGATAACATTTTTCTTATGTTTAATGGTTGAAACTGGATGATGAGCATATAGAATTCATTATAGTCTTTTTTCAAACTGTGTGTGTGTTTGAAATTTTCTATTATTGAAAAGTTGGGGCTTTTTAAATAAATGGAAAAGGGGAGAAGGAAGTAACCAAGAATAAAATCAATAAGAAATAATTATTTAATTACAATTCAGAATGGCATGCAGACTGTAAACTTTAATAATAAGTGGCTGTTCAAACTAATTTTCACCAGTAAAAGAATTGGGACTTTGACAGTGGAAGCATAATGCCTGGCATAAAGCAGATGCTGAGTAAATATTGGTTGACTGAATCAGCTAGCAAGAGCTCAGAGCTGGATTACATAGACAACTCGTTGGATAATTTTAAAGGCTGTATACCTTTGGGAAAACCTAGTTACTAGTCACCCCATTTGTTTTCATAAATAATAACAATCCATAATGGTAGGGTGCTTACCATGTCCCAGGAACTATTCTAAGCATTTTACATACGTTAATTCTTTTAATCCTCATATTAGCCTCAGGAGAGGGGCACAATTACTTTCCCCATTGTACAGATGAGGAAATAGAAGCAAAGAGACTTTAAATAACTGGCTTAAGTCACACAGCAGGTGAAGTAACAAAGCCATGATTTGATCTTAGGCCATCATGTTTCATAGTCAATATTTTTAATCATAGTATTATATAGTCTGTCTTCAGTAAATCTTACAAAATTAATGTTATAATTGTCTACATGAATAATTCTAGGCAAGACTAGATTTGTCTAAGACATAGGTATTCTGATATATATATATCAGAATATATATATATCAGAATATATATATAGTGTGTGTGTGTGTGTATATATATGTATATGTCATTCAATTCAGTGTTGGATTTTTATTGAATTTATTCTAGGCCATTGTGACTTTATTTCTGTCTGTTGGCTAACCTCTCTGGACTAGGAAATGTGTACTCTGTTGAGGTGATTTGCTCAAAGTGGAAGCCTTAGTTCTAACTTGGCATGATAACTTTGGAAAAGTGACTGAGTGCAAGATATTACTTTAGATAATTTAAGCAGAAGACTAGATTGGGGCACAATTGAAAGTAAGAGTGGAAAATCAGATTCAGCTAATTTTTGATAAAGCCAGTGTAATTCTGAATGGTTTAGATAAAATTAGTAAACACAAGGGCTGTTTTGTAGACTAAATGTAGGTGAAAGATTAAATCTTCTATCTAAAAAGATGTCTCATCTCTCTTTTGTTAGAAGGTCCCCTAAGAAGAGCTTGGCAGACTCTGAAGGAACCTCTCCTTTTGCATAATGAACTGCCAGTAGAAACCTTTCTAGCCGTTAGAACGCTGTTTCTGTTTTTAGTAAACAGTTTCACATTCAAGCAGTTTTGTTTCTGGTTTGAGTATTTACAGGTGATGTGAAAGTTTAAGGATAATAACTTTGCTGTTAATGTCTGCTCTTAATTACATTCGTCTCAGGGAGGTTTGCTGTTTTGAAAACAGTGTTTTCAGAGAAAAAGGTTATCTGTAGTTAATTTGATTTCCTCTTTCATTTCAGCATTTTTTTTTTTTTTTGAGACAGAGTTTCTTTCTTGTTGCCCAGGCTGGAGTGCAATGGCGCGATCTCGGCACACTGCAACCTCTGCCTCCTGGGTTCAAGCGATTCTCCTGCCTCAGCCTCCCGAGTAGCTGGGATTACAAGCGTGTGCCACCACACCTGGTTAATTTTGTATTTGTATTAGAGACAAGGTTTCACCATGTTGGTCAGGCTGGTGTTGAACTCCTGACCTCAGGTGATCCACCCGCCTTGGCCTCCCAAAGTGGTGGGATTACAGGTGTGAGCCACTGTGCCTGGCCCTAAAATGCCATTTATTGTTAAAACATTGTAGGCCATTAATTTTGAAATTGACTTGTGCAGTTGTTGCTTTACATTAACATCTTCATAAATTTATTATACAGTTAATGTTTCTTAGACAATTTACCAGCTGTCATTTATCATTTACTTGGTAATTTAGTGATCTGAATTCTGATTTAATTCACCTAGTCACTGAGAATTACTTATGCTTTGCTTGCTCTCAGTAAAGCATTAGAATTAAGTAATGACGAGAAGAACAAAGGATTTTCTTAAGTATAGTACATGAACTTAAATAGTTTGGGTTACCTTGTTTTAGTGTTACAGACGGTTTTTAATAATCCCTGGATTCAAATTAGCCGGGTATGGTGGTGGGTGCCTGTAGTCCCAGCTACTCGGGAGGCTGAGGCAGGAGAATGGTGTGAACCTGGGAGGCGAAGCTTGCAGTGAGCTGAGATCATGCCACTGCACTCCAGCCTGGGCGACAGAGCGAGACTCCGTCTCAAAAAAAAAAAAAAAAAAAAAAAAAATTCCCTGAACTCTCTAGTATATATTAAATATTTCAAGTTTTTAAACAAGTAGTCTCAAGTAAAGGACTGGCCGGGCACAGTGGCTCACACCTGTAATCCCAGCACTTTGGGAGACCGAGGCGAGTGGATCACCTGAGGTCGGGAGTTCGTGACCAGCCTGGCCAACATGGTGAAACCTCGTCTCTACTAAGAATAGAAAAATTAGCCGGGCATGGTTGTGGGTGCCCTTAATCCCAGCTACTTGGAAGGCTGAGACAGGAGAATCACTTGAACCCAGGAGGCAGAGGTTGCAATGAGCCGAGTCTGTGCCATTGCACTCCAGCGTGGGAGACAGAGCGAGACTCCATCTCAAACAAACAAACAAACAAACAAACAAAACGAAAAAAGAAAAGGAAGGACTAGCTTTTTTTGCTTTATCCACACTGTCAAATTTTGGTATTGTGGCAGCACTAAGAAATTTGTAGTTTCGGTAATGAGGTTCATGACGTATAGTAATCTCGTTATCTAGCACAAATTTGAGTAATTTGAAGAAATCAGTTACTTTAGCTAGTGAAAAAGTCTAGCTATCTGCGTAACAAAAATAAAACTTCTTGAATCTTTCTCAGAATGTTAGAGCAAAAGATAAAAGATATGGAAAAATGTGCAAGGAAAGAATGATTTGGAGAACACAGAGTGATAGCGGCTGACTGAAAGAAATTTCGGGAGCTGTATTAGATAACATAGAAGGGGAAATAATCAGTGAAATAAAAGGAGAAATTTCTCTTTCTTGAAAAATTGAATCTTTTGTTTAAAAGCATTCTGATTGCCAAGATTAGATGAAAGAACATCTATGTTTAGTTTCAACTTTTGTAATTTTGAAATTTCAAGAGTAAAAAAACCCTAAAAGCCTCCAGACATAGAAGTTGTTACCTAAAAAGAATAGGAGTCCACTGGCATTGGACTTCTTCACAGCAGCAGTAGTTGGTAGAAGGCAGTGGAGTAATACATTCAAAGTTCGGAGTTTCTAATCCAGAATTTGATAACAGCCAAATGATCACTCAAATGTGAGAACAAAAAAAGACATTTTCAGAAATTTAAGGACTTGGGAAGGTTAACTTAAACGAGTTCTTGAATATGTACCTAGCAAAATGAAATAGAAGTTCAAGAAAGAGGATGAAATGAGACCCCAGAAACGGAATTCCTAACTAACACACCAGTGAAAATCTCAGGATAACAACTATGCCATAGGCCTAGAAAGCAGTTGGTTCAAATTAGAACGAAATGGCAGAGTTGTCTGTGAAGAATGTCTTCAAGAAGAAAGTAAAAGCCGTTATATGAATTATGTGGTGGAATTTTTTAATGTTAAGATAAAAGTCAACGAGAGAAAAAAAAGAAACTGGGGGATGCAGTATGACATTCTTGGCAGTAAACCACATTAAGCTTTGGAGGAGCCATACGTGTAAGTAAGTCTTGAATAATGGAGGCTGAAAGTAAAAGAAGACTCTTAAATATGCATTCTTTTGTGGAAATATAATTTTTTTTTAAAGGAAAATAGGGTGGGGAGTGGAGTGTGGTACAAAGCTAAAGAAAGGTGCAGCTAACATTCAAATGCAACATCACATAGGAACAGTAGATAAAATAAGAGGAAGATCTGGAAAATGTGATGTAATGGGATGGGATTGGACTTAATATATAGAACAAAGAAATGCTTTAGGAGCCAGATCTTTTGAATAAGATGTATCATTGAACTAAGCAGTATACATTTTAGTTTAAAAAAATAAACAGTATATCTTTAAGCAGGGTTATTAATAACAGAATACTTGAAGGTATATTTGTATGATATTATGAATACATGCTTTTCATTAACTTACTGCCTGTATTGATTTGAACCATAATGTGGATAAACCAAAAGGAGAAAAACAATAACACACAGGCCTTCAGTAGGAAAAACGGTAATATACATGTTGAGAGAAGGGTTAGAAAGGACGTCTTAGTAAAACATGGTCTGATTTTTATCAACCTAGAGTGGGAAGACTCTTATTCTCTTTTCTCCACATTTAGCCCAGAAATGCAGGTTGGGGGAATAGAAATGATGCCTAAGGCTCCTTGCTGACTCTTCAGATGGAACTAACATAGGAAAAGAAATTAGATCAGAAAGTATTTCAAGAAATCCCAGTCACCTCACTTTGTCATCAAGCTTTATAACATCGAGCAGCTTACCTCACTCCTTGGGTTTGTTTCCTCATCTTGAGTTTGTCATCTTCAAGGTTTCTTGTGACTGCTTACGTTACATGGCTTTTCTATGCTAGATTTTCTCGTGAAACTCACTGAGCACTGAAAATAATTCTAAGAATGTATTTTTAGGATTGTTATAAGTGTTCAGCTTCTTTTGTGACATCTTTGGACACCATTGGGTGAATGAGTTCTAGTGTGTTGGTCATTTTTAGTCATTTTTTTATATAAGGAGGAAGTCAGTGGTATGTGGTATTTATATTTTGAAGGAGCAATCTAGAAAACAAAACGCAATCACAGTATCAGTAATGAAAGCACTGAAATCATTGCAGATCCTTACAGATGTTAAAAGGATAACAAAAGAATGTTAGAAGCAATTTTATGCCAATAAGTTCCATACCTTAGATGAAATGGACAAATTCCTTGCAAAACAAATTACTAAAACTGACAATAAGAGGAAATAGTAAATCTTAATAGCCTTTTATTAGTTAATAAAATTGAATTCATATTTCAAAATCTTTCTACAAAGAAAATAGTAAGGTCAAACGGCTTTACTGGTAAATTCTATCAAATTTAATGAAAAGAAAGAAAGAAACCCAGTCTTATCTAGACTCTTAGAAAATAGAAGCTAGCATTACCTTGATGGTAATACCAAAGACATTATAATAAAATCAGTATGGAATATAAACCAACATTATTTGAGAATATATGTGCAAAAAATCATTTAGTATTTGCAAGTCAAATTCAGTGGTGTGTAAAAAGGATGATAAAACACAACCAAGGGGATTTTTATACCAGGAATGCGATTTTAACATTCAAAAATTAATGTAATTTACTATTTTGACAAAAGAGAAAAACATCTTCTCAGTAATTACAGCAAAGTGTTTGGCAAAATGTAATATCTATTCATGATATTAGCGAATTAGGAATAGAAGGGAACTTCCTCAGCCTGATATTGGGCATCTACTAAAAAACCTTTACTTTGTTCATACTCATATCTCATGATGAAAGGCTGAATGGTTTCTACCTAAGATTGGGGAAGAAAACAAGATTTTCCACTCTTGACCACTTCTAATCAACGTTGTATTTGAAGTCCTAGTCACAACATGATCAAGAAAAAGAAAAAGACTTGAGATTGGAAAGGAAGGAGTAAAATTGTTTTTATTCCCAGATGACATGGTTTTATATATATAGCAAATGTTAAGTTACTAGGACTGATGTGAATTTGGCAAGATTGTAGGATACAAGGATAATATACCCAAACAGTGTAATTTCTATATAATAGTAAAGAACAATTAAAAATGAAATGGGGCTGGGAGCGGTGGCTCACGCCTGTAATCCTAGCACTTTGGGAGACTGAGGTGGGCAGATCACGAGGTCAGGAGATCAAGACCATCCTGGCCAACATGGTGAAATCCCATCTCTACTAAAAATACAAAAATTAGCTGGGCATGGTGGCACGTGCCTGTATTCTCAGCTACTCGGGAGGCTGAGGCAGGAGAATGGTGTGAACCCAGGAGGCGGAGGTGGCAGTGAGCCAAGATCGTGCCACTGCACTCCAGCCTGGGTGACAGAGCAAAACTCCATCTTAAAAAAATAATAATACAAATAAAGATGAAATGGACAAGTACCATGCATAATAGAGTAAAATTGTAAAATACTCAGGTATAAGTTTAACCAGATATGTGTAAAATCTGTACTCCAAATTACAGAAAATTATTGGAACTTAAAAAGACCTACACAAATGAAGATATATACCGCATTCATAGATTAGAAGACTTGTTACAAAGATGTCAGTTCTACTCAGACTTATCTATAGCTTCCTCAAGACCTTCCCAATCAAATTCTTAACAAGATTTTAAAAAATTTACCAAACTGATGGTTAATTCCATGTGGAAATGCACGGGTCTTAGAAGAGTCAGCATTTTTAAACAGAACAAAGTAAAAGTACAGCTCCTTGATTTAAAGATTTACCATAAAACATAACACTGTGGTACTGGCATAAGGTAGACTAAAATCAATGAAACAGAATAGAGGGTCCAGACTCATTCATTCATATATGTATACACATATATATGTATATACATATATATACATATGCATATATATGTATATACATATATACATACGCATATATACGCATATATGCATATACATATATACATATACATATATACATATATGTATACACATGCATACATATATATGCATATACATGTACACATATATGTGTACATGTATACATATGTGTATACATATATATGTATACACATATGTATGTATATATGTACATATATGTGTATACGTATATATGTAAAATGTATATATGTATACACATATATGTAAAATATATATTATATATACATATAATATGTATATATTTTACATATATGTGTATTGTATATGTAAACATATGTTTACATATATTTACATATATATGTTTACATATATATATGCTTTTTTTTTTTTTTTTTTTTTGCCAAAGATGCCGTTGTAAAGGGAGCCTTTTCAACAAAACAGCTATATTTCTGTATGGAATAAAAAGTCATCTATTTTTCTATATGTATCATATATTTAAAAGGCATATAACGTAGGTCATAGATTTAAACATAAAACAATGGAACATCTAGAAGAAAACAGGAGAAAATCTTCATGATCAAGGATGGGTAAAGACTTTTAGTACACACAAAACAGGAATCATAAAGGGAAAAAATTCTATTTCATTAATATTGAAAGGTTTTGGTTTTAAAAATACACCTATGAAAAGGCAAGCTCACAGACTGGGAGAAAATACTATTAGAAAATACCTAACAAAGGACTTGGATCAGTATATAGAGAATTTCACAAATCTTTTAGATAACGCTTTTTTTTAAAAGCACAATTCACTAATAAAAATATATGAAAAAATAGGCAATACCACTTGTTAGCAAGGATGTGGAGCTACTGAAATAATCATATATTGCTGATGGGAGAGTAAAATGGTACATTACTTTGGAAAACTGACAGTTTCTGAAAACTTAACCCTGTGACCCAGCAATTCCAGGAAAACATTTGTTTACAGAAATACACATTAATATTTATAGTAGCTTTACAGGAATGTCTGTCAACAGATGAATGCATAAACAAATTGTGGTATATCCATATAATGGACTATACTGCTCTGCAGTATAAAGGAACAAACTGACACATGCAACAACATGGATTAGTGTCAAAAACTTGGTGAGTAAAAGAAGATAGACGCGAGTACCTACTGTATGATCCTGTAGACATGAAATTCTAGATAGAATTTAGTTATAGAAAGAACAGTGGTTGCCTAGGGTGGTAAGAAAAGGGTGATTGACTGCAAAAGGGCTCAAGGGAGTGTTTAGGGGTCATGGAATGTTCTTTTATCTTGATGGTAGTGATGCTTCCATAGGTATATGCATTTGTCAAAACCTATAGAACCATATACTTAATAATGCATCATTTGAAGGTAGTTATTTTTCAAAGTTGGCTTAAATTATTTTAGCATGTTTAGGCCAGGCGTTGTGCCTCACACCTGTAATTCCAGCACTTTGGGAGGCCAAGGTGGGCAGATCACCTGAGGTCAGAAGTTCAAGACCAGACTGGCCAACATGGTGAAATTCCGTCTTTACCAAAAATACAAAAATCAGCAGGTCGTGGTGGCGCACGCCTGTAATCTCAGCTACCCCGGAGGCTGAGGCAGAAGAATTGCTTGAACCCAGGAGGCAGAGGTTACAGTGAGCTGAGATCACACCACTGCCCTCCTGCCTGGGTGACAGAGTGAGTCTCCATTAAAAAAAAAAAATAGCATTTTTATTAAAATTTGATACTTCTTTTGTTGGTGGTGATACCGAGTTTTTGCATATTTGACAATTGCATGATAATCTTTAAAGTATGTAAAAAATCTAGGAGCTCCAAAAAGACTCATTACTTTTTGC
This sequence comes from Pan troglodytes, assembly GCF_028858775.2. Classification (NCBI taxonomy): domain Eukaryota; kingdom Metazoa; phylum Chordata; class Mammalia; order Primates; family Hominidae; genus Pan; species Pan troglodytes. The sequence goes on from NC_072410.2 coordinate 54,539,330, forward strand.
AGTCTAAGATTATATTTCTCGAATGTAGACCTTTTAAGTGGATGAGTTTTTCATGTATTTAAGAAAAGGTACAACACATACATGTATGACCTGTGTTCATTTCATAATATACTATTTCAAGTCTGTCATAATACTGATAGGGTGCTCTCTTTGCTTTGTTCATTTGGTAGTCAAACTCTGCAGAATATAAATATTAAACTTCTACTTGGTACACAACAAGATCATTATAAAACTGGAGAATTTTTTTGGAGCTTTTTGAAGGTTTTATCTGCTGCGCCCCCTGGTGGATTTTACTTCTCATTGGGGTCACATGAAAATACAGCCATTTACCTTCGTAGGAGGTGTCTTTATAAAAAACTGTAAAGCTTTTAAGTTAATCTTTATGTTGAAAAACTTCTCAGTAACTTCTGTTGATAACACTATGAGGTTTTTTTTTTTTTGTGATCTTCACAGGAGTTATTCAGTACAAGCTTTTCCATAGATAATTTTGCCATGTCTGATGGCTTTTTTCCAAAATACCTCTAAGATAGTCAGATTCCGGGATCCTGTATTGGAGTAGTAGTTTCTAATAGTTCTCATCCTATAATATGGTTCTAAATTTCTTGCTGTACAAAAGAGATTGGAGAATCATGTCTTAGAAATAGTACGTATAGTTGGGATAAGCCTTGAACATATTATGGTGCCAGAAATTAAGGAAGTACTAAAAAAAAAAAAAAAAAAAGAGGTTGTTGGAAAGGCCGCATAGGAGCCAACCTGAAGATCTAATAAAGACCTAATAAAGCTGGAACAATTTGACTAACAAAATAATGATAGTATTGGATTTTAATTCATGTACTAAAATACTCATGAGTCCATGCTGATGTAAGTATTTTAATAAATAAATGGTGGAGAAGGCACTGGTTTTGGTTTTGTATTTTTTTACAGGAGCATCCCAATTAATGTAGAAAGAAAGACGGGAAAATAAATTTATTATTAGGCAAATACCACGGTAATAAATGTGGCAGACAGGACCTGCTGATGGATGCCAAAATTAGGTCAGAGTTTGAGGAGAAAAGAGTATTTGCGCAGTCTCAAAGTATTCCCTACCCCCTCTCCTCCCAGGATATTTTTTTAACTGCAAAGGAAAAGATGGTAGATTTATAGTGGAGAAATCTGGCAGCCACCACCTTGGCCAAGTGATCAAAGTTAACATCACTAGTAATAAGACATATTGATGTCATGAGCCCCTTGATACAGTGTACTGGAGGACACAATATCATTTCTGTGGTATTCTTACCCCAAATGCCTAAATGCATTCTAATCATGAGAAAACAGGAAGCTCAAACTGAGGGAAGTTTTACAAAATACTGGATCAAAAGTTTCAAGGTCATGAAAGACAATCAATCAAGAGTTGTCACAAATTGGAGCCAAGACTCAGGAGAAATTACAAAAAAGTTACAAAGATAATAGAGTTCTTGAATACCCCTCAGCCAAGTGGGGATGTTAACATCTCACAGAATTATAGTACAGTTATCAACATCAACAAATTAACATTGGCTAAAGAATATTAAACCACATACATGAGTGAAAAAAATGGTGAAACTTGGAGAGTGTTCTTTTTCTTTTCCAGGATTCTCTCCTGGATCCCACATTACATATAGTTGTTTCTTTCAAAATATTATTGTTAGAATTTAGAGATACTTGCTTTGTTTTAAATCAGTTGGTGTATTAATAGGTAATAAGTTATTTGTAAAGTAGCTATTAAAAGAATTTCCTGATGAAGCAATAGTCTTGTTGCTTTTTTCTACTATACAGTTATTGGGAATTGGCTAAAATTTGAGGAAAGTTTTGTTTTTCTACCATTCTGTTTATTTCATTTTCTCTTCATTCTGAAAAATTTTAGCATCACCTAAAACAGTTCACACTGCTTTAAGTTGTCTTTACTTTTAATCCCAACAGTTGAATAGCAGCTTGGTGTGTATGTATTAATAGCAATGCTTTCAGAACCAGAAGACTGTGGTCTCTTCCTTACTATTTTGAAATTTCTTGTATTCTTTTTTTCTAAATGAGAGAAATATATAAGGGAAATGATTTATGTTTCATCATCTGAAAGTGTGATGAATGAATATGTAACCTTCTATTTCTATTAATATTATATTGCTGCAGTATTAATATGTCCAGTTGAAAATACTAAAATTTAGTGTAGCAACATGAGCTCTCTAAAAGCAAGTTCTTAATACTTTTATGTAGTAACATTAACAAGATTCTTGAAGTCACTTTTTAAAATGAGTTACCATCTGAATTTTACATTTATCCGTGAGAACCGTCAGAGTGCAATTGATCGAGGTTAAGTCTCAACAGCCTGTTTTCTGTATAAACAATCTACCAATTCCTTATTAGTAACTTTTTATGTTTTATAAACTCTGACTAAAATATCTAAGTTTTTGCCACCTTGCTTAAATTTTAGATAACAGTATATGACTTGAAGATTATTTTAATATTTTGTCTAATATAATGTCAATTGAATATGTAGGCATTTTCAACTGTTAAGGCATTCCTCCCAAAGTTGTCCTTCCAAAAAGTAGAAAAATAACATGAGTTTCAACCTGGCAAAACATATGAAAATGAGTATCTCTGAGTCACAAGATGAGTCAAGAGGGTGAGGTTTGTTTTTCCTTGTCCATCTCTTTTAAGGGAATATGATCCTAAGCAGTAGGAAAAAAATATATTTAATGAAAATTGGCACCAAAAGTTAGAATTTGTTCTTCAGTATTTAACTGGTACTAAGTGCAGATCTTCTATAAATATACTGAAACTAAATTTAATGGTGCTAACAAGATGGGTTTGATCTGCTTTAGAGATCTGTTCCTAATTTGTAGGTGATTGCTAATGCCGATATTTCAAGAATTAAAACTCTGTTTCATACTCTAATATCCTACTGCAGCACAGCAACACTGCTGGCAAGTGGAAGTGCTTAAATAACTGCCCCTCAGGTGCCAGTAATGACCAAATAAATCATTTTGTTTGATACCTAAAATAACTATATTTACCATTTGTTCTTGAAAGCTGACTTTCGTAGATCTTGGCTTTAAAATTTTTTCCTGGCTTTGCTTTCCAAGCTGGCCATTTAAAAATATTCTGGATATTTAGGTATGGATTCCTCTAGTTGCTCAGCCTCGACTAGATTGTAAATACTGAGTATTTAGTCCATCTTACTCATCATCGTAATCGTAGCTGAAAGGAGGGGAGGGAGATGAGGAAATAAATGAGTGGTTGGAGAAAAGATAACTGCCTCCATACATGCTGCACTGGCTTCTTAGCTCAAGATCAGTTTTAGCTACATGGGGTATGTGGGAATGATGATGAATGGAAAGATTAGATAGAGCTTGTTCCCTCCTAGTCATATTAAAGGGGCTTTTTAAGAAGTCATTTATTGTCAAGGTAAAATGTGATCACTGGCACATTGCTTTGCCTTTGAGGAAAGTTTTGACTACTCATCCAGAGCAGATATCAACTACTTTATAATGTTTCATAAGATATTAAAACAAGTAAATAAAATTTAACTACTCCTTCTAAGGGCCTTTGCCAGGGAGTGAGATAATGATACAACTATAAGATAAATCATTAGTAACCCCTTTCTTTTATCAGAGAAAAATTGATAGGTGTCTCATAAATGGAGAATTCAGGCAAGGACATTCCAGCAGGAGGTTTATAAGGAAATGGAGGTATAAAATCTATACTTTAGCAGAGATGTGCCAAGAGCATTGTAGCCAAAGAAAAGGAAATGGGGAAAGAGATAAGATGGAAATTTAAATTTGAGGCTAAGTATTGCCAAGGACTTTAGACTTTTTGTATTAGAAAGCCACTAGAAAATGTAAAGCACAGGAGCTAGCCATTTGGCTGAATTTGCCTTTTAGAAAGATTACTGTTGGCAATGTAAAGAAGATGGATTGAACCACATATATTTATTTGATTTATGATTATGATTTTCAAGTATTCTTAATATTTTTTATTCATTTATTAAGACTGAAATGCTATCTTCTTGATTGGAGGAGTTTTCTGAGTAGCCAAAACAATCCTTTAAGTGCCTAAATTTTAGTTTCTTGATAAACAACTTTCTAAACTATAATTAATGTCCCCACTTCAATAAATAGACTAATAAATAGTTTGCATAAATATTATGATACTACGTTTCTGCTTTTCCTCTTCCCATTAATCATACAGCCTAGAAGAAATGATCCTGATTTGTCCACTTAAAGTTTGTGGAGACATTATCTTTTCTTATCTACTCATAATAGATCACCTTTGTGATCTATTATGTTTAAATTCCCTGTCACCTTTCCTAGTCTATGGTTGTAAACTAAGGCAAAACTCAAGATTGGAAGAAGAAAATAATTAACTAATCCTTGGTATATGTGTAAAAAATTAAGGCAAGCGTGGAGAGGGTAGCTCTTCAGCAAAATCTATGAACTTTGAGACACTGTTCTGAATGGTTTGCTGATTGGTACCTGGTTAGCTAGTAGTTTTAAATACTGATGGAATTTTAATCAGTAAGTTTTACATTTGAAATACTTATTAATACTTAAAACATTATTAAAACCATAATTAAGCACCTGTTATATGTGATGCTCAGAGCACCAATGAAAAAGTCATGGACTCTGCCCTGAGGTGGAGTAGACATATAAATAAATAAGCGAAAAGCATTTGTAGGACTTTCATTATATTTTTTCTCTTTCAAGAGTAAGGGTGTGTCATTTTATAGATAGAAAATGGGGAAATAAGGTTTATTTGAACAGTTTGCAGTTATGTCACATATTCCATTAAAGAAGGAATACTCTTTAATAGAGGGATAAAATGCTTGTGTAGTTGATGTGCTTATGAAGTGCTTATATGAACTTTTTTATCAGATTATTTATATACATTAATGTGCTACATAATAATTTTTGGTCAGTGGCTGACCACATATACACAGTGGTTCCGTAAGATTATAATGGAGCTGAAAATACATGTACAGTCATGTGTCACTTAACAACGAGTTGCATTGAGTAATGCATCATTAGTGTAGCCTAAGTGTACAGAGTTTATAAAGTCTACAGTAATGTCCTAGGCCCTTACATTAACTCACGAGTCACTCACTGGCTCACCCAGAGCAGCTTCTGTCCCACAAGCTCCTTTCATGGTAAGTGCCCTATACAGATGTACCATTTAAGTAAAATTTTCATACTATACTTTTACTGTACCTTTTGAATGTTTAGATATGTTCAGATACACAGATATTTAGCATTGTGTTACAATTGCCTACAGTATTCAGTACAGTAAGATGCTGTACAGATTTTGTAGCCTAGGAGCAATAGGCTGGACCATATAGCCTAGGTGTGTAGTAGGCTGTCCCACATAGGTTTGTGTAAGTACAGTCTGATGTTCATACAATGACGAAATCTAATGATGTGTTTCTCAATGTAACCCCATCGTTAAGTGACGCATGACTGACTGTATGTGTATTTTGGTGTTTGCAGCAGTATTTAGATAAATTTTTCATCACAGCATTTCTGATACATGTGTTCTAGAAAACCTCAGATGCCATGAAATCACATCTGGGAAAAATATGGATAGAGTAGACCATTCAAATTACGCAGCTTTGTTTGTAACAGAGTATTAACATAAACAGTAATGATCTTAAAAATGCAAGTACAAATTAACTGTACAAATGAAACACCATAGCCCATCACTTATGAGCCTTAAACGGGGACTTGTGCTTCTTTTAAGGTATGGTACAGGTTGAAGTTATTTGCTTTAGTAGAAACTACTTTTCTAAAATTCAGTAGTGAGCCAATGTATGCCTACCTTTATTAATAGTTGTGGGGGTGAGGGGGAGCATAAAAACAAAAGAAATTGTCTTCACAACTTCATCTGTGTCCTTAGTTTTCACCAGACAACATAACAATTTTAGAAAGACTTGAGGTTCTTAAAGCCCCTAAACTTGTTTTCTCTAAAGGAAGGCACCTCTTCACTATTGTTTTCTTAAGGTCTTCATATATTGAGGGGTTTTTTTTGTTTGTTTGTTTGTTTTTTGAGACGGAGTTTCCCTTTTGTCACCCAGGCTAGAGTTCAATGGCGCGATCTCAGCTCACTGCAACCTCCGCCTCCCATCAGGCGCTTCTTCTGCCTCAGCCTCCCAAGTACCTGGGATTACAGGCGCCCTGCCATCACTCCCGGCTAATTTTTGTATTTTTAGTGGAGACGAGGTTTCACCACGTTGGCCAGGCTGGTCTGAAACTCCTGACCTCAGGTGATCCACCCGCCTTGGCCTCCTGAAGTGCTAGGATTACAGGTGTGAGCCACTGCGCCCAGCCTTTTTTTTTTTTTTTTTTTTTAGAGAAACTTGCCCTGATCCTTTACTGTGAAAAATCCCTGTGAACCAATGAAATTTCCATGATTACTGACAATACTACTCTCCTTCCTCTTTACGAATTACGTGTGAACTAATTCATATTAGAACACCATCTTGTAGCTGTAGTTTTTACTTTGATAGTATATAGTTCTATTTTAATATAATTTATATTTAAAATATATGCTTTAATTTTTAAGTTCTTACAGTGAGGATGCCATATATTTAAGCTGTCAAAACAGCTTGTATTTGTACTCTTTTCTAGTGTTGTGGGCCATAATACATATATACTCATGGGCAGTATAACATTTGCCTTCTTAATTTTCTTTTTAAAAGTTGTTGTATTTAATTTATTTTTATTTTTAATTTTTTGAGATGGAGTCTCACTCTGTCACTCAGGCTGGAAAGCAGTGGCATGATCTCAGCTTACTGCAACCTCCGCCTCCTGGGTTCAAGTGATTCTCCTGCTTCAGCCTCGTGAGTATCTGGGATTAGAGGTGCGTGCCACCATGCCCGGCTTATTTTTGTATTTTTAGTAGAAGTGGGGTTTTACCATGTTGGCCAGGCTGTTCTGTAACTCCTGACCTCTAGTAATCTGCCCACATTGGCCTCCCAAAGTGCTGGGATTACAAGCGTGAGCCATTGCGCCTGGCCCATTGTATTTAATTTAAAAAATATATTTGTAATTATTTCTATAAAGTCATGATCAAAATTACTTATGTATATTAGTCAGATATTTTAAAGGAATGAAAATGATGTAATTTAGAAGAAAATAGCTTAAACCTGTTGTTTCAAGAATTTATATAAGAGACCTGACACTGAATTTTTATGGATTACTTACAAACTAATGTAAACATTTCTTTTTAGTTATTCTTTCTCTTTTAAAGTGTTGACAAGTGAATTTTGTTAGCTATTTGGTTGTTAAGTAAAAACTGGCTTATTTGCTCAAACTTGCAAAGTATCTCTGGAAGAATATTTAGGAAACTGGCAACGTTGCTTTCAGAGAAAGGAAATGGATATCTCGGGGTGGGAAGGGAGGGAAACTTTGAATTTTGAATACCCTTTGAATTTTTGAGCCATGAACTATTAGAAATAAAGTAAATTAAAATTTAACAAGAAAAATGAAAATGAAAGTACTTCGGTTTACAGAACAGAGGTTGATTGAACCTGTCTGGTAGAACCTCCGTGATCAGCTTAGCATTGTCAGTCCTGAAATAATCTTTTGTGACCTCCATGATCAGCTTAGCATTATCCGGCCTGGAATATCTTGAGACTCAGCATACAGCGGATGTATGTAATGGCAGGTGCAAACAAACAGAAAGGTAACCAAATACAAGTATTTATGCTGTACTTACTCTATTAGAATAAATTCGTTAACATTATAATATATACCTCTTTTTATCAAATTGGAAATTAAACTATTGGATAACTGTTGGATTTTTTCCCCCCTATAACTATTACAAAATTTTTTAAAATCTTGCTACTGCCCATTAGAAAGGATTTGGGAACATTTTTAAAAAATTCTTGCTTCCTTTTTTGTTTGCTTTTAGTTGATGCGGATGAAATTAAAAGGCTAGGAAAGAGATTTAAGAAGCTTGATTTGGACAATTCTGGTTCTTTGAGTGTGGAAGAGTTCATGTCTCTGCCTGAGTTACAACAGAATCCTTTAGTACAGCGAGTAATAGATATATTCGACACAGATGGGAATGGAGAAGTAGACTTTAAAGGTAAGAAAGTAGTTATTTTTTATAACCACAAGTTATCTAACCTATTTGTATTCTTACAGCTCTGTGTAAAAAAAAAAAAAAAGTGCTTATATTCCTTGTGACCTTACAATAATAGATTATGTTAAAACCTCAGCGTCTGTGGCATATACACCTTAATGAACTAGGACATTTTACTTTGTGGTTCATAAATGATTAAGTCATTCTTTAGTATAATCTACCAAAAAGCAGGGGAGACTCAGTATTTCCTTTCTTTTTAGAAAATTAATCTCACTTTAGGGCAATACTGTATATTCGTATATACATTAGAAGCTGCAATTCCTTTTATTTATTTATTTATTTATTTTGAGATGGAGTCTCGCTCTTTTGCCCAGGCTGGAATGTGGTGGTATAATCTCGGCTCACTGCAGCCTCCGCCTCCTGAGTTCAAGCAATTCTCCTGTCTCAGCCTCTTGAGTAGCTGGGATTACAGGCATGTGCCACCACACCTGGCTAATTTTTGTATTTTTAGTAAAAACGAGATTTCACCATGTTGGCCAGGCTGTGGTCTCGAACTCCTGACCTCAAGTGATCCACGTGCCTCAACCTCCCAAAATGCTGGGATTACAGGCATGAGCCACTGGGCCAAGCCAGTTTTTTTTTTGTTTGTTTTAACAAGTAAATAAACATTTCACAAGGGATTTGTCAATAGATTTTATTTTAGTTTGGAGAACAGAATTATAAGTGGAGGGATATAAAACTGATTATGATTTAGTGCTTATCAGGCAGTGAAGAAAAATGATCATTTGTCATGAAACTTCTAACAGCATATTTGATTCACAATTTTGAAACAAGTCTAAAGTTTTTTGTGTGTGTCAGAACAATTTATAGTGGGTTTTTTTTTTTTAAGCCCCTTGTTACAGTCATATTCTAAGAGGAAAGAGTTAAACAACTTAAATAATATGTTTTGAGTGTTCTTTTATCTTGCACTTAACAAATGTTTGTTCAAATTGATTGACCTTAGATTACTCCAAGTTCAAATAAAAAAAATACAGAGAGACCTTGTTTGTTGAGGTTTCAAATTTGGCAATTTTATTTTTAAACGTTGCTAGTAGTACTTCTGTTTTGCAGCAAGGAAATATCCTTTTGTGGGTATGTAAGGTAAATATGTTTTTTGTGTAAAAAATTGGAAGCTCTGATTTGTGAACATTTTTAACTCTTATTCAGAATTCATTGAGGGCGTCTCTCAGTTCAGTGTCAAAGGAGATAAGGAGCAGAAATTGAGGTGTAAGTATTTTTCTTCACTGACTTCATTCTCTTATACTACCATCATTTCATACTGTATTATAGAATGCTTTTTAAAATAATGAAAAAGATGTCTTTTATTCCAGATCCTTAGACATAACTGAAATTTTACATTCTGGTGAAAATCCTTTTAGGACATTTGCAACTACTATATTTGAATAATGTGTCATTGCTGCTTTTAGTTGGATAGAAGGAAAACAGTTTCTTTCTGCTGAAAACAGCCATGTAAACTACATATGTAATTTAGAGAAGAGATTTTTTTAGTGAAAGTGGGAAGAAATGTTCTAAAGAACCGGAGAGGTTGGAGTTGTTACTATATCCAGTTTTATCTGTGTAGAAACTGAAGCTTAGCAGGGATAGTTAACCTACTCTAAGCTCCACTAAATCTGCTCAGGCAGTCTCAAAAGCCCATACTTTTAACCAACTATGTTAAACTGTGCCTAAGGACAACTCTATTTTAAGGAAGGAGACATCCTCATAGTCATAATTTTGATGTTTGTCAGTTTACTATTTTCTTTCTTACTGAAAGCATTTACTTGTGATTGCTTTGTAATTGGAATTGATTTTCCTTCCCTTTTTTTAGTTGCTTTCCGTATCTATGACATGGATAAAGATGGCTATATTTCCAATGGGGAACTCTTCCAGGTATTGAAGATGATGGTGGGGAACAATCTGAAAGATACACAGTTACAGCAAATTGTAGACAAAACCATAATAAATGCAGATAAGGATGGAGATGGAAGAATATCCTTTGAAGAATTCTGTGCTGTAAGTACAAAAGAGCTGGTTCTTCCGTTATGTTTCAGCAACATATTTTAAAAACCACTTAATAGAGAATTTCCATATTTTGTCCTAAAAACTTAAATATTTGATTTTTCCTAATTGCCCGTATTGTTTTGAAATGTGTTCTTCATTGTAATTATTAATTAACAATTATTATTCCCAAGGATACTACTTTACTTATTGTTGGTAGCCTCTCAAATTACAACTAGGTTATACTCTTAAGGTTCATTTAATCACTCATTGCTTCTGAACAGAAGCACAACCACAACCACTTAGCTTCTCTTCTCTACTTATGCCCTAAAAACAGAGAGTAGGCTTTTTGATGTGTTACAAGGATTTTAAACTGCAAGCTAGAGATACTAGAGAAAACTAGAGCATCCAGAGTAGAGGCAAAGATAACAAAGTTCTGAAATTTTTCTGTCAGTAATGATTGGATGCTTCCATAGAAAGGTTTTCTTCCTCCTTTTTATTTTTAAATGTAAATCATCTAAGGAAAAACAAGTGATTTTGATAGTTGTGTGTTATGCGAGAACTGAAGTGTAGCTACTTTGACCTTTAAGTAGAAGTTCATATTATCCTTAAGCAAAAACCATCTTTTTATTATGTTTTCAAAAAGTGGGGTGGCACTGTAAAGAATAGACTGCGTCTTTTTTTGGAAGAGTTAGATGGGTTTGAGACTTTTAAGACACTGAACTACTCCCAGGGGGCGCTACCGCAAGCCATTTCTGTCCCTTCCGTTTTACCTCCTTCACCATTGCCAAGGATCACTGTGAACTGGCATTTGGTGGAGTGTGACATGAGACCAGGCTGGTTGTGCCATCATAAATAGCAGCCAGTTTTCAAAAGAAGGAAAGAAGAGAAATTCTAAGCCTTAGGGGAATAAAATAAATGGAAAATTCTTGGCTTCAATGGTATTGGAAGAGGGGAGATATATATAATATGTATATAATATATCATATATATCTTATGTATATTTTACATATATAATATATAAATTATAAATATAATATAAATATAAGAAATATAAATATATAAATATAATATATAAATGAAGATTACTTGCATTTAGCAAATATAAAATGTAATAAGTATATCACATCAATGGAAGGAAATTAAAATATATCTTTTATATATAGAAATAATGCTGTTATCTATATTGAAGACATAAGCTAAGTTTCGAGTTTATTTTCCAATATTTATTTTAGTTTATTTTTAAGCTTTCTTTTTTTTTTTTGAAACGGAGTCTCACTCTGTCACCAGGCTGGAGTTTTTGGCACAGTCTTGGCTCACTGCAACCTCCGACTCCCTGGTTCGAGTGATTCTCCTGCCTCAGCCTCCTGAGTAGCTGGGATTACAGGCACATGCCACCAGGCCCAGCTAATTTTTGTATTTTTAATAGAGATGGAGTTTCACCATGTTGGCCAGGATGGTCTCGATCTTCTGACCTTGTGATCCACCTGCCTTGGCCTCCCAAAGTGCTGGGATTATAGGCGTGAGCCACTGCGCCTGGCCCATTTTTAAGTTTTTGTAGACAGGGGTCTCGCTATGTTGCCCAGGCTGGTCTCCAGCTCCTAGCTTCAAGCGATCGTCCCATTTCAGCCTTCCAAAGCATTGGGATTACAGGCACGAGCCACTGTGTCTGGCCACCAGTATTTGTAATCAGTTGCCTTTTGCTTGTATTTTTAAGGGGCATAGTTTACGAGTGGAGAAAAATGTTCGTTGTGTTTTTAAAACCAACTTTTCTAAACATTGATCAAGCGCTTGTAACTGGCTTCATTGAGTTCTTTTTATGTTGACTTCTCAAGCTATAACAGTGAAAGATTGGAAGTTATTTTAAAAGATTGCATACTATATATGTACTTTAAAATTTTCAGAGTACTTAATGTATACAAATAATTCTTACAGATGATTAGTGACAGGCTTAAAGTTGGTGTATTGAACCCATGTATAATTTATTTTTACCTCCTCCCCAAACTCCAATAAAATGCAATGAATTAGAAAGGGTTATGAACTCACAAGGACAAAAATGAAGAGCAGAGAAGAGACAGCTCTAAATTTGGTAATTTAGAACGTTTAGAAAGTTGAATGGTTAACTAACCTAGCAGAATGATTCTAAGCTTTATCAGCTTGGAAATCTGAGAAACAAGCTGGGTTATAATGGAGAATCCGTGAAAGGCTCAGAAATTGATGGCACAAGCAACTGGAAGTGAGGATGAAAGTGAGGCTAAAAACAGAAAGACTGGTTAAAGTCTGTTTTAAGAAGGAATTGGAACACACAAGATCGCCTTCCCTACTCTGTTCCCCTGGACAGCTCTCTCTCCTGCACCCTATCAAGAGATTGGGGAGAGTCTCTAGGCTGGGAAACATGAGGCAGAGATGAGGTATATGTGTTGGGGAGCTAAGTGACAGTAAGCATATTTGCATGTTGGCATCTGTGCCCTTGTTCTGTACCTGACTTCCTGACTCCCTAGCAGCTGGACTTACACTGTCTAGGTAAGAGATGGGAAAGAGCCCTCTTTAGGAAATCTTATCTCCCCAAAGAAATGGTGCTACCAGATCATTCAAAGTATAACTCTCACTCAACAGCCCCATCATTCACCCAGAGTTCCAGTGCCCTTTCTACAGAAGCAAAGCCAAGGATCTCACCAAACACTGAAGGAAACCTCTGTGTATGGAATATAAAGATGAAACCAGGTCCAAAAAAATAAGTTCAAAACAAACAGATTAGACAAGACCAGTAAAAATTTTAAAAGGAAAACTGAAACCTGTCATTATCCTTGGGGATATTGTATATTGAATTTTTGAAACAAAAGTTGGATAATATATAAAAAAGCTCTTGGGAATGTAATTTTACATACCTATTTTTGGAGTTGTAACACCCGAATGCCAGGATTCCAGAAGGAAAATGGAGGGAAATAAATCATCAAAAATGAATCAAGACAATACTCCAAAGCCAAAAATAATATGTTTTCTGAGAGGGCTAATGGAGCATCTAGCATAGTCTGTAAAAATAATCTGGACCTGGGCACACTGTCATGAAATTTTGAGACAGTGGGAACAAATAACTGGTTCTGCAGATTTCCAAAGAGCTGGGGTGGTAGGGTGGAGTGCTGGGAGAAGGGCTTCATATAAACAACCAGGAGTCATAATGGCACCAGATTTCTTAGTAGCAGTGTGGGAAACCCACAAGAACATGGAGCATTTTGCCTTTGCAATTCTGAGGGACAGTTATTTCCAACTTAAAATTCTCTATACACTCAAATGGTAGTAGAAAGACACTTTTAGGTATGTAAGGCCTTCTCATTTTGGAAACTACTGGAGGATGTGCTCCCACTGCAATAAGGTCATAAATCAAACAAGTAGAGAGTGTAGGATCCAGGAAGCAGAGGGTCCAGCATGGTGAGAGGGAGGATCCCCAATATGATGAAGAGCGCCAGAGATGACAGGCCTGGAGACAAAAAGTCTAGAGTGCAGCAGGTTGGAAGGCTCAAAGAGTGCTTTCAAGACAATAAAATTGATAGAATTACATAATATTTTTAGTTGAATGTATTTAGAACAAAAGTTAGGGGTTGTATTATAATTACATAGAACACCCAGCAAAGGAATTAACTGTGTACCAAACAAATGTGCAGGAAAGAAAAAGTAATCATAATACATAGTTCTGTTTATCTGTATTGTATAGTTATAACAATGAAAAATGCTGATTTTTTTTTTTTTTTTTTGAGAGGGAGTGTTGCCTCAGTTTGTTGCCCAGGCTGGAGTCATGCCGGCTAATCTTTTTTTTTTTTTTTAAGTATTAGAGACCTGGTTTCACCATGTTGGTCAGGCCGGTCTTGAACTCCTGACCTCAAGTGATCTGCCCACCTCAGCCTCCCAAAGTGCTGGGATTACAGGCGTGAGACACCGCACCCGGCTGAAAAATGCTGAATTTCTGATGAAAATAAAGATAAAGCCATTGGAATGGTACAGAGTTTGTGAAGTGTGTAGGGTAGGAGATAGAGGGAAGAGAAGTATGTGAAAGCTAAAAATCTTAAGAGACCTGGAGGTAAATAGTGCAAGTCAGCTGAAAACTTTAAATTATTGCCACTGCATAAAAGCAAATAGAGAATGAGGGCAGGGTGACAAACTGCTTTTTTTCCCACAGCAGGAGTTGTAGAATTCGTTGGCACTTTATGCTTTAGTTTTCAAATAAAGGGACTATTTTTTTAGTTTGAATTTAAAAATAATACAGATAACAAATACACATAACAATATGGATTAATCTCACAAGCATAAAGTTGAGAGAAGCCAGACACGAAAGAGATTCCATTTATAAAATGTACAGAAACAGAAAATAGTAGCTACTGGTCGTGTGTGGGGGGGGGGGGCGGGGGGGGTGGGAGGAGGGGAGATGTCTGGTGACTGGAAGATCTGGGTGCTGGTTATTGGGTGTTTACTTTGTGAAAATTCATCAAACTGTGGACATTTATGACCTATGCATTCTCTTTATGTAGATTAAATGTAATAAAACATTCCCCCCAAATGATACAGATACTACACTTACACATTACCATGTCAGTATTCACTGAGATGTGTATGACTACATGTATTTGACTCTACAGAAAAATAATATACAGACATGTTTATTCACTTGGTACTTTTTAAATTGTCTAGAACAGACTGAGAGTGACACACATATTTGATTGTGAGGACAGTTTTTGTCATAATATCTGGTTATCGTGTAATATTAAACTACTGAAGTAGGGGCCAGCAAACTACAGAGCAAACCAGATCCTGCCCATAGCCTGTTTATGTCTGTCTTTGAACTAAGAATCGTTTTTACCTGAAGTGTTGTTTTGAAAAAAAAAAAAAGGAAAATGTGAAAGAAACTACATGTAGCCTACAAGACTGGCCCTTGTACAAGAACACCCAAAAAGTAATGCCTGTTATCCTAGGAGAAAGAAACCATGAAAATTCTAACTGGAGGTCACTCAAGTTTTGTTGTTTTGGTTTTTTGTGTGTCTTTAAATTCACCTTCTGAATATAGCTAAAGTAATTTTTTTTTCTTTTTTTTTGAGATGGAGTCTCGCTCTGTTGCCCAGTCTGGAGTGCAGTGGCGCGATATCGGGTCACTGCAGCCTCCAACTCCCGGGTTCAAGCGATTCTCCTGCATCAGCCTGCCCAGTAGCTGGGACTAGAGGCACACGCCACCACACCCGGCTAAGTTTTTGTATTTTTTAAGTAGAGACGAGGTTTCACCGTGTGTTAGCCAGGATGGTCTCGATCTCCTGACCTTGTGATCCACCTGCCTTGGCCTTCCAAAGTGCTGGGATTACAGGTGTGAGCCACCACGCCCAGCCCCCTAGTAATATTTTTTAAAATTGTAATTTGATCTTCGAAGTAGTTAGACCACAAATGAGGAGTTTCTCAGACACTGTGAAGCTTGATTTGTTCCTGTCTGTTGCAGGTTGTAGGTGGCCTAGATATCCACAAAAAGATGGTGGTAGATGTGTGACTCTTATCAGAGAGTACCACCCAACACTTTTGCTTTCTTCTCCATCTCTGAAGATCTGCTCAAGACGTCCAGCAATGCTCTCTGTGTATTTAAATGGAAGTATTTTTCTCTGTGAAGCCACATTTTCCAACATGAGCCTCATGAAGCCAACTAAGTGTTATTGAACTGTAATTCTCTCAATAACTCAGTGTAGCACTTTAAAGTCTGAAGGACAGCAACATGAAAAGAGCATATCAATGTGGTGGAGAAAGGGAAGGGGTTGGCTTTTTAATTTATTTTTCTTCATCTTTTATAACAAGAAAGTATCTATATATACATATGTAAATATTTATATATAGATATATGTAGCTTTATATGTAGTAGGTTGGCTTTAATTTAATATACTTGATTCAGAAACAAAACAATAGAGTACAAAAGTGCCAAGCAGAACATAAAACATCCTTACTTTTATTTCACACAGTTTTATATATAGATAGAAGACTGTACAATTTGAGCCGGGTGTTAGGCCAGCTATTTTCCTTTTCCTGTGCTTTCTCCTTTGAGAGATTGACAAAGCATTTGTTAACGTCCTATTATTTACCTTAATTACATTTTTGTAACAAAGGAGTCTGTAACTTTATTTATACTTATGAATATATCCAGGGACTACTTCTCATTGCTGAGCAGCTTTTAATACCTCTGCTTGAGGAGAAAGTCTAGTTCATTGCTACTGCCAAGAGCTAGTTCTTGTGTTCATATAGTAACTGCACAGGGCTTATAGCTGCTTCATTCTGTTACTTTGTAACTAGGAGCCATTGCATTTATTAAATGTCCCTCAGTAACGTTAAGTGCTAGTTGTGATTTTATACATAAAGGCCAGAAGCTGTCTGAGGCAATCATGATTGATTGTATGTATCACTTACTGAAGAATACCTGAAGTGATCATGTAACTACTTATAAGGGATATCCATTTGTTTGATTACATGGGTAAATAATTTGTCATTAAACTTGTGTTTGAATCATGAATTCCCTTGTTTCAAAAGACTTGCAGCTAATCTAAAAAACTGGTGATATTTAATATGCATGTATGTATCTAAACACCCATATATATTTGTGGTTTAAGTGTGAGAAATCTTGCTAACCTATATGCCACAGAAGAGCAAAATTGTATCCAAATTTATGCCACTTGAATTTCTTTACCACGAGGGATAGAGCATGCATACTGGTTTTTTTTTCTTGATTTGCCCATATAATTGGTAATGGATAACTTAATAAATTTGTGTGATATAAAAGTAGTGTATCATGTTCTACCATTTGATCTTATCCCTTCCCATTTCTGCAAAGGTACTGTTGGCTGGAAGAAAAACATTTTGGTTAGCTTTGTATGACAGTAGTCTTTCCCTTTATAGTTTCTCTATAAAAACTGGTTTTAAAATCAGTGGAAAAGGGCAGGTTGAATCAAGGTGAATCAATCTGAAATTGAGCACACCTGCCTGCCATCGCTGTTCCTTCAACTGAGTGCTGCACATCATGGGCTCTGTCTGTGAGAGAAAAATCCTGGTGCTTGGTGTCCTTGCATGACATGGAGTTTTGCATGTAGATCAATTTAAAATGTACCTCTTGTTTACATAATTTGCATAATCTTAAAAGATAATGTTGCCAAACTTTGGAAATGTTAATGTTCAGACTGAAAATCTCCACTACATGTAACTTTCTTCCTCTGGATCAGTGGCATGGCTTATAATCCCAGCCAGTGGTTTGAACTGTTCCAGTGTCAACTGCCATGTGCTCTGCTTCAAGGGGGAACTAGTCTTTTGTGAATTTTTTGTACATAAGTATTTGTTACAAATATTTTAGCAAATGCTTTCTATTTCTCTTGCTTGTGCATATCTTGGCTGGCGTTACAGAAAAATAGTGTAAACATTATTTCCTTACCGGGGAATGAGGGTTTTTTCTTTTTTTCTTTCTTTTTTTTTTTTTTTAGTTTGTGTGTGGGGGTGGGTAGGGGAGGGGATGGTTTATGTTGAATGTTTAGTTTTTCTTCTGCATGATATGTCATGTTGTGGGATCTTTAGAAAACTTCATACTGTATGAATAAGAAAATAAAATATTTGAAACTTGCTTGAATGTATTCAGTGGTCTTTGATGGCTTTCCATAGCTATGAGAATTTTTTTTCCTCTCAGTCTTTTAAATTCTTAAAAACAGTCTGGTAAAGTGACATTTAATCTCTATAAAAACCTACAAATTCCTGTAGTACTCTCCCATCACCTCCTGCCATGACTTCCCTTACTACTACCCCTCTCTCTACTCCAGCCATGTTAGCCTCCTGTGGTACCTGGAGTCTTGGGTTTGTGTCTCTTAGGCCCTTGCGCTATCAGTCCCTTTTTGCCCCTTTCCTTTCCCAGTATCTCATAGCTAATGCCTTCAGGTGTTTGTTCAGTTACAGCCTAGCTCAAAAGGAACTGTCCTGGCTACCCTATTAAAAAATACAGATACACCTGGCTCTCCTTTCCTCCTCTATATTTTTCCTTCTACAATGGCATTTATTCTTTTCTGACACAGTTTACTTATGTATTTTGTATTCCCTGACTACTGAATAAAATGAAAGCTCCAAAAGGGTAGTGATTTGTCTCTTGTTCACTGATAGCCCCAGCCCAGTTGTCCAGAGTATAACCTAGTTCTTAGTGTTTACCCAATAAATAATTAATAAATTAATGTGATACCCTGTTTATGCAGGTTGTGATTTTATAATAAATGCTATTCAGTATTTTTAAAAGGTAAAATTGGCATTTCTTGAGATTACATTTACTTGGTAACTTTGCTTTCATTTATTCAACTTTACAGTCCCTACTACATGTCCATCACTGTAATAGGCACTTGAGATGCTGTGGCAAATGACATCCCTGGGCCAGATAAGTTGGGGATGTTTTATATCCAGAACACCTGTATCACCAGATGTGCACTAGTTACAATGGGTTCTGTAACTTGTTAAAACATCCCAGGAGTAAAGGTTTGTTAGACCTAAGCAAGTAGATGGATTTAAGGCCCAGAGCTCCTTTTCTTTTTTTTGAGACAGGGTCTTGTTCTGTTCATCTGGGCTGGAGTGCAGTGGGATGATCACAGCTCACTGCAGTCTCAGTCTTCTGGGGTCAAGCAATCCTCCCACCTCAGCCTCCAGAGTAGCTGGAACCACAGATGCGTGCCAGTACCTGGCTGTTTTTGTTTTGTTAAGACAGGGTGTTGTTATGTTGCCAGGCTGGTCTTGAACTCCTGGGCTCAAGCGATCCTCCCATGTTGGCCTCCCAGTGTTGGGATTACAGGCTTAAGCCACCACACCCGGCCCTTTTTTTTAAACCTACTTCTGACAGTCTTAAAAATAGACAAGATGACTATCCAAGGAGCATGAGCTTTCTTGCATACCATTCCTAGTTCTAGGTGGCATGAGAGTTGGAGCCCAACTCTTCAGGAGCGAGTGACTAGGAGGAAACTCCATGGGTCTCTTGCCAGCCACGAATACCTAAGAAAATGCTCTTCTCTCAGGCCCATCTTCCAGGCAATGTATCAGTGAATACATATGTAAAGTATATGTCAGAAAATCATACCAGATACTGAGTATCCAAAATATAAGCCTTAGGGTGGCAGGCAGACACAATAATTACAATATAGAGTGACAAGCGCCATAGAAACAGGTAAGGTTGGAAGTATTAGATTTAGTGTCTTGGCCTTAGAGAAGGGTTTAATGAAGTTATTTGACCCAGGTTAAGATCAACTGCCAGTATGATAGTCAAATTTATTACCTCTATTCCTTCTTCATACTTTCCCATCCCAAGAATTATTAATTGGGTTCCCCTAACATTTTCTCTCCCTTTCAAAAGCCCCAAGTAGTACTACTACTACTACTGGGGAACAGGAGATACAAACGCTTAACTAAGCGGTGGGCGGGGGTGGGGAGGAGGTGAAAGCAACTCCTTAAACCAACGTTCAGCATTCCAAATTTTAGCAGCTGCCAGGGAAATATATTTGCTCTCTTTATTCGAAAGGGGAAGTAATTTGGATAATACCAAAACGTTATTTCCCTTTAATACAGATAACCCATATTTTCGCAGTTGAAATGATGCTTTTAACTTCCTGCCTCCTCCATTCCTTGAAAGTCGATTCAAAACATTTATGGTCACCTAGCAATGGTTCAATTCAGTCCAAGTGCTTGGAAAACCTGATTACAGGCATGGGCCCATTCCCCAGGAAAGTAAATGAAATAGTCACAATTTTGAATTTAACTTCCTGGGGAAAGGATGAAGGTAGGCAAGTACCTCTGAAAACCTGTTCAGACTCCAGAATAAAAAAGTCCCAAATCTTTTTCAAAAAGGTATGAGTAAAAGGATCTGATATCATTGTACACATCCTTGCTCCATGCTGCTGTTGCCAAAGGATAAAAAAATAATTTGAGGTGGGACATACTCAGCAATTTCCAGTTGGATTCCCAGTTGAGCATTTTGCAAAAAAAGCATTAATGAATGAAATTTTAAAAAATATCTAAGTATATCCAATCCCACATACTGTACAAACTAGCTTAGAACAGTGGGATATGTAACTGATACAAAGGAAACAAGCTTAACAATTTTTCTTTTAGTTCCTACATGAACTTTCTAATACTGCCATTACTGAAGTTTACATGTTTTCATCAAGGGTTTTAGAGATGCATAAGAGAAGTATCAAAGTTAAGTTTAATAAAGTAAGTTCCTTCCATTTTGTAATGTATAAAATAATACCATTTAAACAGGCAGAAACTAGCTAATCTGCATTTATAGAGCATAGTTTTTTGGGTGGGAAAAAAGCATTCTTTCATCATTTCACCTTTACTAGAAGAAACAGACTTATGGTTCTTACTATTATTTTTCAACTTTAGAATTATTCATTCAGTAGAAGCTGTATTTCAAGTACCCAACCATTCTGTTTTTCACTTTCAATGTAATCTTCAAAAATTACATGAGATATTCAACATACTTTATTATAAAATAGGCTTTGTATTAGACGATTTTGCCCAACTGTAGGCTAATATAGTGTTCGGAGCCCTTTTAAGGTAGGCTAAGCTATGATGTTTGACTTTTGGTATTTTCAACTCACAATGGGCTTATCTGGACCTAAACCCATCATAAGTTGAGAAGCATCTGTATACCCAACATTGGTTATGTATACTTTCATTAAATACTCATTTGAAAAATAAAGCTTTCTTCACATCAACCCTGTGATGTAGGTCTTTAATTTTTGAAACTGCAAAACAGGTTCCAAGATGAGCTCTTACTGATGTATATGGTATAATACGCTATGGCCAAAACCACTGCTTATGACCTCTCAAATATTCACACATCAAGGCCAGGCGCAGTGGCTTATGCCTGTAATCCCAGCACTTTGGGAGGCTGAGGCGGACGGATCCCTTGAGGCCAGGAGTTCAAGACCAGCCTGGTCAACATGGCGAAACCCCATCTCTACAAAAAATACAAAAAATTAGCCAGGCATGGTGGTGCACGCCTGTAGTCCCAGCTACTAGGGAGGCTGAAGCAGGAGGATCACTTGAACTCAGGAGGCAGAGGCTGCAGTGAGCTGAGATTGCACCACTGCACTCTAGCCTGGGTGACAAAGTGAGACCCCGTCTGCCAACAAACAAATATTCACACATCACCCAGTATTAAGGAAGGGTCATCATTCAGAGAGGTTTTTCTAAGATAATCTATTAAATTACCATTTATAAAGAAATGTTTATAAATTTGTATGAAGTTATAAATTTATAAATAAAGTATAAATCCATATAGAGCTGTTTAAAGAAGAAGTTTCCCTCTGAGAGGATTAGCCTATGCAATCTGCTACATGTGATTTCAGATAAATGATAAATTATACCTAATGTGTAAGTATAACAGAATCAATTTTTGATATTTAAATTATCCTAAAACCTGTTGAGTGTGAATACTCTTAAATCTTTCTTTTCTGTTTATGCTTCTGGCTGAGAATGGAAGAAGGGACGGAGGCTTCAAATGACTGAAATTGTTCAGATGGTTTCTTGTGACCGACTACTGTAAAGTATTTTTCACCAGAGTCCAAAGGCAAGATAAAAAGTCTCTGACTTGAAATCAGAATCGATCTGCTGATCTGCTAGCCACAGCTCGAATATTGCCATAAACCTTGGAAGGAGGATTTCCTGCAAAGGGGAAAAAAAAGTATATACACAAATAAACTCACATTTATAGCGCCTACAGTTGTCCCTCAGTGTCTAAGGAAGACTGGTTTCAGGACTCCCACAGACACCACAATCCTTGGATGCTCAAGTCTCTTATATAAAAAATATGCACATTAACTACCCACATCCTCCCATATACTTTAAATCATCTCTAGATTACTTATAATACCTAATACAATGCAAATGCTATGTAAATAGTTAGTACTGTATTGTTTTAAAATTTGTATTATTTTTAATTTGCCATTATTTTTATATATATTTTTTCGGTGTATCTGATCTGCCATTGGTTCGATCCGCAGATGTGGACCTTGCAGACAGAGGGCAGACTGTACATGAAAAAGGGTCTAGAACCCTAAAAAGAACAGAGACATTTTAATTGGAAATTACAAAAAAAAAAAAAAAAAAAAAAACCTTAACAGAAATAATACCCAAATATTCTCCAAAAAATATTTTAAACTTCTAAGCGAAAGGCACTGAGTTGTTAAAATATTTCAAAAAGAAGCCAATCACTGAGGCCTGAGAACCAGAAAATCCCAATTTTCTGAGCAAGCCGCTAAGATCCTGCAACTTGCTGCAGGATCAAGAAAATGGGTTAAGTGGATCAATTAAATTGCCTGAAGCTGTTCAGCAGCTCTTCCTTTGTTGAACCTAAAATGTGATGTTCCCTGCTATTCTGGAATGGTTTTTCTCTGCACCTTATCAAGAAGGCAGCAAAGATTTAAGCAATATTACCCAATAAACACCTTCTCTTCTCTTGCAGACAAATGGAATCTAAGCAAAAGTATTTCTACTTCTGGCTGGGCGTGGTGGCTCACGCCTGTAATCCCAGCACTTTGGGAGGCTGAGGTGGACGGATCACAAGGTCAGGAGTTCGAGACCAGCCTGGCCAATATGGTGAAACCCCGTCTCTACTAAAAATGCAAAAATTAGCCAGGCAAGGTGGCGGGCGCCTTTAGTCTCAGCTACTCATGAGTCTGAGGCAGGAGAATCGCTTGAACTTGGGAGGCAGAGGTTGCAGGGAGGCAGAGGTTGCAGTGAGCCGAGATCGCACCACTGCACTCCAACCTAGGCGACACAGCGAGACTCTGGCTTAGAAAAAAAAAAAAAAAAAAAAATTCTACTTCCTTCTCTAGGCCCACCTTTGCCAACTCCCAAGGGTTTCTACTTGCGATCTTTAATATTACCCTAAATCGCTTTGCAAATGTGGTTTTGACTTCCTCAATTAACTTCCTATCCCTCCCAGAGAAAACACCAAAGAAAGAAACTGCTATTACCCAAGATTAGGTTGCAAATGGCAGTTCTTGCCATCTTGATATTTTGGAAGGAGCCAAGGATGTGAACTTTCCTGAAAGAAATAAAATGAGACAAATTAGTGGCTGGGATGCAATGACTCACACCTGTAATCCCAGCACTTTGGAAGGCCAAGGCAGGTAAGATCATTTGTGGCCAGGAGTCTGAGACAAGCCTGGACAGCATAATGAGACGCCATCTCTACAAAAAAATTCAACAGTTAGCTGAGTGTAGTAGCACGTGCCTGTAGAGTGCAACATGCCAACCTGAGTGACAGACCAAAACCCTCTCTCTCAAAAAAAAAAAAAAAAAAGACATTGTAAACAAAAAAGCATTTCCTTACCTAAGTCCTGTACTCCAAAAATGCTGGAAAATCATGATATTTGAGTCAGATTCTTTAATGAGGGCAGTGGTTATGGCTGCACAACTCCATGAATATACTAAAAACCACTTTTTAAAAGGGTGAATTTTATGGTATATGAATTGTATCCCACTAAAAAATTATTAGAAAAGACAAAGAATTGTTTGAAAAAGAAAAATTTGTGAAGATTCTTGGTTAATGATGGCTCCCATCCTATGAGTGCTTTATGTGCCAGGGCTTTCTATGCATGCCCTCATTAATCCTCACATGACCTTCCTGTTTTACGGACGAGGAGAGAAGTTTATAAGAAATCAAAAAGCCTGCCCAAGATGACACACTGGCAGAGCTGGTTACTGAATACCCATAAATGCAATACTGTACTCAATTTCAACATAATTGGTTTTCAACTGCAAAGTTTCCTAAAGATTATCTAAATTTCTTCAGGGCTCTGAGGATCATTTAGACCCTTTTAATGGGCATCCTTTACTGAATGACAAAACTGACAAGATACAATTTTGCCTTTTTGAGTCCATCTTCCAAACTGTTTTCACTGTGCCCTGTACAAATCAGCTAAAGCTTCTGTATCTTCAACCCCTGTTAATATTCCCTTCACCTTCTGGCTTCAACTAAGGCCAGATCTCAAATGGTGGCCAGTTCTTCCTCCACAAACCAGGTACCTCTGGCCTGGGGGAGGTGCAGGTGTCTTCATGCCACATCCAGACCACATGCTCTCCCTCTTGCCTCCCTAAAAACCCTTTGGCTTTGGATCTGCTCTGAGGCCACATCACCCACCACCCTGCCTGGCTGCGGTCCTCAGCTGCCCCTGCAGATCACCTGTGAAGATGTTAGCTCTTGGCTCGCTGTCTTTCTCTTGCTATTCCCCATCACCATGCTCGATCATGTCAATACCCATGAAGATGATAATCCCAACATGCCAGCCTCTCAGGTCCTTGATATCCTTTATGCCAACATGGGGTCTTGTTTTCCACCTTACTCCAGCCTCTTCCATCCATGGTCACACCCTGGACTTGGTCATTACCAAAAACTGCAACCCCCCCAATAATTTCGATTTCAAACATCCAACTCTCCCTTCACCACTTTCTGTCATTCCAGCTCATATCAACACAAATAATCCTTCACCCCTACCCCAGGACCTCCCATCTATGGATCCTACTCACCTTCACTGCCCTTCGCCCCCTCACATCCCACCTCCCTTCCTCTGCTCACAATCATCCAATGACTTCCTATTCACTCCAAGTAAAAGCCAAAGTCCTTATGATGACCTCAGTGAGGCCCTATTATTTTTGACTCATCTATCACTCTCCGCTCTCTCCCTTTCATCCTTGGTCAAGCCTCCTCGCTCACTGCCAGATGTGCCCTCAACTCAAGATCTTTGTGCTTTCCCCTTCCTCTGTAATGCTCTTCCTCCAGACACCTGCAGATGAACAAAACAAACATTTACAAATGCTCCTTCCTCAAACTCCACTAAAATGACAGGAAAGATGTAAGCCCAAAAGGAAGAAGAGAGTAATAACAGTAGCAAAGTCCAAAAAGGTGGAAAGCAGATGGAGGAGATGGAACTGACTGTGCAGACCCAAGTCAACTGATGCCTAAATCAGCAGCGGGAATATCAAGAAGCAGAACTCTGGGAAAGAGACTCCAAGAGGCAGGCGACAGGGAACCCAGGATGATGGCTGTGCAGCCAGAATGCAGGCAGAAAGCATGGGGGCGTTTTTGGAACAGACATCTCCAGCAGAGATTTCTCAAATATTAGATGCATTCGAATACATCAAGAGGAGATACAGACAACGTATAGCTTCTTACTGAATTAGTACGATGAAAATGAAGAAAGGACATAGACACATAAGAGTTACTTCCTCAAGTGAAAACAATGCTGCAAAAGAAAGATAAGGCAGTCACAGTATTTCACCTGGCTCAGCTATAAGTACACTGAGCACTGATTTCTGTTTTCAGGTAATACTGAACACGAATCTAACAAAAACCGCAAGGGGACCATCAGGAGGACAGAGAAGAATAAATCGGAGTGTCAGAAAGGCTGAGTGTGTGCAGTGGAAGTAAGAGGGTGAAAGACAGCTAAATCTTCATCTTTGATGGTAGAAAGTCAATAGTGAATCTGAAAAATAAGAGGCTGTATATGAACAAAATATCTGGAAATACAGAGAGAAATACTTTTTTAAGATAAGCTAAAAGAGTTGAAATTGGTTCCCCTGAAAAGGGTGAAATGGAGGTAGGCAGTAGAAATTTTTGGCTTTTTTTTTTTTTTTTTTTTGAGACGGAGTCTTGCTCTGTCCCCCAGGCTGGAGTGCAGTGGCGCAATCTTGGCTCACTGCAAGCTCCGCCTCTCGGATTCTCGCCATTCTCCTGCCTCAGCCTCCAGAACAGGTAGTCATAAAGACCTTTAAGGTTCATTACACACACTACTCTATGGAAAATAGCGTCGATGCTATGGAAGAGAACTCGATGGAAAGAACATCATAAAAGTCTGGAAGGACCATGCCATTGAAGACACTGTCATTATTATGGAAAAAGCTGTGAAAGCCTCATGCCTGCAACTATAAATTCCTGCTGGAGAAAACCATGTCCAGAGGTTTTGCATGACAGTACAGTATTTACGACAGAGCCAAACAAGAAATCATGAAAGAGACTGTGGATATGGCCAAAAGTGAGGGGTGAAGGGTTTCAAGATATGGATCACGGAGAAATCAAGAGCTAACAGACACTATGCCAGAGGAATTAACAGAAGACGACTTGATGGAGGTGAGTGCTTCTGAAGCAGTGCCGGGTGATGAGGAAGATGATGTAGAAGCAGCAGTGTCAGAAAACAAGGTGACATTAGACAATTTGGCAGAAGGTTTCTGATTATTCAAGATGCTTTTGACATCTTTTATGACAGACCCTTTTATGATGTGGGCACTGAAACTAAAAACTGTGGAAGAGGATTGGTACCCTACAGAAACATTTTTAGAGAAGTGAAAGGGCAAAAAAGTCAGAAATTACAATGTATTTCTGTAAAGTTCCAGAGTATGCTTGCCTCTCCTGCCTCGCCTTCCACATCTTCCTCCTCTGCCACCCATGAGACAGCAAGATTAACCCCTCTTCCTCGTCTTCCTTAGCTTATTCACCATGAAAACCTTTATGATGACCCACTTCCACTTAATGAAGAGTAGACAGATTTTCTCTTCCTTATAATTTTCTTAATAACATTTTCTTTTCTCTAGCTTACTTTATGAAAGAGTACAGTATATAATACATATAACATACAAAATATGTGTTTATCAACTGTTTGTTATTGGTATAGCTTCCAGCCAAAAGCAGGAGTAGTTAAGTTTTGGGAGAGTCAAGTCATACATACATGGATTTTCAACCATGTTAGGGGTTCAGCATCCCTAATCCCTGCAATATTCAAGGGTCAACAGTATACCTGTGCAATGAAATAGTACTTGCCAATAAAAAGGAACTACTGATACACCCAACAAAATGGAGAAATCCAAAATAACATGCTAATTAAGAGAAGTCATACACCAAAGCCTACATACTGTGTATTTCCATTTATATGAATTTCTAGAAAATGCAAAATAAGAGTGACAGAAACTAGAGCAATGGTTGTCCCAGAAAAGGGTGGGGGCAGGCAACTGACCATAAAGATGCACGAGGGAACTTTCAGGGTAAGAGAACTGTATGAGTGTCATGGGACTACAATATACATTTGCCAAAAACTCATTGAATGGGATACTTAAAACAGTAGAATTTTATTGTATGTAAATTATGCCACAATAAACTTCTAAAACATTGGTTTAACTAGTAAATTTTAGGTTAACACTTATAAATATACTTATAAATTTACCAGTAATAAACTTAATGACAGACTATATAATTTCATTGGCAAATCAGTTACAGTTTTAGATTTCTAAATTCTTTTTTTTTTTTTTTTGAGACAGAGTCTCACTGTCGCCCAGGCTGGTTTCGAATTCCTGACCTCAGGTGATCCACCCGCCTTAGCCTCCCAAAGTGCTGAAATTACAGGTGTGAGGCACCACGCCCAGCCGTTTTTTTTTTTTTTTTTTTTTTTTGAGATGGAGTCGCACTCTGTCGCCCAGGCTGGAATGCAGTGGTGCAATCTTGACTCACTGCAGTCTCCGCCTCCCAGGTTCAAGCAATTCTCCTGCCTCAGTCTCCCAAGTAACTGGGATAACAGGCATGTGCCACCACACCCAGCTAGTTTTTTTAGTAGAGACTGGGTTTCACCATGTTGGCCAGGCTGGTTTTGAACCCCTGACCTCAGGTGATCCGCCCACCTCGGCCTCCCAAAGTGCTAGGATTACAGGTGTGAGCCACCGTGCCGGGCCATGGATTTCTAAATTCATGAAAGCTTTCAGGGCTACTCAGCCAGTCCATGACTTAATGATGATTTAACTGAAGATTTTTTTTTGACTTTATAATTGCGCCAAAGTGATACACACTCAGAATGCTCTTCAGTTTTCAAAGAGAAGTATCCTATGATATCAAATGAAGTATCAAATGAACTTCTGACTTATGAGATCTTTAATTTACAACAGGTTTATCTGGACGTAACCCCACCATACGTTGAGGAACATCTGTATATGGATTTTAAATTAATTAATTTTTTATTTTTTGGATACAAGGTTTCACTCTGTCACCCAGGCTAGAGTGCAGTGGTGCCATCATGGTTCACTGTGGTCTTGACATCCTTGGTTCAAGCAATCCTCCCACCTGAGCCTCCTGAGCAGCTAGGGCTACAGGTGTGCACAATCACGCCTAATTTTTATATTTTTTGTAGAGATGGAGATCCCTATGTTGCCCAGGCTGGTCTTGAACTTCGGGGCTCAAGCATTCCTTCCTCCCACCTTGGCCTCCCAAAGTGCTGGGATTATGGGCATGATCCACTGAGCCCAGACTATATGTGGTATTTTTATTTTTATTTTGTTAGAGTCTCACTCTGTCGCCCAGGGTTGAGTACAGTGGCATGATCGTGGTTCCCTGCAGCTTCAACCTTCTGGGCTCAGGTGATCCTCCCACTTCGGCCTCCCAAGTAACTGGGACTACAGGTGTGGGCCGCCACACCCGGCTAATTTTTGTATTTTTTTGTAGAGAAGGGGTTTCACTATGTTGCCCAGGCTAGTCTCAGACTCCTGAGATCACGCCATCCACCTGCCTCAGCTTTCCAAAGTGCTGGGATTACAGATGTGAGCCACCATGCTTGGCCATATTTTTAAATGTGGTGTGCATTTGCACATTTCCAGTTCAAAATAGCTTCTCCCAAGGCTCCATATTTCTGACTCTAGGCTCAATCCATAACAGATCAAACAATATAATTATATGCCTGGCTTCAGGTAAAGAGGGCCACCAACACAGTAGTATAGTTATCCTTAAAGTGTAAAGAATGTACAAAATTTAGGTTCTATATAATGAAGAGTCCTTCAGTATGGAGCAAAATTGAGATATTAAATGAAATTATTTCAGAATTTAGTCACAGGCAGAACCCTCCTCCTCTCAGTCAACTGTTCAGTTTCCCAACTTCATGGCATTATATAATCTCTGAGCCATCTGCCAGTAAGATCCCCAGCCTGGGCAGCTTCAACCTCAGACAGGGGTAATCCCAGCTTCACTTCTGGCACCTTTATTTTAAGCCCCTATCATCTTATTTATGTTTACATATAACTGCTCTCTAGTTTTGCCTAATGTACGATATTCCCCTCCTTTTATAAAAGGCCTTAACATATATATGTATATATATAAAGTAGATATATACTTCTAAAGACTCACAAGGGCATCTGAAATAGTGATTGCTTGTTCTCCCCTAGTGATTTAATAGATTCCCTTGAGTATGTATGTATGTATGTATGTATGTATGTATGTATTTATTTGAGACAGAGTCTCACTCTGTTGCCCAGGCTGGAGTGCAGTGGCATGATCTCGGCTCACTGCAACCTCCTCCTCCTAGGTTCAAGTGATTCTCCTGCCTCAGCCTCCCGAGTAGGTGGGACTAAAGGCGCATGCCACATGCCCGGCTAATTTTTGTATTTTTAGTAGAGACAGGGTTTCACCATGTTGGCCAGACTGGTCTCGAACTCCTGACCTCAGGTGATCCGCCCGCCTCAGCCTCCCAAAGTGCTGGGATTGCAGGCGTGAGCCACTGTGCCCAACCCGAGATATTATTTAAATCTTCACCTGTAATAATTTCTTTTAATAGCATTTCCTCATTGTTAAATGAGAAAAGAATATATAATTTCTTAAATTTTCTCAACTTAAGCCTCTTTCAAAGTTGCTGACCATCTATTCACCCAAAAGTATACAGATGATTCCCAACTTAAGATGGTTCGAACTGGGATTTTTCAACTTTACAAGGGTGCAAAGGTGATACACATTCAGAATGCTCTACTTCAAATACACATACAACCATTCTGTTTTTCATTTTTAGTACAGTATTCAATATTCAACACTCTGTCATAAAGTAGAATTTGTGTCGGATGACTTTGCCCAACTGCAGGCTAATGTGTGTTCTGACCATGTTTATGATAGGCTACGCTAAGCTATAATGTTCCATAAGTCAGGCATATTAAATGCATTTTAGACTTATGATATTTTCAATTTATGATGGATTTATGAGGAGCATCTGCACTGACAAAGATTTAGCAGCAACATTATGCATAAAATACAACTGTTATGACTTTCTTAAAACAAAAGATCAAATATAAATTATGACAATAATTTTCTCAAGATCAGATACTTACACATCAGCCAAAACTATCCTTGTCCGTGTCACATTCTCTATGGTGAATTTGGTTTTTCCTCCTTTGCCAGCGATTCTTCCTATTGCCCTGGATAGATGGTCTCCCTTTAGGGGTTTAACTAAACAAGAAAAGCAAGATCTCAGGAGGCAAGCCATTCTAGTGTACCACCCATTCCACATAAAGTTTAATCATAAACTAAATTTCTCTAAAGGACACAAAGTGTATATATATATATAAAAGTTGCTAAAAATACAGCTCAATTGATGCTATTAGAAAACTGAGAGTCACATCACAATACAAAGTCAGCGACACAAGAGCACAGACCAACACACACTCACCATCTGTAATTTCAAAAGACTCTAAGAAGAGGTCATCCAACCTGATGAGAGCAAGTGCATCCTATAATATAAAAACAAACACCGTGAAGCCCCTTCCATTTGCATACCTGAAAAAGAGTAAAGTGCAAAGCACTATGGAACTAAAATCCACAAACTCTAGAGCTAGAAAGCTTTTTTTTTTTCCTTGGAGACAGAGTCTTACGCTGTCGCCCAGGCTGGAGTGCAGTGGTGTGATCTTGGCTCACTGCAATCTCTGCTTCCCTGGTTCAAGTGATTCTCCCACCTCAGCCTCCCAAGTAGCTGGGACTGCAGGCATGCACCACCACATCCAGCTAATTTTTTTGTATTTTTAGTAGAGATGGAGAGTATCGCCATGTTGGCCAGGATTATTTTGAACTCCTGGCCTCAAGTGATCCACCTGCCTCAGCCTCCCAGAGTGCTGAGATTACAGGTGTGAGCCACTGTGCCTGGCCTTTTTTTTTTTAAATGCCTAATCCATTGAAATGTTCACATTGAATATTTTTAAAGTCCCCATTTTAGATATCATGGAATTACTCACCTCCACCTGAAAGCCGAGAATAAAAGCTTTCACAAAATCAGCTGCTTTTGTCAGAGCACTAACATCCTTGGTTTCTTTACAAGTCTGTTAAAAAACAAAAAAGGGTACAAAATACCGTTGAGAATCAAACAGAAAATGTCCTAACAAAATACTAGAAATGTCCTTTCCCATTATTGGAGAATTTCCTTCACCACCACCTTTCCCTAATATATTCTGTATGACACAGGTTCTGGTCAGATAAGTGCTGTACTTTATTTGCAAAACAAAACGTTCTCAGCTCCAAAGCTTGGCTGTTCCACCCAAAGAGTGTCAAATAACTAACCGCACTATATGATCAGATTTTGGGGTTAACAGCAAGACTACTCTGGCACAACCCAATCTCTCGCATTCTGAAGAACCTCTACCTTCTGTCCATCCCTTCAATGCCCAATGTCCTCTTCTCTTCTCTCTCAAGGCAGTCTTCCCTGGGATTCCTGACTTAATCTTCTTAGTTATCATTTATATGCTGATGTTTCTTAAACCAACAGCTCCAGGCCTAACTACCTGCATGCACTGATTGGGGAAATAAAGAATGAATGAAGCACTGAACCTGTCCTCAAAGTTTATTTGAGAAATGCAGAAATAACTGTTATTCATAAAAAGCCTACCACTGTAAATAACACATACTATAAATAACATGCTTTACACACCATAACTCTAACCTTCACAACAACTTTGAATGTTAAGTGATATGACTACCTTCGTATGTGAGGAAACTGAAGTACTAAAAAGCAAAAAAGGTAAGATTTAAACACAGATCTGATTTCAAAACTGTTATTTCCACTGTCCCATGCACATTCACAGTCTAGTTGAAGAGATCACGTATTCAACAAATGTAAAACCATATGGGCTTGTGTAATGGGAGAGTCCCCAGAGCTTTCCCATTTAAAACTAGACCCTAGTTCCAATCCTATATGTGACCTTAGACAAGTCCCATAGATACTTTAGGTCTTGAGTTTTCTCATCAGTAAAATGAGGAGGTCAGAGTAGAAGATCCTGAGTGTTCCCTACTAGTATAATAGAAAATTTCCCTTATTAGACTGATGACTGTGGCCAAGTTTCCTCACATCTTTAAGATGGGAATATCCTGAAGACTAAATGATGTAGAGCATGGTGTAATACCACTGTGTGTCTGGTATATGGCAGCATCAACAAATGTTAGTGGAATCCAAAGTGATTATCCTGCAATAAATAGGACAATAAAGCACATGAAAAGTTTAGGCACTGAAGATATGACTGAAAAATGGACATACCATAACAGAGAAAGAACTTGAGCTAGACCCGGAAAGATACTGGAACTGAAGTATAAAGAGAAAGGAGTAGGGAGGAGAGGACCTCTTTCAAAGGCCAAAGCCCCCAAAAAGTATGGACATAAACAAACTTTATGATCCGTAAGAGACAAACTTGTGACTGAGTCTCCTACTTGAAAAGCAAGTTAAGTCCAAAACTTTTTCCTTTAGAAATGTTGAAGATGCTCACGCCTGTAATCCCAGCACTTTGGGAGGCCGAGGCGGGTAGATCATGAGGTCAGGAGATCAAGATCATCCTGGCTAACACGGTGAAACCCTGTCTCTACTAACAAATACAAAAAATTAGCTGGGCGTGGTGGTGGGTGCCTGTAGTCCCAGCTACTCAGGAGGCTGAGGCAGGAGAATGGCATGAATCCGGGAGGCGGAGCTTGCAGTGAACCGAGATCGCGACACTGCACTCCAGCCTGGGCAACAGAGCAAGACTCTATCTCAAAAAAAAAAAAAAAAAAAAAATTTTTTTTGTTTTTTGAAGATGCCAGGATGTCATAAAAGCATTGTGATCTGGGAAAATTAATCTGGCACTGGCAGATGGATGAGTGGAGAAAGGAGAGACGTCAAACAATGAAGCAAGGGAAACCTACAACGAAACCACTCCTTGGCAGGAAACCATAAAAGCCTGAATGAGAGAATGGCAACAGGGACAAAGAGGAGTTACTCTATCATGTTCTATGATATTTTACACTTTATCAACTATTTAGAATAGTGCCTTTCTTTGTTCCATTATTATATTCCATTAACAGAGATGAGACTATACCAGTCCGGATGATGGTAAAAGAATCCTTAAAAAGGAAAATATAATTAATTTCGGTTATCGATTCTGGTATGAAATTGGCACCCAGAAAAGAAAGCCCAAAGTAAATTTAAATGTCTAATTCCCGGATTGATAGCACAGAATTTAAAATATATACATAGGCTCGGTGGGGCAGCTCACGCCTGTAATCCCAGCACTTTGGGAGGCCGAGATGTGCAGATCACCTGAGGTCAGGAGTTCGAGACTAGCCTGGCCAACATGCTAAAACCCAGTCTCTACTAAAAATACAAAAATTAGCCAGGTTTGGTGGCGGGCACCTGTTAACAGTGAGCCGAGATCATGCCACTCACTCCAGCCTGGGTGAAAGAGCAAAATAAAAACATATATATACACACACACACACACACACATATATATGCATGTTTCTTATCAAAATAATACATTTTTTAATCAAAAGAGCACCATTAAAACACAGTCATGCACTGCATAATGACATTTTGATCAGTGACCAACCGCTCATACCATGGTGGTCTCATAACAGTATAATGGAGAATATACAGAAACCTGATATATGGCACTGGATACCGGCAATGCAGATCAAGTAGATGAAATGACTGATATTCAGTAATGGTCCTGGGACATTTGGTTTTCCATATGAAAAAAATATATAAACAAATATACACATACCATCTAGGTTTGTGTAAGTACACTCTATAATATTCGCACAAGGACTAAGTCATCTGACAAAACATATCCCAGAACATATTCCCGACGCTGACTGTATATACTTCTTGTAAAGCAGCAAGTGCTTATATTCATTATTTACCTGCTTCTGTTTATGATAATCTCTTTACTCGACCTTTTCTCAATTTGACATAGAACATTATAAAAGATACACAGAAGAAGAGCCAGTATTTTGGTGTGATCTCAGAACTAATTTACAAATTCAATTAATATTTGTATCGAATGCAGATTTTTAAGGCATTTGGGAAGTTCAAACTCAATACGGTAAATTTTTAAACTGGACAAAAACCATACAACAGAAAAGTCCCATTAAGTAAAGCCTATTCATGCCTTTTCATCTCTGTAGGAGAGAAAGCCTGGTGTATTGGGAAATGGTTGAGATTTTCCTTACCCTGATTTCTACATTCCTTGATTTCAAGTTAAAGCGTATCTGAAGTCCCAAATGTTCCACAATAGGAGTAAATATCTTCATCCAGTTTTCTTTCAATGGTGTGTATCTGTTAGCTGGGACTGGAATTTTCCTTGTTTCTTCTTTCCCACTCTGTAAATAAAAGAACACACAACTCAGAAGGCTATGGAGGGACGGTGATGGAGTTTAAAATGACATCTGATCCACAAAGGGCCTCCTTTAACTGAACTAGTTACACTTCAAAGAATCACTTCTCTCTGAGCATCACGGCAGAACAGCCCCACGGCAGCTTCAACATTCTCCAGAGGCCATCGGCTTGATCCGCGTCTGGCCTTTGCCTCGTTGCTGTCCTAGGGTCCCGGCCACATACCAGGAGCCCGTCCCCACAGAGGGGTGGGAAGACGGGCCTCTTCGCCGGCCTGGCCTCCTCTGTGTCCATGCGGCCCGCATCCCCGCCCTCTCCCGCTGCGGACAGCTGTTCAGCCTGTCGTTTCTTCGCCCGTCGGCCACCCTTGCGGGTGACCTGGGTAAAGCCCTCCTCTGCCCCGGCGCTCTGCGCTTCCATTTCGGATTCCATCCCCGGGAATCTTAAGGCGCTGCCGGCTGAAACACGTGCGCAGCTGCACCACGCAGAAGCCAGCCTCAGCCAACCACCCCTGCAGCTCCGCCCCTTTCCTAAAACGTCACAGGCCGGGGACCTGCAGGATTTGGGGCCGGGGGCGGGGGGAAACGGGGTTAGGCTGTCCTAAGATATGCCTGATGCTCTTGGGCTCACTCCAGCCGCGCAACTCCCAGCCCAAGTATTTTGTAATCTCTAGTATGTATGTGTGCGAAAGGCAGTGGGTAAAGGCGATAAACAAATTCGTGCTGTTGTGAAGGAACATTCTGTGCGATCGCAGGAGCGCATCTGGCATTATCCGGGGATAACTACAGCCAACATGCCAGGGCATCGGGGCAGAATACGGAAAGCGGGAGGGACAAATTGCCAATGTTTGGAGTCTGGTTTCCAGGTTGCCGTTTTTGGGGGCTCTGGGTGTGGCGGTTGCCGTAGCTGAAATTGGCTGCACCATGTCGGCCTTCGAGAAGCCTCAGATCATCGCCCATATCCAGAAGGGCTTCAACTACACGGTGTTTGACTGTAAGTGGGTGCCCTGCAGCGCCAAATTTGTGACCATGGGCAACTTCGCACGGGGCACCGGCGTCATTCAGCTGTACGAGATCCAGCACGGGGACCTGAAGCTGCTTCGGGAGGTGGGTGCCGGGTCGAGGATCCGGACTGCCGTTGGGGGCGAGTGCGGATCCTGGGGTCTGCATTCCTCTTTGCCAGAGCCTTCGTCCAGCGTCCCCCAAAGCATGGCTTGAGCCGCGCGAGACCAGAGAAGCTGACCGCCGACTGAGGAATGTTTCCTATTTAAAACCTTTCTTCTCATCCGCGGGGTAGTTCCTCCGCGCCCAACCGTCCTGCCACCCCCAGTGCAGTCCAGCCAAAGCGGGCACCAGGATGCCTGCAGTGTGGTTGGAAGAGGCAACCTAACACATTCGACAGGTATCAACTGAGTGCCTGGTATTCCCAGGCATGTGAATGGCAATGTCCCCCATCTCATGGAGTTTATTTTCTAGTGGGAGAGATACTCGGTTCAATAATCAAAGCAACGATACATAAATACAAACCTAGATGAGTTGTCTCACACAAAGGAACACGGTTACGGTTCAATGAGAGTGAAAACAGATTTGGGGTGAATGAAAACAAATTTTGGTATGTGCAGAAGCTAACTAGGTCAAACTAGTAGTAAAGGACAAGGTTTCCAGGGCTTCTGCACATGCAGAAGCTCAGTGATGGGAAGAAGTTTATCTCCTTAAGAAACTAGAGGGATAAGCAGGAACCAGACATTGCAAGATCTGTAGGACATTCAAAGGATTTATGCCTTTTTTCTAAGAAAAAACGGACACAACTGAAAGGATTTAAGCAGGGTGTGGAAAGATTAGGTTTGCAAGGTTTTTTGAAGATTACTAGTGAAAGAATTAGAGAATAATGATAGTAACTAGCATTTTATAGCTGTTTAGAGTTTTTAAAAAGTGTTGATTTTGTTACCTGAAAAAATGATCAGTCATTATCAGATCAGGGTTGTAATAGACTACAAGTGCAGGGTAGGTTAAGAACTCTGGGGATCAAAATCTATGGAGAGAATCTGCTTGGAGGAGGTAGGGATTAAACTGGTAGATAAAGGATGAATACAATTTGGACTGTTAAGCCTAGAATAGAAAGTATGTAAGACCCCATCCCGCTTTAAGTTTCCCTGAATGACAAACATGAAACATGGCTTATTTTTTTCTACCTTTCCTTCGTTCCTTGTATTGTTCATCACTTAGCTTCTGGTAACCAGTGGCTTTTTTTTTTTTTTTTTTTTTTTTTTTTTTTTTTTTTTTGAGACTGGGTCTCAATCTGTCACCCAGCCCGGAGTGCTGTGGTGCAAACACAGCTCACTGCAACCTCCGCCTCCCCACCTCAGCCTCCCAAGTAGCTGGGACTACAGGTGTGTGCCACCACACCTAACTAATTTTTTTGTACTTTTTATTTTTTTATTTTTTATTTTGGTAGAGATGGGGTTTCACCGTGTTGCCTAGGCTGGTCTCCAACTCCTGGGCTCAAGCAGTCTGCCTACCTCGGCCTCCCGTAATACTGGGATTACAGGCGTGAGCCACCAAGCCTGGCTACCTGTTGCTATTCTAATGTTCAGTTCAGATTATCTAATGTATGATGCCCTTTCTGATTTCTACACAAAGTAAAATTTCTTTACATTGCATTTTGGGTTGTTTTTGTT
Source organism: Pan troglodytes (assembly GCF_028858775.2). Classification (NCBI taxonomy): domain Eukaryota; kingdom Metazoa; phylum Chordata; class Mammalia; order Primates; family Hominidae; genus Pan; species Pan troglodytes. Next base: position 54,576,590 of record NC_072410.2, read on the forward strand.
TTTTGTTGTTGTTGTTTAGGGATGGCGTAGCTCTGTCCCAGTCCGGAGTGCAGTGCTACTGTCATAGCTCATTGCAGCCTGGAACTCCTGGGCTCAAACCATCCTCCCGCCTCTCCCTCCCAAAGTGCTGGATCAGGTGTGAGCCACCATTAAAAAGAAAAGGTATTTAAAGGATTTATTCCTTTTTCTTTTCTTTCTTTCTTTTTTTTTTTTTGAGACGGAGTCTGGCTCTGTCACCCAAGCTTGAGTGCAGTGGCGTGATCTTGGCTTACTGCAACCTCTGCCTCCCGGGTTCAAGCGATTCTCCTGCCTCAGCCTCCCTAGTAGCTGGAATTACAGGCACATGCTACCACGCCCAACTAATTTTTTTGTATTTTTAGTAGAGACGGGGTTTCACCATGTTGGTCAGGCAGGTCTCAAACTCCTGACCTTAGGTGATCCACCCGTCTTGGGCTCCCAAAGTGCTGGGATTACAGACATGAGCCATCACACCCGGCCATTTATTCCTTTTTCTAAGAAAAATGGGACATGATTGAAATTTTTTTTTTTTTTTTTTTTTGAAACAGGGTCTCACTCTTGCCTACGATGGAGTGCAGTGGCAGGATCAGGGCTTAGACCTGTGACTTTTTAAAATAAGAACAGGCCTGGTGCAGTGGCTAACGCCTGCAATTCCAACACTTTGGGAGGCAGTGGGGTGGATTGCTTGAGCCCAGGAGTTCAAGACCAGCCTAGGCAACATGGGGAAACCCCGTCTCTACTTTTTGTATAAAAAAAATACAAAAATTAGCTGGGCATAGTGATGCGAGCCTGTAGTCCCAGCTACTTGGGAGGCTGTGGTGGGAGGATCTCTTGAGCCCAGGAGGTCAAGGCTGCTGTGTTCGCACCACTGCACTCCATCCTGGGTGACAGAGAGACCCTGTCTCAAAAAATAATAAAATGAAAATATATGATTTGTATGTATTTCAAAAGTACACTTACTCCATCAAGTGGAATAGAGTAGTTTCTCTTTTGTAGCGACTCTGGGGAATTTCAGCAAATTTTAAAAAGATAATTTTCTTTTGTAGCAAAAATAATATGTGTCCATGATAGAACATTTAGAAAATAGGAAAACGAAGAAAATATTACCCATAATCTCAATGCCAGGAATAACCACTAAGTGTATTTTCACGCCGGGTGTGGTGGCTCACGCCTGTAATCCCAGCACTTTGGGAGGCTGAGGCGGGCGGATCACGAGGTCAGGAGATCGAGATCATCCTGGCTAACACGGTGAAACCCCGTCTCTACTAAAAATACAAAAAATTAGCCGGGCGTGGTGGCGGGCGCCTGTAGTCCCAGCTACTCAGGAGGCTGAGGCAGGAGAATGGCTTCAACCTGGGAGGCAGAGCTTGCAGTGAGCCGAGATCGCGCCACTGCACTCCAGCGTGGGTGACAGAGCAAGACTCCGTCTCAAAAAATAAAAAAAGAAAAAAGAAGTATATTTTCACCTGGATCCTTTGGATATTCTTTTTTTCTACTATGAGTTGTCTGAGAACACACTATGTCAAGGTACTGTGTTTAACAAGGACTGAAGAGATTTAAAAGTTGAGTCCTTTCTCCTAAAGAGCCTACTGTCCAAAAAGAGGGTAAAACTAATACAAAAATACCTTTAAGAACTTACACTGGGCTGGGCGCGGTGCTCACACCTGTAATCCCTGCACTTTGAGAGGCCGAGGCGGGCGGATCACAAGGTCAGGAGAGCAAGACCATCCTGGCCAACATGGTGAAACCCCATCTCTACTAAAAAATACAAAAATTAGCTGGGCGTGGTCAGGTGCGTGCCTGTAATCCCAGCTACTCAGGAGGCTGAGGCACGAGAATCACTTGAACCTGGGAGGCAGAAGTTGCAGTGAGCCGAGATCGCGCCATTGCACTCCAGCCTGAAGACAGAGGAAGACTCTGTCTCCAGAAAAAAAAAAAAAAAGAACTTCATTGTGTTTGGCTGTTCTGGTGCAATGGAAAAAAATTTTTAAATATAGGTTAAATACTGGTCCAGTAACTCCCACTCCTTACTGTGCATCAGGATCATTTGAGTGCATTTTGTGGCTTGTGTGTGTGTGTTTTAAAACATTTGTGCCTTGGTCCCACCCCTAGAAATTCTGACACAGTGGTACAACTTTGTTGCATCTGGAGTAAGGTTTAGAAATCAGAGTATTTTTAAACTTCCGCAAGGTGATTTTAATGAGTCTCAGAGCTGAGAACCATTGAGCTAGATGGGTCATTTATTAAAATATTAGGAAACAGACTTGATGTATCATCGTAGATCTACCCTTAAGTCATGTGCTCCAAAACTCATGCATCGTTCTTTTTTTTTTTTTAATTTATCACTGACTTGGAGCTCACAAAGCCCGTGCATCTAAGAAGAAAAGATGTAAAGGAAGCATATCAGCATATCAGTCTTTGTTGAAGTCTTCTTTATCTTAGTTCTAAAAGGATATATAGGGAATGGAGGGCAGGGCCTCCGTGTTCAGTTGAGCAGTTTTTTGCACCACACAAAGGTGTCTGGCTGAGTGCTCAAGTGGGAGCTAAAAGCTCTTTTTCCTTCATCAAGCCTTACATGTGTGAGACTTCATCAGCCTATAAAAGGCAACTTTTTTCTCATTGGCACAAAGATACCATATGGACTAGGGATGGCCCTGAAAAATGGAAACACAGTTGTAGATGTTTATATTAAAAAAAAATAGCACTAAGCTAATAAAATTCTGCTTTTTTAGCCCCTGTGCTACCGAATTTACTGCTTGTTAGCATTTGGTTGGCTAGATCTTTTAATGTTAATTAAGTATTGCCAGGATGTGGAGGAGGAAATACTGACAAGCTGTACTAGACCCACCCACATGCAGAACAAAAATAGCTCACACAGGAATTACTGATCTTGAGCTTCTTTAATCATTTTAACTTCTTATAGCAAGAAAATGAACAGCTAGGTCAATTATGACCATCATTGATGGCCATTTTCAGTATCACATAGCAAAAATTGTTAGTATATATTGATTTTCTTTGTTGAACAATTTTTGCAAGATAGAGCTACTTTTTTTTTTGCCAGCTTGTTTTCCAGCAAGAAAAATTTTGATTTACCACCAACTTCTTTTCATCTTTTCTTTTCTGTAGATAAACTATCTAATGGGGCAGAGAGGGAACCCGTTTGTGAACTATGAAAAATTAGCTTCACTAGTGTCCTCTTAATTTAGCTATTATTATTATTTCCATGAATGTGTGAGGAAAGAGGAAACATGGCTACTTTTGTAAGTCAGTTTGCCAACAGAGCTCGGCCCTTCTGAGCAAAGTGCAGTCCTCAGTGCACACAAATGATAAGTTTTAATACGTTTAATATGTTCATAATACGTTTAATACGTTGAAGATATACAGTTTGAGTTTAATTTGGTTCTTGCACAGCAGACCACTAATGACTATAAATATCTTTGTGTTTCTTTAAGGAAAGGACAAAGAACATGAGGGAAGCATAATATCATATATTTATATCTTGTAAAGACATGAATGAAGGTAAAAACCAAAGGGCAGAGATCTGAAAGTAGGTTTAATTCATGCCGTTGTGCCATTTACCTCAGCAATCAAGATCGGAACATTTCTTTGATACTTCCAATAACGCTCAGGTTTACAGAATGAGGACTCCAATAATAAAATGTTTATTTAATTGATTTACATATAAGCCTGGAGGCAGCCTAGTTTAGAGGAAAAAGTCTGGATTGTATCTGGCTCTTGGGACCTTAGGCAAGTCACTCAGTCCTCTGAACCTGTTTTGTCATCTTGAAAGTGGTGTTCTGAACACTTAGTTTGCAGTGTTGTATATATTAGAAAAGGGATGGTCTAGACTGGAAGAATATCTAAAATGTATCTGAAATGTAGGTGTTCAATAGATGGTTGCTATTTTCATGATTGCATGTCAATGACACCAGAAACTGAACAGTTTGTCAGAACCCTGGCACATGAAAGTATGGTAGGAGAAAAGAGAGAGCAAAGAAAGTGAACTCCAGCCCTGGTTTGTCTGTCCCTAGTGTTAGGGCTGAGAGATTCATGGATGGTCATTTATACCTTCATTCAACAAATGTTGAATGCCTGCTATGCGTTAAAAAAATTAGGCAAGGCCCTGCTCTCATGGTGCTCACATTCTAGAAAGGGGGACATAATTGCATGAATAAAATAATTTTGTTGATAAGTATAATGGATGATTAAACAGGGTGAGTGACAGTAATTTAGGGGTTTTTCAGATTGGAGGGACAAGGAAGACCTCTTTGGAGATGTGGCATTTGAACTGAAATCTGAATGAAGAGAAGGATAGAGGCATGGTGACCTGGGAAAAGTAGTCCAAGCAGTGGGAACAGCAAATTCAAATGGCCCAAGTGGAAGAGACCTTGACAAGTATGAAGAACAAAAAGCAAGCTGACTGGTGTGGCTGGAATTAGTAGAGAAGGCAAGAAACAGGAAATGAAGTCACACAGACAAGACCAGATCCCAAAGGACTTTTTGCATTTTGTATACCATAGGCCTTCATGCCACTCTTGTGAGTCTGTGCTTCTCAATGTAGATACATTTTACTTCTTTCCTTTATATTTGTAATAAAGACATACTTTTAGAAGGGATGCAATGACAACTGTGAAAATGTATAGAGCTTATTGTGTAGACTGGTTGTCAGTTTGGTTTCTTTCCTTTGAAGGTAGCAATTCTCAGACATGTGCAGGTGTCAAAGAATCTGCACATTGCAGTGCTGTTTTTGGAACACCATAAAATATTGGAGTAGTCAGTTCTATCTCTGCACAGGGAAGAGATTTTCAGCAGAAAAATCTGACTATATATAGAGATAGATAAATAGATAGAGATTCCGATTTTTACATCACAAGTAACCACACAGTTTTTAAGTCTTCACTTCCAAGGTTTTATTTTTATTTTTATTTTTTTATTTTATTTTATTTTTTGAGACGGAGTCTCTCTCTGTCGCCCAGGCTGGAGTGCGGTGATGAGATCTTGGCTCACTGCAGCCTCCGCCCTCTGGGTTCAAGCAGTTCTCCTGCCTCAGCCTCCCCAGTAGCTGGAATTACAGGCATCCACCACCACGCCTGGCTAATTTTTGTATTTTTAGTAGAGAGGGGGTTTCACCATTTTGGCCAGGCTGGTCTTGAACTCCGGACCTCAGGTGATCCGCCTGCCTCAGCCTCCCAAAGTGCTGAGATTATAGGCGTGAGCCACTGCACACAGTCCAAGTTTTTTTAACTGGTGTTCATTTGCTAGTATTTTCTACCAGGCAAGCTAAGAAAATTATTTTTAAAAAAACTTTAAAATCTGAAAACAACACATGCATCAGCTTTTGTTCTTGGTGAATTTTCTGATTAATGTATTATGTTAGTAACAGAAGATCAGTGTGTTCCAGGAGTATAGTTTGAGATTCTCTAGTCTAAAGGGTCTAAAAGTGAAAGTTGGGTAAAAGAATAACAGGGAGGAAAGTTTTTGCTTCCAGTTTTTAATTTTTATCCAGCAGTAAAATTTTAGAACACTGTAGGGAACCAAAGAGTGTAGGTTAGTTTTTACCTCTTCTATGGCCTAGGAATCACAGAAACCCTCATCAGAGGTTTGAGGGGACAGCAGTGGAATTCTGGGAAGCAGAATGCTTTAGCTGGTTGGTGGGAAGAAAATGGGAGACCAGTCTTCCCAGTGCTTCTCTGAGAAAAATGTTCCCAGAGAATTGGGTCAATAGATGATGCAAGTTCTCCACAGCTTCTAATCCCCTGTCTCCTGGAACCACATTGCTGTGCATGAAGACCACCAGTTTCTTACCTCAGAGGGTCTGCTTCCACCCTCTGCCTCAGAACATGGAAGCCATTATCAGTGGCTTAGAGCTGGCAAGACCCAGGTTCAGTGTGAGACCAAGGGGAGGAAAGAGTGGATAGCCGTCTTACCAGTTGGCATAGGTTGGAGCTCAGAATTAATTTCACCATAGAAATCGTGCCCTAATAGTGATTAAGTGCTTTACCACTGTTAATATATTATTTCAGCTACTTTTATTTGAGGAGAGGGGAATGGTGAGGAAAACATAAATTGCCTGCAGTTAGAAACCGTGTGCTTTGTTGACAAAATTTTGATCCTCTGTGTTGCCCCATTTTCAGATACTCTTTTTCATAAAATTGGGAAAAAATGGGAATAAATGAATATTAATTTTCTGCTGCAGTGAATAACCGATGCCATCTCAGTCCACTTGTGCATTAAAAAGAGAAACATTCTGTGGTTCCGTGCTTCTCATCAATAGGGTCTTTTACAAACATGTTACTGTACATGGCTGATTTCGTTTACTAGACAATTCTGAGGAAGGTATGAGTGCTTTTAGACTTGGCCACGTAGTAACTCCAATTTATCTAGATCACAAACAATAGGAAAGTTCAACAGTCTGGGAGTTTCCAAAGCCCTATACCATATAATGGTAACCTTTGAATCAGAGAAAGAAAGTTGTTATAGTTTGTGTTAAGTGACTTCTATTTTATTCGTGAAAATTGCTATGTATACCTTATATGGATAATATACCCTATATGGAAATGCCTGGATAAACATTGAAAGTGGCAGGGAAATTATTTTTAAAATTATTTGAAACAGGCCAACCTGGGAGGGATGAAGAGAACTGAAGAGTTACAAGGGGAGATGTCCTGGAAACTGGAGAACACTGCAAAAGGAATAAAGTTTATCCAGATGTATTGTTAAGTGAAACAAATCAAAGGACAGTGTACCATGATCTGCCTTGTATTGAAACAAAATCATGTGTGTTTGTAAATGCGTAGAAGGCCTAGAAGGGTGGGGATTACTTCTGGAGATTGTTAAAGGGACTCACTTTTTCCTTCCATCCTTTTGTTTTGTTTGAATTTTTATAGGGAGCAGGTATTACTTTTATAAACATTAGGAATTTAAAAATGTAAAAATTGTTAGAGACCAAGAGGAATAGTTTTGCCCCATTGAGGCTGACAGTCAGTGGGAAGTGTTATATGGCAAGAGTGTGATGTGGGACAGATATCAGTGGCCTCATCTAATTCCAGATTCCAGAGATCTCGGGAGCCAAGGCAGCAGGAAAAGCAGTTAGACTGTAGGAGGGACTTCAGTGACCTGGGCAGGTAGAGTTGGCGGCAGGAGGGGCCATGGAGAAATCAGAAACATCAGGAAGTAAAAGAAGGTGAATAGAAGACCCAGGGAGGCATAGGAGTAGTATAACGAATATGTATATTTTGGAGGAACCAGATAAGAACTGATATTTGAGTTGTTAGCTTTTTGAGGGACTGGCCAATCTCATTCATCTTTGTATCCTCTTTTGCCTACTTCAGTGACTTGCATGTGGTAGAAACCATTAAATGTTGAATGTTGTATGAGTTCGGCAAATCTGTAAAGCCCTATGCTTTGGTCTCCTTTTATGACAGGAGGGTATTGTGTTAGATCCTTTCCAAGGACCTTTTTGGCTACATAGTCTTCTTCACCTGATTTCCATAAACCCCATACGTTAAATAATATATTCGTATGTGATTGTTTTACTAATGTGACTATATACGATACTTGGTGCAGTAGCCTTTTAAAGTAAAGAAACCTCAAAAGATTGGCTGATCCATACTAATAGTAGCGCCTTGGTACACACAAGTTTATAAATCTCTCTGCATTGAAAAGGCCCCAGAGAAAGTGGGACATAAACATCTTTAGTTTATAGGGTTCTGCAGGGAAAACTATAAGAGACACATAACATTTTTGTTCCCATAACCATCTGGAAAGATAATATCTTCATTATGTTCTCATTTCTGCTGAGGATCTTAAAGAATATCACATGAAATGCTGAAACTTTCATATTTGCAATAGAGATTGTAGAGCTGTCAGCATTTGAATGTCTCATTAGTGAGAGGAGAGGAAAGGCAAATTAACACTTTTTCTTTTTGACAGTTACATATTTTAAAGAAAAATGAGTAAAGGAAAAAGCAAGATTATTTTCATCAGAAGATGTTTTAATTGCCTTTTATATTGTCTTATTTAAATGCCATAATAGAGCCATAAATATGATATTAATAGATTATAAATATCTGCTTACATAAATAATATATCCTCTCTTCCTCCCTTCTATCAAGATTGAAAAGGCCAAACCTATTAAATGTGGAACATTTGGTGCAACATCTTTACAGCAGAGATATTTAGCTACTGGAGATTTTGGTGGAAACCTTCATATATGGTAAGATGATTTAGTCAGTATTCAGACAGATGAGATAGGCAATTTATTTGATAGTTTCATTACTCTTTCTCTGAAAGAGAGAATTTTAATTTTAAAATCTTTCTATGTTCCATTTTAACTATAAAAATATGAGAATTGTCTCTAATATATATTTCTAGATTTCATATTCAAAATCCATTAAAAAATACTAACCTATTTTTCTTTAGATATTTTGGATAATATTATCAATGCTTATTTTCACACACGCAGTTTGGTGCTAGCATTTAATGCCATGTATTTGTAAGTAAAGGTCTGTTCCCCCTCCAACTTTAAAAATACAGTATATAAAAATGCATATGAATAACACTGAAAAAGTAGATATTATTTATATTTCAGCAAGAGATTTAGCACTGCAGAACGTTTGTTTTTTAAAGCTTTAACATCTAAGCACAACTTTTTAGAAACATATCTGTTGAACAAATCAAAATAAACTTGTTTTGAATGGGCAAAATCACAATTCTGCCAAATGCCTTTTTCGTGTTTTACCTAGAGTTGTTTCTTATTTAGAGTGGAATGAATTGAAATTCCTTTTTAATTACTTTGCAGGAAAATCTATTATTTTAATCATTTAAAGTATACAGCAGTGTTCTAAAATATTATGGAGAAAGTTCTAGAGTGTTCTAGAAAACCCATCTTCCCTGCATCATGTTTTCTAACATGACCTTTCTTGAGTCTCGCTTAGAACCTGCTACTTTATAATTACATTACTTATAACATATTTATCTGTCTTAGAATCATAACATTAAACAAAATGGAACTACTTTAATTTCTCCTTGCTTTAACTCCTTAATAATTAAATTAGCATGTATTCATTAGTTCTTAGATGCTTTGTCATATGCTTCGAGAGATACTGTGAGAAAGGCAAGTTTGAATGCTATTTTAAAAAATAAATATATTTCAACACAAGAGTATTCAAAATATTAGATAGTACCATTGACCATCTTTCTAATACAGTTTCCTAGTATAGTACAGATATTACCAATTTACTTTCATTGATAAATCTTATAATTTCATGTTAAAAAATAATGTTTTAAAGTCTATAAAATAGTAAAACAGTCATTTCAAGTAGAACCACAATCTTGTTTAATCTCTTGATTAGTTCATAATGATGATAAATGTCATTTCTAAACTAGGTTGAAATATCTCAAAAAATTTTTTTTGTCTTTGAGATGGAGTCTCGCTCTGTTGCCTAGGCTGGAGTGTAGTGATGCGATCTCGGCTCACTGCAACCTCCACCTCCCGGTTTCAAGTGATTCTCCTGCCTCAGCCTCCCAAGTAGCTAGGATTACAGGTGCCCACCACCACGCCTGGCAATTTTTTGTGTTTTTAGTAGAGATGGGGTTTCGCCATGTTGGCCAGGCTAGTCTCGAACTCCTGACCTCAGGTGATCTACTCACCTTGACCTCCCAAAGTTCTGGGATTACAGGCGTGAGCCACTGCACCTGGCCACAGATTTTTTATTAGTAAGGTTTTACTAATAAATCTTGGCCCAATAATAAATTGGAATTATATTTCATGTATAGTCACATTCATTTAAAAAATCTGTAAGTTATTGAAAACTAAATTATTAAGAGAAATGTAAATAGAAGTTCCCGTAGAAAAGCAAAAGAAGGGGAGAAATGGAGATGGGCAAGAAAAGGAATGTGTGAGGATCACCTAGTCAAGCCATTCATTGCCCAGTAGTGCAGTTGTGGTAATCAGTACTTTCCTGAATGCCTTTCTGTGAATTGACCTATTAGACGAACTTCAGCCTGTCTTGCAGTAATACATATTGTTACCAGTATGATGACACACTGAAAAATATGTCAGTAGAAAATCAGTGTGGACTTCAGTGGGAAAATAGTACATTATAAAGGAAGAAATGTGTACAAAGTAAACACTACTCATATTTTATCCTTTAAAAAGGTCATAAGATCCAACTACTGAGGCCTACTTTGGAAGAATTCTATATCACTTTGAATTTACATATATATATATTTAGATAGAAATATACTAGCTGCGTTTTAACAAAAACCTTTGCATATTTGGTGGGTGGAATTTAACAATGAGTATGATGATTTAGTAAGGCCAGCTAATGGTGTCCATCTTCTATTCACCTCCCATATTTTTGTAACAGCCACTAAAACCCAGAATTGAAAAAAACTGTCCTGAGAGCCACGTCCTCAGATACATGGTTGTTTTTTTCCTTTTCTTTTTTTTTTTTTTTTCTGAAACAGGGTCTTGCTCTGTCACCCAGGCTGGAGGGCAGTGGCATGATCTCAGCTCACTGCAGCCTTGACCTCCCTGGGCTTTACTCTATATTTGAAGCAGTATTTTTTCAGACTTCAGTGTACCACAGTCATTGTTTTGGGGACCCATCTGAAATCCTGATTCATTATGTTTGGGGAGGAGCCCATGAGTCCACGTTTATCAACAAGCAAACCTGGTAATTCATCTGTGGGGGTCTTGCATAGATCGTCTTTGAAGAACACTAAGTATGGTGAGCTCAGGATTGGAATTTCAAGTTGAATGATGACAGTTCTCATTGGGGGCTTGAAAGAAGTTGAATGGAGAGAAAATTTCAGAAGTGTAAATAAATGTATAAACTATCTTCATAGCAAAACCTTAATTTCTATACAGAAAAAATCTAACTATAATATATCTTTTTGAATTTCAGTAGTAGACTTAAATGTTTGGGATATGTGGTGTAAGAAGCTGTGTTTGTTGTTTAGGAATTTAGAAGCTCCAGAGATGCCAGTATATTCTGTAAAGGGCCATAAAGAAATTATAAATGCCATAGATGGCGTAGGTGGACTAGGAATTGGAGAAGGAGCACCGGAAATTGTGACTGGCAGCCGAGATGGTGAGTCCCTGTATTCTATGTATTTTGTTTATTTATTTTAATGGAAATCTCTATGCAGCAGTACATCCTCTCTGAGTAAAAAATCCCCTTCAGTCACCTTGACTCCCTAAATCTAACAGTCTTGCTGCTACTTTTTTAACAGGCAAGTTTGATTGCTTATCTCTCGATTGTTTCAGACTTTTGGCTATTTTGAGATAGATTCATAGCACTTATTAACACTATTTTAGTGTTGAGCTGGTTCAGCTACTAACAATGATGGTTTCCTCTGAACCTTGAAGGATTTAAAATGTCTTTACAGGTTTTTGAGGCAGCTGACTATATAATGTGGGTGGCAGCTTTTCATTTTCTTTTTTTAAAAGGCAGAATTAGTACTTGTGAAAATTGTCATATTGACAGCTGCTTGAAAACTGAAGTTCTGTGATCCATCCACTAAGCATTATAGAGAGTTCCAAAGGCACCAACTCAGCTCTTCCACCCTGCAGTGACCAACAAGGGCCAGGTCTTTTGGTGTCCGAAGTGGTACTGCATGACTTTAATAGAGTCAGAAATGTTGTTGCTTCACGAGGCAACAACATGAGAAATTTGGTACCTATTATAATTGATTTGGCTAGTTGTTTAATGGCTGCTCAAGACCATGAGGAAATTGCTTTAAAGGAAAATTGAGATATAATTTTCTAGTGGGTACTCAAGAGCAGCTGTGTTTTAGAAATCACTTATTTTTTTTAATCATAAAAGCAATATTGAGTATAGAGGGAAAAATAACATTCAGTCTACCACACTACCACAACCATTAGATTTTTCTTTTCCTTTTAGGTCTTATATATAATTTTGCATAGTTATAAGTGTGAATATGAATTTGTATCTTAGAAACTTTTTTTATTTAATGTTTTGTCATATGCAAATGTTGCTGTTTCCACAGTTATCATTTTAATGACTATATAATATTCCATCATATGGCCATACTTAACCATTCCCTTATAAGCCTTCGGTTTGCTTTTTTTGTTTGTTGTCTTATGAGAGTGGCTTAAAAATAATGAGTAAATGAGTATTGTCATATGTGTAACTCTTTTGGAATAAATATATTTTATGATTTTTAAAAAAATTTATTGGGCCAGGTACAGTCACTCACGCCTATAATCCCACAACTTTGGGGGCTGAGGCGGGCGGATAACTTGAGACCAGGAGTTTGAGACCAGCCTGGGCAACATAGCGAAACCCTGTCTCTTCTAAAATACAAAAATTAGCCAGGTGTGGTGGCACACACCTGTAATCCCAGCTACTCAGGAGGCTGAGACACAAGTTTTGCTTGAACCTGGCAGTGGGAGGTTGAAGTGGGCTGAGATCTTATCAATTTGTGTGAATCCTATAGAGAAAGATAATCTCTTATCTCTATATATGGGATTTCTTTTTTTCTTTTTAAAACAGGCTTTTGGTGGGTGCAGTGGCTCATCTCTGTAATCCCAGCACTTGGGAGGCTGAGGTGGGAAGATCACTTGAAACCAGCTTGGGCAACATAGGGAGACCCCATCTTTACAAAAACTAAAAATTAGCCAGGCATGGTGGTATAGTCCCAGCTACTTGGGAGGCTGAGGTAGGAGGATCACTTGGACCCAGGAGGTCAAGGCTACAGTGAACCATGATCGCACGACTGCACTCCATCCTGGGTGACAGAGCAAGACCCTGTCTCTAAATAAATAAATATTAAAGTAAAGCAGCCTTTTAATGATCAACTTTATTTTATCCCTGGAGATAAATCTAATGTTGTACCTCCACCTTTCCTGAGTTATTTTCCTTTTAAGGATTTTTTTTTTTTTTGCCCTTTTCTTATTCTCAGGTACTTGCCTTTTAGCCATTTTATTACATGCATTTGCATTTTTTGTAGGTAGTGACACTATTTTAGTAAGTAGTCCCATAATATGAATTAAAACAAGGGGGTTGAAATTAAATTGAGAATTTGTTAATTTTATTTAACATTTTCCTCTTCACTTTTGCCACAGGAAAATTAAACTTAACTGTATATGAAATAGTATTCCAGGCCAGGCACAGTGGCTCACGCCGGTAATCCCAGCACTTTGGGAAGCCAAGGCAGGTGGATCACCTGAGGTCAGGAGTTTGAGACCAGCCTGGCCAACATGGCAATACCCCATTTCTACTAAAAAAGTACAAAATTTAGCTGGGCGTGGTGGTGCATGCCTGTAGTCCCAGCTACTTGGGAGGCTGAGGACGGAGAATCGCTTAAACCCAGGAGGCGGAGGTTGCAGTGAGCCAAGATCACGCCATTGCACTCCTGGGTGACAGAGTGAGACTCCATCTCAAAACAAAAAAAAGAAAGAAAGAAAAAGAAATAGTATTCTAGAACTCACATAAGAAACCATTAATTCAAAATTAGAGTGTATTCATGCCAATGGTTAAAATGGGTAATAAGGAAAAAAGTAAAAATTAAAACAACACTGGTATTTTCCCTAAAAAATAACACATTCATTTTAGGCTCATGATTTGAATTACGTAACATTCACATTTGCCTTGTCAGTCATCACTCGTAGATAACTTAGGAACACTTGTTGGCTTTTCTGTGTGTCTATTAATTTGGAAACCAAGTCAGATAGTTACATATGGGTGATATCTCTGATATTAAATACAACTTACCCAATTAGAAGTCAGAACAATGTGGATATTTTCAGATGTCATAACATCTGTCATATTGCCATGTACACAGGAAGCCATAGAAGAAGAATGTAGAAAAGAAACATAATCATTTACTTTTGAATTTTTGCCAACTCACTTTTATGCATGGCAGGAACTGTGAAGGTGTGGGACCCAAGGCAAAAAGATGATCCTGTTGCTAATATGGAACCTGTACAAGGAGAAAACAAGAGAGACTGTTGGACTGTGGCATTTGGTAAATTACTGAAGAATTCTTGCATTTGAATTATCAGATGGTAAAAAGCACGATGCTGCAAGAAATTTCACAGTAGTCTCTTTATGGTCTGTTTTGTGGATTATTCTAATAGTTTACTGAGGCAAATACACGTGGTGGTTAATGTCAGCCTCTGGGGCCTGAGTTTGAATTCTCACCTGCTACTTATTGGCCATGTGGCCTGGAGCAAGTTACCAAAGTTATCTGTTCCTTGGTTGTTTCATTTATAAAATGGAATTAATAATAGAATTTACTTAGTTGTGTTGTCATGAAGAGTCAATGAGTTAATTACATGTAAAGTGCTGAGAATTGTGCTTATTATTATGTGTTCCTGTTTAACTAGATAATATTGACCTAATTTAAAGTCAGACACCATTAATGGGGATAAACCAAGCCTCAAATGCAAACGGTTACCTAACAAATCATACATTACGCTATATACGGAGTATGTTTATTTTCTAGAAAATAGTTTGCCATTACAAAGTTATTTCTTATAAATTTTGATAACTGTATTCCTTCATTAATTTACTTAAAATGAATATTGATTTTGGAAGACTAATTGACATTTGCCCTTTGATATGGTTTGGATCTATGTCACCACCAAATCTCATGTCCAATTGTAATCCCCAGTGTTGGAGGTGGGGCCTGGTGGGAGGTGATTAATGGGGGCGGAGTTCTCATGAATGGTTTAACACATCCTCCCGTATACTTTAAATCATCTCTAGATTACTTATAATACCTAATATAATATAAATGCTGTGTCAGTCATTGTTGTATTGTTTAGGGAATAATGACAAGCACAAGAAGTCTGTACGTTTTTAGTGTAGATGCAAATTTTTTTCCAAATATTTTCGATCCATTGTTGGTTGCCTGTAGATGCAGAACCCATGGATAGGGAGGGCCAACGGTAGAAGAGAGTAATAGTAGGAATATCCTTAGAGATGGCTCAGGACAATGGCCAGAGGTGTTAGGATGGCCTGAAGATAGTTCTAAGTTTTTGATGGTGTTTGCAAAGAAGAGATGAAATCCGAGCTTTAGGAAAATGAACTAGTGGTATTTAGCGGGAGTGATGAGTGGTACAGAGAATATGAGTTCAAGAGCTCTTTGCAGTATTCCAGGGAAGACCTAAGTTACAAGCACTGAGAAGGGAGCAGAGTGGATGATTCAGAAGATAATATTATGCAGAATACATAGAATTTGGGAATGTTTTTGGATATGAAGAACAAAGAAAAGGATAATGTCCAAGATGACTGAGTTTTCAGGCTGATTGTGGGGTGAATGATGGTATTAATTGAAAAAATTATACAAGGGGTGGGATAATTTGTAAAGGAAAATGGTAAGGTCATTTTGGGACATCATGAGTTTAAGATGATGGTGTACCATCTAGGTGGGGCCCACAGTGGAAATGCAGGGCTGGAGTTTATGAGAAAAACGAAGTTAGGGGCAGTAGGGAATGAAAGCATTGGGATAGGATGCCCAGATAGCATAGCACAGTGACAGGGGCCTCCTTCTCACTTAACACTCTTTCCTCAGCAAGAGATACTTGGAAAAAAATCCTTGAATTAATTCCAGGAGGATGAGTTTAACCACAGATTATAAACTTACTTCAGGTATGATCATCCACACTACTAAAAATATGTCACAGTGTGCTACATCTTATTTCAGATTTCCTTGTAAAGATGGAATCACACCAGAACAACATTTTTCAAGATAAATTAGTTTTAAAGTTTCTGTTTGCATTCAAATATAGTTACTGCCAAGAAAGCAATAGAGGTATAACTGTATTTATTCTCTGAGACCCCTTTGTGTTTGAGCTGTAGTTGGCCTGCTAGCCTTTCCAAGATATAGTAGAAAGCATTTTCTTTTCTTTTTTTTTTTTTTGAGACAGAGTCTCGCTTTGTTGCCCAGGCTGGAGTGCATTGGCGCGATCTTGGTTCACTGCAAGCTCTGCCTCCCAGGTTCATGCCATTCTCCTGCCTCAGCCTCCCGAGTAGCTGGGACTACAGGCACCTGCCACTACACCCGGCTAATTTTTTGTTTTTTTTTTTGTTTTTTTTTTTTTTTTTAGTAGAGACAGGGTTTCACTGTGTTAGCCAGGATGGTCTCGATCTCCTATAAAGCATTTTATTTAAATTGAATTCAATAAACACTTTCACATATCCTTTCAGTATGGAATTACAGTGAATGAGCTTATATTAGTTAGTCCGCTTTGCATTGAATTGCTTTATTGCTATAAAGGAATACCTGAGACTGGGTAGTTTATAAAGAAAAGAGTTTTATTTGGCTCATGATTCTGCAAGAGTATCCAAGAAGCATGGTGCCAGTATCTGCTCCTGGTGAGACCTCAGGAATTGTCTGCTCATGGCAGAAGGCAAAAGGGGAGCAGGCATGTCACATGGCGAGAGAGGGAGCAAGAGAGAGGGGAGGAGGGAGGTGCCAGACTCTTTAACAACCAGACCTCACATGAACTAGAAGAGCGAAAACTCATTACCATAAGGACTGCACTGAGCCATTCACGAGGGATCCAGCCCCATGACCCAGCACCTCCCATCAGGCCCCACCTCCGACATTGGGGATCATACGTCAACATCAGATTTGGGGGGACAAATATCCAAACTCTATCAGAAATTTAAACAAAACAAAAAACTAATGGATACCACATTAATAATCTTGATGTCCTCTCAGGATTGGTAAGATGGGATTCTACCCAGTGTGATTTTTAAAATCTGATTTAATATAAGTTTTATGTGTAGTTTCATAAGATTTTTTTAAAGCAGCCTTTATAAGGATGCATTTATAAGGATGTGAAATGTTGTATCTTGATTTCCAGGCAATGCTTATAATCAAGAAGAACGTGTTGTTTGTGCTGGCTATGACAATGGGGATATCAAACTATTTGATCTCAGAAATATGGCATTACGGTGGGAGACAAACATCAAAAATGGGGTAAAGTACATTCTGAGGCTTTTTGGTTTCTCTGAGCATGTTTCCATTCACCTCTGAACTACTACAAAAGGAAAACACCTCTAGTAACTCATCTGAGTCAACCCCTCTGCCAATGGTTCTTAACTTTTTGAGGCCAAATCCGTTTGAGAATCTAATGAAAATCCTGGATCCTCTCTTCAGAAAATGAGCTCACACCCACATGTGGTTTGCACAGTGTTGGGGGAGTCACCAGCCCCTTCAGCCTGTCTGCAGACCCCTGTGGGCCATGTAGTAAGATTTCAAAATAAGCAAGTAAAAGGTCTTTTTATGCCAATATCAGAAAGCCTGAAACAGTAGTCACCTCCCCAGCTCAGATTTTTGGTTCCTTAGTTGTGCACCTTTAGCAAAGAATGTGGTTTCCTCCTGTTTTCTACTGTTAGCCTTTACTTAACTGTTAAATAATGTAAAAAGTTAAATAATGATTCCCCAAAGGCATTCACTGAGCATGGGAACCCAAGATTGTTTTGTTGATCTTACTAATGGAAAAAAAAATGGGTTTTTTGTTTGTTTGTTTGTTTGTTTTGAGATGGAGTCTTGCTCTGTCGCCCAGGCTGGAGTGCAGTGGCGCGATGTTGGCTCACTGCAAGCTCTGCCTCCCAGGTTCATGCCATTCTCCTGCCTCAGCCTCCCGAGTAACTGGGACTACAGGCGCCTGTCACCACACCCGGCTAATTTTTCATATTTTTTAGTAGAGACGGGGTTTCATCGTGTTAGCCAGGATGGTCTCAATCTCCTGACCTCGTGATCTGCCTGCCTCGGCCTCCCAAAGTGCTGGGATTACAGGCGTGAGCCACTGTGCCTGGCCAAAAAAAAAATGTTTTTTTTTTGAGACAGAGTCTCACTCTGTCGCCCAGGATGGAGTGCAGTGGCATGATCTTAGCTCACTGCAACCTCTGCCTCCCGGGTTCAAGCAATTCTCCTGCCTCAGCCTCCCAAGTAGCTGGGACTACAGGCGCACGCCACCACGCCTGGCTAATTTTTGTATTTTTAGTAGAGACAGGGTTTCACCATGTAGGTCAGGCTGGTCTTGATCTCCTGACTTCGTGATCCACCTGCCTTGGCCTCCCAAAGTGCTGGGATTACAGGCATAAGCCACCGCGCCTGGCTGGAAAAAATTTTTTATGGGAAAAGTTAAAAGATAAAATGATTGTTGGAGTGCTTTCACATTATCTGACCATTTTAAAGCTGTTTTACTTAGTATAAAAGAGCCTCCTGAGTAATACTGGTGAGACTACCAATAATAAGTATTCTCTGTTTTCAGGTGTGTAGCTTGGAGTTTGACAGAAAAGACATAAGTATGAATAAGTTAGTAGCCACATCTCTGGAAGGAAAGTTCCATGTTTTTGACATGAGAACACAGCATCCAACCAAAGGTTTTGCCTCTGTTTCAGAAAAGGTAAATATGAGGGAAATGTCTTTCTATGAAGAAGAATGATAGCTTGGTTTAGACTGATAAGTAGCATTAGTCACCAAGGTTTCTTCCAGGTCTTTATGTGAAGGGAGCTATTTTTGATATATTCCTGTGAGATCTTGACAAGTTTTTCTGTGCAAAGAGTACTTCCCCAAAGTTTATCAACTTTAGACTTCTTGATTATAATAAAGATCTCAGGTAGGAATCTTATTTTGTAGTTTAGGAGCAATTAGAAGAAACCTAGCTGATATTAGGAATTTGATCAACAAAACCCAGCCTGGTGTTTCCTAATAAGTATATAATATTTGTGCTAATACCTGGTTATATATTTTTCAAAATAAACTATATGTACATGATGTCATTTCATTACACTTTGTTTTATATTCCAGTTTGCTATATTAAATGAAATTATTTGAATCACTGAGTACTGTGGTTATAGTAGATGTTCAAAAATATTTACTTACTTAACTTTGCCTTGCATTTGAGGTAGCTGAGAGGGAAATACGGTATTACGGCATTAGACCAATAGATGAGGAAAGCAGGGCAAAGGGAAAATACTGGTTTAAAAAAAAGATAGTTTCTGGACTGGGGGGATTACAGAAAATTCATGCAGAAAGGTCCTGTCATTCACAAGAAATGGATTGGAAATGTGATTTGAACTTCCTCAAGTATAAAAAGAAAGAAAGATCAGTTACAGATTCCTTGTTTCCATAAGATTAAAATATACAAGTTGCTCAGGAAGTAAGAACTTACTCCGTTGCTTCTCTCTCTCCTGTGGATTCAGTAGGATTTCTTGAACCTTTCTATTTTGTCTCATTATTATTATTGTGTGTAAATTATTGTCACTTCCTTATGAAAACTAAATTCTTAACAAGATAGCTATAAATTATAATATTGGTTTGCTTTTGTCATTTCAGAATATATTATCTATCAACACCATAAATCACTTTACTAAACTGTTCCATGTATAATTTGCAACACATATTTCATTATCTATACATAATAGTGTCATCTCTGGTTTTTTGTTTTGTTTGTTTGGCTTTTTTTTTTTTTTTTCTGGAGACAGAATCTTGCCCTCTTACCCAGGCTGGTGTGCAGTGGCATGATTATGGCTCACTGCAGTCTCAAACTCCTGGGATCAAGTGATCCTTCTGCCTCAGCCTCCCAAGTAGCTGGGAGTACAGGCACACGCCACCATATCTGGCTAATTAGAATTTTTTTTTTTTTCATAGAGTCAGAGTCTTGCTGTGTTGCCCAGTCTGGACTTGAAACCTGACCTCAAGTGATCCTCCCACCTCAGCCTCCCAAAGTGCTGGGATTATGGGCGTGAGCCACTATACCTGGCCCAGTTTTTTAAAATTATATTTAGTTAATCCAGTAATTGCTAAATCTGCCAAATAGAAGACTCTGGTGTATTTTAAGAGGTCATTTCCCCTCTTGCTTTTTGTGTTTTTCTCAACTTCCTGAAGAAGAAGAGAAGTTTAAGCTACAAAATAAAATGTTTCGACAGCTTGAACCTAATCACTGAGAGACTGTTACACACTCAAAATGTGTGTTTTGAGATATGAGTCTTTATCTGCTAATGGTAATTCTCTCAAAAGACTATTGAAATCAAAGGTCAAGACTAATCACTCACTAAAATGTGGTGTACCACGATAGCCAGCCCCACTGCTTCTACAAAGCAGCAGTCATTCATTCCCTCCCGCCTCCTTTCTCTCTCTCCCTCTGTCTCTCTCTCTCCCCTAAGTTCCCCCCAGTTAATGCAGTGGCGCCGGGATGGATTTACTGGCTGCTTTTGAGGTGCTAACAACCTGTTAACCTTCCAGTTGCTGGTTTTTAATCTTTTAGTCTAATGTGAATGATAAAGACCTTAGCTTATTATGACCATAAACATTGTCTGTAAGTCCTCATGGTCCTTATTTTGAAGACTGGACAGGTAAATGGCAATAAATTGAAAATAAGGCTCTGGGAGCTGTTAGTTAAATTTCGGTCTATAAATTTTAGTTAAAATTCAGTCTATATACTTATTGCTGAGTTTTGCTGTGAACCTCAAACTGCTCTCAGAACTAAAGTGTATTTTTTTAATTCAGTCCACATTTTTCGTATATATAAACAAAAGTATATGTTTTTATATTTCGTTTTCCCCCTCAGAATGAACTAGAGGTATTTAAATATGTAAAATCTATTTTCATAATGTATTTGATACTATAAACTTAAATGGATTTTAATACCTGTCTTTTTAAAAATCCAGTAGAACTTTGTTTCATAAAGCAATAAAGAAAAATGATGCTTTTTCTAATTTCTTATGTGTTCCTATAAATCTCTATAGACATTATAAAGAGATGTGCCAGAAAATAACCTTAATTGCTTTTATAACCATTGAAATTATAGTTGTAAGAGTTTTTTATTTGCAGCATTTCTCTTCCAGGGCACCATTTAGCATATAAACCAGTTGTATGCCTCTTGTTCTATTTAGGCTCATAAATCTACTGTGTGGCAGGTCCGACACCTGCCGCAGAACAGGGAGCTCTTTCTGACAGCTGGAGGCGCCGGCGGCCTTCACCTCTGGAAGTAGTAAGTCTGCCAGTGCACACTGCTCCTTTTAAAGTTACCTGTGGGTGTAAAGTAGGATTAGATTGAACTTTTTTTTCTTTTTTTTCCTGCTTTGACTTAGTTCATTTTGATATGATTTAAAATTTCATGGTGTTACATAACTTGTTTTCTAAGCATTTTGTATGAATATACTTTACACTTAGTAGAGTGTACACTAATCTTCTTTTGATACATTTTAGTATATCATTTTAGTTGTGTCTTCTAAGTATGAAAAAGTTGGCCCAAGACTTTTATCAGATACTGTCTTGAAGTGATTAGAACACTCACTGCCTCTAAAAGATGGGGAAAGGGTTCCTTGCCTAAATTTAGATAACATCATTGTGATAGACCCCAACAGAGCCTGAGGCTCCTGATTGGTCTCCAGGAAAGATCTTATCACTGAATTTGCTTTCTGCATATCTAGGCAGGGTGAGTTACAATGAAAGCTTTTACTATGCACACCACTTTCTGAATCCCAAGGGTGCTAACATCACAGATACTAGATCATTTAAAAGGTCTCATATCCTTGCTCAGGGTTGGCCTGTGAAAAGGAAACAAAACAAAACAAAACAAAAATTAAAGGTCTGATAAAAATTGTGAGTTAATGGTACTTCTGAATACTTTATTAGCTAAGCAATATGTACTTGGAGGGGAAAAATTACATCTTTCTTAAACATCACTCAGGGAAAAAACAGCAAGCCCATAAATGAAGGATATTTCAAAAATAAAGTTTCATTAATAATGTAAGAAGAAAAACACCATCCTCCATATATCTGGGACTTTCACATTTATAAAATTCTTCTCTATTAGCTCCTTTGAGAAGCTGGAAGGGGTTCTGAAAAACAGGGCTACAGTTGGAAAGTACTTGTTAAAGTACTGTGTGCAGGGATACCACTGGCAAAAAGCAGATTGAACGCTTTATCTTATATTTTCTGACAGTCTTGCTCTGTCACCCAGGCTGGAGTGCAGTGGCATGATCTCGTCTCACCGCAGACTCCACCTCCAGGTTCAAGGGGTTCTCCTGCCTCAGCCTCCCGAGTAACTAGGATTACAGGTGCCCGCCACGACGCCTGGCTAATTTTTGTATTTTTAGTAGAGACGGGGTTTCACCATGTTGGCCAGGCTGATCTCGAACTCCTGACCTCAGGTGATTCACCTGCCTCGGCCTCCCACAGTATTGGAATTATGGGCGTGAGCCACTGCACCCAGCCAGAGTGAACGCTTTAGATCGAAACAGTATGATTATGGCAAAACCCTGTCTCTACTAAAAATACAAGAACTAGCCGGGCGTGGTGGCACACGTCCCAGCTACTCAGGAGGCTGAGGCACGAGAATTGCCTGAATCTGGGAGGTGGAGGTCTCAGTGAGCCAAGATCGCACCACTGCACTCCAACCTGGGTGACAGAGTGAGACAGAGCGACAGAGACTTTTTCTGTCTCAACAAACAAACAAACAACCAGTATGGTTTCTGAGTGAAAAGCAGAGGAAAAGTTTGAGGCGTTCTGGGAGAATGTGGGGTAGAGAGATCACTTGCTACTTTCCCTTCTTCTAGCACCTCTGCCTGTTGTTCTTCCCTAATTCTTCCATCCCGGTCTCCTCCCCACGTTAGACTCTGCCAGTCCCCTTAGTGAAGCCATGTGATGGCACGTCACTATTTTACTTGGTGACCAAACTCTTTAGGCTGCTCACTTGAAGAACTAGTCCCAGTTTTCTTTGTAATCTACACATGGATTTGTATTCCATGAGACACACGAACACTTTCGCAACTGGAATTTTTTACTACAGCGGATTTAGTTCCGTCAGTAAAGTTAGGTCTGTATGCAAATTTGAAGTTTAGCGCAATGTAAACTTTACACCTAACCAGAACAGATGTCCAGTCTAATCTTCAAATCGGTTTGGAGTTTTACTGTCAAGTATTGTACCAGCAAAGGGAATTGGTTTAAGTACAATGATATTTAGCTTTATTTTCATTTGCCAGTCTGTCTTGGTAGTAATGCAATTAAATTGTAAATATTTATTGACCACTGAACCAACAGCTTCTAGAAGAAATCATCTAGTTATTCACGACTTGTTTTTTGAATGAAAAACTTCAACATGCTGATTTTTTTTTTCAAGTATTTGAATCATATACACATATTCTTTTAAAACTTCAACAGATAATATGGAGAGTTTTAAAATTTTTTTATGTTATCTTTTGAATACTAAATAACTGCAACCTTTGCCAAGAGATATGTGAAAGGTGTCTGTATTTAAACCATTATTCATCTGAATGTTTTATTTTTTTTCATCAAAATGATTTGTAGGGTTTGAGAGGAAGAGAAAATAGTAGATCATCCACCTGTAGATTCTTCTTCCATTTCCATTCTGCTTCTGATTGGCTTTGTGCTTCTTACGTTCTTGGCCTTTGCCAGCATGTATGAAATAAAGATGTTGTCATAATTGATAGTAGTAGGTTTTAAAAGGCCTTCTGAGGAGTGATACTTTTGTATTTTATTAGGAACACATCTCTATTGGGGAGGAGTGTTCTCTTTCCCCTTTTCAAATCTAGACCAAATAGGATTTATGACTTTAACCTTCTGCTTTTCTTACTGTATAAATTTATATTTTCAGCTGAAAAAAAAATGTTCTCAGAACCACTTTTTTCTTGTTTGAAACAATTACATTTAGGTCTAACATCTCCACCCTGTGACGCCTTCCCATAGAAATGGTACACAAAAGGTCCTTAGGCTTGGGTCCGTGTAATGGAGCTCGAGGGTTAGAAGCTGGCATCAGTTTTTCATTCTGGAAGTGTTTAGATGAAGTTCTGCAAATGTTACTTACAGCCATTGCCTTTGCACATTGTTTGCCTGTGATATCCAGCAATCTATATCTGGAGAAAAATTACAATAAATAAAAGATTGCCAAAAGCACCAAGTAAATGTATTAAAGAATCCTAGATCAACCTAGAACTTTCATATTAAAAGAGAAAATACAGATACACGTTGAGCAGAAATGACTTTTAGAAGTTTTTAGTAGAACTAATAACCCTTTTTTATGACGTGTTTTGGGATAGGATTGAGGTTGAAATTGTCTCTTTATTTGCAAACTACTGAGTATTAGAAAGATTCTTTAAGTATTTATTAGTCCCAGTAACCAACTGAGAAATAGAGTCATTGAAGTGTATGTATAAAAATAAAATGGTGAAAGCTAAGATTTATGCGCTCTTACCATTTTGATCTTGTTTTCAGTGAATACCCTATTCAGCGGTCAAAGAAAGATTCTGAGGGAATAGAAATGGGAGTCGCAGGTTCTGTAAGCCTTCTGCAGAATGTTACGTTGTCCACCCAGCCCATTTCAAGTTTGGATTGGAGTCCAGATAAAAGGGGTCTCTGCGTCTGTAGTTCATTTGACCAAACGGTGAGAGTACTGATCGTTACAAAGCTCAATAAAATTTGACTTCAAGACTTTGGACTTGAGGCTGGGCGCGGTGGCTCACTCCTGTAATCCCAGCACTTTGGGAGGCCGAGGCGGGTGGATCACAAGGTCAGGAGATGGAGACCATCCTGGCTAACATGGTGAAACCCCGTCTCTACTAAAAATATAAAAAAAAATTTGCCGGGCATCATGGCGGGCATCTGTAGTCCTAGCTACTTGGGAGGCTGAGGCAGGAGAATGGCGTGAACCCGGGAGGCGGAGGTTGCAGTGAGCCGAGATTGTGCCACTGCACTCCAGCCTGGGCAACTGAGCAAGACTCTGTCTCAAAAAAAAAAAAAAAAAAAAAAAGAGAGACTTTGGACTTGAAACCTTCCAGAGGAACACTCACACAATTTAAGATAGGTTCTGGAGTCCTCTGACCCTCATTGAACAAAGCTGGATTTGGCTGATGATAAAAGACCCCAGCCACAAGCCTCTGGGCCAGCCTCCAGCCTCTCTCGGGGCGTGTTTGCTGACTTGCTGCTGCACGTGGGTATCAGAAGCACCAAGTAAACTATCTCCAGGGCCAGTTCTTTTCTCTCCCTTCCATTTCTAAGTCAATAGTTGTCTATAATTAAACATATTTCAGATTTGTTCTGTGTCCCTGAAGTTCCATATTCTATCTTTATGCTTGTGTTGTTTTAGTGTCTATAATGTTGTGGTGGGAATCATTTCATTTGGTTTAAAAGAGTTTGCCTTGGAAAAACTGAATTAACCGTCATAAGTACATTTTGAGAGATTTCAGTGTGAGTAATTTTCTGGACATAATATTTTTGTATAAAATATCAAAATGGTGGGCCAGGCGTGGTAGCTCACGCCTGTAATTCCAGCACTTTGGGAGGCTGAGGCGGGTGAATCACGAGGTCAGGAATTCGAGACCAGCCTGGCCAACATGGTCAAAACCCGTCTCTACTAAAAATACAAAAAATTAGCTGGGCTTAGTGGCAGGCGCCTGTAATCCCAGCTACTTGGGAGGCTGAGGCAGGAAAATTGCTTGAACCCAGGAGGCAGAGATTGCAGTGAGCCGAGATTGCACCACTGCACTCCAGCCCTGGTGACAGAGTGAGACTCCGTCTCAAAAAAAAAAAAAAACAAATATATATATATATATCTCAAAACGGCACGGTTGGTCTAGATTTGGGTAGCTATTTTCTGCAATTTAATTCATAAAACAAAATGCTTTGATTTTAAAGAGCTCTTTTTTACTTAAAATACAGGAATTGAATTGGTGAGACTTTTGGTTATTGACTGTGGTAAGTGATGGTGAAATGTACAAGATTGTAGGGGTTTTGTAGTCTTATTTTTGGTCATACTTTAAAAATGCATTTTACGAATAAACTTCTGTTTTTGAGATTCTGTTACCTGAACAGTAGTAATAAAGTTAACATTGTCACATCATTTTGCTTTATAAATGCTTAATTAGTAGTTTTAATTCACTTTGTTTCTTTAATGTTCAACATATCTTTAGCTAAGCCTTTTGGAATTATTGACTTTACCACATTTTCATTAAGCCTACCCTCCCCCACCTGCATTGAAGAGAACGCAGCCACCTAAAACATTCACAATATGTAAAGTATATGTGATTTCAGGGGATCATGGAGAGTCACTTATTTGGAATATTAAGTTAAAAAAATTAAGGTTTTTTTTTTTTTTTTAGTTTAGAAAATTTTTAGAAGTCTCTCTTAGAACACTTGTATTTGGTAATAGAGTCAACAACAATAAATACCTGTATTTTATTAAATCTAAGATGTCATCAATATCACTGATGCTATGCCATTCAAGAAAACGGAGCCAACTAAAACATTCATAATATGTAAAATTTATGTGATTTCAGGTGATCATGGAGAGTCACTTATTTGGAATATTACGTTGAGAAAATTAAGCTTTTTTTTGTTGTTGTTTCCAATTTTTTTTTTTTTTTTTTTTTTTTTTTTTTTTGAGGCAGAGTCTTGCTCTGTCACCCAGGCGGTCTCGGCTCACTTGCAACCTCTGCCTCCCGGGTTCAAGCAGTTCTCCTGCCTCAGTCTCCTGAGTAGCTGGGATTACAGGCATGCACCACCATGTTCTGCTAATTTTTGTATTTTTAGTAGAGATAGGGTTTCACCATGTTGGCCAGGTTAGTCTTGAACTCCTGACCTCAGGTGATCCGCCCGCCTCAGCCTCCCAAAGTGTTGGGATTACAGATGTGAGCCACCGCACCCAGCCCCAATGTTTTATAGAACAATGGGATATAATTATGAAAGTAAAAATTAAATTGAACTTTTAAAAAAGTTTATATCTACTTTTTTTTAATTTGCAAAGAAAAAAATGGAAAATTTGTGGAAATCTCTCCTAGGACACTTGTATTTGGTAATATAATAGAATCAACAACAATAAACACCTGTATTTCATTAAATCTAAGATGTCATTGATATCACTGATGCTAGGCTGGTATGATGAAACTGTGATAAAATGCTTTCTTTTTATCACTTACTATTTGCTTTATATTAATTGAGTGTTCTTTTAATTTTATTTCCACATAGTTTTTTTTCCATTGTGTATCACTTGTGTGCATCCTTAAAAAGAACAACATAAACAGGAGACTATTATTCTAGGTAAGGTAACTCAGGAATGGAAAACCAAACATTGTGTGTTCTCATAAGTGGGAGCTAAGCTGTGAGGATGCAGAGGCATAAGAATGACACAGTGGGCTTTGGGGACTCGGGGAAAGATGGGAAGGGTGTGAGGGATCAAAGACTACAAATCAGGTTCAGTGTATACTGCTCGGGTGATGGGCGCACAAAAATCTCACAGATCACCACTAAAGAACCTACTCATGTAACCAAATACCACCTGTTCCCCCCAAACTTATGGAAATAAAAAAATTAAAGAAAAATTTATACAAAATAAATTTGGTATGCTATTCCTTAGATTCCTTCATATTCAGAGTTTAATTCTTCTAAATCACTTTTTGAATTCAGAGCCATCAGTGTTCATGGTTTTCCTTATAATATTGTCCTTTGTGCATAAAAGTGTTTGTGATGTAGCATTTCTTTAAAACATGTTCCACTATTGCCTTCAGGGTTTTCTTTCAATTCACTGACACTTCTTCAACATGTTTTTGTGTATACATACATGCAGGCAGTGACAACTGTCAAGCCTGCAGCCTGGCTGACCACGATTATTTCAGTTCCCTATTGCTGTATAACAAACCACTGCAGACCTTCATATCTTAAACACTAACTATCATTTATTTTGCTTAGGAGTCTATGATTTGGGCAGGGTTCAGCAAGGAAGGCTCATCTATGCTCCATATAGCATGAGGCAGGCAGCTCTACTAAAGGCTGGTGGACCTGCTTCCAAGATGGCACTCACTCATATTACTTGCAAGTTGGTGCTGGCTGTTAGCTGGGACCTCAACCAGATCTGAGAAGCAAGGGCTGAGCTCGCCACATGGCATAGGGTTCCTGAGCATGGTGGCCAGGTTCCAAGGGTGAGCATCCCAGGAGAAGACCAGGCAGAAGCTATCTTGTTTTTTTAATGACCTATCTTCATAATTTACTTAGCAATCACTTTGCCACACTATTAGTTGAGGTAATCACAACCTCCTATCCCAAGTTCAAGGGCAGAGTACATACATTCTACTTCCTTTTTCTTTGTGTGTGTGTGTGTGTGTGTGTGAGACAAGGTCTTACTCTGTTGCTCTGTTGCCCAGGCTGGAGTGCAGTGGCACCATCATTGCTCACTGCAGCCTCAACCTCCTGGGCTTAAAGAATCCTCCCACCTCAGCTTCCAGAATAGCTAGGACTACAGGTGTATGCTGCAACACCCAGCTAAATGTTTAAAATTCCCTGTGGAGATGAAGTAAATTCTACTTTTTGATGGGGTCTTGGCTAGGTTCTGAAAGAGCATGTGAGCTGGGCGTGGTGGCTCACGCCTGTAATCCCAGCACTTTGGGAGGCCAAGGCAGGTGGATCACCTGAGGTCAGGAGTTTGAGACCAGCCTGGCCAACATGGTGAAACCCTGTCTCTACTAAAAATACCAAAATTATTCGGGCGTGGTCATACACCCCTGTAATCCCAGTTACTTGGGAGGCTGAGGTGGGAGAATTGCTTGAACCTGGGAGGCGGAGTGTGCAGTGAGCTGAGATTGTGCCGCTGGACTCCAGCCTGTGCGACAGAGTGAGACCCCCGTCTCAAAAAACAGAAAAAAAAAAAAAAAAAAGCATGTGAGACTTGAAATACTGTGGCTAGTTTTGGAAAAGACAATCTGGTGCAGTGATTATAAGATGCATCCTAATTTCAGAGATGCATAAATGGGCAGAAGGATGTGCTCATTTGAATTGATGAAATACATTGCTTCAAATGCAGATACTCCTACCCCATCTACGTACACCCTTCCCTTTGCAGACATGACTAATCAATCATGCCACTCATTCTTCCTGAGCCTCACAAGCTTTATCACACTCTGCTAGGAGCCACTACCAACTGCTGGCAAGTGAGATAAAATGGGTTTACTCTCCTGAATCTAGAGAGTGATGCCCTGTGAAAAACAGGTAGCCTCCTGGACCAGGAGTCATTGGACACTCCTCTCCCCTAATCCGTGGCTTTGTGTTTCAGTATGCCAAGAAATGATGAGGCTCTCCAGCACTAGACCATGTAAACCAAACTGATGAAAAAACCAAAATGGCGCATCATTCATATGTAGTGAGGGATGAACCCTTAGGTGCCAAAATGCCTAGGTTTGCCAAATGAGAACCTTGTTCATCTCCATTTATCTGAGATTCTGTGTAATTGTTTTGAAGTCTTTCTGTGAGAGTGGAATTAGAGACAGGTGTTGACAGTATTTAAAATAATGCATCCAGACCTTAGCGAAGCCTAAAAAAAAACAAAACCGTCTCAGAACCCTGAAGCTCTAGGCTATTGTGCAATTTTTACTGCAAATATGTTTCCATTCTTTAACTTACAGCACTTTGCTAAGTGTGGTGGTAAATTATAGAGTGTTTTAGTAAGGGATTTCTGGAATAATTCTCATGGGGTGGCCTGGAACCTTCCAGGGAAATGCTACTTTGTAATTAGTTTTTCTTTTTTCCTTTGGCCACCAGACTGTCCTCTAAAGTAAGTGAAACATGCAGGCTTCGGATATGAAGCTGGGTTGTGCAACCTGATTATAACATAGCAATCTGCAATCAGGCGCTATGGCTCGTTCGAAAAATATGTGGGCAATTGGCTTTTAGCTATGCTTTTGTTGCTGTTGTTATTATTTAGTTTTTATTTCATAATCATAAACTTAACTCTGCAATCCAGCTAGGCATGGAAGGGAATAAGGAAAGCATGGAACTGCAGCGGGAGTACAAAGATTCTAGGATACTACGAGCAAATGGGGTGGAGGGGTGCTCTCCTGAGCTACAGAAGGAATGGTCTGGTGGTTAAGACAAAACACAAGTCAAACTGATTAGAGTTGTCCACAGTCAGCGATTGTGATCTTGCTGGTCTTGCCATTCCTGGACCCAAAGTGCTCCATGGCCTCCACAATATTCATGCCTTCTTTCACCTTGCCATAGACTACATGGTTGCCATCCAATCACTCAGTCTTGGCAGTGCAGATGAAAAACTGGGAACCATCTGTGTTGGGTCCAGCGTTTGCTATGGACAAGATGCCAGGACCTTTATGCTTCAGGATGAAGTTCTCGTCATCAAATTTCTCCCCATAGATGGACCAGTGCCATTATGGTGTGTGAAGTCACCACCCTGACACATAAACCCTGGAATAATTGTGTGAAAGCAGGAACCCTTATACCCAAATCCTTTCTCTCCAGTGCTCAGAGCACAGAAGTTTTCTGCTGTCTTTGGAATCTTGTCTGCAAACAGCTTGATGGAGATGCGGCCCAAGGGCTCACTGTCGATGGCAATTTCTAAGAACACGGTGGAGTTGACCACGCTGGTAGTACAGGGCTTCCAGTGGCGTCGGCATCTGCTAGCTATGTTTTTTTAAAAGGCGGGTTGGTTACGCTTACCCAGGAAACCTCTATCTCTGAATGTCTGGCCACTCTCACTGTGTTGTGGAGCCCCACCTCCCTGCTTTGGATGAGACCAGACTGCCAGGCGCCATTCTCAGGGCCATACCCAGCAGTCCCAATAAAACGGGGCTTAATGCTGCTCTGAGAGCTTGGGGGCACTGGGCCCATGCTGCACTCAGACTTATCAGGACCTGCTGACAGAAGCCCTGTGCCTTGTCCAACCAGCTGAGGACTCAGGGCTGCTAGGACAATGTCCTCTATTATTCCACCCTAAGTACCTGCATATTGCCTGGAGTGGTGAGAAATTCTTTACTCATCCATTTTCCCTACTGGGTCTAGGATGGACAAATGGCAGTATGAAAACTGTGAATCTTTGTTACTGTGTAGGGATCTAGAGGCTAAACCCTTGTCCTCAACCCCAGAACCAGAAAAATGGTTATTAATCAGGACAGCACAGTGAAAGCAGATGCAGATTATCCTCACAGTGCATGGCCATTAATGCAGTTGTCCATAGGTTTTGTATATTTTACATCAAACATCAAGCTTGAATGAAGGAACAGGATTTTGACTTTGTGTTTTTAACTTAAAGCATAAGAGGAGATTCTAGGTAAAAGGGCTGTGACCAAGTACAGCTGCATTTATACAGTCATGGTGGAGGAATTTTATGAAGGATTCTTTAACAACTGAACTTTGCTTATGGTGTTCTGATCCAACTCTATCCCTAAGCCAACTTAAAACCAGATCACTCAGCAATACCCTTTATACAACACTTTTTTATTTTAGTTGAGACTGAGTCTTGCTCTGTCACCCAGGAAGAGTGCAGTGGCGTGATCTTGGCTCACTGTAACCTCCGCCTCCTGGGTTCAAGCACTTCTCCCACCTCAGCCTCCCAAGTAGCTGGGATTACAGGCATGTGCCACCACGCGCAGCTAATTTTTTTTATTTTTAGTAGGGATGGGGTTTCGCCATGTTGGCCAGGCTGGTCTCGAACTCCTCACCTCAAGTGATCTGCCTGCCTCGGCCTCCCAAAGTGCTGGGATTATAGGCATGAGCCACTGCCCCTGGCCCCTTAATACAACATTTAATAAATGTTGGGCCAGGCGCAGTGGCTTACGCTTGTAATCCTAGCACTTTGGGAGGCCAGGAGTTCAAGACCAGCCTGGGCAACATAGTGAGACACTGTCTCTACAGAAAAAAATTTTTTTTAATTAGCTGGGTGTGGTAGCACAGCTTATAGTCCCAGCTGTTTGGGAGGCTGAGGCAGGAGGATCACTTGAGCCAAGGAGGTTGAAGCTGCAGTGAGTGGTGACTGTGTTACTGCACTCCAGCCTGGGGAAAATGAGAGACCCTGTCTCAAAAATAAATAAATATATAAAAGCAAATGTTGGTGGGTGATTAAAATGATAAAATAATGATAAAACAAGTAATCAGAAAAAAAAAGTCCATCTTAACCTCTGACCTGTTTTTTGAAGGCATTGTTGTTGATTAGGGTTAGGTTCAGCTGCAGGTAACTGAAAACCCAAAATAAAGATTACGCATTATCCAGTGTGCCTGTTCCAGTTGAACCATCACATCCACATTCCAGACATCAGAAAAGTAGGAAAAGTAAGAAAAAGAACATCTTGCCACTTTGAAGAGCACTTTTGCTTGTATCCATTGGTCATGATTTGGTCCTGTGTCTCAGTCTCACCTATCACAGAGAGACCGAGAAGGATAAACCTGATTGTGTGCAGTGTTATACCCGGCTACCAATTGGGAGTTCTGGTCCTGAGGAAGCAGGGAAATGGATGTTGGGCGGTGTAACTGGATTCTGCCGCCCTGACAGAGCCGTCAAGCACGGCCTCCCTGGCTGCGTCCTCCCATGAGGTGAAAACTAGGGCGCTACCAATGCGTGCTTCCTTAGGCCAGATCTGGGTCTTGGCACCCAATACTCCCTTTTGGCAATTGTATCTTCTCCATCAGCTGTTGTAAACCAGACACCATGGAATCCCTTGGTTTTTTAAGTTACTTTTATTATCCTTTATGTGCACCAATGCAAGCCCAGCCCAGTACAAAAACAGGAAAGGAAAACTCCCCCTACACACTCAAATTGATCTTCATACTACATTTCTTTTCTTGGGAATTTATTTGTACTTAATAATAACTTCTTTCGAATCCCAAATACCTTTTCCACTCAGGGGCAGTACAAAGTCACGCTCAGTAGAACATGAACAGTGCAGCTTACCTCATGCGTGTCCATAAACTCACCAAAGGAGCTTGAAGGGAGAACAGTGTCTTTATGATCCGGCGTGTCTTGGTACCTGCTTAAAATCACTTTTTCTTGTGATTTAGCTGGATACACTTTGCATATATACATGAAAAATAATTTTTTTTCTGGGAATGTCTAAGGACTATCCAACACACAAAATGATTTCATCCTTTTCTGAATGAGAACGGCCCGAAAGTTTCTGGCAAATACGCACGGTTCGTGCGATATGAAATTCAATTATGTCGTGGTACATAAGGTCCGCCTCTTCACGACTTTCAGTGGATTTTCTTCCCCTGGGAAGGAGGCCCCTCAGCCGCACGTTCCGAATCCCAGGCCGTCCATGTACCTGAAGACCCAGTGGTGCGCTGCCCCCTTGTGGGAGATGTGGGCATTGCAGACCTTTCAACACAAGGAAACGGAATTTGTCTTTCAAATGCAGCTGGAAAAATCTATCCTGTTTAATTCCCAGGAGGCACGCAAGCCAAACTGGACCTTGAGAAAGACATTATCTTACAGAAATGTCTTCCAAAAATGTGGTTGTGTTTATGAAGAAAACCCACTTTGTATATAACAACACTGCATAGCATGCCTATGCTTGTTTTTACAGAATGGTTTTTTTAACCAAAAGTTGGATCATTAGCTTTATTATAGATTCAGTCTTACTGGTAGCATCACAAGGCTAACTTCCAAGAGAAAATATTTGGATTTTTATAAAGTGAGGAATTATTTTGTAAAGTAAATAGTACATGCCTCTATCTCCTACCAACCGTTTATTCTGTAAATTCTGATTTTAACGAAGCATTTCTCAGAGTAAGGACTTCTTTATACCATCACTTAACTTCCTGCAGGAATTCTAGAATTTCTCTCCATCTTCTTTGCACCAGATCCACTGTTTTGTTTTGTTTTGTTTTGTTTTGTTTGAGACAGAGTTTTGCTCTTGTTGCCCAGGCTGGAGTGCAATGGCACGATCTCAGCTCACTGCAACCTCCGCCTCCTGGGTTCAAGCGATTCTCCTGACTCAGCCTCCCAAGTAGCTGAGATTACAGGCGCCCACCACCACGCCCGGCTAATTTTTGTATTTTTAGTAGAGACGGGGTTTCTCCATGTTGATCAGGCTGGTCTCGAACTCCTGACCTCGAGTGATCCGCCTGCCTCGGCCTCCCAAAGTGCTGGGATTACAGGCATGAACCACCGTGCGCAGCCATATAGCCACTGTTTTTAAAAGCCATTTCTGCACTACCAAGTTAGTGAGTAGCAGCCCTCCACCTGCCCACCTTTGGCGTATGGACCATGCAGCTAAAAGAAGCAACGCAAAATAAACTGTGGTCAAAAGAGACTCACAGCTCTCCCTCACACCGGAGGCTGAAGACACTCACACTTCCTCCTTTTAAGTCTTCAACTTTTCTTCTTTATGACACCCAAGGCTTTCATGGCCAGTCAGAACGTCAGTGCCAGAAGAGGCCTTTGAGACCTCTGCACTCAATTTCTGCATTTGAAGACAGACCCAGGCCCTCATCTCCTGACCCCTCATCCAGTGATATTCTCCTGCACCTCCCTGAGGAGTTGCTCAACACTCTGATCCCTCCGAGAAGCCCGGGGTACCTCTAAATTTAACATGCCAGAAACCGAGAACTCTATGCAAACAACACCACTGCTCAGAGGTGATAAGGGTAAGCAAATAAACCACCAGGGAGAAACAGAAGCAGAGTTTTGGCTCTCACCACCCTGTAGATAAACAAGTGTTTGATCTGGGCTGAGCACATCCCTCATCTGGTGAGAGATAACATTCACACTCGGAGTCTGTGCTTGCAGCCAACAGGTTTGGAACCCTATTGAGCGCTGACCTGGCCGCACACGGACTGAACTAGGGCTCAGGAATGATGGACCAGGGGAAATTTTGTTACCACCCAGGGGGAAAGAGAGGGTCTTCCTGCATTCCTAAGAGCTCACAGGCTAAAGGACCCTAAGAAAGCAGACACAGAAGACACAGAAGCCTCAGCTAGGGGGAGTCCTGACGGCCACAGTCCCCACTAATCCACTATGGGCCACTTAGGGCTTGTTATGAATTTTCCAATCTGTTCCGTAAAGCTTCCTAGGAAGAATGTCAGAAGCCTTATTCTCTTGCTCACTTTTGAGGCTATGGAAGCTAAAGAAAGCAGTATATGCCAGGTGAGGTGGCTCACACCTGTAATCCCATCACTTTGGGAGGCCAAGGCAAGTGGATCAATTGAGGCCAGAAGTTTGAGACCAGCCTGGCCAACATGGTGAAACCCCATCTCTATTAAAATACAAAAAATCAGCTGCATGTGGTGGCTTGCACCTGTAGTCCCAGCTACTCAGGAGGCTGAGGCAGGAGAATCGCTTGAACCTGGGAGGCAGAGGTTGCAGTGAGCCGAGATCACGCCACTGCACTCCAGCCTGGGTGACAGAGTGAGACTCCATCTCCAAAAAAAAAAAAAAAGAAAGAAAGAAAGAAAAAAAGACAGTGAATGAAGAGTAAACTTGGAGGGAAACCAGTGGCCTGTCTCTAGAGTCTTGATCAGGATCACATTTCTAAAGATGATAATGTTGACAATAATAATAATAATAGCTGCTAATATTTGTGGAGTGCTTACTATATTGTTTCTCTCATGTTGTATTTTTAAATCCCCACCACAAAACTCTGGGGTAAATACTATTGTTTGTTGTTGTTGTTGTTGTTTTGAGATGGAGTCACTCTGTTGCCCAGGCTGGAGTGCAGTGGCATGATCTCGGCTCATTGCAACCTCCACTACCCAGGTTCAAGCAATTCTCCTGCCTCAGCCTCCCAAGTAGCTGGGATTACAGGTGTGAGCCACCATGTCTGGCTAATTTTTGTATTTTTAGTAGAGATGGGGTTTCACCATGTTGGCCAGGCTGGTCTTGAACTCCTAACCTCAGGTGATCCACACACCTTGGCCTCCCAAAGTGCTGGGATTACAGGCGTGATAATAAACTCTTAACCTCACCATTTTTGTATATAAGTGGAGGTTGTCAGAGCACTTTTTTCATCCATTTTGCTACTTGGACTTAAGGATGAAAGTCCTATTACAAATTGTTGTCACAGTGAATGTTGGCATTGGGAAGGGTGCTGGGGAGAACAGGGAAAGAGCACAGGAGCCTGAAAGAAGGGGAGGAGGGGGAAGGGATTTCCACACACTCTCGCCACAGCCTGTTACCGTCTCCACGGCAGCAGAGCAGCAGGTTGCCTCCCCATGCCCACTCTCCCCTCCCACCTCAACAACAGGAGCCCATTTTAATCACAGCACATAATAAAGACTGTATCTCCCAGTCTCCCTGTCCACACCTTGCTGATAGGTGTGGATGGGCCTTGCTGATAGCATGAGGATGGGCCTGTCGTCCAGAGGGGGTAAAAACAAAAGCATAAGGAGTCTGGCCCTGGTGATTTGGGAGCCACCATACCTGCCCTAGGCTGTTTACCTTGATGACTTTGACAATAGACAAAAATACTTGTTTCTTGTTTAAGCCAATAAGAGGTTAGGGCTTTCCCTTGTATTCATGAATGAATGTCTTCGTACATTTTGTGATGCTATAAAAGAATACCTGAGGCTGGGTAATTTATAAAAGAAAGACGTTTATTTAGCTCACAGTGCTGCAGGCTGAGAAGTTCGAGGGCACAGCCCCGGCTTCTGGTGAGGTCCCTCACTCATGCTGCCTCACAAGATGGTGGAGAAGATCAGAGGGGAAGCAGACATGTGAGAAGAGAGGGAAAGCCGAAGGGCATCTGACTTTATAACAACCCACTCTCAGGGGAATGAATCCATCCCCACGAGAACTAATTCAGTCTCACAAGAGACAGAGCTCACTACTGGGAGAACAGCACCAAGCCATTTAGGAGGGATCCACCGCTATCACCCAAACACTTCCCACTAGACCCCGTGCCCCAAGAGCACCACATCGGGGCTCAAATTGCAACATGAGCTTTGGTGGTGACAAACCAACCATATCTAAACCACAGCAGAGACCTAACCCTAACTACTAGCTGCTAACTTCTAAAAATTTTTACAGAGGGGAAACAGGCTCAGTGAAAGTAAGTAACTTTGTCCAAAGACATGCAAATATTACCTGGCAGAATTCGGTTTTGAATCTGTCTGATCCAAGACTTCATCTTTCCAGCATGGTCTATACTAACAAATGTAATTGGACATGCGTGTATGTGGTGCTTTATAATTTGCAAATATTTTCTTATATATTATGCAGTGTCTACAGTTTGGAATTTTTTGGCTGCAAGCAACAGAAATAGACTCTGAATAACTTATATGAAAGAGGACTCTTAGGAAGATTTAGGGTAGTTAATTAGACAGAGATCAATTAGAGAAGCAAAGCACTAGGGATTTCTTTCTTTCTTTTTTTTTTTAGATAGTCTCCCTTCTTTGCCCAGGCTGGAATGCAATGGCACCATCTTGGCTCACTGCAACCTCTGCCTCCCAGGTTCAAGCAATTCTCCTGCCTCAGCCTCCCAAGTAGCTGTGATTACAGGCACGTGCCAGCACCCCTGGCTAATTTTTGTATTTTTAGTAGAGACAGGGTTTCATCATGTTGGCCAGGCTGGTCTTGAACTCCTGACCTCAAGTGATCTGCCCACCTCAGCCTCCCAAAGTGCTGAGATTACAGATGTGAGCCACCGCACCCAGCCTCTTTCTTTCTTTTTTTTTTTTTAATAACATAATGGGTTTATATTTACTATAGTACTTCTCATCAGGAGGATGTACTCAGTTAATATGAAGTTGTTTTCTTAACATTAAATCTCTTTTCTATGTCAATGTCAATATTGTTTTTTCTGGTTTTTATATTTATTTATTTATTATTTCGAGACAGAGTCTTGCTCTGTAGCACAGGCTGGAGTGGTGCAGTGGCGCAATCTCAGCTCACTGCAACCTCCTCCTCCCGGGTCTGGGTCCCAGTTCAAGCAATTCTCCTGCCTCAGCCTCCTGAGTAGCTGGGATTACAGGCACGTGCTACCATGCCCAGCTAATTTTTGTATTTTTAGTAGAGACGGGGTTTCACCATGTTGGCCAGGCTAGTCTTGAACTCCTGACCTCAGGTGATCTGCCCTCTTCGGCCTCCCAAAGTGCTGGGATTACAGGCATGAGCCACCGGTGCCCAGTCTATAGTGTTTTTTTTAATATTAAATCTTTTCTGCATTTCACTTCAATATTAGATACACTGAATACATTTTTCTAAACATTTTTCCCCCAGAGATAAAAGTTTCCATTTTTGGCTATCTGATATCTAAATACAATATTACCTTGAAAGACAACAAAACAAAAATCGAATAAAAATATGGAGAAAAGACTCCTCAATGATTCAGGAGGCAGTGATTATAACTGAACAGTGATGGTTTCCTAAGATTCTAGGCAACAACTTCCTTCTTCCTATTTCACATGCTTTGAGAATTCTAAAACTATGAAATATTACTTGTGTCAATTTCAGCCATCTTACCTCTTTGACTTCCTTTCTAAACAGCAAATACAAATTATAGGCTGCATTTTTCAGTGCATTATTTGTTGTAAAGAAAACTTTTTTTAATGTTTATATATGTATCTGTTTGCTCCCATTTCATGGAAACCATGACGAATGTAAAACTCCCTTATTTACTGATTCTTGGAAACTGTCAGATACCAAAGCTCAGGTTTAGCCTCAATAGCACAAAGGTTTTCAGGGTGAGGTTTGATTCAGTAAACCCTTCAAAGTCACATCTGCCCTATCTCTTTTCTGTATATACCTTCAAGCAAGCACAAATGCCTGTAATGCTGAGAACCACACCTAACAAGAGAGTGATTGCATCGCAGGCTTCTACTGCTTCGACAACAGGCAGCATCAAAGGCATGACATGAGGACTAAGGACAAAGGTGTTGAAACAGAGGTCATGATGTTGGAATCTTGAGGGCTGAAGGTTCCAAAGACGTGGTATATAGAATTCTATTTAACTTGAAATTTTCCCTTCCTGGAGCCCCGAATGCTGCAATTTAGAGGTTCCACGTGACACTGCCTTCCAGGAAGCAGCCATAACAGGAATCAGCACTAGGGATTTCTTACCAGGATTTGATCTTACCTACCCATGGGAGCTGCTGACACAGTCTCTGTAAGGCTCTTGCCCTCAGGTCTGATGCTGAAGCTTGCAGTCCGCAGGGCAGGCAGCTGGGCCAGGGAGATGAGTGTAAGGTGGGGGTGAACAAGAAAAAGCTGGAAACCACCCGCTGGAGACCATGAGGAGGGACGGAAACCGTGCCTCTGATTTGGGTGGCATGGTTCTCCTGCAGAAGTCAGGATACTTCATCACAGTGCTAAGCAGACCTGTCTGGCTCAGAAGTCGGGAAAGCTGAAGGAGGATCCTGGGAAGGGTAGAGCAGCTACAGGCCCAGCCCCTGCCTCCTGCTGACGCGGTGAGCCAGCGGAAAGTGACAATGTGTGCAAGCTACAAAAACTGCTGCTGCTTCACTTCCACCCTGCAAATCTCACGCCAGGAGCTTCTACATGGCCCACCCTAACTGGAAACATACAGGAAAACTAATTCTGGGAAATGTAATTCAGCCTCGCCAGGTTGGCATTTATAAAGCCACCTCAGGTAGCATGTGGAACTGAGGGGAAAGCTCAAGAATCAGGTTTCGGACAGGAAAGAAAGCAAAGGAGCTCAGCGGTTTGGTGTTGCAGATGGGCACTCATGCTCTAAGTCTTTGAATTGCCTCCAACTGAATTTCCTCCTTGTATTGCTCAAATTCCCAGGGCAGAGTCCAGCTGGCTCATGTGGGTCATGTACTTACTCCTTGGCCAGAGGAGGGTGGACAGTTGGTTGACTGTCCAATATTGTTGCATGCAATGGGGGAGTGGTGGTCCCCCAAATGGAAATCAAAGCACTGTCATGAGAGTGAGGGAAGTGGATGCTGGGTAGGCAGACGTGGTGAATGCTCACTGCCCCATGAATGCTACAGAATAAGGAGGCAGGAGGCATTGAAAACCAATTTGTTTGCTGCTCATGTCAGCTTCTAGCCTTACTCTGAGGTCAAACTTTTGGAGAGTGGAGACAACATCTTTCTCATACTTTTCCCAATACCTAATCATAACAAAGGACTGAAGTTTAGGGTGAAGATAGCAAAGCAGCCCCAGAATCAGGGCTTCTGGTTACCACTCTTCTTTCTGTCAGGGGTGCGTGTGGTGTGCATGTGGTGTGTGTGTGTGCACATGCACTTTCTAGAAGGGTACAAAACCTTTCAGATGATCAGAGTGACTCCCTAGAGGTTACCACCTACTGTTTTAGGTTTGGTGTAACTCTGCAATTCTGTATGTTGAATCAATTGATATTTATCAAAGATGCATTAAGAAGCTGTGTAGTGTAGTAATTAAGTCTGGGCTCTGGAGCCCAGAATGCCTGAGTTAAAATCCTAATTCTACCCCTTCCTAGCCAATTGAGGAAGTTCCTTAACCTTTTTATGCCTTGCTTTCCTCATCTGTAAAATAGGGGTAATGATCATAGTTACCTCACAGGTTTGTTGTGAGGATTTAATGATTAATGCATGTAATGGTCTTAGGGCTGTGACTGGCCTACGGTATGTGCTCAACACAAATTTAGTTACTATTTCCCAGCATTGCTTCAGGATCTGTGGAAGGGTGGGACACAATCTCTGATTTTGAAGAACTTAAGATTTAATTGGAGACAAGAGCAACATATGGAAACAAGAGCCAACAACTGTGGCATTAAGTGTGAAATTGTGTGGTGCCAGCATGTACAGAAATTGAGAAGGGGTCAGAGCAGTGAAGGACGCGGAAGCTAAGGAAGGCTGGACAGAGAGGAAGAAGACTTGGCCGGGGGTGGAGGGATGGTGGGACAGGCCAGGGGAGATCAGCTGGAGTGAAGATGTTGATGATGGGAATGCATGTGGCATATTGGGAGAAAGAGAGACACTGATCACAGAGAAAGAGGCTGTGGTTGTGTTAGTAATGACTTTTTGGCTTCAAGATGCAGGAACCCAACTCACACTGAGTTAATACAAAAAGAGGAGGTGTGAAACCATGAAGTGCAGGGATAAATTATCTTCTGGCATGGCTGAGTGAAATGTGCAAAGCTCAAATCATGCTGCCAGGGCAGTGTCTATTAGAGTCTTGGATCTCTTTCCTCTGGGTTGACTGTATTCTCAGGCAGGCTTTCCCTCCACGGTGGCAAAAATGACTGGGTGTATATCATCCCAGCTGAGCAACCCCAGTGGGCAGAGAACAATTTCCCCTCCATGAGTTCCTGCAAAAGCCTTGGGATTGAGGCTCATTGGCCTGGCTGGGTTACCGGCCCATCCTTGAGCTAATTGTGACAGTCAAGGAGAATGGGTGCTCTCATTATTCAGGCCCAATCATGAGCCCACAAATTTCAAACAACAGAGAGGGTATTGCGGTAGTTCCCACAGCAAAGTCAGGCTGCCACCATGAGAAGGGGAACTGACACTGGGCAGGCAAGAACAGCAGATGCCTTTAGAGGGCTCAGTTCCAGCCTGGCTCTTCATGAACTCTAGATCTTTGGATAAGTCATTCCACCTTTGCAGGCCTCTACCTGCAACCCGAAAAACGGGCGGTAGAGAGTCTGCCAATCAAACGGGATAAGGTCTGCATAGGCTCTCTGAAGAGACAGAGCCGCCTGCAAATCTTAAGAGCCATTGCTAAGAGAAGACCAGCCTGATCAGACAAGAAAGAACACTTAGAGCAAGTATATGTGTGTGTGTTTATGTTGTTTTGTTTTTTGAGATGGAGTCTTTCTCTGTCACCCAGGCTGGAGTGCAGTGACTGGATCTCCACTTGCTGCAACCTCTGCCTCCCGGCTTCAAGCAATTCTTCTGCCTCAGCCTCCCGAGTAGCTGGGACTACAGGCACGTGCCACTACATGCAGCTATTTTGTGTGTGTGTGTGTTTTTTTAGTAGAGATGGGGTTTCACTATGTTGGCCAGCCTGATCTTGAACTCCTGACCTCAAGTGATCCGCCTGCCTCAGCCTCCCAAAGTGTTGGGATTACAGGCGTGAGCCACCGCACCTGGCCTTGTTTTGTTTTTTGAGACAGGGTCTCACTCTGTCACCCAGGCTGGAGTGCAGTGGTGCAATCATGGCTCACTGCAGCTCCTCTTAGGCTCAAGCAATCCTTCCAACTCAGCCTCCTGAGTAGCTGGGACTACAGACATGTGCCACCATGCACAGCTAATTTTTTATTTTTTGTATAGACAGGGTCTCCGTATGTTGCCCAGGCTGGTGTTGAACTCCTGGACTCAAGCAATCCTCCTGCCTTGGCCTCCCAAAGTGTTGGGGTTACAGTCCTGAGCCATGGCACCCAGCCAGAGCAAGTATGTGAGAAATAAAGTGCCTAGGATGGGTGTCACAGAACCCTGAAGAGGACATAAGAACAAAGACAAGGGACTCCTCAAGGGCAGGGGAATATGCCCCATGGTGCCATGCTGGGCAGCTAGTGTGGGTGCTAAGTAACTATTTGATGTTAAATATGAGGGTATAGGCCAGGTGCGGTGGCTCATACTTACAATCCCAGCACTTTGGGAGGCCGAGGCGGGCGGATCATGAGGTCAGGCAATCGAGACCAGTCCGGCTAACATGGTGAAACCCTTTCTCTACTAAAAATACAAAAAATTAGCCGGGTGTGGTGGCACGTGCCTGTAGTCCCAGCTACTTGGGAGGCTGAGGCAGAAGAATTGCTGGAACCTGGGAGGCGGATGTTGTAGTGAGCTGAGATCGCGCCACTGCACTCCAGCCTGGGAGACAGAGTGAGACTACACCTTTAAAAAAAAAAAAAAAAAAATATATATATATATATATATATATATATATATATTTATATAGTTATATGAGGGCATATGTTACCAAAGGATAAATAGCTCACAAAAGAGTCAACACAGTAACAAATGCGGGCCTCAGCCCTTGGAGACTCTCATTAGTTACCAGCAGGGGAGACCAGGCTTCAGTTTGGGGCCCCAGGAACTCCCTCTCCTCATGGTTCTGTTATGAGCAACCTGGGAAAGTGAGGGGAAAATGGGGGTTGTTAAGTACTGCAGCTCACGTCTAACGGCCAATCTGCCATGAGGAAAGGGCACGCTGAGAATGGCTGTTCCCTCGGGCTGGGTTGTTATTTACAAGGCCTAGCAAGACCAGAGGCGGTGACCCTGGTGCTGGTCCTTAGGGAGGAGTCTCTGAAGTCAAGACGGAAGCCAGTGGAAACCCAGAGGGTCAGGCACTGACTCACGAGGCCTGCTTCACACCCAATAGGCAAAGCCCCCCAAAAGAAGCCGTTCAGATCCACATGCCCGTGGTGCCCCCCACCTCAGGTGACCATCTGTCCTGGGATGCTGCTGGCCTTTTAATGTGAAAAACAGAAATTCCCAGGAAAAGCAAGATAAGTTGGTTGCTCTACCCCACCTTTATGAGCTGAATTGAATTGTCCTCTGTAGAGCCTCCCAGGAGAGGCCCAGAAGTGTGTCAGGGAGGGTGGGTACGGAGGGCAAACAGAGACAACTCGGACCTTGCCTGCCCATGCTTTGGGGGCATAAAACAAGGAAAGAAGCCAAGTTGTCTGCCTTCTGGTGTTTTGTCATTCACTTAAATGCAGGTGACCCTGTTTTGGCATTAAACATGGAAGACTTGGAAGCTAAGAGCCTGCAGCAAAGTCAGGGAAGAAGCAAAAATGCTGCCCACTGATATTTATGGGCCCCAAAGCAGGTACTTCTAATAAGGATGAGGAGGAAAGCAATAACACAATGTTGCCATGGAGAAGTGGAGGCTCTTGCCCCTTCCTCGAGGAATAGGGATTGCTGTATCCATATGTTTGATAGATTCAAAGTCAACTAACCTTTTCTGAGTATCTGCTATGTGTCAGAGGAATGCACACACACTTATAATGTGATTATTACAACTCTAGAAAGTAGAGATTATTATCCTCATTCTACTGAAAGGGAAACCAGGCTCTGTTTTGTTTGTTTTGTTTTGTTTTGTTTTGTTTTTTCTTTTTGAGACAGAGCCTCACTCTGTCACTCAGGCTGTACCAGGAGTACAATGGCGCCATCTTGGTTCACTGCAACCTCCACCTGCCACGTTCAAGTGATTCTCCTGCCTCAGCCTCCCAAGTAGCTGGGACTACAGACACGCATCACCACACCTGGCTAATTTATGTATTTTTAGTAGAGACGGGGTTTTGCCACGTTAGCCAGGCTAGTCTTGAACCCCTGACCTCAGATGATCCACCCGCCTTGGCCTCCCAAAGTGCTGGGATTACAGACGTGAGCCACCACGCCCGGCCCAGGCTCTGTTACTCCTGGCCTCAAGCGATCCTCCTGCCTTGACCTCCCTAAGTGCTGGGAAAAAGAGCCAATGTGCCTCACCTCATGTGCTGTTTTCATTTACCAGGAAAAGTGGGATTTGGTGTGGAACTCGGAACTTACTTGTCAGGCACTATCTACAACACCCATCACCAGCAGCGTAGGTGTTCTGGTGTAGGAGAGCGCACTGTGAAGGGAGGTGACATACCATTACAATGGTCAGCCAGAAGGATCCCATGAAGGAATATGATGAGAGTCATTCCTGCCCAGTCCTCACCAGGGACAGGTGCAGCTGCCAATAGAGGCCCATTCATCTTTAGGAGGCTATAGTCATCACATTTATTCAGTAGCAAATATGGATCGTTAGGCTAAAGAGACCATAATTTAGAATGGCAGTCTCTTAATTGTGCCATTGGTATTCATCACTGTAATAAAATTGTCTAATTGAAAAAGCTATATTGACAAACCAACAAGCAGTACATTGATTTAGTAGCAGTTTTGAATTATTAAGTCTGCAATGTTTTATTCCATAGAACGTTTATATTTTTCATTAGATAGGTCTTCTCTTAAAAGGGGCTGAGGGGTTATTTTGGAAAACTCTTCAGACTGAAGTAAGGATTGCTTCAAGTATGGGAAGATTTGTGGATTCTGAAAAGCCATTTGGTTTTCTGTATGTACTGGATGTGCGTGTGTGTGTGTGTGTGTATTTGTGTAGACTAATTTCCCTAGATGATCTGAGCCAAAAATGAAAATTTAAAGTTTGTTCTACTAGTCCTGTGAACCGAGGTCACCAATTGGGAAGGAAAGGATGAGGAGTCAATGTACAAGCCCACCTACCTGATTGCACTGACCCATGCAGAAAGGATGGCCACTGTGGTAGTGAGCAAGGGCTCTGCGGTGACAGTCTACAGCACATGATGGGGACCA
The DNA here is from genome assembly GCF_028858775.2 of Pan troglodytes. Taxonomy (NCBI): domain Eukaryota; kingdom Metazoa; phylum Chordata; class Mammalia; order Primates; family Hominidae; genus Pan; species Pan troglodytes. Next base: position 54,621,569 of record NC_072410.2, read on the forward strand.
CAGCAAGTACTCAGTGGGACTGGTGTATTGTTTACATGATTGAAAGGGGCGCTGTGTTATTTAGAAATAGTATTTACCTGCATGTAGCAAAGACCTGGAAAATAATGGGTTAATTCTCCCCTATAATGAAAGTCAAGCTGTAGGTAGTCTAAAGTTGCACAGTGGCTCTCCATGATTCAGGCTCCATTCTTTTTTCTCCACTACCCCTATCCTCAAGATGATTTCATGGTTCATGATGACTGCAAGGACCTTGCCATCAAACCACTGAGAAGGTTTGAAGAAGGAATAAAGGTAGAAGGGTGGAAAGTGGCACATCTTCCAGTAAGTGGCACTGCAGCACACCCCACACGACACTTTCATTCATAGTTCAGCGGACAGAAGTTAGTCCTGTCACCACACTTAGCTCAGAGTGAGACTGTGAAATGTTGCCTTTGGCTAGGCATACCACCGCTCTGAAACAAAATAGGGATTCTTTCAGTATAGAATTTGGGAAAATTAATATTAGGTTGGCATTAGTAGTCTCTGTCACAAACACATTACATTAGCATGGCTTTTGGTGGAGACAAATTGGCAACATCCATCAAAATGTTAAATATTCATACCCCTTGAACCAATAAGTATATCTTTGCAGAGCCTTTCTATAAATTTACTCAGAAATATGTGCACATATACAAGTATATATATGCTTATTATAGCACAGCAGTATTAATAATATCAAAATATTGGAAACAACCTAAAGGTCTATCAATGGTAAAATTGTTTAATAAATTGTGGTATGTACCACAGAATACTATTCGGCTATGAAGGAAGAATGAGGTGACTATAAGTACTGAAAGGCAAAATGACATATTATTAATTAAAAAAGCAAGTTGCAGAGTAATAGTGTATTTCCCTTAGTAGGACTGTATTATACACATCCCTGGGGATGGATCAGAATCTTTGCAGGCAGAGGAATGAACTCGTGTAATTTGAAAGAGGTCCCAGAAACTCTAAAAGAAAGTAATAGCAATGAGTGCAAACCGAATCCCCAATACAAATAAATGAGTGAATTGTTACCACATAGAAAGTGGTAACAATATTGTTTTCAGAAGAGCTCTGCTTGTACCAAGCTTGCATCAAAGTATTGGATGGGTCAATCTGACATAAAGCCTTCGTAGCACATCTAATGGTGAAACTGGCATGGGAAGGGTGTCAGTGCCGCTTCTGGGTGAATGGTGAACATGCCTCTGAAGTAATAGTCCACTACAATGGCAACATAGTCAGATTATAACATTTTTTAAAATACGTTGAGCTCTTAAAAGAAACAAAGGGAACTTTCCAATGTCAACAAAACAAAATAAAACAACATGCAAACATGCATAGTAAGCTAAAACTAGCATTGAGTGGTAAGCAAACTGCAAAACTTGGAGGAGAAATGCCAATGTCAGTCACAAATGAGGGATTGAAAGCTAAGCTCTGAGGCTGCTACCAGGCCCTGTGTCCTAATTAAGGAGGCTAAAGCTGTCCCCTGTTGTTAGCATACGTAATTCCAGAAATATATAAATTCAAATCCCTTTTGGAGGAAGGTGTCATTAATTCAGGATTTCAGGATTCCTATAGACTATGTGAAACCAAATGGATAATTACAATGAAAAAATCCCCAAATATACAAAGAAACAAAAGACATAATGATGATATGAATTAGGACTAAGTTTAGCCTCACACAGCAGAACAAACAAATAATGGTGGCTTAGACACACACAGTTTTATTTGTTTTCATCTAAAAGATGTCATGAGGTAGGTGTCCAGGACAGATTCATCAGAAATTCATTAGGGACCTGTTTCTTTACAGTTTATGAATCATCCCAGATCTACGTTATGCTCCTTGTTCTTGTGACCCAAGATGGCAGCTAGAGCTCCAGATGCGCACATTCCAGGCCAATTGTGGAAGGAAAGGGATGAAGGGCAGGCCTATTTAAAAAAAAAAAAACCAAAACATTCTGAAGTTTGCACACAGTACTGCCACTTAAAATTTATTGTCAAAAATTTAACCACAATGATCACATCTTGATGTGAACAAAAACTAGGGAGTTTTAACTGGCCAACAATAAGCTTGACTAAAAATTAGTATTTTCCTTACTAGCAAGGGAGTCGGGGAATGGATGCTTGTCGTCAACTGAGTCTCTGACACAGTAAGTGTGTAATGAGCTAGATAATGGCACCCCTGAATATCTCAGTCCTAAGCCCTGGATCCGTGTGTTATGAGAAAAATTTGAGACTGTAACATCCCCTTCCCTCCCAAGTCGGGAAGGTGCCGAAAGACCAAAGAATGATTTAGAGAAGTTGCGTTTGGCAAGTAGATGAGTTTATTGAGACATACAGGGCAGGGCACTCCTGAGTGGCAGCAGCACAGCTCAAGAGATCTGTGCCACCTCCCTTCTCTAAGCTGCTTTTAAGCTAATTTTCGGGCTCTTTGCCTACTGTGTTTGTGTGATGGTACTGTTTCCTTTGGTAGGTTCTCACATACTCCCTGGGATGTTTAGGCTCTCAGGGACACCTGCTCCTCAGCTGGGTACCATGGCCGTGACTTACTATCTGGCCTTCAGGGTTCAGGCAGCGGGCATATACTTTTAAGTAACCTGGTAGGGCAGCCTGTCACACCGCACTGTTAGTTAGTATCACCTTACATGGCAAAAAGGACTTTGCAGGTGTGATTAAGTTAAGGATCTTGAATGAAGAGATTATTCTGTATTATCCAAATGGGTCCTAGATGTAATCACAAGTGTTCTTATAAGAGGGAGGCAGAGGAAAGTGTGACTACAGAAGTAGAGGATGTTGGCTAAGCAAGGTGGCTCATGCATGTAGTCCCAGCACTTTGGGAGGCTGAGGTGGGAGGATCGCATGAGCTCAGGAGTTCAAGACCAGCCTAGGCAACATAGCAAGACCTCATCTCATTTTACAAAAATAAATAAATAAATAAATAAATAAATAAATAAATAAATAAAGTAGAAGATGCAAGAGGTTGGAGTATGGAATGATGCAAGGAAGGGGTCATTGGCCATGGAATGATGGAAGCCCCTGGAAGCTAGAAAAGGCAAGGGAACATCATTCCTACAGCCTCCAGAAGAATCAGCCTTGACTTTAGCTTAGCGCTTTTGGATTTCTGACCCCACAAACAGTATGAGAAAGAGTTTGTGTTGTCTTAAGTCACCAATTTGGTCGTAATTTGTTATAGAACTCACTAGGAAATGAATACATATTGAATGTCAGCTGAAACTAAAAACAGATATAGACCCACACCCCACAGATTTCAGACATTGTAATTATTAGACACGTAGCATTTTAAAGAAAATTCAAAGATAAAAAAAATTTACTTAGAAAATGTGCATGGAAGAGACTATAAAGTGACCTGGAAAATCAGAAATGGCATTCATTTTCTCATTTGAAATAAAATGAAGAAATGAAAAATTATAACATCTCTCTCTCTCTATATATATATATATGTATACATAGCATTGAGTGGTAAGTAGATATATATATATAAGTATATATATATGAATTATATATATATAAAATTTTTGTAATTAAAAAAATAGAGACGAGGTCTCACTTTGTCACCCAGGCTGGAGTGCAGTGGTGTGGTGTGATCACAGCTCTCTGCTGCCTTGAACTCTTGGGCTCAAGGGATCCTCCCATACTAGCCTTCCTAGTTGGGACTACAGGCACACACTACCACACCTGGCTAATTTTTAAATTTTTTGTAGAGATGAGGTTTTGCCATCTTGCCCATGCTAGGTTCAAACTCCTGGGCTCAAGTGATCTTCCTGCCTTGGTCTCCCAAAGTGCTGGGATTACAGGTATGAGCCACCACACCCAGCCATAACCTAGATATTAATAACACAACGGATTGGTTAAAATTGGTGAGCTATCAAAAAAATATGAGAAATTATTGTTAGTGCTAGATAAGGGCTAGATAGGGAGATAAAAAGTATGACAGAGAAGTTAAGCAATACAAAAGATAGAATGAACAAATAGAGGAGAGACAACATTTGACATATCATGGATTATAATTTTCCAAATATGATGACAGCCATGAATCCACAGCTATAGGAAGACCAACATACACTAAGCAGACTAAAATTCCACACCTAGACACATTTTTATATAATAGAACAAAATATTAAAGGCCAAAAGAAGATCTTTTAAAAAAGCCAGAGAAAAGGATCACCTACAAAATAAAAACAAGTTGGCTGACAGGAGACTCCTTGACAAGGGAAACTAGACAACAATAGAATAATATCTTCAAACTGATTAACTTACTGTGTTCCAGGAAACGTACTTTCCCAGGAAAAGGGGCTAAATAAAGACATCTTCAGAGTAGCAAAGAATGAGATAATTTACAACCAATGGTTCTTAATTAAATGAAGTTCTAAAGGATGTAATTCAGGAAGAAGAAAAATTATTCCAGTAGGGAGTTCAGAAATATAAGCAAAAATGAGGAACAGAAATGTTACTGAAATGCTAGGGGTTCAATCTGGGTCCTGTTGCTCACTGCACAGAAAGCCAATCACTGAGACAACAAGCACTGCCAGGGAAGAAACTTTCATCAAGGTGCTGCAGCCAAGGAGAAGGGGAGGTAAGTCTTAAATCTGTCTTCTCAACTGACTAAAATTAGGGATTTATATAGCAGGGAAGAAATGTAACTATGTGTGGGAAAACAGGAATTAGGGAACAGTAAGGAAGCAATCATGACAGATGAGGGGTCTGGTGTCTTATTGTCTGGATGTGGTGATCTGGTAAGTTTCATTTCCTTGATACTATCTAGGAGGCCTGAGGATCAGTTTCCTGAGAAAGGAACTCAGATAAGACAAATGTAAATTTCAAGCTTTAAGACCAAGAGGGTCAATTTCTATGTCTATCCAAAGACCATAAGCATCAGTTATATGGGGATATTGGGCCAGTTTCAGAAATACCCAGTAAACATGAGGGTTAAACTGAGGTAAATGCAAACAAATATTGTCTGGATGTGACTTATAGTAACAATAATAACAGTAATAATGTACAAATACAAACTGAAACCAAATGAGATATCATTTTACTCCCACTAAGTTAGCAAACACTAGGAAGCCTGACAATATCTATTTTTGGTGAGTATGTGGAGCAACAAGGACTCTTACAACATGAGTGAGGAGTGTAAATGGGTATAAAAACTTTGGAAAATAATTTGACATTATCTCATAAAATTAACTATGCTTTACCACCATGCAATACCCCAGGGAAATTCTTACACATATGCACCCATTAGCAAGTTCAAGAATGTTTATAGCATCATTGCTTGTAACAGCAAAAACTGGAAATAACCCAAATGCTCCTCAATGGGAGAATGTATAAATAAATTGTGGTCTATTTATACAAATGGACTCTGTGAAAATGATTAAAGTACAGCTAACTGATACAACATTAACAAATTTTAGGTAAATAACATTGAGTTAAAAAAAAGTGACAGAAATTGTATATAGAAGATTGACCCCATTTTATGGAAGCTCAAAAAACAAACTAAAACTAAAATTTTAAGGATATTTACCTATGTGGTAAAGCTATTTTATAAAACCAAGAGAATGATAAACACAAAATTCAAAATGATGGATCCTGCTGGGGTAGAGAGGAGAGGGGATGAGTAGAGGCACATAGGTGACTTAAAGGTATCAGACAAAGAGGGACAGTTCTTAAGTTGCATGATAGGTTCACAGGTGTTTATGTTATTACTGTGCTTTATAACTGCTATGGTTTAGATATGGTTTGTTTGTTCCCACCAAACCTCATGCCCAGTGTGGTACTGTTGAGAGGTGGGGCCTAATAGGAAGTGTTTGGGTCATAGGAGTGGATCTCTCATGAAAAGGTTAATGCCCTCCCTTGAGAGTGAGTGAGCTCTCACTCCATTAGTTTCCAAGAGAGCCAATTGTTAAAAAGAGCCTGGCACCTCTCCTCCCTGCCACTCCCTTCAGCCTGCCACTGCTTCCTCCTCTTTTTCCATGTGATCTCTGCACATGCTGGATCACTTTCACCTTCTGCCATAAGTGGAAGCACTCCAAGGCTTTCACCAGAAGCCAAGCAGGTGCCAGTGCCATGCTTCTTGTAGTCAGCCTTAGGTATTATTTTATAGCAACACAAAACAGACTAAGACGATAACATATGTGTCTTATATATACATTGTATATATCAAGTATTACATAAAAAATAATAAATAGTGGGAGTTGCGAGGCTGGCTTCCAAGTCAGAGTGTCTGGTTTTCAGTCCGGGCACTACTACTTAAGTGGTTGTGCAACCTTGGGTAAATCACTTAATCTTTTTAAGTCTCAGTATTCTCATCCTTAAAATGGGAGCAATAATAGTTCCCACTTCATAGTTATTATGAGGCTTATATAAGATAATACTCAGAGCACTTAATAAGTGTTCAGTAAATGCAAGGATAAATTATTATTATTATTTTTACTTCTGAATTTACCCTCACAGCGGTCATTGTGTGTAATCAAGGCCATTGATTACCATCTGTCAGGGTGTCAATACACTCATCTCCACCTTCACCTCCCCAGCGTATCTCACCTTTTTTGCCTTCATCTTTACCTTCTTCCTTCCACTCCCACCTCACAAGTAATCTCACAAATATAAACATGAACAGCATCAAGGGCTTGTCTGACAGACCATTTAAAGATGCTCTGTCTTTAAAGATGGTTGCCAAGAAGAGAATCTTAAGCATGAAAGGCCAGAATTTTCCTTGCTTTAGGGCTCAGCAGATCCGGCTATTGCTTCAGAATGTGTTTGGATGGCTTTCTTTGGTCCTTAATGAAACTCTGAGTGAGTAATATCTAAGCGATGCCTACTTAAGGGCTCCAACCAGGATACTCAATTGGATGAAATAAAATCAGCAAATATCCCCTCTAGGAAGATTTGGATGCTGATGGGATCTGAATGGGTTGTGAAAATGCCTCCTTTGGAACTTGGATTCCCAATAAATAATGAATGTATAGTTGTCTAGGGCATTATGACAAATCTGGCTAGAATCCTGGCAGCAAAATCTTGAGCTGAAAGTGTCTGTTTTTATTATATCCTTGGGACTGGAGAAAAATAAGTACAAAGTTGCATTTTCCCCTACTTTTTCTTTTCATTTTAGTTTCAGTACAGCACAGGCCAACTGCATTGGCCTCAGGGAATAGGTATTTTGCAGTATGTTTTGGAGTGCTTCCCTTTTTGTTCTTCAGAATTGCAGTTGGTTTCCTTGGCTAGAAACAAAGATGAAAGGAGGTGCTCATATCTAGCTGCCTCCATTCCCCGCCAAACCCTAACTCTCTAATGAAATGCAATCTACAGCATGATGACTAATGTAGTAATTCTGCCTGTGGCTGCTGGCTCCCAACCCTTTCTCAGGTTTTTGTCTTCCCTGGATGCTGTCATTGGATCATGTAATAGATTGATTTGTGTCCCCCTAAACAGATGTTGAAGTTCAAACCCACAGTTACCTCAGAATGTGGTAACTGCTTGGAAATAGGGTCATGCAACTTAATAGGAAAAGGGCAGTCCGTTTAAAATGAGGGCATTAGGCTAGGCCCTATTTAACGTGACTGATGTCCTCATAAAAAAGGGAAATTCAGACATAGAGATAGACATGCACAGAAGGAAGGTAATGTGAAGACACACAGGGAGAAAATACCCATGTAAAGATGGAAGATTGGAGCGATGAATGTACAAATCAAGGAATGCCTGAGGTTACAAGAAGCTAGCCTTAACCGCAGAACCACTTACTGAACACTTGTTAATACCACTGTGTGATGGGCTTTTGTATGAACTACCTATATTAGTCAGGGTTCCCTAGAAAAATAGAATCAATAGCTAAATGTGTGTGTATGTGTATAAATTTATTATAAGAATTTGTAAGAAATTGTAAGAAATTATTATAAGAAATTGCAAGAAATTGGCTCAGAACTGGATAAAATATGTTATAAAAACACATTTTTTTCCTCATGCACGTAAAGATATCCATTGTCCTGGATCTAGCTTTTTTCAGTTTACAGAATATCTTGGGGATCTTTCAACCTTAGTCTGGAATTGTGTCACTCATTTAAAAAAAACTGTCTTTGGGTGAACATTTAATTAATTTTTAGTATTTTACTATAATAAAAGCACAGCAATAAATATCCTTGTGTGTATGTTTGTTAGTTTTCTTGTTTTTTGTTTCTTTGTTTGTTTTTGTTTTGTTTTGTTTTTGAGATGGAGTCTCACTCTGTAACTCAGGCTGGAGTGCGGTGGCACCATCTCGGCTCACTGCAACCTCCGCCTCCTGGATTCAATCGATTCTCCTGCCTCAGCCTCCCGAGTCACTGGGATTACAGGCACCTGCCACCACGCCCAGCTAATTTTTGTATTTTTAGTAGAGGCGGGGTTTTACCATGTTGGCCAGGCTGGTCTCAAACTCCTGACCGCAGGTGATCTGCCCGCCTTGGCCTCCCAAAGTGCTGGGATTACAGGTGTGAGTCTCCACACCCAGCCTATATGTTTGTATTTACTTAATGGATACATTATTACATTTCACACACATGTAGGTAAAGCTCTTTGCTTTTAAACTAAATAAAAAATGGTTTAAAAATTGATTTAATTATCCTTAAGCCATGAACCAAAATATTCTCTTTTCCTCGGCCTGTCTCATTCCTTAATTTGCAGATGGACCACATCATCTGAAAATGGGCCAATTTTTACACAGGCCCAAACACATACAAAAGTATTTCAAATCTTGGTTGATTGGTAGGAGGCATGACTAAAAATCAGACTGGTTAGATATGCTGGAGGAGATTTTAGAATGAGAAATCCTAGAGCCTCAGAATTTTATAGCTTAAAGGGATCTTAAGGTTCAGGTAGTTTTAGATGAGGCCCTGGAAGACAAACTTATCTGTGCTTGATCACTGAAAATAATCACTGGTCTACTGACTGATGGATAGATTTTTTTTTTTTTTTTGAGATGGAGTTTCAGTTTTGTTGCCCAGGCTAGAGTGCAATGGAGTGATCTCAGCTCACTGCAACCTCTGCCTCCTGGGTTCAAGTGATTTTCCTGCCTCACCCTCTCAAGTAGCTGGGATTATAGGTGCCTGGCACCATGCCTAGCTAATTTTTTATTTATTTTATTTTTTTTATTTTTAGTAGAGACAGGGTTTCACCATGTTGGCCAGGCTGATATTGAACTCCTGACCTCAGGTGATCCACCCACCTTGGTCTCCCAAAGTGCTGGGATTACAGGCGTGAACCACTGCACCTGGCAGAGTGATGGATAGATTTTAAGTTTAAGGTAGTATTTGGAACTGCACTGTCCAATACAGCAACCACAAGCACTTGAAATGTAGTTTAAGTTGAGATCTATTATTAGATCACACTAATAGTGTAAACTATAAACAGGATTTTGAAGACTTAATACTAAAAAAAGTAATGTCTCAATAATTTTTTATATTGGCTGCATGTTGAATTGTTAATATTTTGGATCTATTTGGTTAAATAAAATATACTCTTAAAATTAATTTCACAGTTTTATTTTGATTTTTTAAAATGTGACCTTCAGAAAATTTAAAATTACATGTGTGGCTTGCATTTTATTTCTATTGAACAGTTCCAGGTTGGACTATTTGGGAAGGGGAAACCTACTTATTTGAAGACTCAAAGGGAAGACTTAGGTCAGAATAGGGAATAAATTGATTTTCTCTATTTAACATCTATTTCCTGTTTAGGATGAGAAAGTTTATTTTGAGGCTATTACATTTCATAATCTTCCCAGTATGTGTTCCTGTTTGAGGATGAATGTGGCATGCCCTTATTTTCACACTAGCTTTTACATTCCTTGCATGAATCTCTTGGTGATCGATTCATCAGACAATATGTCTGATTTAATATTTATCTGACCAGTTACTTCAGAAGAGAGAGATAAAATAGAACATGTTCAAGAAATTGAGAGGTTATTGTGCCTTTGCCAGTCATTCAGCCTGAGTCACGGGCTCATCTGAAAAAGTACAGGAGGGGTCCCCAGGTATAAATTTAAAGATAAACAAATATTGCAATGTAAATGATTTTGTCACACAGCTACAGTGCAAAAAACTCACATTGCTTGTGTGTGTCTGTGTGTGTTTCTAACAGCTTTATTGAGATGTAATTCATATCCCATACAATTCACCCATTTAAAGTGTTTTTTTAGTATTTTCAGAGTTGCGCAACCATCACTACAATCACATTTAGAACATTGTCATCACCCCAAAAAGAAACTTTGTAACTCATTATCTGTCACTCCACACTTCCTCCAAACCTCCCCAGCCCCTGGCAACCACTAATCTGCTTTATGTCTCCATAGATTTATCTATTCTTGACATTTCAAGATCCATTCATGTTGTGTCCTTTAAAGGTTCATTGACATTGTAGCACATGTCAATACTCCATTCTTTTTGGTCATTGCATAATATTGTGTGGTTATACCACATTTATCCATTCACCAGTTGATGGACTTTTGGGTTGTTTCTATTATGTGGCTGTTATGAACAATGCTGCTATGAACATTCACCTACACACTTTTTTTTTTGTATCATTTCATGTGTTTCATTTCTTTTGGGTACATGCCTAGGAGTGGAATCGCTGGGTCGTATGGTAACTCTATGTGTAGTTTGTTGAGGAACTGCTGGACTGTTTTTCAAAGTGATTGTACCATTTTACATTCCTACAAGCAATGCTTGAGGGTTCCAATTTCTCCACGTGCTCACCAACATTTGTTTTTTTCCTCTTGAGCGTAGCCATCCTCATGGGTGTAAAGTGAAATCCGCTTGTGGTTTTGATTTACATTTCCCTGATGGCTACACATGTGTGTTTATAACACATTTTATCCAGTTCTGAAAGTCCACTCACCAGGCTGGTTATTCAGTATTAGTATTGGGGCTCCCTCCCCTCTGTCATTAGAGCATACCTTACTTCCAGATACAAATGTGGTGGGGGCCTACCGCTTAGTCCTTGTTGGCCACATCATTACCACTGCCCCTTTCCTCTGCTTGGTTCTACCATCAACAGCTTGTCTCCCACCGCGGACCATGTATTCTGCTTTCACACCCGTGGCTCTTACTGTGGACTCTCCCAGCATGCCTCAGCTAGTGCCCCCATCTTGCCATTGCATGCAAGTGGAGCACAGGACCCGGCCTCTTGCAGAGACTTGCACCCCTCAGTCACTTCCTCTCAGGTGTGAAAATGAAACTTTCCATTACGTTCTCAGAACCCCTTTCCTTTTATGAAATTTAGGCCCACTGATTCTTCGAGGCTATACTTCAGAAAGCATGACTACATGTTATCTCTAGAGTAAGGAAATCCAAGGCTTCCATGCCTAAACGCTTACTCCTTGGTTTACGATAAGCTGAAAGCAATAGAGATAGTGTCTTGGATAGAATTCCCTAGAAGCAGAGTCCAAAACAGGGATTCAAATGCAGAAGACTTATTGAGGGAGTGTTCTTCAGAAACAGAATTAAAAAACGTAAAGGGGCGGCATGAAAGCAGGATAGGGAGAGGGAAAGAGAGCAAGGACGTTGCCTCAGGGGAAGCCTCACGTTGGTCTGATCCATAGGGGTAGACTCTAAAGCAGTGTTGGCCAGTAGAACTTACCATGATAATGGAAATGTTCTATAGAATCTGCACTGTCCAGTAGAGTTGTCACTGGCTACCTATGGCCATTGAGCACTTGCAGTGTGGCTAGTATAACTGAGGAACTAAATGTTTAATTAAATTCGATGTAAATTTAAATAGTTAATATGGCTAATGGCTACCACATCAAACAATGTAGTTATGGAGTGTAAACCTCAAGACAAAATTGAGGGAAGGGGATTGTCCTCTTGTGCTCTCAATGGTTGTGGGCTGCCTTGGCCTTGGTGGGAGGGTGGGGTGGGGCATAATTTCTGTGGTAAGTGTGTTGGCACCAGACATTCACACAGCTGGGGAGGGTGCACTGGGCCAAGCAAAGGGGGTAGGGATGCACCACAGCACCTACTACAGGTTAGGTCTCAACAGGGTCATCCTGACATCCTATTTTAATCCCAGTTCACGATTTCTCCAAGAACTAATTATAGCCATAGAGTAACCTGAGGCCAACAACCAGCCATGCGCTTCATGCAGCAGAATAGCCTTCCCAACCCCCAAAGCTCACATCTCTGGCAATTTTTCTACTGGTTTGCTGGTCCCAAGAGGAGGATCATGATGTTTTGCATAAGCATACAAAGGAATGCAGAGATAATTTTTCTGTGGGCTTCTTAGTATTAGCTTTTTCAGCCATAGAGAGGAATTTATTTGAATCAACAATATTTACTACAATCTCTCAGATGACTAGCCTCAGAGCTCTAAAAAAGAAGAAAAAAGAAAACGTTACCCTTCCTATGCTAAAGTGTCATGGATTTGAAGTTATAAATGAGGAAACTCAAATTCATGTTTTATTTATAGCTATTAAACTTGATTCATGGTGTTGAAAAAACAAATTCAGCTTAATTTATGCAGGAATTAACTTTGGTGGAGATTAATTTTGAATCTGTAGCTCCTTCCTAATGTATATCATCTCTATGAGAAAATAGTGAGTAAAAATAGAAATAAAAGCAACAAACTTCCAAAGAGAAATCCTTCGAATCCTTAAAATGAAAATAAAAAGATGTTTTAAAAATCAGAATACTTTTGGAGTTAGAATTTGGAATTAATTTAATGGTCCTTTCCATTGAATTTGGACATTTGGTACAGAGTTTTATATGGAAATACCTAAAATGGGTTGGGTACAGTGGCTCACACCTGTAATCCCAGCACTTTGGGAGGCCGAGGCAGGTGGATCATTTGAGGTCAGGAGTTTGAACCAGCCTGGCCAACATGATGAAACCTCGTCTCTACTAAAAATACAAAAATTAGCCAGGAGTGGTGGCAGGCGCCTATAATCCCAGCTACTCGGGAGGCTGAGGCAGGAGAATTGCTTGAACCCAGGAGGCAGAGGTTGCAATAAGATGAGATCACACCACTGTACTCCAGTCTAGGTGACAGTGAGACTCCATCTCCAGAATAAAAACAAAAACAAAAACAAAAGCCTAAAACAGAAGAAAATAAAAAATAAGACATTGGCATTTATTTATATGTATCTCTCTCTATATATGCGTGTGTGTGTATTTTAGAGACAATGTTTTTCTCTGTTGCCTAGGCTGGAGTGCAGTGGCACGATCACAGCTCACTACAGCCTTGAACTCCTGCGCTCAAGTGATCCTCCTTCCTCAGCCTCCCAAGTAGTGAGGACTACAGGCATGCATCACCATGCCTGGCTAATTATAATTTTTTTTTTTTTGTAGAAATGGTGGTCTTGCTATGTTGCCTAGGCTGATCTCCAACTCCTGGGCTCAAATGATCCTCCTGCCTCTGTCTCCCAAAGTGCTGGGATTACAAGCGTGAGCCACCATGCCTGGCCAATTTGGCACATATTAATACAGGGCTTGATAGTAAGGAATTAAGAACTCTGGAATGTTTAAACTAGTATTATACTTCCGTTATCTATGCCACATCTGTGTAGACTACCAGGTGTGTGTGTGTGTGAGAGAGAGAGAGAGAGAGAGAGAAAGAGAGAGAAAGAGAGAAAGAGAGTGAGAGAGTGGGAGGAATAGGAGAGTGTGCTTCAAGGTGGTTAAAAAATAGGGCTCTGGATTCTGCTATTTTGGTCCTTTTTCACCTAAGAGTGGGCAGAACCCTGTAGGTCTTGTCCTCTGTACCACTCTAGGAACCAAGGGTGGAATCTGATCTGTGTTTTCAGGTTGTCTGGATTCCTTGGCAGCTAATGGTGTGGTAGTCTGATTAAAGAATTGGAAACATCAGCCTCCTGAATGTAGAAAGCACTCATTTTATTAATTTATTACTTCACACTGCATACTGTCATAAGGATTTGTGATAAAACTTACAATAAAGGGAAAAATGCCAGAGGTAAAAATAGAAGAGCCTATGATGCTCGTATATGGGTATGTGGCATATATATGTGTGTATATGATGTATGTGTATAAAATGTGAGTACACATTGGGAGAGGAGACAGGTGAGAATGAGAGAAAGACAGATGGGTCCAAAAAAAATCAAAGGGAAGCACAAAATATAGCTTTGAGCCTCTTGGAAGTCAAGGGAAAGTGGGAACAATACATCTCGTGCCTAATACAAGAAAGTGTATCAGCTTGCCAAGAGGAATTAATTTTGTTTTTGTTTCAGAATGTCATCTTTATTTTAATTTTTATTATTATTATTTTTTGAAGTAGAGTCTCTCTCTGTCTCCCAGGCTGGAGTGCAGTGGTGCAATCTTGGCCCATTGCAACCTCTGCCTCCTGGGTTCAAGCAATTCTCCTGCTTCAGCCTCCCGAGTAGCTGGGATTACAGGTGCCCACTACCACGCCCGGCTAATTTTTGCATTTTTAGTAGAGATGGGGCTTCATCATATTGCTCCTGCTGGTCTCAAACTTCTGACCTCAAGTGATCCACCTGCCTTGGCCATCTTAATTTTTTTTTAAAGAAATAAAACTGTCTTTATTAAAAAAACAAAAACAAATAACATAGTAGATAATGTCTTCCTTCCTTTTCTTTTCTTAGACCTCACCCATTTTACTTGCTGATGTTACCTGCCAGACCCTGGCTGACACTTGTATTTATGGCCCCTGATGCAGGGAATGCTGTTCAGAGCTCTTCACGCCTGCCTCTTCCTGTGCAAACCCTCAGGCCAGTCCAAGGGCCAGTAGGCAGGTAGAGAAAGAGACGGTGAGGTGACCTCCACCCTTCCTATGGCAGATGACACCCTCTCTCTGCAGTTTATTAAGATTTCCATGACTCTTCTTTCCTCAGCCCCCTGCACCACTGTCACCCCAGCAGCCAGTGCCCAAGACTCCAGGTCATCTCTGGTGATGGGGCAAGGGAGGGTGTCTAGCAAGAAGGCAGCAAAAAAGTCTCCCCTGTAGTTGTGGTCTTGTCTGCCAGTTTTTAATTTAAAAAATTGCAGGGGCATTCTACCAGGCCATGTGTTTTACTGGACAAAAGCAGAGAGTCTAATATTAAGTTGTTGTCCTGCAGATTATGTGTCCAAGTGAGTGATTTGGTTTGCTTCTAGCCTGTGTCCTTGGCAGTTGCATTAGTTCTGAAAGGGAAAAGAAATCTTTCTCCTTCACCAGCACTCCACAAAAAGCAAGGCGGGAAGCTTAGCCAAGTGCACAAATCTCTACTGTGAACTTTTCTGCTGCATGTGGGGAATTACTGGCCCTTGAAAGCCATCGCAGACAGATAAGAAGCAAGGTTATAACATGATTTGACAGAGAGTTTTGAAGAGTCTCACTTAGAAATGTGGAAAGTGCAGCTTTAGAAGCACCATTTCAGGAGATTAAGATTTGAAATCGTGTTGCTCTATCTTGCCGTTTTCTTTTCACAGGCTTTTCCTTAGGTTTTGCCGTGGAGTCCTTTTTTTCCCTTCCTTTCTTTCCCCAGTGTACACTCAAAGGTTTGCAATGCTTCACGCTTGAAGACTTGAGAAAAACTGAGTCAATTCAATTTGACTGACTTCATAGTCACTGGCTTCATGTGCATTTGCTTGCTGTGAAAAGAAAAGCATGTGAAGAAAAATATATTGCCACTGAATGAATGGATCTGTCTCAAATATAATTGCTCATTTTTACCTGTCCCTTATGTACAAACTCCTTCCAGCCACAGCTCTTCCGAATGGGCCGCACCCTCCAGGCCACTTCAGTGCTACACGCGGCCACACCAGCAACATTTTGCCAATGCCAGTGTCCTGGGTCTCTTCTCGATTCCCTGAGGTTCCTGGAGCTGCTCACAAGGCTTGAGGCCCTGGGCTCTTGGCAGCTGAAACAAAACCTGAGAGAAACTCACTGGGTTTTGCAATCAATGTGCTGAAACATCTCCAGCAAGGAGCCACATCATCCCATTTCTGGTCACGCAGATGCTGGAGCTACTGGGCTCCTAGCCCCGGGTTGATGGTCTTAGAGAACTTGAGATCAGATTCTGGTCCAGAGGGAAGAGCAGATTCAGTTTCCTGAGAAGAAACCAGGAAGCAGTGGCTAGCCTCATATTTTCTGGAGCAATCCTGCTTTTGAGCATTCTTATTTTGTGGTCTACAAGAATTATTTTGTCCATATTAGAGCATGTGTTCTAACGGTGGCAGGGTGGGCATGGGGAGGTGGAGAGGTTGGGGAAGATGTAGGTGTAGCAACTGACAGAAACTGATGTTGGGGAACTGTTCTGGGGAGGCCACTGTCACTATCAGGATACTGTGTTATTAAGAGGGCCACTGACAGGAACGGAAGTTAAGTCTGGTTTATCTGTTTAGCCCATTCTCAGTCTTGACAGCTAAACAGAAATCAGGGCTCTGGTGTGTTGGTGGAGGAAGAAGAATGGGAGGATCTGGAGCTGGCAATACACATGAGGGCCTGAAGCTTTGGCAGCATTGCAATGGGTGTGATGCACAGCCAGAGGCTTTCAGGTGGCATTGGGGAGCTGGGATGGAGGTTAAGGGAGAAAGGAAGACCCAACAAAAGGAACGAGTAGGAGAAACTTTACCTATTCCACTGTTTTGTTTAGGCCAACCTTAATCCCTGGGATTTAACTTCTGAATAATGAGTTTAAAAAGAACAAATAAGATATGAAGATACTGATGCCAATGATGTGGCACATTGCTAGGGCCTTGGGTCAGTTCCTAGCAGTTTTGCTAGCATGCATGTTAGCAGGTGACAGGATAACCACCGTGACCCCAGAGGGTTTTGACAATCTGGACCTAATCTGTCTTTCTCAATTCATCTTTGTTTACTTTCCCATCAACCCATGCTCTTGTCTTTCTGAATTCTTCCCCATTGCCAGACACCCTGCATTTATACCGCTGTGCTGGGAGTATTCTCACTGCTTGGTAGACAACCATTTCTCTCTATTCTCTGGAAAATTCTTATTATCTATTCTTCGCATTCCCTTTTGAGTTCCTTTTATATGATCTTTTCTAGCTCTCTAGATAAAATTAATCTTATCCCTCTCTGAACTTTTGTTTTTATTATATTATAACATATGTAGAATTATAACTCTTTAATCCTTGGTATCTCTCTGCTAGATCATGTATGCTTTAAGGGAGGAGACCAAAGTTAAATCGAGTTGCCTTGCCTAGCATTAAACTAAATGAATGTCTGAGATATGCGGTACTCTCTCAGTATTTGGTAGGTGTTTCTAAAAGGGAAAGAGAATGGGAGTAGAGAAGCTCTGTCTCTGCTATCAGTGTTATGTGTTGGTATAAACATGTGTTCATTTAAACACACACACACACACACAGAAATATAGAAGTATTAATACTTACTATGTGCCAGTTCCTGTGCTAAGAAATTTTACGTGGATGTTTGTATTTAATCCTCACAAGGGTCTCTAATGCAGATAATGGTATTATCTCTATTTTAGAAGTGAGGAAATAGAAACAAGTAAGGGTTTAAGTGATTTATTATCCAAGGTCACATAGGTCACATAGCATCGATTCAAATTCAGTCTAACTCCAGAGCCCAAGACTTCATCTGTTATTATTAATTACCTCCGTTTGTCGCATCTCAGTGGAAACCATCTCTCTTTTTTTAGCTGCTTGACTCCCACTTTAGGAGCTGAAAACTCCACACATTTTTTAGCCTCCCTTGCAGCTAGGATGCAGGTATGTGACCCAGGCTTGACTAAATGGATGTACCTGCTATTGCCTTTGAACTGGGAGCTGGTGACAGATAAAGTCAGAGACAGCAGCAAATCCAGAGGCACGGAGGTGGAGCAGCACATTCAAAGTCCTGTGTCTGTGGCTGCCAGTCAACCTGTGATATCTGTGTTTAGCGTGAGGGGAGTGATGGTGGTTTTCCCATTAGATGGGTTAAGTGGTGTGATTTTAGTTGTCCACCTGCTGCCTAGCTTCCCTTGTCTGGCCTCCTTTTCTAAGCCTGGTTCCAACACTGTTGAAATGCCTTGAGCTATTGAACAACACAGCAACACATGCTTTTCTCTGCTTAAATCAGCTAGAGTTATTTTCTGTTGCTTGCAGTAAACAACTCTGACTGGTATAATATCCAAACTCATTATCTTGAATATAAGACTCTCACATACATTATTCTTACCTGGAAGAAAAAAAACACACAAGTAACCAGAATTTTGTGAATGTTCAACAGAGCAGAGGGTGAATGTGACAGATTGTGTATCATTAGGAACAATTTCTAGTTTATCCATCTGACTACTTACTTATGATTCATATGGCAATTTGCATGGATGGTTATAGGACTTTTTAGTATATTCTTACAAAACTCACGTCCAAAAAAGGACTTTTACCTTCCAGTATAATCTGACTCTGGGCTTTATAAATTTCATTATAAATTTTCCTTTTGAATGATCAGAAAGAAAAATGCTAAATATCTTTCTGGCTCATTATAGGCAAAATGGCTTCCTGAAATTGTAGTAGTTAAAATATAAGATCACAGAGGAAGTTGAATTGCTGAATTAGTTAATATAAGCTGACTCATTAGAGCCTTAGCTTCTGAGATGGAAGAAAAGATGATAGTTTACATAAAGGTTACTGATAAATTCCAAGATGAAATTCACTTTGAAGGGAGTAGAATGTTGCTGGGAGTAACTAATCCCTGTGGCATAATGCAATGAAGGAGTTGAGTTTACAGTTTGACAGGGGGTTATGATTACAAGGCATTTCTGAATTGCGGGAGAGGCCACTGCTTCAGATGGTCAAGTGGTCTACTGAGATGTCAGATATTAGACAGGAATAAACTTTACAGAGGCCAAGGGTTTGACCTTAGTAAGTCTAGACATGCTAATGTAATTATCATCACTCTAATCAGATTATAAAGTAAACACATGCTCTACAAAGCAAAGAATCTCATGGGGTTGTTATTTAGAAGATGAAGAAAAGCTGCTTCCCATCTCTCTTGGGAAAGCAATGGGAAGCAAATGAGTGGTTGCAGCATGAGGGATGTTGGTTTGATCAGTGGTTCTCAACTGGGGATGATTTGGCAATATGTGGAGACATTTTTGGTCTATTACAACTGTGGGGGTGGGGAGGCATCTGGCATTGCTACTGGCATTGAGTGGGGAGATGCCAGGGTTGCTGCTGAACATCCTGCCATGCACAGGACACCCCTATAACTAAAGAATTATCTGGCCCCAAATGTCAAAAGTGCTGAGGCTGGGAAACTCTGGGCTAGAAGTAAGAAATAACTTTTTGAATCTGAAGTGATGTAAATATAAGAATAAGGTTATAGGCCCAGGACTACTACGGACCGTGTGAAACACCTGCTTCAGGGAACAAAATTTGAAAGAGTGCCCCACATCTCAGTAATAAAGAAAAATAATATTTTAAAACTCAAATTCAATGCGAAAAAATCCATGGTGGACAATCTATCAAAATTTTAAATAAAGACAGGATTCAACAGAGATAGGATTATGGTAGGGAAGTTAAAATGTTATTTATCTTGATTACTGAAGCTGTGGGCACCCCCTACCTTAAATTTTGTGCTCGAGGTAAGTGCCTCGGCTGCTTCACACTAGCCCTGGCCTGTTGGATCATCAATGGCAGAACACCACTTTAGCTAAAAGGTAATTTGGCTTGATTATTACAAACGAGGGGTGTTCAAGCCTGGTGAAAGTAAATGAGAAGATTCAGCTGTAGAATTTTAGACTTTAGTGAATATATTAAGTAAGGAAGCAACCCCCATGTTGAGCTGCATAGAAATTCCCTAATATGGGTTTTTAATCTCTGCGATTTATAGCCTGGCTTTGATTATCCAAGATTATCTTCATTATGAGTGGTAATGTATGGCTGGCATCCCAAAGAAACATGTGGCATTAACCGTGGTCTGCATCAATACGTTTCTGCTACAACTCAGCCTTCCAGAAAAATAACCACTGTATGACTCTTCCATTTTACTTACCAAGTAAACCATTACTTCTCATCCTCTCCTCTCCACAATCCCACTTCACCTCAAAACCAATTTAGCATTCTTTTCTGGGTCCTATTGATATTGACATTATTTTATATTACTTGCACCCTCCCCCCTAAAATGCCTTATATGGATTTTTTAAGGGGAGGATTTTTCCTCCCCTTAAAATTTAACTTAAAATATTTTTCCTTCTAATAAATTGGGGAAATTGTCTAAGTTCTAAGTTTCTGTATGGGGGATATAGAGTACTTATAAAATAATGCTGACCCCCTCAGAAATGCCAGATAAAAGTTTCAAAGATAATTTACTATTCTGGGCAGGGCAGCATAGACAGTTATAAAAAATTACGGTAATATTACTAATTAGGAGAAATGTAGTCTTGGATCTATACCAGAACAAACAGTCTAACCATCATAGATTGCCTTCCATTAATTTCCATCTATGAATGTCTAGCCTATTAGAGTGCCTGCATTCAGCAAATGTGGTTGTACGTAAAGTAACTAGATATGGGACCTACCACTTACCACATCTTATCACTGAATCTAACTGACATATGTATGATTGCTTTTGATCTATGCTATCTTTATCTCAATGCAAATCTCAGCTTCCTATCTGCTATTTTAAAAAATGCTTTCATCAAAGAATAGCAACAGGTTGGGCTGAATTATAGGGTTTGAGTTTAGCATTTTTTTAAAATTCTGTTAGAAACAAAGCAACATCAAACATGGGCTGCTTCTTTCAAACCGCATAGTCATTGCTATCTTGATGAGCTAATTTGTGCTTATTTCTTAAAAAGAAGAGGGAGGGAAAAAGTGTTAGATGGGTAGATAAAGAATAATTCTAATTTAATTTATATTACCAAAGCTAGACATATCCAAATGTTCTCTGTCTCTCTTGGTACAGAGGTGAATGGGAGTCTGCTTAATGCTTAAGCAAAAAGTACACTCGATTGTTTCAGATTTAGGACTTTTCTGAGCTGCTTGGATATACAAGGCCATAATTACCTTGCAGTGGAAAATTCAAATCCACCAGGACAGGCCAGTGTTGAGTATGAAGTGGAAAGAGTGTTGCCCTGGGGTAGAAGTCCTGCCATTCCTTTGAGATTATGCATTTTGACCAAGGACAGGTCATAGAATATAAGTTCTATGTTCCTAGGTTTTCTTTTTCACAAAATGATGATAAAAATGCTTAGAAGTTCCTTTGCAATAAACTGTCCACATGAATATTAGATTTGTGAGCTACGTTTTGTTCTATAGCAGAAAAGAAATTATGTACCCTGGAGAATTTTAGTTAGATCTTCAGAAAGAATGGATGGAAAATTGAAACTAAATGGGGTGCGTATTCTCTTTTCTATATTGATGTTCTCTAAACAAATGTTATAACACCTATTTTATTTAATCTTACAAACATATACTGAACAAATGAAGAAGTCAGTGAATAAATCAAGAGAGCACTGCAAATACTAAGAATCATTTCATAAAACTTTGGTCTTAGTCATACATAAAGTCTAGGCCACGTGTATATCTTACTGTGGTTTCTGCTAGTCACTGCTGATGAGAGTGTCATATAACAATTTGAATAGAAACATATAATTACTTAAATAAGCTATTCATCACAGAAGGCATAAACATAGCATTTAAATATTTTCTTTTTATCATTCTACTCCCTGCATTGCAATATAATTTCAGCTATTTAAAAACAACCCCCTCCATTGCACTATTTTGTTTGCTCTTGTGTGTATTTGAATTTTTTATAATAAAAATGTTTTGAAAACCTCTTACCCCACTGTCCTATATTTTTGTTTATGTAAAGAAATCAGGGAGAGGCTCATCTTTACCTCTAACTCTTTAAGACAAACCCTTTAAACAGAATCTGGACCATCTCAGGGCTCCCAGAGGTCTGCGCCTGAAGTTGCATCTTCTGTTCAGGTCTCTGATTCAGATTATGTCTATAGGATGGAAAACAATTCATTAACATATGTAGTAAGCCAGCACCTTCTGAACAGACAGTTTCACTTGCAGTGTTCTCATAGAATGCTTCCATGAGAAGCATTTTTTTTGGTTTGGGGGGCGCAGCTATTTCAAGCAGCTCACACAAAAAAATTGGGCTCTAAAAAATGAGTTAGAGGTTGCTTGTTATAATGAACTCACTTTTTTCTTTTTTATAGGTATCGGTAGAAAATCAAAGTGGAGCGTGATACTCACGTTTGCAAAACAGCTGTGGAGCCATGGACAGGGCATAGTTCTAGGTGCTTTCATTCATCACCTCGTTACTCTACACGGCAACCTGGGGTGGTTGGTATTATCAGCCCCACCTTACAAGAGAGAAGTGAGGCAGCTGAAGTTCTAACCCTATCAATTCTGGTAAAGAGCACCACAGAGAAACCAAAATATGGTTAAAAGCTTTGTGAGGAGATAGACAGCAGTATACTTACGACAGGCGACAGGATGACAGGAGTCACCTGCTCTGAGAGAACGCTTGTGACCCTGGAGCGCTCAGTTTGGCCCACCCAGGGCTAGAAGCTGCCTTTGTTATTCAAGGACTCTGGGTTTCACACAAATGGCATGTCCTTTGGTGGGGGCTGAGAGCCCCGTAGAAATGGATCATTACCATCAGAAGCGATGCCTTAGCACCCACATGTGCTAGATTCATTAGAATAACCTGCATCCCCCCAGTCCCTGCAAAGTGAGATGGCTGGGTTCAAACAAGGTTCTGTAAAAGTTAGATGTTTGGGTCTGACAAACCATACTGATGGGAGTTTCATAAAATAGATCAACTCACTGGATAGACATCAACTATGTAAAGGAAGTAAGGTGTTGTGTTTACAATGACTCTTTTCCTAAAACATAGATTAAGCTTCCATAAGTTTGCTTTGACAGTGGTAAAATGCAATTGCCAGAGGTTGAGCCAGCTAATCAATGTAATCTCTGTGCTCCTTTAAACACAAGGAATTGTTCTTTTCATAGTTCAGCCCTGCTCCGATGACTTCGCTATTCCCCTTCGAATGAATGTGTAGGCTAAACACATGCAGCTTAACTTTGTGTGATACACACTATTAGATAAGCACAGAGGGTCAGGATCTCATTAAGATGGGGTGGGTTGGAGAAGCCATTTCCACTTGACATCATAATAGCATTAGATTGGAAAAGTTATTCAGATCCATGCAGAGGACACATGGACTTCATTCAAACCCAGTAAGTCTGGCTGTTTGAAACAGATTCCTTTAAGGAGTCTATCCTGTTTGTTTATTTGGTATGTAGTACTACATATCAAACCCTAGAAAAGGAAAAAAAAAACATTGGAAGTATTTAGTAAAGTGGAGCCAAAAGAGAAAGAGCAGAAAACAAAAGGTGCACCATGAAAAGAAAGGTAAAGACAAGGACAAAAAGTAGGAGAAAGTAAAAATATTTCTGTTTAAATTTGTTAATTTATATTTTTAACCTACTTCAGGCCTGAAGTTCTGCTATAGCCCAGGATATTTATTCCAAAGATAAATGAATAAGATTGACTTATTTATATAGTCTCTCTCTGTCTTTTTTTTTTTTTTTTTTGTGACGGGGTCTGGCTCTGTTGCCCAGGCTGGAGTGCAGTGGCAGATCTCAGCTCATTGCAACCTCTGGACCTCCTGGGCTCAAGTGATCCTCCCACCTCAGCCTCCCCAGTAGCTGGGACTACAGGACTACAGGCATGAGCTACCACGCCTGGCTAAATTTTTTTTTTTTTTTGTAGAGACAAAAGTTTTACCATGTTGCCCAGGCTGGTCTTGAACTGAGTTCAAGCAATTTGCATGCCTCAGCCTCCTAAAATGCTGAGATTACAGGTGTAAGCCACTGCACTTGGCCTATAGTCTCATTTTAAAGACATATTTTCTAGTAGCTTTTTCAACATTCGCTCAATGTGTCATTTTCATTACGATTGTTCATACTATGTGAAACCCAAATAGTAAGTTGATCTTCAAGCCTTAATAACTGATTTCAAATAATTTTCCAAATAGGCAATGATTTTTCTTACTGAAAACATTTCCTCCATTATTTTCAGTAGTGATCAATATCAGGGAAAGAACTTATCTACATCCTGAAACCAAAAAGAACTTAGGTCTGTTAAATTCTGATGATCAGCATAGATGGCCACAGTTTATTTAAATACCATAGATCTTTGGGTCTCAAAGTGTTGTCCTGAACCAGGTGTCACTGTCACCTGGGAACTTGTCAGAAGTGAAAATTCTCAGCAACCTGCCCCACACCTGATGAATCAGAAACTCTGGGGTGACAGGGCAGCAAGCTGTGTTGCAGCAAGCCCTCCGTGTTCTGGTGCGTGCTCGAGTTTGAGAACCACTGCATTTTTGTATTCTCAGTGGTGGTTTTATTTTCTAACCACGTTGTTTCACTGCATGGATAAGGTATACAAACCAGGTCAGCTGTATTCTAGGAAGTTCATCTATTCTGCAAAGGCTGAATACACCTTGCCCAATGCTGCCTCTGATGGGCAGTGGAAACCTGAAACCTGCAGAATATTTCTGGCATACAGGTCATATTTTCCATCATTATTCAATACTTGCTTACTAAGGATGAATTTCCTTAACATAAATTTGAACAAATTTATTCCTTGAGATGGTAGATCCACTTAAAAGGGTGTAAATGACAGTGCCAACAACAATTAAAAGTACTTGCTTCACCTAACTAAAACATATGTGGTTTCTTGTAGCTGAAGCAGTCATTTTTAATGAGCTGAGTCTCTTCTTGGAATCACAGTATGATACAGAATAAAAATGTAAAAGGGTCTTTATTATGTCCTCACTCTTGTATGACAGAGTGTAATGAAGACACTTTCAAATAAAGGCTTTGAGAGTGTGCCATTCATAAACCCTCTCTGAAAGAGCTTCTAAAGGATGTACTTTATGAAGGACACTGAATCCAGAAGGAAGAAAAGGGATAAAAGAAAGCGTAACAACAGCAATAACAACAACAACAAATGTGTACTACCACAGCTACAGCATTTTTGGAGAGACAACTGTCTTTCCCTTCTTAAATTTCTCTCCACAATCCCAATGGTGGAAGTTTAAATTTCAGACACAGAACAATGTGCTACCATTGATTGAGCGTCTACTCTGTACCAGACTGTAAAGGATTGTGATATCTATGTGAACATATTGTGTGAATCCCCAAATAGTGACTTGATCTTATCTCATTCATGCTTCATAATCAACCTATGGGGTAGGTATTGTTTTATACATTTAGAAGCTGAAGCTGAGAGAAGTTAAGGAACTGGCCCAAGATCACACAGCCAGGAGGCAGCAGGGTCAGGGTTTGACCCAGGCCTACCTGATGATATTGCTCAGGTGTTTAACTGTCAGTCTAGCAATGTCGAAGATAACTAAGACTCCAAATGCTAAGTAGCTTTTTGAAATAAGCTGTAGAGCTCTTCTATTTTTACTTATTTATTTTTTTTGAGACAGGGTCTTGCTCTGTCTCCCAGGCTACAGTGCAGTGGTTCAGTCTCGGCTCACTGTAGCCTCAACCTCCCAAGCTCAAGTGATCCTTCTGCCTTAGCCTCCCAAGTAGCTGGGACTACAGGTGCCCACCACCACACTGGGCTAATTTTTAATTTTTATTTTTTGTAGAGACTATGTTTTGCTATGTAGTCCAAGCTGGTCTTGATCTCCTGAGCTCAAGCAATTTGCCCAGCTCAGCCTCCCAAAGTGCTGCGATTACGGGCGTGAGCCACTGTACCCAGCCATGTAGAGCTATTCTTGACCTCATATTGCTTTATCAAAAAGAAAAGAAAAGAAAAGAAAAGAAAAGTGCCCTTAAAATCTGATGACCTACAAATGGCCAATAACACATGAAAATATTCTCAGCATCATTACTTGTCATGGAAATGCAAATTAAAGCCAAAATGAGATATCAGTATACACTCAATACAATGGCTAAAATCTACAAACTGACCATGCCAAGTGTTGGTGAGGGTGTGGTTGAAGGTTCTGATTTCTGTCAGATACCCACACTACCAAGGTCAGTGGCAACAAGAACTGACACAGGTGTCAGTCTCTCCTCATGGTCTTCAACTGATGTGTGAAGTCCAGTCTATTCCTAACCTCCCCCACTGTACATCCATCTTCCATCCTGATGGCCTGCCCTGTGAATTTCAAACTCCAGGACAAGATATAGAGACAACAACCTTAGAAAATAGCAAAACTTTTAACCAGCTTCTAACAATTACATACTGCCAAACTCTTGTAACGAATCCCTAATTCTAGATATATCTTCTGGTGGTCCTGTTTTTCTGGTTGAACCCTGACTTGATACAGAATTTTCATTGGAGCCAAGTCTAACCCATGGCCTGCTTTTGTATGGCACTTGAGTTAAGAATTATTTTTACAGTTTTAAAGTGTTGTAAAATAAAGAAGGACATGTAACTGACACCATACGTGGCCCACAAAGCCTAACATGTTTATTTACTCTTTGGCCTTTTACAGGAAAAGTTTGTTGACCCTTGATGTAGGAAAGGTAGTCGTATAAAATGGTATGGCTACTTTAGAAAACAGTTTGACAGTTTCTTATAAAAATAAACATACACTTACCATGTGGCCCAGCTATTCTACTCTCAGGTATTTACCAAAGAGAAAGGAAAATATATGTTCATACAAAGACTTGTACCTGAATGTTCATAGCTTTTCGACTCATTTATTCACTCAAAAAAAAATCATGCTGTTCACACTAAGAAATAGTCTTGGAAAAGAAAGAAAACAAACATAAAAACCCATCATTCTGTGTGAAAGAAGACAGACAAAATAGTGCCTATTGTGTAAATCTATTTACGTGAAGTTCTAGAACTGACAGTATCAATCTACAGTAATAGAAGCGTAGTGGTTGGCAGCCATAGCTGTAGAGGGGATTGGCTGGAAAACGCAAAAGTGAACTTTCTGGGAAATGTTTTATAGCTTGATTGGGATGGTCTACATGTTTGTCAAAACTCATTGAATTGCACAGTTGAAATGTATGCAATTTATTGTAAGTAAATTAATCTTGAAAAAACTATTTTAAAAAAATCTGATGACCTAAAGCACTTTCCTCCTTGGTTCCTCATGATATATTCTCAGCTTTCAATACATTTGGTGTGTATACACACCGCACTGGTTTTTAGCCTAAACTTCCTCTTTCAGTCACCTGTGTAGTCTATAACAGCAGTCCCCAACCTTTTTGGCACCAGGGACAGGTTACATGGAAGACAATTTTTCCATGGACTGGGTTGGTGGGGGATGGTTTTGGGATGATTCAAGTGCATTGCATTTATTTTGTACTTTATTTCTATCATTATTACATTGTAATACATAATAAAATAATTACACAACTCACCATAACGTAGAATCAGTGAGAGCCCTGAGATTGTTTTCCTGTAACTAGATGGTCCCATCTGCAGGTGATGGGAGACATTGACAGATCATCAGGCATTAGATTCCCATAAGGAGCATGCAACCTAGATCCCTTGCATGCACAGTTCACAATAGGGTCCATGCTCCTATAAGAATCTAATGGTGCTGCTGATCTGACAGGAGGTGGAGTTCAGGTGGTAATGAAAGTGGTGAGGAGCAGCTGTAAATACAGAAGAAGCTTCACTTACTCACCTGCTGCTCACCTCCTGCTGTGCAGTTTAGTTCCTAACAGGCCACGGACTAGTTTCAGGAGTTGGGCACCCCTGGCTTAAGCAACAGAAATTTGTGGTCTCACAGTTCTGGAGGCCCAAAATCTAATATTAAGGTGTCAGCAGGATTGGTTCTTTCTGAGGGCTGAGAGAGAATCTGTTCATGCCTTTCTCATAACTTGTGGTTTGCTGGCAATCTTTGGTGTTCTTTCACTTGTAGAATCATCACCCCAATCTCTGCCTTCATGTTCAATGGCATTCTCCCCATGTTCATGTCTGTCTCTGTGTCCAAATTTGCTCTTTTAATAAGAATACCAGTCATATTGGGTTAGAGTCTACCCTAATGACTTTATTTGACTTGATTACCTCTGTGAAGACCCTATTTCCAAATAAGGTCACATGCACAAGTACTGGACGTTAAGACTTCAACATCTTTTGTGGGGACACAATTCTAGGAGTTGTTTACAAATTAATGTAGGGATATGGGGTTTGGACTTAAAAATGTGGTGATCTCAACAAGTCCCACTGTCTTTCAAGCCACAAGTCTTTGGAATTCTCTCCTGTTTTTCCTGCCTACTATGTTATTTTGATCTAGGTCAAGGTTTATTATGTAAGCATAATTAATAAATTGATTAGGGTTTAAGGCAAATGTTTAGATAAAGACAAACGTTATGTACTCAATGTTCAGCTATACTGTTCATTCATTCATTGGTTTACAATTAAGGACATAAAGTAAATACCACCTATTTAGAAAGGATCCTTTATCTGAAATACTATGGTGGCTGTAGTTGCTTTGGCAAAGTCTATTTTTAAGATCTCCGAAGCTATAGTAGCCATAGCTCTACCAATAAACTGATGACAATTTTTTAAATCAATATAATTTTACTTCCTCTTTCACAGTGGAAAGTTTCTCAAGGCTAACTTTTTTTGTGTACATTTTTATTTTTATTTTTTTTAATTTTTTGAGATGGAGTCTTACTCTGTTGCCCAGGCAGGAGTGCAGTGCTGTGATCTTGGCTCACTGCAACCTCTGCCTCAAGTGATTCTCCTGCCTCAGCCTCCCGAGTAGCTGGGATTATAGGCACATGCCACCACACACAACTAATTTTTGTATTTTTAGTAGCAATGGAGTTTCCCTATGTTGGCCAGGCTGGTTGCGATCTCCTGACCTCAGGCAATCTGTCTGCCTTGGCCTCCCAAAGTGCTGGGATTACAGGCGTGAGCCACCACACCCAGACTCTGTGTACCTATTTTTAAATGAAATATTTATTAATTCTGAAATTTTCTAATGAAAGAGCAGAAACATTTTTAATCAATGAAATTGTGTCTACCATGCTTCTTCCTTTGTATTTCTTACATTTAACATAATATAAATTTTTCATAGAATATTTGAGAAATAGAATTTAAAAACATCACTCAAATATAATTACCTTATATAACTATATATTTTTTTCTGAGTTTCTCTACACGTTACATTTAGTTGTACTGATTGAACAGAACATATTCTTTTTCCTTCAAAATACAGATGTATTTCTTCTGGCCAACAATTGTGTTATAATAACATTTCTACTATATTTTTGTTCATGCTGAGAAAATGATGTCAGAATTCTTTATATTAACTAGTTTATATACATTTTATAGACTTTTTTGTATGATAGCCAAAAAGATGAATCTGATCAATCAACTAACCAGTCAAAAACTAGATAGAATTATAGAAACATACCAGGCACAGAAAAAGACACGAGAGAGGCAGAAAAGAGGTCATTGTCCTTAAGAACTTCAAAATCTAGTTGAGTAATTTACAAAGGAAGTGCCAGATCTGGACACAGATTGGATTCCCTGCTGCATTTATCTGCACATTATATTTTTATGCCACCTCCTTTGAATTGCTATTAGATGACTGCAGCTATGGTCAAGGACACTGATAAAAGTGAGAGTGAAAAGTAAGTAATAGAGAAATCACCCTGGGGAGGGTCCCCCAGGGCAGTTGTATGTTGGCCACCATGGGAGAGATTCAGTGTGACTTGATCCTTTCAAGATTTTTGTCCCTAGGGCTAATAGGTACTTGGGGAATGAAGTGAACATAACACTAATAAGTTAGAGAGTTATCATTTATTACCTGATATGAAGGGAATAAAATATGTTATTGACATAAGACATAAAAACAGAGGTTTCTCCCTCATTTGGAATTCAAGAAACACTCATCAATAATGGTTGCTAATAAAAATAAGTTTCCACTACCAACCTTATAAAACAAAGCAAAATAAGCAAATAAAACCATAGAACACTCTACTTTTCCTTTACATAAAATACTTTGTTTCTGACTGCAGAGAATTAACTATGTTATCAATGAGATTAAGCCAATTTTTGGTAATTTAGATTTTTAAACCCATTATCTCTTATACACAGATGCAAGTATTTTACTCTAGGGATAGGGGCTTTACAGAAAATCTACCAAAGGATGGGGCCCTCTTCATTAATAGCTATTTATTTTCCAGTTAATAAAGATCACAGCATACACTGCACCACAGCACAGTACGTTGTATAAATTACTACAAATGTCTCCACTTAAAGATTGCCAGGGCCAAGCATAATGGCTCACGCCTGTAATCGCAGCACTTTAGCCTGGGTTTCTGTGTTCTTCCCTTTTGGGTAGCCTGAAAAAACAAACATAAAGGTATCAGAATGATCACATTATAACTGGGTAAGGGCCTGTGTTGAACTTCCCTTAGGCCTGAGTGTAGGTTTATGTACATCCCTACCTTCTATGGAAACATAACTATGGGAAGATTGAAAGTTGGCCATTTTTGTCATCTGTTTCTGGGAGTCTTTCTTATGACACAGTGCTCCACAGAAGGAAGAAAATCTGTGTACATAGTTTGTGCCTCTTGTTTGCATCTTTCTTGAGTCTTTTTTCTTTTTTAATTGGCTGCCAATTCTCATTAGCTGCTTTATTTCTTCAATTCTTTATATATTTACATTACAGGAAAAGTAGAAACATAAGGTTCTTTGCCTTCCAAATATTACCGGTGTTCCTATAGTTATAAGGTTATGTAGGCCATTTTGTTAAAAAAAACAAAAAACTGACTACTTAGAAAATTAGTCTGCCTTCCAACTTCTCTCCCCTCTTCACTCTAGAGTCTATCATCTTTTAACAGGCATTTTCCTTTCAAGTGCTATGAGAAGGGGTGGGGAGCACATATTGACTACGAAGTGCAATCATAAATATTGCAAAGGATGTTAGACTTCATTTAATTGAGCAAAGTGATGGATAAAATGGAAAGTCATAGACAGTGAGGATATGGCAGACTCAAGAGCAGTTACTGTTAAAGAAGAGAAAATCTACAAGGATTATGACAAGGATTGTGTGCTTTCAAGAAAGGAAGATTTGTGTTTCAGGGGATTAAGAGAGGCTCTTGGGAAAATTGGTACAGCCTTCACATATTTCTGCAAAGATGAATCTCTTTATGGCTGTGCTGCTAAACTGAATGAAGAATATCATATCAGGTCATCTAATAATTTTTAATAAATTTTATTTTAGAATAATTTTAGATTTATAGTGCAAAGATAATACAGAGTTCCTGCCTATCCCTTATCTAGTTTTCTCCAATGTTAACATCTTAAATTACCATGGTATATTTGTCAAAACTAAGAAACTGACATTGGTATATTACTATTAACTACACTCCCGATTTTATTCAGATTTCACTGATTTTTCTCCATGAATGTCCTTTTTCTCTTCTAGGATCAAATCCAGGCTACAGCATTGCATTTAGCACCTAACAATTTTGTCATAAAAATTTTATATAACAAAAATCCCAATCAACATTTGATTCAGTCTTTATTTATTTTAATAATTAAAGAGTTGCAGTTATAACCAGAATTTTGTTAAATGATAAATTTTTAGTAATATCTTAAATTTCAATTTTCAAATTGGAGTTCAAATCAAATCATTTCTTATACAAGCTACTATGAAATTTTGCTTCCCATTTGTAAAAAAAAAAACTTTAATTGACTTCCATCATACTAACTCACCTTGGACAACTACAAAAATTGTTAGAAGTGCTTTATTAAAATATTTAAAACAACATGTTATGAGGATCTATGGATGAAAAGAATAAGTGAGTTTGATTTCTGCATAGTCAGTGGAACTCTGTAATATGCAGTCTTTGAGATATACAAAATAATTTAATAAAGCAAAATAGTTTTGATGCATTATAGAAGCCTCAGATGAATACCCCGATAGTACTGCATTATCAGATGTTCATTACTCTCTTGTTACACAAATGTATACCTTCAAACAGGTATGCAGCATTATAAAAAAAAAAGAGTCTTTCATTAATTTCAGGAGTATTCAGAAATGGCTCTGGTTTCCTAATTAAAAGATAAATTGAATCTAACAGAAATGAGCTGCAAATGACTGCTAGTAAGCTTGAGAGTTAAATTTATAAAAAGCCTGTGACTTTTAATGTATTAAAAAGTGAAAGAAAGACTTGCTCTTGACTTCACTAAAAACAGCATGTCCTTAAAGATTGTAAGTACTGATAGGATTTTTCCACTAATAAGCAGAAGGCTCTTTTGACATTTTAATAAGATTATATTCTTATGTTCTTTTGGACCAAGATTAATATTATATTGTTCTTTGAGTAGGATATTTTTTCTTTATAAATGTTTGTGTCTTCTAAATGCAGTCATTTTCAGAATTTAAAAAATTCATTTTATACAGGATCTATAATATTATTTAAAGATAAATTCCCCAGTAGGACTTACATACACCCAAAAAAGGAAAACAAACTTATCCTGTAGAAATAATTCCTTGTACTTCAACAATGTCACTTTTAGACCATGCTCCAGTGGATAGGTAGCTTATATATTGGAAGTAAAGCAAATCTAAATTTTTTACTTTGAGAAAATATTCTCATTATGTCTTAGAGAATTAACATTTTCCAAGAAGCCAAACTCACTTCTCCATTATATATTTTTACTGAATGTGGCAGTTAGTACCATCAAATTGTTGTGTGGCATACAATTGTTACGGATTCAATTGAATGCCCCCAAAATTCCTATGTTGAGTCCCTAACCCTCAATGTGACTGCATTTGGAGATAGGGCCTTTAGGAAGTAATTGAGGTTATATGGCATGTAAAACTGGGGCCCTCATCCAGTAGGACTGGTATCCTTATGAGAAGAGGAAGAGAAACACCGAGATCTCACTTACTCTGTGCATGTGCAGAGGAGAGGCCATGTGAGGAGGACATGGTGGGAAGGTGGCCATCTGCAAGCCAGGAAGAGAGGCCTCATCAGAAACCAACATGACGGCAACTAGATCTTGAACTTCTATCCTACAGAACTGTGAGAAAACAAATTTCTGTCATTTAAACCAACCAGCCTGTGGTATTCTGTTATGGCAGCCTGAGCAGGTGAATACAGCAATATATGTTTATTTCTCTGGAGCCTGAAGGGTTCGGCTAAGTTGTACTACCTGCTGATCTTGGCTGGGTTCACTCATGTACCTAGGGAATGGGCCATGAGTCAGCTGTGAGTTGAGGGTCATCTTGGCTGGACAACTCAGGTTTGTTCCATGGGTCCCTCATCCTCCTGCTGGGACACTGCGCTAGCTGGGCTCATCCTTCTTACTGGGATGGCAGAAGCACAACACGGGAAGTCCACATTTTTAAGCCTCTTCTTGTATCACATCTACTTTTACCCCACTGGCCAAAACAAGTGAAGTGATCAAACTTGGAATCAAGGGGTGGGAAAATATACTCTTCCCGCTGATGGGAGGAACAACGAAGTCATATGGCAAAAGACATAGTCAAAGAGAGGGCTGAAAGCTCATCAGTCAATGAGCTGTTTGTTTAAACTATTTAATTTTTTCATAACAGTGGCCTAGCTTACCTACAATGCTGAAAATTCAGTAGAGCCTGGCCTTATAAGAAATCATATAAAAACATTTTCAAATCCTTAAATTTATAAGATATAGCACCTAATTATTGGCATAAAATTTAGGAAAAACATTACTGAGAACTGTAATCCCTCCACCCTGACTTCAGCCTTTTAATTGTTTTATAACTCCTACACTGGTGGGAGTTTAAAAAAAAAGGTTAATATGTGGTGTGAAACTTTGCATAGGAAACACACGATGTTTTAGAAACGATTCAACAGCAATTCAGACTTGTACAAACTTTTTTTGTGAAATTATTCATGTGATAAACAATTTTGGCACTAGCTAGAATCATCAGTAGATAATTCTTCTGTATATGTGAACTCATTTATGTCTTAGATTTAGCTAATATGGAATTCTACATTACATTTTCTGATTTATCTACAAATCATATTTTCATACTAAGATTTATCCTTTAATTACATTTTCCATTTGATCTCTTCACTTTTACTACTTGCACCAGCAGCTAGATTTCTTTTTGGGGTCATTGTTCACACACACACACACAAAGCAATATTTATATTTTTCTAGAGCTACAACATATGAGATGCATAGAGAAGAACAGAAACCTGATAAAAAGGAGATGCTAGTTGGCAATCTAGGTAAACTTTCTGTCTAAGTAGCTCTGAAAAATAGTTTTCCATTCATATTTTAGAAATAGTACATATTTGGCTCATACCTGTACTCACAGCACTCTGAGAGGCCAAGGTGGGTGAATCACTTGAGGTCAACAGTTCGAGACCAGCCTGGCCAACATGGTGAAACCCTATCTCTACTAAAAATACAAGAATTAGCTGGGTATGGTGGCACATACCTGTAATCCCAACTACTTGGGAGGCTGAGGGAGAATCGCCTGAACCCAGGAGACAGAGGCTGCAGGGAGCCGAGATTGCACCATTGCACTCCAGCATGGGCGACAGTGCAAGACTCTGCTAAATAATAATAATAATTTACAAGATTCAAGCATTTGAAAATTAAATTCAAATATGCCGAGAACTTCCGCAACATTTCCAAGTTGAATAGTTTAAAAGTAAGAGTTATTGTCCATATGATCTTTAGCAACATGCAGTAGCTAAGGATCAACTGAGAGTGTTAAAACACCTAACATTTTTATACTTTTCAGTGTACTCCCACATTCCTTTTCTTTTTTCCTCCAACAATTCTCCCAACTGCTAGGCGAGGTGTCAGAGGCCTGGCATCAGAAAGTGGTTGACTCATGGGTTGGTAAAAGGATTTATCGACAACAGTATAGGTTTGAAAAGGAGTTTTATTAAATAGAAAGGATGCTGCAGAAGGGTGGAGCAGGCTGTCTCAGCAAGAGAGGACTGAGAGTGCCATGGTGGATTTTTCTTTAGGGGTACCTATGGACCTTAAAGCGGGAGCATAAGGGTAGTCTGGACCACGTAAGCCATGTAGGTCATGATAAATGATTACATTTGTAGATATTTTGGTGCCTTAATGTCAGCAAGGGTTGTACAATGAGTTTCTACATGCATGCATTCTGGAGATGTATAGAAATTCTCATTACTTATAAATTTTTGGGAAAGAAGCCTGGAACCAGATGCCTGCTTTGGATAATGGGGAAGTCTAATTACTTCTAAATTCCTCAGATAAGGTCACAGTCTTTGCATGGTCAGCTTGATGACCACCAGGTGCTCTCTTCACTAACAAGAAACAAAAGTCTCACTTTTCCTTATAATTAGTAGGTCAGAAATCAACCATTTTATAGATTGATATAGGTTCAGTGCACTTCATTGAACCACACACCCCCACATTTTTGGTAAGATCCAGTCTCTGGACCCTGGATCAACTGGATCAAAGCTCTTTCCCTGAATACTCTTAAGAGTCAGTCCAGAAAACTCGGGGTTTTTTTTATTTGTTTTTGTTTTTTGAGACAGGGTCTCACTTTGTCACCCAGGGCTTGGAATGCAGTGGCATGAACACGGTTCACTGCAGCTTTGACCTCCCAGGCTCAGGAGATCCTTCTGCTTCAGGCACCTCCCCATACCCCGCCCAAGTAGCTGGGACTACAGGTGTGTGCCATCATGCCCTGCTAATTTTTCTATTTTTGGTAGAGATGGGGTTTTGCCATGTTGCTCAGGCTGGTCTTGACATCCTGAGCTCAGGTGATCTGCCTGCCTTGGCCTCCCAAAGTGCTGGAATTATAAGTGTGAAACACCATGCCAGCTCTTCAGGTTAGTCTTGATGTGGGAATGGTAGGAGGCAGTTTTGGAATTACAGCACATGTAGTTTACAGGAAGAGTTTACTTGGAGTAATAAATAAATATATTTATTTTCATTATGCCTATAAACATTGATTTTTTTAAGGGATGTTATTGTGTGGCAAGGCTTCAAGGGGTTTTTAAAGGAGTATGGCAAACCAATTTCTTAAATAAGCATTGCCTCTTCACAATTATCTTTTGAAATGGCTAATTCTAGAAAGGTTTTGAAATCTTGTCTTTAGTCCACTTTTTGATGTAAACCATTTGGGAAAAT
Organism: Pan troglodytes; assembly: GCF_028858775.2. Lineage (NCBI taxonomy): Eukaryota > Metazoa > Chordata > Mammalia > Primates > Hominidae > Pan > Pan troglodytes. The sequence goes on from NC_072410.2 coordinate 54,657,635, forward strand.
AAAGCACAGAGAGGTGAAGATGAGTGAACAAATACAACTTTGCAGAGTTTTTAGAATAACTTTTGAGCTGACAACCTATCTTAAATTTTCCTACTCCACCTGCATGTTTCAAATGAATCAAATAGTCATGAACACCCAGACTAACAAACAAACAAACAAAAAGCAGGAAAAAGAGGAAGAAGCCCATTGTATTAGTCTGTTTTCGTGTTGCTTGTTCTGTTTTCAGGTACGATAAAGACATACCTGAGAGTGGGTGATTTATAAAGAAAAAGAGGTTTCATCGACTCACAGTTCCACGTGGCTGGGGAGGCCCCACAATCATGGCAGAAGGCAAAAGGCACGTCTTACATGGATGGCCATAGGCAAAGAGAGAGCTTGTGCAGGGAAACTCAACCTTATAAAACCATCAGATCTCACGAAACTTATTCACTATCATGAGAACAGCATGGGAAAGACCCATCCCATGATTCAATTACCTTCCATAACACGCGGGAATTGTGGGAGCTACAGTTCAAGATGAGATTTGGGTGGGGACACAGCCAAACCATATCACCCATTCATTCTCCTTATTGAGATTATTTAGACAAACCAAAGAGATGGTAACAGCATCAATTGCTCCTCTCATTCTTGGTTTCAAGATAGATAATTCTCATTATTGGGCTATCTTCCTAAGGATGTCATGGAACTTTAATCACTTCTGTTGAACTTATTTGCTGCTAAACTGTTGTTCTCTGGAACTTTGCTAATTCTTAGAGGAAAAGTCAAATCAGATAGAGTGGATTGACAATTGTCTTCTGAATAAGCAGGTCATGACACTCAGTGGGGCTAAGCCTTCATACAGGGATTTCCATCCCTCAGCTCCTGACTGTGTGAGAAAAGCCTGCTCTCCTGCAAGGATAGAAGATGGAAGGGGGTGAGGTGAGGTTGAGTGTTAAACCAGCTTTCACTTGCCTATTTGCTCTTAATACCCAACCAGAGAAGGGTGGGGGAGAGTGATTCAGCCACATTTGGCTCAACAATTAATAAGTGAAATTAATTAATGAGAACATGCTTCCAACAGGGTCAAGTGGACCAATTCAGAGTTATCTTTGAATTCATGTTATATAGGAACAAAGCTTGATATTAGAATTCTTAACATTAGTATGGCCTGTGCTTTTCTTTTTAAAATTGGGGAGGATTATGGACAGTGACCATGGAAAACATTCTGCAAAGTAATATTATGAATACACAGGCTGTAACCTGTGGCACTTTTTTCACCCCAGGTCCTCAAGGTCAAAAAAACAAGACCAGAAGAAGTCTTGTACGCAAACTATCCATAAAGCTAAACAACTGCCTGTCAGCTGAGGCTCGCTCTGCCTCTCATCTCCTGACTCCTCATGCTTTTTTCTTTTATTTTGTATTTCAAATTTATAGACAAGTTGCAAGAATAATAGGTTGGCACAAAAGTAATTGCGATTTTGGTAACTTTAATGGCAAACTAATATAATGAACTCTGATATACTCTTCACCTGGATTTGCCAATTATGAACCAAACATTTTGCCACATTTGGTATCTCTCTCCACATATTATTACTATCATTAATATTACTATTAAAAATTTTCCTGAACTATTTGGGAGTAAATTGTAGACAATACCTCTCTATCACCAATCTAAATACTTCAGTTTGCATCTCCTAGGAGCAAGACTATTCTCTAACATAACCACAGTACAATGATGAAATTCAGAAAATACTGATTTGAAACTATTATTCAATATGCAATCTATCTACAATTTTCTTCAATTGCTCCAATAACATTCTTTATAACGTTTTTTTAAATTGATTTGGGAACCAATCCAGGATCACACATTGTCTTTAGCTGTCATGTCTCTTACTTTTTAAATCTAGTTCTTCAGCCTTTTCTTTTTCTTTCATGACATTAACATTCTGATATACATTCCAGTTTTTTTGTTGTTGTTGTTTAAAGAATATTCAGCTGGCCATGATGGCACATGCCTGCAATTCCAGCACTTTGAGAGGCTGAGGCAAGAGGATCACTCATAGTACCAGGAGTTCAAAACTAGCCTGGGCAACATAGTGAGACTCCGGCCCTCCAAAAACAAACAAACAACAAACAAATTAAAAAAAACAACAAAAAAAGCTGGGCATGGTGGCACACCCCTGTGGTCCCAGCTCCTCAGGAGGCTGAAACTGAAGGAGCACTTTAGTCAAGGAGTTGGAGGCTGTAATGAGCTATGATCACGCCACTGCCCTCCAGCCTGGATGACACAGTGAGATTCATCTCTTAAAAAAAAAACAACAAAATATTATTCCTTAATTTGAGTGTGTTTGATATTTCCTGAGGATCAGATTCAGGTAATACCTTTTTGGCAGGAATAATACATAAGCAATGTTATAGTCTTTCCTGGCATATCACAAAAGGAGGCACATGACATCAATTTGCCCCATTATGAGTGATGTTAACACAGAACTTGGTTCTATGTCTAGTTGGTTCTATGTCTAAGTTAGAACTTGGTTCTCTGTCTATGTTAACTTGGTTCTATGTCTAGCAGATTTATCTACTATAAAGTTAATTCAAAAATAATCTGTGATGATTTAAGGTGGTATAAATATCCTGTTCCCCATCAAACTTTCACACAATAATTTCAGAATCTATTAATGAGTCTCACCTAAGTCAATTATTGTTATGACGTCTGTAAGATGGTGATTTTCTTATGCTATCACTCAGAAAATAAAAAGAATTCTAATATTTTATTCTGATATTGTTTGGGAGCCAATTTTGTTACTCATAATTTGAACACTAAGATTTAACAAACTTCCTAAATTCAACATCAGAAGTTTCTAATTTCTTCCTTTATAGTGATAACATAGTACTACTACTACTGTTACTAATGTTTATTAACATTTATTAAGTGTTTACTCTGTGCCTTGCACTAGGATTAACATTGAAACACATTGTCTCATTTGGTCCTCATAGTACCTAAGAAATAGATACCATTATTGTTTCTATTTTCCAGAAGAGGAAACTGAGGATCAGAGAAGTAACATTTTATTTTTCAGAGCAGTGCCCCCTGCCCCCAACCTTTTGTACTCCTAACACCATTTCAGTGTTTGGTTCCTGAAGGACTCAAATGACACAAGGTGTGACAATTTGCATTAAAGCCTCATTATTAGGACAAACTGTCAGGTTCTGAGTTATTCTGAGTGATATTTAAGTCTTCCCATGTCTTTAGTCTTTGCGCTGAAGTTTGTACCTAACTCCTTAGGACAAAAGCACTACTCAAAGTATGGTCTATGGATAAGTGTCAGTCCGTGAGCTATTTGTTATTACCTCTCCACAAGATGAGTGCAGAAATTGAGAAGAATCACTTAGAGAATTTTATAGCGATTGTACATTGCTGAAACAATGGTGATCAGTGAACCGGTTATCTTGAATACGACAAAAATTAGTTTGGATGTTGCTGAACTCATATGGTGAGTCCCATGTTGTATGAACTGTGTACCAGTCATGTGCAGTAGGACTACATTAAAATTTGTGATATTTTCAGCTTAGTTTAGTAATCATGATCCTAACAATGTATAAAATCTGGAATTGATTTATTTTATCAAAATACAATTTAAACGTAATGACAACTTTAAAGGATAAATTGTTGGAAATAGCAACTGATGAAGGACTAAAATGAATTCTGAAAATATGACATGATTTGTTTCATTTTAGTTAAAAATGAACATCCTTGGCTTGCTAAAACAGCTTTAAAATGTTCCCTGTCATTCCTATCAATGTAGTGATGGGAGACTGGTGCCTACTACAGTGTTAAAATAGAGGAGACATTTAAAATATATGCTATCCTCTGCAAGCTCTGCAAGAAGCGCTGTCTTTAATCCAGCTATACAGTAATCAGGAACGAGCTCATTTGCCACTTAAAAACTTTATTTTATTTTTTTGCCTTTTAGAAATTTTATTGTGAAGTTTATATTTCATTTTATTGTCTGATTTTAAGAATTGAAAAGTAAATAGCCCAAATAACAGTGTTGATTGTAATATATAATAAATAGTTTAGTTACCATACAATTGAAAGGTATTATTCAACATAATCATGAAATATATTTTCTCTTTTATGGTGACATGAAGGTGAAAACTTAATTATTTTCCCCAACAGATTAGCAATTTAAAGCTCTTTGCCTTCCTTTTTTTCCCCAAGTGTAGTACATTTTTTTTTATTTTCCAGTAAATCCTTATTTTCTGTGAACACTTGATATAATTATAGTTTTGTCATTCATTAGAGTACCAGGAATTTAACTAGCATTTGATAAGGATTAAATATAAATACCTTTTTACATTGATATATTTATGCTTAAAAAAACAAAATGAAATGATTGTACTTTATAACTTGCTTTTTCTTTAACAACATACTATAGGATTTTTCTTTTATGCTGTTCTATTTTCTTTTAATAATTATGAATGGCTGCATAGATTCTCATCAATGAAACCATAGCTTATTAAGGCATCCACTCTATAGATCATTAAATTGCATTTAACACTCTATTTTTCTTCCTAATCAATAAAACCACAATTAATAACTCTGAGTTTAAATCTTGGGCATATTTTTAATTTTTGTTTTTAATATATATTTCTCTAAGGCCAATCAGAAGATCTACAGATATGACCACATTTTTTCTTTCTTTCTTTCTTTATTTTTTTATTATTATACTTTAAGTTCTAGGGTACATGTGCACAACATGCAGGTTTGTTACATAGGTATACTTGTGCCATGTTGGTGTGCCGCATTCGTTAACTCGTCATTTACATTAGGTATATCCCCTAATGCTTTCCCTCCCCCTCCCCCCGCCCCAAGACAGGCCCCGGTGTGTGATGTTCCCTACCTTGTGTCCAAGTGTTCTCATTGCTCAATTCCCACCTATGAGTGAGAACATGCGGTGTTTGGTTTTCTGTCCTTGTGATAGATTGCTCAGAATGATGGTTTCCAGCTTCATCCATGTCACTACAAAGGACATGAACCTATCCTTTTATGGCTGCATAGTATTCCATGGTGTATATGTGCCACATTTTCTTAATCCAGTCTATCATTGTAGGACATTTGGGTTGGTTCCAAGTCTTTGCTATTGTGAATAGTGCTGCAGTAAACATACGTGTGCATGTGTCTTTATAGCAGCATGATTTATAATCCTTTGGGTATATACCCAGTAATGGGATGGCTGGGTCAAATGGTATTTCTAGTTCTAGATCCTTGAGGAATCGCCACACTGTCTTCCACAATGGTTGGACTAGTTTACAGTCCCACCAACAGTGTGAAAGTGTTCCTATTTCTCCACATCCTCTCCAGCACCTGTTGTTTCCTGACTTTTTAATGATCACCATTCTAACTGGTGTGAGATGGTATCTAATTGTGGTTTTGATTTGCATTTCTCTGATGGCCAGTGATGATGAGCATTTTTTTCATGTGTCTGTTGGCTGCATAGATGTCTTCTTTTGAGAAGTGTCTGTTCATATCCTTTGCCCACTTTTTGGTGGGGTTGTTTCATTTTTTTCTTGTAAATTTGTTTAAGTTCTTTGTAGATTCTGGATAGTAGCCTTTTGTCAGATGGGTAGATTGTAAAATTTTTCTCCCATTCTGTAGGTTGCCTGTTCACTCTGATGATAATTTCTTTTGCTGTGCAGAAGCTCGTTAGTTTAATTAGATCCCATTTGTCAATTTTGGCTTTTGTTGCCATTGCTTTTGGTGTTTTAGTCATGAAGTCCTTGCCCGTGCCTATGGCCTGAATGGTATTGCCTAGGTTTTCTTCTAGGGGTTTTATGGTTTTAGGTCTAACATTTAAGTCTTTAATCCATCTTGAATTAATTTTTGTAGACGGTGTAAGGAAGGGATCCAGTTTCAGCTTTCTACATATGGCTAGCCAGTTTTCCCAGCACCATTTATTAAATAGAGAATCCTTTCCCCATTTCTTGTTTTTCTCAGGTTTGTCAAAGATCAGATGGTTGTAGATGTGTGGTATTATTTCCAGGGGCCCTATTCTGTTCCATTGGTCTATATATCTGTTTTGGTACCAGTACCATGCTGTTTTGGTTACTGTAGCCTTGTAGTATAGTTTGAAGTCAGGTAGCGTGATGCCTCCAGCTTTGTTCTTTTGGCTTAGGATTGTCTTGGCAATGTGGGCTCTTTTTTGGTTCCATATGAACTTTAGAGTAGTTTTTTCCAATTCTGTGAAGAAAGTCATTGGTAGCTTGATGGGGATGGCATTGAATCTATAAATTACCTTGGGCAGTATGGCCATTTTCACATTATCGATTCTTCCTATCCATGAGCATGGAATATTCTTCCATTTGTTTGTATCCTCTTTTATTTCATTGAGCAGTGGTTTGTAGTTCTCCTTGAAGAGGTCCTTCACATCCCTTGTAAGTTGGATTCCTAAGTATTTTATTCTCTTTGAAGCAATTGTGAATGGGAGTTCACTCATGATTTGACTCTCTGTTTGTCTGTTATTGGTGTATAGGAATGCTTGTGATTTTTGCACATTGATTTTGTATCCAGAGACTTTGCTAAAGTTGCTTATCAGCTTAAGGAGATTTTGGGCTGAGACTATGGGGTTTTCTAAATATACAATCATTTCATCTGCGAACAGAGACAATTTGACTTCCTATTTTCCTAATTGAATACCCTTTATTTCTTTCTCTTGCCTGATTGCCCTGGCCAGAACTTCCAACACTATGTTGAATAGGAGTGGTGAGAGCTGGCATCCCTGTCTTGTGCCAGTTTTCAAAGAGAATGCTTTGAGTTTTTGTCCATTCAGTATGATATTGGCTGTGGGTTTGTCATAAATAGCTCTTATTATTTTGAGATACATCCCATCAATACCTAGTTTATCGAGAGTTTTTAGCATGAAGTGTTGTTGAATTTTGTTGAAGGCCTTTTCTGCATCTATTGAGATAATCATGTGGTTTTTGTCTTTGGTTCTGTTTATATGATGGATTACATTTACTGATTTGTGTATGTTGAACCATCCTTGCATCCCAGGGATGAAGCCAACTTGATCCTGGTGGATAAGCTTTTTGATGTGCTGCTGGATCTGGTTTGCCAGTATTTTATTGAGGATTTTTGCATCAATGTTCATCAGGGATATTGGTCTAAAATTCTCTTTTTTTGTTGTGTCTCTGCCAGGCTTTGGTATCAGGATGATGCTGGCCTCATAAAATGAATTAAGGAGGATTCCCTCTTTTTCTATTGATGGGAATAGTTTCAGAAGGAATGGTACCAGCCCCTCTTTGTACCTCTGGTAGAATTCGGCTGTGAATCCATCTGGTCCTGGACTTTTTTTGGTTGGCTATTAATTATTGCCTCAGTTTCAGAAACTGATATTGGTCTATTCAGGGATTCAACTTCTTCCTGGTTTAGTCTTGGGAGGGTGTATTTGTCCAGGAATTTATCCATTTCTTCTAGATTTTCTAGTTTATTTGCGTAGAGGTGTTTATAGTATTCTCTGATGGTAGTTTGTATTTCTGTGGGATCGGTGGTGATATCCCCTTTATCATTTTTTATTGTGTCTATTTGCTTCTTCTCTCTTTTCTTCTTTATTAGTCTTGCTAGTGGCCTATCAATTTTATTGATCTTTTCAAAAAACCAGCTCCTGGATTCATTGATTTTTTGAAGGGCTTTTTGTTTCTCTATCTCCTTCAGTTCTGCTCTGATCTTAGTTATTTCTTGCCTTCTGCTAGCTTTTGAATGTGTTTGCTCTTGCTTCTCTAGTTCTTTTAATTGTGATGTTAGGGTGCCAATTTTAGATCTTTCCTGCTTTCTCTTGTGGGCATTTAGTGCTATAAATTTCCCTCTACGCACTGCTTTAAATGTGTCCCAGAGATTCTGGTATGTTGTGTCTTTGTTCTCATTGGTTTCAAAGAACATCTTTATTTCTGCCTTCATTTCGTTATGTACCCAGTAGTCATTCAGGAGCAGGTTGTTCTGTTTCCATGTAGTTAAGTGGTTTTGAGTGAGTCTCTTAATCCTGAGTTCCAGTTTGATTGCACTGTGGCCTGAGAGACAGTTTGTTATAATTTCTGTTCTTTTACATTTGCTGAGGAGTGCTTTACTTCTAACTATGTGGTCAATTTTGGAATAAGTGTGATGTGGTGCTGAGAAGAATGTATATTCTGTTAATTTGGGGTGGAGATTTCTGTAGATGTCTACTAGGTCTGCTTGGTGCAGAGCTGAGTTCAATTCCTGGATATCCTTGTTAACTTTCTGTCTCGTTGATCTGTCTAATATTGACAGTGGGGTGTTAAAGTCTCCCATTATTATTGTGTGGGAGTCTAAGTCTCTTTATAGGTCTCTAAGGACTTGCTTTATGAATCTGGGTGCTCCTGTATTGGGTGCATGTATAGTTAGTATAGTTAGCTCTTCTTATTGAATTGATCCATTTACCATTATGTAGTGGCCTTCTTTGTCTCTTTTGATCTTTGTTGGTTTAAAGTCTGGTTTATCAGAGATTAGGATTGCAACTCCTGCTTTTTTTTGTTTTCCATTTGCTTGGTAGATCTTCTTCCATCCTTTTATTTTAGCCTATGTGTGTCTCTGAATGTGAGATGGGTCTCCTGAATACAGCACACTGATGGGTCTTGACTCTTTATCCAATCTGCCAGTCTATGTCTTTTAATTGGAGCATTTAGCCCATTTACGTTTCAGGTTAATATTGTTATGTGTGAATTTGATCCTGTCATTATGATGTTAGCTGGTTATTTTGCTCGTTAGTTGATGCAGTTTCTTCCTAGCATTGATGGTCTTTACAACTGGCATGTTTTTGCAGTGGCTGGTACCAGTTGTTCCTTTCCATGTTTAGTGCTTCCTTCAGGAGTTCTTGTAAGGCAGGCCTGGTGGTGACAAAATCTCTCAGCATTTGTTTGTCTGTAAAGGATTTTATTTCTCCTTCACTTATGAAGCTTAGTTTGGCTGGATATGATATTCTGGGTTGAAAATTCTTTTCTTTAAGAATGTTGAATATTGGCCCCCACTCTCTTCTGGCTTGTAGAGTTTCTGCCGAGAGATCAGCTGTTACTCTGATGGGCTTCCCTTTGTGTGTAACCTGACCTTTCTGGCTGCCCTTAACATTTTTTCCTTCGTTTCAACTTTGGTGAATCTGACAATTATGTGTCTTGGAGTTGCTCTTCTCGAGGAGTATCTTTGTGGCGTTCTCTGTATTTCCTGAATTTGCATGTTGGCCAGCTTCACTAGGTTGGGGAAGTTCTCCTGGATGATATCCTGAAGAGTGTTTTCCAACTTGGTTCCATTCTCCCAGTCACTTTCAGGTACACAATTCAGATGCAGATTTGGTCTTTTCACAAAGTCTCATATTTCTTGGAGGCTTTGTTCATTTCTTTTGACTCTTTTTTCTCTAAACTTATCTTCTTGCTTCATTTCATTCATTTGATCTTCAATCACTGATACTCTTTCTTCCACTTGATCAAATCGGCTACTGAAGCTTGTGCATGCGTCACGTTCTTCTCGTGCCATGATTTTCAGTTCCATCAGTCATTTAAGGACTTCTCTACACTGTTTATTCTAGTTAGCCTTTCGTCTAATCTTTTTTCAAGGTTTTTAGCTTCTTTGCAATGGGTTCAAATATCCTCCTTTAGCTCGGAGAAGTTTGTTATTACCAATCGTCTGAAGCTTTCTTCTCTCAATTTGTCAAAGTCATTCTCCGTCCAGCTTTGTTCCATTGCTGGTGAGGAGCTGCGTTCCTTTGGAGGAGAAGAGGCACTCTGATTTTTAGAATTTTCGGCTTTTCTGCTCTGATTTATCCCCATCTTTGTGGTTTTACCTACCTTTGGTCTTTGACGATGGTGACATACAGATGGGTTTTTGGTGTGGATGTCTTTTCTTTTTGTTAGTTTTCCTTCTAACAGTCAGGACCCTCAGCTGCAGGTCTGTTGGAGTTTGCTGGAGGTCCACTCCAGACCCTGTTTGCCTGGGTGTCACCATCGGAGGCTGCAGAACAGCAAATATTGCAGAATGGCAAATATTGCTGCCTGATCCTTCCTCTGGAAGCTTCATCTCAGAGGGGCACCCAGCTGTATGAGGTGTCAGTTGGCCCCTACTGGGAGGTTTCTCCCAGTTAGGCTACTCGGGGGTCAGGGACCCACTGGAGGAGACAGTCTGTCCGTTCTCAGATCTCAAACTCCGTGCTGGGAGAAGCACTACTCTCTTCAAAGCTGTCAGACAGGGACATTTAAGTCTGCAGAAGTTTCTGCTGCCTTTTGTTCAGCTATGCCTTGCCCCCAGAGGTGGGGTCTACAGGGGCAGGCAGGCCTCCTTGAGCTGCGATGGGCTCCACCCAGTTCAAGCTTCCTGGCCACTTTGTTTATCTACTTAAGCCTCAGCAATGGCAGACGCCCCTCCCCCAGCCTCGCTGCTGCCTTGCAGTTTGATCTCAGACTGCTGTGGTAGCAGTGAGCCAGGCTCCGTGGGCGTGGGACCCTCTGAGCCAGTCACGGGATATAATCTTCTGGTGTGCCGTTTGCTAAGACTGTTGGAAAAGCACAGTATTAGGGTGGGAGTGTCCCAATTTTCCAGGTACCGTCTATCATGGCTTCCCTTTGCTAAGAAAGGGAATTCCCTGATCCCTTGCGCTTCCCAGGTGAGGTCATGCCTCGCCCTGCTCTGTGGGCTGCACCCAGTGTCTGAGAAGCCCCACTGAGATGAACCCGGTACCTCAGTTGGAAATGCAGAAATCACCCATCTTCTGCGTCGCTCATGCTGGGAGCTGTAGACTGGAGCTGTTCCTATTCGGCCATTTTGGAACCTCCCCCAAAACTTTAAATATTACATACATGGTGCTTGTTCAAAATGCTTTTACATGCATTTAATATATGGACAACTGTTTCATGCATAACTTTTTATCAAATTACAGCCGTGGAATGACAAGTTACAAATGTTAAGACAATGCTCAATCGCTTATACTACACTTTCAATGAACAGTATGTACAGTTTCTGTTAATGCCTTTATTTTCTATTATGTTTGTTCTGATTGCATACATTGAAATGCAATTTTACATTTATTTGAAACTAATAAAAAATTTGGGCTTGTATTTTGCACATATTTTCCCCATTTTTCTACTAATTCATTTCTACTGTATTTTATAGAAGTACCTTTTACTGACAGATTGGAAAAATAAAGAACCCGTTCTTCCCCACGGATAATCTAATAAAGAACCTGTTCTTCCCCACGGATAATCTGGGAAGCTGCTCTAAGAGGCTCATCTAGAGGCAGACAATAAAAGGGTAGAAAGAATGAGGGCCCTGAAAAAAGCTTCTGGGAAAGTAAAAACCCGAACAAAGTTTCGATAACTAAGATTTTTTTCCTGGTTAAATACACTCAACCTGTATTTGGGGTAAGTGTTAGCCGGGTACAAAGGTAGACAAAGGTTCCGAGTGCCGCCGCAATCGTCTCCCACAACATGGGTCTGAGCTACTCAAAATGAAATTTGCCTTTGGAGAAGAGTGAAGGAGCAGGGGGCGTGGCGAGCAGCGTGAGATCATCGGAAAGCGCCGCTCGTGGCGGGGGCAGAGCCGGCGCGTCATTGTCGTCATCGTTGCCCGACCGCTTTCCGGGAGACTGGAGTAGAAGGCCGTGAGGTATTTTTCAAAGGTGTAGTTTCAGTTTTTCTCCTGCTCCTGTTTAACTCCGCTTTTCCTCTCCTGGGATTCCCCTGTCATCCTCTGGGCAGACTGAGAGAATCGGAGTTTGGCTGCATAGCCTTCCAGGAATGCAGTCTCTCACAGCTCTTCGTTAGGGCAGCATTGTTGCAGGTCCCCCACTTCCGCTTGTTTTGGGGCTGCTTGCAGGCTTTGGCTTACCCCGGCCCCTCATTTCTCTCTTTTGCTCCGGTCTCTCTCTTTTTCTTCGTTTGTTAACCACCCCCTTCTCAAATCTTGGAAGACGAAGATATTAAAAACAAAAATCAAAAAACATTGAAGTCTTCACAATTTTCAGCTGTTTTCAATCTTGCTTAGGGAGAGAGGCTAAAGTGGAACGTCTAGGGGAGTAACTTTACTGTGTTAGCTCCGTTTATCATCCACATTCACAGACTGCCTGCTGCTGCAGTATTAGCTCATCTGAGATAGTGGGCTAATTTCGACCTTTAGCTGAAATCTGTAGTGGGTAATCCAAGAGAGCAGTTTTTCTTGATGACCCGGATAAGTGCAGTGTGACTCAAACTTGTTTCAGAATAACTTTAATGTCCTCATGTTTGCTGACTGCAGTTCAGTTTTGGCTTGATAAAGATGTATTTGTCGCAATGAGATGTTTGCTATCCACTTATTAACCTATTAGGACTGTCTGATGGTAGACTGAACCAAGACTTAACCGTGATTTTTTAAAAAATTAAATTTAAAAATTTTGTGGGTACATAGGTGTATATATTTATGGGGTACACGAGATGTTTTGATACAAGCATGCAATGTGTAAGAATCACATGGAAAATGGGGTATCCATCCCTTCAGGCACTTATCCTTTGTGTTACAAACAACCCAGTTATACTTTTAGTTATTTAACCCTGTATTTTTGATTCAAAAACAAAATTGAAGTACAGAGAAATGTTTGTGTTTGGTGGAAATGGTAGAACTCATTGTTTTGTTGAAAGATAATGACAAGTGTGAATAACGGTTTTTCAAAATAAAATTCTCAGTCAAAAGATACTACAGCTGCCTTCAGTTAGCTGTGTTGTATGTATCACAGTTCAAAAGTAATGTAATTTTTTTCTTAACTGCTTTTACCTTTTCAAATGGCTCTTCATATGTATTATCTCAGCTACTGTTTCCAAAGAGTTGACCCTTCAAGCATGGCTCTAAATAGTTCACATTGGATTAGAGTATTTGATAATTTTCACTTTTAGTAAAATACTATCTAATGTATTGAGTGCTAACTGAGCCAGGCCCCGTTCTAATGGCTTTTATCTAGTTTATTTAATCTATGCAACAACCCTATATACTGTTATTTCAGAAATAAGATAATTGTAATAATCAACTTCCATATTGTTTTGGAAGGTAATTTCGCTGCCTGATTGCTGTAATTTTGGAAATGCTTTGAATTAAACTTTGAATAGAAGTAAATTTAATTTAATGTAATTGTTCATCTCAATCTTGAGCAATATCCTCGTAATTTATATAGTCTCCTATTAGACTTTGGGATAAATTTATTTTTAGATGTTAATATATTTTTTAGAAAAGGAAGAAGTCTATATTTACTCAGGAATTTTACTGTGGGACTGAAGGAGAGTTACAGACCACACTAACATGGAGTCACTGTTTGCCCAAGACAGCAATATTTATTGAGAACTTGTGTGTACATTTCATTGTTATTTTCTCCTAAGATAATGCAGTGCGAAAAAGTCATTACAGTAATTCATTACAGTAATAGAATTCTGGTGCAACAACAGCAAATGGCTCTCAAATTCCAAAAAACAATCATGTTGGATTTGTTCTTTGGCTTAGTTCATAACTGTGTATAATTATTTGGTGTAGAGATGGGAAGAGCCCTGGAATGTACATTATTGTATGTTTGTTTGGATCCATGTGGTGACTTTCTAGTATCTGTAAGCTCAAACTGTAATCTGATATTAAGAGTTTCCAAAATTAGGTCTTAGGTTACTTTGATTGGTTTTAGTTAGTAAACAAATAGTTGCTAACTAACTAATACATGACAAGACATTATGTTAGTGATGTGGAGTTCAAAATGTGCCTCGACATGAATCTTGCCTTGAGCAATAGCCCAGTGAGTAAATAACCAATGGAAAGGTAGGAGCAGAGGAGTGACATGATCTGACTTAGGTTTGTTTTATTTTATTTTATTTTACTTTATTTTACTTTATTGTCTTTTGTTTCTTTTGTTTCCTTTCCTGCCCTGCCCTTGCCCGCCCTGCCCCACCCCATCTCGCCCCTCTTTTCTTTCGGAGTCTCACTCTGTTGCTCAGGCTGGAGTGCAGTGGCACAATCTCGGCTCACTGCAACCTCCGCCTCCTGGGTTCCAACGATTCTCCTGCCTCAGCCTTCGGAGTAGCTGGGATTACAGGCACCCATCGCCATGCCCAGCTAATTTTTTGTATTTTCAGTAGAGTTAGGGTTTCACCGTGTTGGCCAGGCTGGTCTCGAACTCCTGACCTCAGGTGATCCACCTGTCTCAGCCCCCTAAAGTGCTGGGATTACAGGCGTCAGTCACTGCGCCCAGCCTGACTCACGTTTTAATAGAATCTTCTCTGGCTGCTGTGTTTAAGAATAGTTTGCTGTGGGGTGGGGTAGGTGAAAACCAGGAGACTAATCACGGAGGTGTTGTAGTTCAGATGAGATGATAACATCTTAACTGGCTGGAAAGAAGTGAAGGTGGAGAAGCAGTTTAATTTTAGATGTATTTTCTAGGAAAAGCAAACAGAATTGCTTACAGATTGAAAGTGAATTGTAAGAATAAGGTTATTGTCAAAGTTTGGGGCTTGAGCAACTAGAAGAAGGGAATTGCCATTAACTGAGAAGTAGAAAACTGTGGGAGGGGCAGGTTTGTGGGAAGATTCGGAGTTCAGTTAAGGACATGATAAGTTTGTGATGTCTGTTAGTCATCTAAGTGGAGATGTTGAGTAGGCAGTTGAATATGTTCATTATGGACTTCAGAGTGGTCATTGCTGGAAACAGACGTTTGGGAATTGTCAGTGAACAGATGGTATTTAAAGTTGTGAGACCGGAGACAGTCGTTAAAGGAGTAAATGTAGACAGAAAAGAGAAGGGGCACAAGGCCTGAGTCCTTAGGCATTTTAACATTAACAAGTTGGGAAAATGAGGAATAACCACCAAATGAGACAGACTGAGCAGCCAGTGAGGGACAAGGACAATTTTGAGTCTGGTGTTGTAGAATTTACAGTAGAGTAGTATGTTCAGTTTTGTCAGGTGCAGCTGATGGATCAGGTGAAATGAAGATTGACACCTTTGGATTTATCAAGAACTTAAGGAGTGTTATTGATAGATATGTGATAATGTTAAGTCAAGCAGATAGTTGCACACTAGTGTGATAACTGTATTACAGTTATATTCAGAGAACCTTGGGAGCAAAGAGGAAGAAGAGACCACTTTCGTTTGGGAGGTATGGACACCTTTATAGAGGAGGGAGCATTTGAGGTGGGTTTTAAAGGATTGATAAGTTTCACTAGGCCAAGAAAATGGAGACTCTTATGAAGAGGAGGTTGATATGATTTGGGTGTGTGTCTCCTCCAAATCTCTTGTTGAAATGTCACTTCCAGTGTTGGAGGTAGGCCTAGTGGGAGATATTTGGGTCATGGAGGCAGATTGAATGTTTTGGTTTGTCCTTGAGGTAATGAGTTGAGTTCTCACTCTATTAGTTCACTCCTAGAGCCGGTTGTTTAAAAGAACATGGAAGCTCCTCTATTGCCATTTCTCCTGCCCTGTCACATGTCTGCTCCCCCTTTATCTCACCAAAAGCAGATGCTGACACTATGCTTCTTGTGTAGCCTGCAGAACTGGGAGCCAAATCTAACCCCTTTTCTTTATAAATTACCCAGCCTCAGGTATTCCTGCATAGCAGTGCAAAACGGAGGAACACGGGTATTCCAAGTAGAGGGAAAGGACTATGACAGGACCTCAATTCCCTTCCTTCATGGTCACATCTCCCAGTTAGCTGTTTTAAAGATGCTTTTGTCAGTCTTCTTTCCTCTGTGGCCACTTGCTAATGCCCCATGTTCGGTAGCTCCAGGCCTGCTGAACGTTGCTAAGGAAATTGGAGATTCTAGTCACGTGGAGTAGTGACAGGAACAGAAGTTGAGTGTGATGTTGGGGAATAGGGTAAAGATGGGAGTTAAGGCTGGAAGGGTTAGAGGAATAGATTTTCAGGGAGGAACAAACCTTATATGTTGTATTAAAGATTTTGTCCAGAGAGCATCCCACACGAATCCACTGATGGGATTTATGAGGGATGTTCCTCCTCCATTCGATTTGAGTTCCATTCTGCCGAGCTTTACCACTTACCAGCCCTGTGACCTGTTTCTGTTGTGCCATCTGTAAAGTGAAGCTAATATTAGTGCCCAGTCGTAGAGTTGTGAGAACTCTCTCCGCCCGCACTACAGTTTTTGTCTGCTTAATTCATCTCTGTCATCGAGTGCTTTCTTGAGGAAGCATTCTGTCTTCCCTCAGATTGTCATGTACACTAGTTTATAGTCTCATAGCATGATTTATTTCTTCATATTACTGTTGTTATTTTATATTTCTGTGATTCTTTGATTAATGTCTATCATCCACACTAAACAGTAAGTGCAGAGCAGGCAAGTTTTTGCTCACTGTTATCTTCCAAGTATCAGGGCTGCCTATCATAGAGGCTAATTAAATATCTATTGAATAAGAGAGTCCCTAGTGTCTGGCATGTGGTAAATGCTCAGTAAATATTACTCATTTACATGACATTTTGCAATAAGTGCTGAGGAGGTATCAGGGATAAATAATGGAACTGTCAGGCAACTGACAGAGGACCTGTTGAGGTTGGGTAGCATTAATTTATGTCTTTTGTGAATTTCGTTAGGAATGAATGTTCAGTAGGCCTAGAGCTAGAATGGTTGGCTGGGGGCAGAAAGAGAAGATGAGAACTTGCAAAAGCATCTTTAAACCAGTTGACTGGGAGGTATGGCCATGTAGCAAGCAGGCCAGAGGAGGCTTTTGTACCATGAGAATAGAGGAAAATAGCCACCTGGTGGCTAGACAATTTAGGTGTAGAAAACACATTTATATGGTTCTTTGAATGTAACAGTGGTAAAGAATATAGGTTTAGTTGTTGCTGCTAAGTAGGGGGAAATGACATTTTTATCTGGTATGTTTGAGAATAAAGTAAATTTCAAAATTTGAGATGATTGAAGTTTTTATTTATAAACTTAAGTATTATTATAATATGTTACATATTTTATTCTTTAAAAATTGTAATTCAGAGAGTGTAACAAAATGTACTTCTTCACTTTCTTGCTTTTTGTTTCCCAGAAGTGACCACAGTTAACAGCTTCTTTTGGATCCTTTAAGAAAACTTACATGCATATACCATACAAATATGCCTCCACATTCATGTATCTTTTTTTCTTCAAAATAAATGGGATGAGCTGGGCGTGGTGGCTCACGCCTCTAATCCCAGCACTGTGGGAGGCTGAGGCAGGCAGATCACCTGAGATCAGGAGTTTGAGACCAGCCTGGCCAACATGGTGAAACCTCATCTCTACTAAAAATACAGAAAAAAAAAAAAAAAAAAAGGCAAGGTGTGGTGGACGCCTGTAATCCCAGCTACTTGGGAGGCTGAGGCAGGAGAATCACTTGAACCCAGTAGGGGAGGTTGCAGTGAGTTGAGATCGCACCACTGCACTCCAGCCTGGGCAACAAGAACGAAACTTTGACTCAAATAAATAAATAAATAAATAGGATGTATTATACATGCTGTTCTTCAACTTTTGTTCACTTAATATAGCTTAGGAATCTTTCTAAGCTGTACCTCGTACCTTTTCACTACTGCAGAGTATTTTAATAGGTGGGCATATCATAATTTATTTAACCAGGTTCTAATAATGGATGTGTGGGTTGTTCTGTTTTAAAGTTTACTATTTTAAAGATCATTGCAGTGGAAGTCCTTAAACATTATCTTGCGTTAAAATATACTTTGAGAAGTAAAATTGCTAGGTCAAAGCACGTGTACATATGTGATTTTGAAGCATAGTGCAGATTACCTCACAAAAATGCTAAACTAATTTATACCCTGACTAATAGTGAATGGGAGGCTGTTCTCAGCTCACCTTTGTCCATTTTAGTACTATTAATCTTTTTAATTTTTCCCTATTTGACAGATGAAAATGGCATCGTATTTTAGCGATTTATGTTTCCTTAATTATCAGTAAGGCTGAGTAGCTTTCTTTATGCTTATTCGTCATCTGGATTATTTGTGAACTGTTGATTTTCTTGCTTATTTTTCTTTTGGGTTGTGTGTACTTTTTTTGTTATTGTTAAATTGATTCATAGAGGCTTTAAAAAATCTTTGTGTTGCATATGTCTTTTTTTAGTTTTTTATTTGACATTAGTCTTGGGTGTTTGTTTATTTGTTTATTTTGCCTACATTTTTAAGGGCCAGGTAAAAATACAAGAAATTAGGATTTTTTTTTAAAGAAGGGAATTTGCTGGGCTCGATGGCTCACACCTGTAATCCCAGCACTTTGGGAGGCTGAGGTGGGCAGATCACAAGGTCAGGATTTCGAGACAGCCTGGCCAACATGGTGAAACCCTGTCTCTCCTAAAAAAATACAAAAATTAGCTGGGCATGGTGGCACGCACCTGTAAAAGGCAGGAGAATTGCTTGAACTTGGGAGGCAGAGGTCGCGTTGAGCTGAGATTGAGCCACTGTACTCCAGCTTGGGCGAGAGAGCAAGATTCTGTCTCAAAAAAAAAAAAAAAAAGGATTTTTGTGATACTCTTGAAATAAATAGACACTCTAGAATGTGAGCCTTTTGTTGGAAATGTTAGTAATACAAACTTCATTTGAGACTATATGTTCAGCAACTATCACAGATGTAGTGAGCACCCAGTAACCTTCCTCCCCCTCACCCCAGTTATATTTGGAATTGAAATGAGATGTAATGGAGCTGCTTAAATATTCTAGACGACACCTTCTCTTTAGTTATTCTCCTATATATGAATGGAGTTGTATTCTAAAAGCTAGTTTGTGAGTTAGCCATCTAATTTCACTATAGAAATAATGTACATAGGTTCTTATCTTTGCTCTCAAAGTTGTAATAATTTGTGGAGGCTACTTTTTTTTTTAAGCAAATTCAAAATGTTACATAATTTTACCCCTCTATACTTCAGTGTGCATCCTCAAAAGACAGGGAAATTTTCTTATATAACTGTATTGCTATTATCATAGATGACAGAATTATCAATAATTTGTTGGTGTCATCTAATACTTTGTCCATGTTCAGATTTCTTTCTCACAGAACTATCTTTTTACACTTGGTTTATTTGAATCAAGATCCAAACAAGGTCTGTGTATTTCATTTGGTTGTTACATCTCTTAAATCTCTTCTTCCTCTGTTTTTCTTCCCCCACTTTTTTTTTTTTTTGCTTCATGCCGTTGACTTGTTATAGAAACCTGGTCAGTTGTCCTGTAGAGTACTGTATTTCTCACTCCATATTTGTTTGCTTTCTTGTGGTGGTAATTTGTTCCTCTATCCTTTGTATTTCCTATAAAATGGAAGTTAGCTCTGTAGGCTTAATTGTTCAGATTCAGCTTTTTTGGGAGTTGGGAATGCTTTGCGGATGGTGCTGTGTATGTTATATTGCCTCACATCAGGAGGTTCATAATATGTGCATTTCACCTACTTTTAGTGATCTGTTGGTGGTCATTGACTAAAACTACAATTTCATTAGGCGTTGCAAAGTCGTGAATCTTTTTCAAGTTGTCATTTCTTCTACATTTGTTAGCTAGAATTTGAAGTCTAGTTCAGTTACTTGGGAACCTGATAATCAAAATAACAAGCTTGTTGTGGGAAAGTATTGGCAGAGCAACAATATTTGTGATGCTAGGAATGCATCTTAGTGCAATAGTCTTTTTTTTTTTTTTTTTTTTAAAAAAAAAAAGAAAGGATGTGGGCCTTGCTCTGTTGCCCAGGCTGGAGTGCAGTAGTGTAATCATAACTTACTGCAGTCTCGAACTCCTAGACTCAAGTGATTCTCTCACCTCAGCCTCCTGAGTAGCTAGGACTACTGGTGTATGCCATCACGCCCAGCTAATTAAAAAAAAATATATTTTTTTTAGAGATGGGTCTGTCTGTGTTTCCCAGGTTGATCTTGAACTCCTGGGCTCAAGTGATCCTCCTGTCAGTCTCCCAAAGTGTTGGAATTACAGATGTGAGCCATGGTGTCTGGCTGTGATTGTCTTTTTAATGTTTCAACTTGGTTTGGCTGTAGCCCCCAGATATTCAGTCAAACATGAATGTAGGTGTTGCTGTGAAAGTATTTTGAAGCTATGATTAAAATCCATAATCAATTAAGTAAGGGAGATTATTCTAGATCATCTGGGTGGGCCTGATTCAATCAGTTGAAAGGCTTTAGAAGCAGAGCTGAGGTTTCCCTGCCAAAAAAAGAAGAAATTCCACTTGTAGACAGCAATTTCAGCTAGTAGCCAAGAGTTCAAGCATGAGTTCCTCCCTTGATAGCCTGCCCTATGTAAACCAGTTTCTTGCCATAGCTCTCTTAATATATATCTCCTACTGGTTCTGCTTCTCTAGTTGAAACCTGACTGGTGCAAAGGGTAACTCCTCTGATGCTTCTATTCTCCAGCTAAATGGGATGGGAAGCAGTAGTAAGGGTCAGAGAACTTGCATTGTTTAGGGTAGCCATATAATTTTTTGTTCAAACTGGGACTTCTGAGAAAGAAAGGAGCTGAGTTGATGGCAAGCTGAAACAACAGGCATAAGGTGGAACTGTCTTGGGCAAATTGAGAGTTATAGTCACCTTGTGTGTCAGCCACTGGGGATACAACATGAATATGACATAGCCCCTCAAGGAGCATATAGTCAAAGGAGAAGTCAAGTAAATAAAAATACATTAAGAGATAGTGTTTTAAGTGACATGACAGCTTATAGTTGTTATATTTGTCCAGACAGAGAGCATAGAAGGAGAGCATGCAGAGAAGTCTTCACTGGCCGAACTGGAACCTATTTTTTACCTCCAAAGATAAGCAGTGTTTGAAAAAAGTGGAGTTGGAAGGGCATTTCAGGCTTAGAGAATCACACAGGTGAAAGTTCAGAGTGAGAGAGCATGGCACATTTGGAAAACTGCCATCATGGCCACAGCTCTAGGATTGGAAGAGGGGAGCCATGAAAGATGAGGTTAGGCAGACAAGCAAGGGCCACATCATAATGGGCCTTGCATCTATGCTGAGGGGTTTGGAACTGTCTTCCATGTGGTAGGGAACTGTTGCCGAATTTTAAACAGAGGAGTACCATGACCAGACTGTTTAAAGCATATTTTGTAATCTAAAACTGGGAGTGGAGAAAAATTGATAATAGGGACACTACTCAAAGGCTGTTGAAATAATCTAGTCAGTGAGAATAGAGGAAAGCTTGTGGTGTAAGGAGATTAAGGGAGCCATATTGACAGGACTGATTGGATTTGGGGTGCCTCCCAGGTTTCTGCCTGGATCGGCCACCCTGAAGTGGAGAATTAAAGGAAAGAGGTAGCTGATGACTTCAGTTCTGTATGTACTTTGGCTTCTGTATAACCAGTGAGAGGAAGGACTGAGTGGCAGTAACATCTGTTGGGGTTACTGGGCAGCATCCCCGCAACCCAGGTACTCAGTCTCAGCCACACCTTACTGAGTGGTGAAGAGAAGCAAGTTTTCTCGTGCCCTCTCCGTCTGTCTCTACCTCTGCAGCCAGTGTTTTAGAAGGAGTATGTGGAAGGGCAAGGAGTACCTATAGAACCCGGGAGGAGGGTGAGGAGCAGAGCTGGGTGAGTTCTTTTCTTCTTTGGAAATTTTAACATGTACAACTTTAGGCATGTTCTTTAACTTCATTTGGCTCAGTTTCTTCATCTGTGAGGTTTAGATGAACAAGTGCATGTGGAATGCTTAGAGTAGTGCCTGGCACATAATCAGTGCTATTCAAGAGTTTGCTGCTGATACCGTAGAGTCACTGCTTGATCCTGGGGTCAGAGTAGCTAAGGGGACAGAGGGAAATTTCTGCGCTTTTTCTGTGGAAGGAATAAATACTCAGCAACTGCCTATATGAAATGTTAGTAGAAATCAATTGAATTAAGAGGAATTTCTCATAATAGAAGAGCCTTTATTTTTTAGTCCCCCTTGCCTTTATTTTTTTAGTTAGGGAAAAGGCAAGTGGCTCAGTTCAGATTTAATGAGGGCAGTTATTCTTACTTACTACCTTGCTTTCAGTGTTCACCCTAACCTGTTCTAACAATAAATAACTGCTTGTTTATTGGGGCTTAGGGACAGGGAATAATTGCAGGAAAAATCTCTACTATGTTCTTCTGAAGAAAGGAAATATTTTCTAATAGGAAAATTTGATGAAAAAATTCACATTTAAATAAAGACCTTTTTGTGTTTTTTAAAAATACATGCAGTATTTGTTAAGAGCCAAAATACTTTATTAAGTGCCTTTATTTAAGTGTTTTTTATTAAAAATTCAATATGTGCTTTTTGAAATGTAAACAATGAAGAATGAAGAGTTAAAAAAATGAGTCTGCTTTGAACCTATTCCCTAATCCTTGTCTCTTTTCAGAGAAAATGTCTATTTTTTGTATGCTCTTTCCAGACCTTTTTCTACATGTATGTATATACAATTTTTTTTAAAAAACCAAATGCCATATATTAGGCACATTATGTGTTATATATAATGTTCTCTGTTCTCTGACTTTTTCCTTCTCATTGTGTGTCTCTATATGTAGATTTACTTCTTTATTTTTAGAAGACATGTAATATTTTCAAGGATGAATATGGTGTAATTCATTTAACTGTTTCCCTGTCGATGAATATCTAGATTATTTCCAATATTTTGTTATAGTTTATTTCAACAAATGTATTGACTGTCAGGCAGTGCTTGTGAACAGATCACAAAAATTCCTGCTCCCATGCAGTTGCCTTTTGGCGGTAGACCGGCAACAAATAAATATGTTAGTTGATATTGAGGAGTGTAAGGTTGGGGAGGAGATAGGGAGTGAAGGGGAGGGGTGTGCATTTTAAAATGGGGTGGTTAAGAGTGAGATACCAATAGATGACATTTGAGTGGAGATCTGGTGAAGGTAACATAATGAGCTCTGAAGGTGTTGGTAAGGGAGGAAGAGAGGAATAGAGTATTCTAGGAAGGAGAGAAGCCCAAAGGGAGGTAGGCATGTGCCTGATGTCGTTGGGGAAGAACAATGTGGCTGGAATGAAATAAGCAAGGGAGAGTGGGAGATGCAGTCACAGAAGGTGACGGGGAGTCAGGACAAATTGTGTTGAGCTTTTTGAACCCACTGTAAGGATTTTTAAAAGATAAATATTTATTATTTTTTGATTTTAAAAATAGAGTTGGGGTCTCGCTGTGTTGCCCAAGTTGGTCTTGAACTCCTAGGTTCAAACAGTCCTTCCATCTTGACCCCCCAGAGTGCTGGGATTACAGGCATAAGCCACTGCACCCAGCCTATAAATATGTATTTTAATTATAGATATGGGGTCTTGCCATGTTGCCCAGGTTGGTCTCGAACTCCTGGGCTCAAGCTGTCCTCCTGCCTTGGCCTCCCAAAGTGCTGGGTTTACAGGTATGAGCCACCATGCCGGGCCCACTGTAAGGATTTTTGTCTTATGTCGAATGAGGTGGCAAGCCTTTGGAAGTTTCTGAGCAGAAGCATGGCATAATCTTATTTACATTTTGAATGGTCTCTCTGTATTCTTGATAATAGACTTTGGCCAGAAGCAAGAAGGCTATTTAGGAGGGCATTCAGGCATGGTTTGGACCAGGATAGTGGTTTCGTGGTTTGGACCAGGATAGTAGCAGTAGAGGTGGTAGGACATGGCTAGATTCTGGGCGTGTATTAAAGATGAAGTGAGAGAGAGTAGTCAAGGATCACTCTGAAATTTTGGGACTGAACAATAGGAAAGTTGAAGTTGCCGTGAAATGAAATGATGAAAACTGCAGTAGGCAAGGTTAGGAATTTGGCTTTGGGCACGTTCTGTTTGAGAATTTATTAGACATCCAACCAGAGATATTGAATATGCAGCTGGAAATGTAAATATGAAGTTCAATGGAGAGGTCAGGTTTGGAGAAACAAATGTTGGAGTCTTCAGTTTACTAAAGCAATTTAAAACCCTCAGTTTACCTGGGAGTAAATTAGAGAAGACAGTCAGGAACAGCCTCTGGGCACTTCAAACTTGGTTAAGGGGCTGAGGATGTGAGAAGGATGCATCGAAGAGACCAAGAAAGGAGCCAGTGAGATAGAAAGGAAACGGAGAAAACCAAGAGAAGGGAGTCAACAGTGTCACTCAAGGAGAACTGAGAATTGACCATTGAATTTAACCATGTGGTAGTGTGGGTGACCTTGCCAAGTGCAATTTTGAGAGAAAAGTAAGGTATGTTTGTAGGAGATTTGAGAAAGGATGGAAGGAAAGGAATTAGAGACTGTTAGTATAAGCACCTCTTTTGAGGAGTTTGTTGTAAAAGAGAGAAAATGGGGCCTTAGCTGGGGGGTGATATGAAGTCAAGAAGTTTTTTTTTTTTTTTTGGTTTCTTTCTTAGATGGAGAAATAAAACATTTAAACTTATGGGTAATAGTCCAGCAGAGGGACAGTTGGATACATGACAAACTGGAGGAAGTTTAGAGACAAGTTTGAGGAGGACATTTTAATTTATATGCACATGTGCAAGGATTTTTATAGGCTAGATTCTTAAAAGGATTTCCTGAGTCAAAGGGTATGTGCATTTTAAAAACCTGTACCAATTTATATTCCACTTTCAGTGTATACCCTTTCTAACACTGAACATTCTTAATCTTTAAAATTATTGCCAATCTGATAGTTGATGATATCTTCATTATTTTAATTTGTTTTACTGCTTTCTAGGAACTGTTTATTTAGTCTATCTAATTCTTTGTGATATTTTGTCAGATACTTTCTCCTGGCTGTCTCTTGCCTTTTAACTTTGCTTATGGTATCCTTTTACCATGTACGACTTTTCAAAAATGTTTTTATGTAGTTAAGTTTGTCAGCCATTTCCTTTTATAGCATTTGGGTTTCATTTAGATGATGTAAATATTTGATATAATCTGTTTATACGTTTACATTTTTAATTCATTTGGAGTTTATTTTTGTGTATGTTATGAAAAAGGTTTTCCATCTTTCTCTGTATTCTTAAACAGCTAAATACCATAGGAGTTAACTGTTTCTTGAAGATTTGAAAGAAATTACCTGTAAAATCTAGGACTAGAACCTCTTTGTAGGGTAGGTCTTTGACTACTGTGTAATTCTTTTTCTGTGCTTAATGATCTGTATGGTTTATGTACTTCTTTTTAGTTTTGGTAATTGATATCTTCCCAAGAACATCATTGTTTTCATTTACATTTTCAAATTTATTGGTTCAAAATTCTACATAAAGTGAGAAAATAACCAAGTCTTCTTTGCAGTGTATCCCTATACTTATACCTTTATCTAGGCAATAAATGCTGGAGCTGTCCTTTCACAGATCTGGAGATTAGGTTAGCTATTTTCAGCGCTTATGGCTCTGTTCTTGGAGTTATTTCTAAATTCTTATTCTCTTTTGTTTGTAAGGTTTCTTGGCTTTGTTTCCTGTTTGCAGGCTGATCCCATTTGCTCTATTTTTTTTTTTTTTGAGAGACAGTCTAACTCTGTTGCCCAGGCTGAAGTGTAGTGGCACAATCTTGGCTCACTGCAACCTCCACCTCCCAGGTTCAAGCAGTTCTACTGCCTCAGACTCCCAAGTAGCTGGGATTACAGGCGTGCGCCACCACGCCTGGCTAATTTTTGTATTTTTAGTAGAGATGGGGTTTCACTATGTTGGCCAGGCTGGTCTCGAACTCCTGACCTCAGGAGATCCACCTGCCTCAGCCTCCCAAAAGTGCTGGGATTATAGCGTGAGCCACCGTGTCCAGCCCAATTTGCTCTTTAGCTTACACAGTTTCTACTGTTGAAGTCTGCTGGTAGATCTGTGCTTTTCTTGGTTTCCAGCATTTTTATTTTCATGTTTTTCTATTTCATCTGTCATATTGTAGGGATTTGGGGAGGGATGAGCGGCAAATGCATATTTTCAGTTAACCTTTTGAAATTGGAAATCAGTTCTTTTCTGTGTAGTTTTGTTTTCTTATTGCCTTAATTGCTGGTTGCACAGTAGTTGGATAGTAACTTCACAACTCAAGTAGTAATAGATAGACTTCACTTTATTTTTTTAATGAAACCAAATGTCTCAGTGGAATATACTCATTCAGAAAAAATGTTGATATGTTGTCACTAAATATTTAAATAGTACTTTTCAAACTTAAAAGTAATCATAACATTTAGAACTATAAGGAACTTTACAGATCATTAGACCAGCTGCCTTATTTTATGGACAAGAGAGATTCAATGATTTATCTCAGGTGACAAAGTCAGTGATCAAGACAGAAAGCTCAAGTCTCTTTACTTCCATTCTGCAATGCTATTTGCTGTCATACACATTCATGCTGTTCTCCTTACCTATGTGATAAAGGAGGTATTTCTGTTAATATAAAAAAAATTTTTTTTATTCTAGAGATGTTACCTATGGCTTGGAATTGCTTCTAAAATTTGGACTTAGATACTTTAATAATACATTGATATAGGTGAATTTTTAAAGTATGGGCTGTCAGAGTATGCACTAGCACAAATGAAAACCATATTGTTTATTTCCCCCAAGTTTCCTCTTTTCTGCTTATGGGCTTTATATGATTTATAGACTCTTTGGATTTCTTATTAATATTTTAAAGAAGCTTAAGGAATATAAATATATATAGGCTTGAAAAATGATTTCTGTGATACGTATTTTAGACCTAAGATTTTTACTTTTAGTTGAATATAACATGCTCCTAGATCAACACCTATATTTAGAAGGACTAAAATACATGTTTTTCTAAAAAAAGTGCTTTGCTTACCATTTCTTCAGCAATCATTAGGGGATCTATTTATCAAACTTTAATTGCTTTGCTGATTCAACAGTTTTTAAAATGTAGGATTTTGATTATTGCTATCTCATGTTTGGTCATCATGTCTTTAGTTCTGTAAAAGTTCTTTAAAAATACAAAAAAATTACCTGGGCATGGTGGCAATGGGCCTGTAGTCCCAGCTACCCAGGAGGCTGAGGTGGGAGGATCGCTTGGGCCCAGCAGGCGGAAGTTGCAGTGAGTGGTGATTGCACTATCCTGGGCGACAGAGGGAGACCCCATCTCAAAACAAAACAAAACAAAAATGTTGAGGGTTTGGTGTGCATAGCATTAGTGGGCTTTGGTTGATTCTTCTTCCACAGCCCCCCAAGAAACTTAAGAAGGGGACAAATTGGAATGTAGTTAATCTAGAATTAAATTTTAAAAAGATTTGTCTTCGGGTTTTAACTCTTAGTGCCTTTGAAATACATGATATGACCTATTGATTTTTTTTTTTTGTAAACTAAAGAACAAGCTCTGTCTCTAATACGAATTCAAAGAATTTAATTTTTTCCAGTCAGCCATAATGGCAGGTGAAGAAATTAATGAAGACTATCCAGTAGAAATTCACGAGTATTTGTCAGCGTTTGAGAATTCCATTGGTGCTGTGGATGAGATGCTGAAGACCATGATGTCTGTTTCTAGAAATGAGTTGTTGCAGAAGGTATTTTAAAAACGTAATTTCCTAAAAATGAATTTCATAAAACAGAATGCTATTTTATGAAACATGTGGAAGAAGAAACAGATTAATGACCTATGCCCCTTTTCCCCTTTATTTCAATTTTATTAGTGTTTGGGTATTTTTAGGGGGGAAACAAAACAAAACAAAACTCCAGCCTTAGGAAATACCTCCTAACTATGTTTTTAACTTGGTTTTGGAAAAAAAAGGAGCACTCACAGTATTCTTTTTGACAGACTCTATCTTTGACCTTTTAAGTATTACAATGATGTTATCAGGGTTTCTGGAAACCCTATAGGACAAAAACAGTAAATTGACTTTGACAGTCTAAAACAAATCTCATTATGTTTCTTCTGTCTTTGGTATTGCCTAAGCCTGCTTCTTATACATAAATGCATCATGTACAATGTTTATATTGATAAATTACTTTTGACTTACAAAGCCCAGATCGTAACTCCCGAAATTAAAATAATTCAAAAGAATTTTTCTTGGGTTATACACTTTCCTTGTCTAACTAAAGATGATACCCTAAGGTGAAAATTTGTGGACAAAAGTCACTCATTAAGAAAACTTCTTTTTACAAATTATTTTCAGATCATTTGGTTATTGGATTATATGAAGTGAAAAAAACTTCTTTGATACACTGTACTTGGTAAAAGTCTAAAATGTTATCAGATGGTGTTCAAAGTTTGTGTATTTTTTTTCTGTCTCACTTTCTCTCTTTCCCTCTCTCTTTCTTTTTTAACAGTTGGATCCACTTGAACAAGCAAAAGTGGATTTGGTTTCTGCATACACATTAAATTCAATGTTTTGGGGTATGTGTGTTACTTTGGAATTAATTAGAAAGCAAATTACTTCTTGTGTGAAAGATGATTTATTTTTAAAATGCTAACAATTTATATACAATTATACTTCATAACACTTTTAATAGATACTTATTTTTAAATCTGGATGCCAGTGAGCCACACATAGATTTAGTATTATGTGGAAATTGAATAATTTAAAGTTTAATTGTTTGTAGGACTTTCCTTTTTTGTGAATAACTAGTTTCTTTAATTGGAATGTTTTAAATTAATACATTCACCATTTTATTCCATGAAATTTTTCTCTTGTAGTTTATTTGGCAACCCAAGGAGTTAATCCTAAGGAACATCCAGTAAAACAGGAATTGGTAAGATTTTAATTTCTTTTTATTTTATGTGTTTGTTGTTGTATTCCTGAGGTTTGTCACACTACCTTTGTCACACAAATTAGGGAGAGCAGAATTCGAGTTGAAATTATGAAAGTGAGCCAGACCTTATTATCTTTGGGTTTTTTTTTCTCTCACCTTTTTCAGATAATTGGTATTCCATATATTATATAAATCTCGGAATGGGAAAATGTTACGATTCTAGTAATTATTTATAACTTAGGTATTATTTTTCTTATAAATTCTTGAAATCCTGTTTATCTCTGGAACTACTTTTTTTTTTTAAACTTCTGTACAGTTCTTAAAAGTATATTCTAGTTGATTTACTAGCAAAGACGGGAAAGTTTCTCCCTCCCACCTTTTCAATTCCTCCATTAATTCATTTTCTCAGCAGTAAAGAATCCAGTTCAGCAACAAAGCTAAAAGCTTTTTTGGCACCAGCTGTATGTGTACTGTCCAGTAATTCTGCATTAGACATATTTACAACCTGTAATAAATCTTCTAGGTTTGTCTTTGTATTCCATTTAGATGTATAAGTACAGTATATAAGGTCTGGTATCTTGGAGTTTTTGCTGACTTCAAAAATTAAATCATTCAATTTGAAGAGAAAAATTAGAAATCAAACTTATGGTTACCTTCTTGACTTGGTTTTATGAATAAGAATATTAATAAATTGATTCTTTGTGTTTATAAAATATAAGGCAAATATAGATATGAAATACACTTGACATTGTATTCTTGTTCTCAAGTTTTAGGGTAGTTGATATGTATGTTATTTACAACTTAGTAAAGCACTTGGTCCTTTACTTTTTAAAAATGAGTAAGCCAGATCTGTTGTCTTCAGTTTTTCAACATGTAGTCTAAGACATTTCCTTATTTTAAAGTTCTTGGGGGGGAAAATAAATTTATTTTTAAATAAAACAATTGTGAAAAATATTTAAAGCAAAAGTATAAAGCAATATGATATGCAGATCTTGGTTTGACCAGTGATACGGCTTTAAACCTTTAAAATGATGGCTTGTATCATCTGTTTTCAACTTCCTAATATAGACTTTACATACAATTTCTCTTTTTTCCATTAACATGAAGTTATTTGGAGTACTTGATACTGTCTTTGTGAAAGGACAAGGTCATTTGTTTTCTTTCTACCTCAGAATCTACTTTTGAAGTAGTACATTAATATTCTAGATAAGGGTTGGTGAATAAAAAGCATGCATAAACCTCTTCCTTTTTTCTTTTTCTTTTTTTGAGATGGAGTCTTGCTCTGTCGCCCAGGCTGGAGTGCAGTGTCGTGATCTTGGCTCACTGCAAGCTCCACCTCCCGGGTTCACACCATTCTCCTGCCTCAGCCTCCCGAGTAGCTGGAATTACAGGCGCCTGCCACCACGCCCGGCTAATTTTTTGTATTTTTAGTAGAGACGGGGTTTCACCATGTTAGCCAGGATGGTCTCGATCTCCTGACCTCGTGATCTGCCCGCCTCGGCCTCCCGAAGTGCTGGGATTACAGAACCTGTTCCCCTTTTCTGACCTTGTGTAGATGTTACTAATTGATCACAGACTTAGTGTATGATAGGAAACTTATTTGCCATATGTATCACAAATGGGAAAAGTCAGTTTACTCATTCAACAAATATTTGAGTGCTTACTGGGAGCTAGGCATTATTTCCAAGTGAGAGATGATTCCTCTGTGAGTAATGCTGATCCCTGCCCTTGTGGCAGACACCAGACTGTATCTAATGGAGGAGACAAATAATAAAGTAAACAAATAAGAAATATATATGAATATGTAGTATGTTGGAAAGTTATGGGAACAAAGAAAAAGAGTAGGGTAAGGGGGACTGGAGTGCTTGGATAGGACTGCAGTTTAAAATGCTGAAGTCAGGGCCTCAATGACAAGGTTAACATTTGAGTAGAATGGAAGGAAGAGAGGAAGTGGCCGTATGGGTAATTGAGGAAATATCCTTCTAGGCAGAGGAATAAGCAGGGCAAAGACCCCAAGGCAGGTTGGTGTGTGTGTGCTGCAGCTAGTATCCACCATCATAAGCACTGTGCTTTTTTATTCAGACAGAAATGGGGCGTCACTAGAGAGTGTGGAGCAGAGTTG
This sequence comes from Pan troglodytes, assembly GCF_028858775.2. Taxonomy (NCBI): domain Eukaryota; kingdom Metazoa; phylum Chordata; class Mammalia; order Primates; family Hominidae; genus Pan; species Pan troglodytes. Next base: position 54,688,347 of record NC_072410.2, read on the forward strand.
CCAGTCTTTCACAATGAAAACATTTTAAGATTTTGCATTAACTATGTTGATTATTTTAATAAAGCTTGTTTTTAAGCAGTGATCAGTCTTTTACTCTGCTGTTTTATGGCTGTCATCAACTTTATTTCTCCATTTGAAGCGTAAGATAGCCATTTATGCTGATTAATTGTCTCAGAAGATTCACAGTGGTACAGCAACATATTATGTTTCTCACCTTGTAAAGTCTGATTAGAACTGTATATTTTATTAGAAAATTTCATGTACTTACCAAAATTATAAAATTGAATAATTTGTATTTTCATTCTCCCTAATTGTTACACTAGATGGTAATGTGAAAAGATAGTTAAGTACTACCTCATGTATTTCCTGTTTAGAAAAATTTCAGGAGAATTTAGTTTGTATTTTGCAAGTATATGAAAGCTCCGGTTTTTTACTTTAGATACAAAACAGTTAATATGTAGATTTATGTTAATGGTGTTTTTCAAAAATGTATAACCACCTAGAAACTTTCAATTCAATGTTTATTTCTGGAGTAATGTCTTAGTGTGATTCTAACTCTTTGGAAACAGAAGACTTCTGAAATGACTTTTTAACATCTGTCTTTCCCCACCCTCCGACTATGAACTCCAGGCAAGCAGGGAGCATATTTATCCTGTTCATTTGCATTTCCTAGCACCATGCACTTTAATAGGCAATAAATACGTATATGTTGAATTTAACCAAGGTGTACAGTATAATAAAATTCAGTGGTGGCGAATAGCTTAGTAAATCTATTGCCTTTGTTTTTTATCTTTAAGGAAAGAATCAGAGTATATATGAACAGAGTCAAGGAAATAACAGACAAGAAAAAGGCTGGCAAGCTGGACAGAGGTGCAGCTTCAAGATTTGTAAAAAATGCCCTCTGGGAACCAAAACCAAAAAATGCATCAAAAGTTGCCAATAAAGGAAAAAGTAAAAGTTAACTTTTTGGTTTTGATGTACACATATTCAAAAAGTACATCTCCCCCCCCCCCCCCCCCCCCCCCCCCCGCAAAATAATTCTGTGGCAGGGCAAGGTTTAAATGTGTTTCTTATTAATATGTAAATTCACAGTAAATATGTAAAGCTAAATACTTTCCTCTCCAAAGATCATTATCTTTATTGATTTGCACTGAGGATTTTAACATTGTGATATATTATATATTTATAATTTACCATCTCTTGATGAGACTCTTATTTCTTTATATAGGTCAGTCTTGCAAGTACCATTTTATAAGCAGCTGTGAAATTTAAGTGAAATGTTCTTTGTAAACATTTGTACTATTTTAAATGAATAATGACCTTATGAAGTATGCTATCTGTAGGCTGAAATTATAGGTACATCTGTTTTCATTATATGATATTAAGAAAGCGTGAAATGACTTAAATGTTCATTTTTTTCTGTATAGATACTTTATCATGTTTTCATGATTTTAGGAATTACTGCTTTGTTGATATTCAAAGTGTGAAACTAAAACTTTATGGTTGTACTTTAATTCTTGGCATGTTGCCTCTATGTCCCATTTAAAATAAAATACATTCTCATTAACTTTAGATGGGAAATAAGGTTGTATATTGATGGATGAATTTTGGCATGATGACTGTACTCTCAATAAAGGCTGAAAATGTTGTATAACTGACCAGTGTATTTTTATCTTTTGAGTAAATTTGCCTTCCAAATTAGGAAGATAGGTTTTAGAAGTCATCACAAATAGAGAAATTCTTGAGTTTTTGTTCCTGATGCATGGTGTCCACAGTTCTTTTCATCTCATTTTTTTTCAGATTTTTTTTATTTCATGTTTTTGAGGCTGTATCAAGTACATACAAGTGTTTTGGAACAACTTCTTACGTTACCTAATGCCACTTAAGCAGATGAGAAGTCCAAAGGAGATTACATTGTGTTTGTATTGTGGTTTATTTTTCTGGAATATTAGTTACAGAGAGTACTACATAGTAAACCTTTTTTTAAATGTCTAAGCCCATGAATTTTAATTATATGCCCTTAATGCTTTCAGTGTTTGAATCCATATCATTATGTGTAGGAATGCCAAGTATAGTAAAGTACTTTAATTTTTGAAAAAGGAGTTGTTAAAATTTTCTGTGTGATTAATTCTCCATAAGTAACCTTGAATAAATGGATTTCTTGATTTATGATAGCAGATATTGGAAATGGTCTTAAAATGTAATGGATTTTGTAAAGCATGTTGAACTCTTTCTATGACACATGAAGAGGAAGTCACTGATAGACGCAGAAGGTCTTTTCTGGCTCTGATGTCAGACAGTTTTTGAAGTGGAAGAACATTAATGAACATTTATAGTTATTTTACTCCTTTTTTTGCCTTTGTCTCCAAATTTCTAGCTATTTTTAAAAATAACCTCTTTGTGAGAGAAATGTGTTACTGTTAAGATCAAGTGTAGTGTACCTGTCTGTGTGTTATTTATTGCAAAGAAATGTATTTGGATTTCTGTATATTTTCTAATTTCATAAAAGAAAAACAGCTTAAATGAAAAATGTTATACAATTGCAGAAAATCATTATTGGTTTTAGCTAAGTTATTGGTTTATGAAAGTGCACCTCTACGTTCTGTTAAATTGTGTAACTCTTAAGTGAGTAATTCTTTCATTGTTTATTAGGTAGAAATAAAAGTTTGAGTATATTCCATTTTATTATGCATAATTTTAAATACTTAGCACGTAATAAGGAGCTGAATGGCTGTAGTGCATTGGGTTGCTTATTTGCTTGTTGTTTGTTTATTCTTTTGACAAATATACTTAATGACATTTATATTGCCAGATACAGTGCTAGGTGCAACGTTCCAAAGACGATAACTACGGCCTTTATCCTATTTTTATAAGGTGTTAAGAAAAAAATAGTCTTTTTATTCAATTCAGTTTCTCAGAGTTATGGGAAAATTTATGACAAATTGTGCTCATTAACCTTATTCAGAACCATAAAGGGTGATGTGTGTGGTTGATCTATTTGACTATGGTGCAGTTCTTGTTAACATAGTTTGTTCCACATGATAGTCTGCTCTAAGTTTAGATGTTAATTACATCTTTTATTAATCTCTTTGGGAATTAACAGGTTGGAGAAGTTGCATCTATAGATATTTTTAAGATTAGAATTATAGTCTATTAATCTTATACTAAATAATGAGATCTTGCATTTTAATATTATTTTAAGTACAAATTTTTTCTTGTTTATAGTTGTAAGGTGGGAAATCCTTTTAGTAAAACAGAATATGTTAAGTGAAAAATTGAAGCTTGAATTATGTTACATTACTGGAATTAGGAAGTTATGTCAGGTTGATTAGTTTTAAGATACCCTGTAGATTAAAAAATCCTTCTACTTAGCAATTAGAAATGGATTGGCATTATTTCTAAATAAGGTATTTAAAATTGACCAGAAGTGTAGGAAAGACTTCAAAAATGGACATTGTATTTAATGTAAATACTTTGTTCTTAAGTAGGTCACTGGAGAAAAAGATACTTTAGGAATCACTCAGTTTATCATACAGTTAAATTATAATTTTATTCAATAAGTTACCAGAAATTCGGCTTTGCAAAGTGACATTAACTGAGAAAGATGTGAACAGTGACTCAGCCTCATGTAATAGCTAAATTTGGTATCTAAAGGGAAGAAAAAGCACTGGTGTCTCATTTTCTCCCTTCATAGCATAGTTAGAAAACCTGCTCAGATAAATTCAGTGGCTCTTTTCCTGAATGATCTTGGTAGCAACGTATTTTATATCAATGTGACGTGAACATAATTTACAAATATAAACATTTATCTTTCCCTATATTGTGATCTAAAACTCTCCAGTTTTGGAAATACAAGCCATATTTTGTTCATATATTAGCATTTTATAGTTGTCATTAACAATTATGTTGGCAGAAAGTATACAGGATTTTATAATGGAATTCTGTAGATTTGTTTCATTTGAATAATTTGCTATTATATTACCTGTTAGCGGGCTTTCAAGAAAATGATTTGAATGTTTTTTGGTTTGCATATTCATTTTCCTATCAAAGTGGGTGTACAGCCATAGACTACTCTTTAGAATAGCCACCCTCTGACTTGATGTGCTTTTTTAAAGTGCTTATTTATGGCATAACTTTTTATTATTCCCTCAAGAAGTCTGAGATTATGGCATGATTTTTCACACAGCCAGAAAGATTAGTGAAGTGTTCAGAAAAGAGAGAGCTATAGTGATAGCTATTGGCAATTGAGGTTTAATTTTTAACTTTATATCTCCCAACTCCCTGCCCAGCTAGAAACCTAAAGCCACCAGCTCTGTGTTAGTCATCTGTTCTTAAAAGGTTGAAACGAGATGCTGGTTTTTACTCCCTCTCCCCACAATTAGCCTTGATGTTTAGCAAATCTATCATAGCAGAATAACTGTATGCAAGATGTCAGTTTTGTAAAGTGATATATTTCAGACAGTATACAAAATTTGATGGGGGAAAAATAAGCTTTTATAAATGAAACATTTAAGAGACTCTTTTATTATTTGCTTTTCAGTTTAGTGTTGCCTTTAAGGTGTACCATTTCAGTTTGGCCGCTGCAATAAATGACTGAAGAAAATTGAAGATGATAATTCAGCATTTCAAGATGCTTCTGCTGAAATGAATGTAGACCTATCCAGAGCTTGAATTTCAAGCTTACAGTAATACAATATTTTAAAGCCAAGTACCCAGGCAATTCATAGTGATATGATTTGAATGAGATTATTAGGAGGAATAGGAAAGAATGCCTTCAATTTCTTGTTATGTAGGTATTATGTATTGAGATGCTATGTTGAAAAATGTTATTGTAAAAAGAATAGAAGCTTGTTATACCCACTTTGTTATAGAGTACAATTTATCTTGGACCTTATACAAAAAACTTTAGTTATTAAAATAGCAAAATTAGAATCACCTCTGATTTAGTGCTAGAGCAGTGGATTGCCTATAGGCCATGTTCTCATGTGTGTCTGGTATTTTTTTCATTTGATGGCCTTTAATCTCACTAAGAATGCATTCCTTAACTTACTTAAACAAATAATTTGCTTTCCTAGTTTTGATACTTTATTATTTTTCCCTTAAGAAAGAGATAATTATTTAAAAGTTGCTGGATTTTGTGGGTTTTGACATTTGTGACTTTTAACACTTGTGATTTTTACTATTTGTGAGTGACTTTTAGAGGTCCATGGAGTATAGAGTTATTTTGTAATTTTGCCAAGACATAATCTTAATTCCTGCTAAATTCCATGCAGGAAGGCATTATTCAGCTAATGATTTAGCTTGGCTAACCTCTTAGCATCCACAGTTTTTTTTTTCCCTCACTTGCAGTCTCATTCATTTATTCACTCATTCATTCAACAAATATTTATTGAACTCCTGTGTACCATGTTCTGTTTTAGGCATAGGAGATTCAGCAGTTATCCAAACATGGTTGTAGTGGTTGGGAGCTGTCAAACTTTTTATCATGTGATAAATGGCTTCTGTGGCGTGAATTATGTTCCCCTAAAATTCATACATGGAAGTCCTAAACCTCAATACCTCTTAATGTATCCTTATTTAGAAATAAGGCCATAGTAGATGTAATTCATTAGGGTGGATCTTAATCCAATATGCCTTTATAAAACCGGGAAATTGGGACACAAATAACATGCACACAGGAAGAACACCTGTGAAGATTAAGGCAGAGCTTGGGATTATGCTTCTGTAAGCCAGGGAATACCAAAGATTGCCAGCAACCACCAGAAGCTAGGTGAGAGGACTGGAACAGATTCTCATAATCCTCGGAAGGAACCAACTTTGCTGATCCTGTGACTTTGGACTGCTAGCCTTCAGAACTGCCAGACAGCACATTTCTGTTGTGTAAGCCACCCAGTTATTGATACTTTGTTATGGCAGCCCTAGGAAACACACACAATGGCCATTATTGAGTGGACACTATTGAGAAGATTAATAACTTGGGTGTTAAAATGTGTGTAAAAATCTTTGGCACAAGATGAAAGTGTAATTCTGAAGAAAACCAGGAACCTGGGTAAAGTTATTCAAGAATACTTTTGAATTTGGGCAAAGATCTTGGAACTTACACCTTGAAATGTCAAGGGTCTGTTATACTCTTTCTGAAGCCAAAATGTTCAGACCTTTCTAACATATTGTCAGTTATGATTGAGTGTTGAGTATGACATCTCTTAATCTTTATCTTGCTTGAAGAAATTTACTTAAAACCCTGTCAGGTTTCCATGGAGAGGAGATTTTCACCATGCCTATTATCATCTGCCATGTGATCTTTCCCTAATGTAATGCAACAGTCAGGTTCAAATAATGAAAATCCTGAAAAAAATCTGCCAGAATTTGTGTATAATTTGTCCTCTTGGATAAGCACACACCACTTAAAAAATCGCGTATTGGATTCATCCAGATAGACATTTTTAAAAAATGTGTATGTGTCTATAAATTCTTAACTGTATAGTGTGATATTCAGTTTTCTTTATTTTTTTATTTTTTGAGATGGAGTCTCACTCTGTCACCCAAGCTGGAGTGCAGTGGCGGGATCTCAGCTCACTGCAACCTCCACCTTCTGGGTTCAAGCAATTCTCCTGCCTCAGCCTCCCGAGTAGCTGGGATTACAGGTGCCTGCCACCGTGCCCAGCTAGTTTTTGTATTTTTAGTAGAGATGGGGTTTCACCATGTTGGCCAGGCTGGTCTCAAACTCCTGACCTCGAGTGATCCACCCACCTCGGCCTCCCAAAGTGCTGGAATTAGAGGCGTGAGCCACGGCGCCTGGCCCAGTTTTCTTTCTTTAAAGTTAGGCATTAGACAAAATTAGTAACCGGGCGTGGTGGCGCATGCCTGTAATCCCAGCTACTCGGGAGGCTGAGGCAGGAGAATCGCTTGAACCCAGGAGGCGGATGTTGTGGTGAGCCGAGATCGCGCCATTGCACTCCAGCCTGGGCAACAAGAGCGAAACTCCGTCTCAAAAGAAAAAAAAAAAAAAAAGGTATTAGAGAACTCAGAGGCTGGGCGCAGTGGCTCATGTCTATAATCCCAGCGCTGTGGGTGGCCAAGGCGGGAGGATTGCTTGAGTTTAGGAGTTTGAGACCAGCCTGGGCAACATAGCCTCCATCTCTATTAAAACAAAAACCGAAACAAAACAAAAAAAAGAGCGCTAGTGAGAACTCAGAAGTGGGTTCTCACCCTTAATGATTTAGGGTCAAAGTGGGTTCATACTCTTAATAGTTTGGGCCCAGTTTAAGTTTTTTTTTTTTTTTTTTAAATATTGTAAATGTTGCTTTATTGGTTTTCAGCGTTTAGAATCAACTGATAGGTAAAACAAGAAAGTAAATGAAATTGACCTTGCCAGTATAAAAGTAAAGGTAGAATAGGCAGAAGTGAGTTAGAAATAGAGAACATATTAGAGGGTCATCCTTATGTGGTGAGAAACACAGATGCTGTACAAAACCGGTGGATGAATACGGTTTTACGTTTATTTTTCAAAGGTAATGGTGATTTATTCTTTTTTAATTCTTCTATCAAAAATTGGAAGGAGTTGGGAGAAAGTAGTATAAATTAAATCCTGAGTTTTCAGGCTGGGGAGCTAGTAGATGATATCCAGTGATACAGCAAATGTAGGTGAGTGTTAGGAAAGTTATCACCAGAACTAAAGACAGAAAAGGTTTACAAGTGAGAGTCTCTCACACCAGCAGGAATGAAGTAGATAGTTTTGTTTCTGGTTTTTTCTGTTTCTATTTTTTCCCATCAGATTCTCATGGTGAATATTTTTGTTTTTGTCATAAACATAATTTCTTTGGTAAAACGAAAGAGAAAAAAAGTTGTACTGACAAGCAACAAAATTCGTTCAAAGAAGCAGCATGACAATGAGGTACTCCTGTGAATACGAGTTATTTAGTTACTGAAATTTTAAGCAATAAAACATTTCAGTGATGGAGAAATAAGAATAGTTAAATGTGGTAGCAAATATTTCATTATCATATATATACATATATATAGTCTGTGAGCATTAAATATTTTTCCTAAATTTGGGCTCAGTTTACTTTTAGACAAGTTGCATTCCAGATATAGTTAGAGAATAAGAACTCTTATTTGGAAGTAGGTCTCTTCCAAATCTGCCTTCCATGGTATTTTGAAACTTCTGAATCTTACCAAGATAAGTTTAGACACCGCAACAGTAGGGTTATCATATGTAAATGATAGTGTGATTTTTGCTTGAATGTCTTAATAATGCTAAATTGAAAGGGATTTTTATTGTACCTAATTTTCATCAGGGGAGGTTAGTTTGTAGGAAATGTGTTTATAATCTGTTGTCTCACTGGAACCTAACTGGATTATAATGGAAATTGAATATTACTAAATATTACACATTGTCAAAGATGTCGCAAAATGTAACATCATTTTAGAATTTGTCCTAAGAACAATTGAAATTTGGGTTTATAGAATTGGAATTGCCAGATTTTATCTATCACCTTTTAAAATTTGTAGACAACACTAATAAAGGCTAACCTAATAATTTCTTAATTATTGATACCACTTAAAATTTTATTTTAGCCAAACTTGTTATTTGAGGTTTCCCAGCTACATGATGTTGTGTCAATACATAACGTTAGAAATACCTGTAATTAAATTTTATTCTTTCAGCTAGGCATTTACAGTAACTTAACATAATTAAAATATATACCTTTTTTTTTTTTCTTTTTTTCTTTTTGAGACAGAGTCTCACTCTTTCCCAGGCTAGAATGCAGTGGTGTGGTCTTGGCTCACTGCAACCTCCACCTCCCGGTTCAAGCGATTCTCCTGCCTCAGCCTCCTGAGTAGCTGGGATTACAGGCGCCCACCACCATGCCTGGCTAAGTTTTGTATTTTTAGTAGAGACAAGGTTTCACCATGTTGGCCAGGCTGGTCTCGAACTCCTGACCTCAGGTGATCCACCTGCCTTGGCCTCCCAAAGTGCTGGGATTACAGGTGTGAGCCACCACACCCAGCCTAAAATATGTAACATTGAAAAAAAGATGTTAAAAGCATCTTTTGGAAATAGTGGTAATGTATGTGTAAGTCCTTTTGTGGTAGGTACTATGTACAGCTTAATACATACCTTAAAGTTTGGTTTGCTAAGCTTAATTGTTATGTACTGCCTTGAAATTTACAGAAACCATTCTATAATTGTGTGAAATTTTTTTGTTTTTGCCTGTATTCCTCTTCCCCTTTGTATATAATTAAAAAAATTAATTAGTAAACTTTATTTTTAGGGCAATTTTAGGTTCACAGCAAGTTCCTGTAGACCCCAGTCCCCATACAGCCACAAGCTTCTCCAGTAACAACATCATATATCATAATGGCACATTTATTACAACTGATGAACCTACATGGACACATCATAATCACACAAACTTTATCATTTACGTTAGGGGTCACTCTCAGTGTTGTAAGTTCCATGGTTTGGACAAATATATAATGACATGTACCCACCGTTGCAGTATCATATAGTATTTTCACTGAGCTCCACTTATTCTTCCCTCTCCCCACTCCCACCTCTGCCAACCACTGACCTTTTTACTGTCTTCATAATTTCTCCTTTTCTAGAATGTCATATGGAATCATACAGTATGTAACTTTTTCAGATTGGCTTCTTTCAGTTAATAATTGCATTTCAGTTTCCTCCATGTCTTTTTATGACTTGAGAGCTCATTTCTTTTTAGCACTAAGAAGTATTCCATTGTCCAGGTGTACCACCAGTTTATATGTCCTTCACTTACTGAAGGACACCTTGGTTCCTTCTAAGTTTTGGCAAATATGAATAAAGCTGCTGTAAACATCATGTGTAGGTTTTTGTGTGGACATAAGTTTTCAATTCTTTTGGGCAAATACTAAGGAGTGCAACTGCTAGATTCTATGTTAAGAGTATTTTCAGTTTTGTAACTGCCAAACTGTCCTTCAAAGTGGCTATACCATTTTGCATTCCCAACAGCAGTGAATGCAAGTTGCCATTGCACCTCCTCCTCACCAGCATTCAGTTGTGCTGTAATTTGTTTTTCAAGCTTTTGTTTATAGGTTCTGCCATACGTTTTTGTAGAGATTTAAAAATATGATGTAAATGATCAAATGAGATGTAGAAAAATCTTAAATTTCTTAATGAGAAAATTGGAAAGGAGCTAGGGTCTGGCTCCTGAGATGCTGGGAAATAGAACGTTTCATTCGGAATAAACTTGGACTTTAAATTAAAATGCATCTTGAAATTCTTTGAATTCCCTGACTCATTGGAAGACATTTTCAATATATCCAACTTCCTAAAAGACAAAGAGTAAGAATCCTCTTCCACGATTAGATATTTTTGTCAGAGATAAATAAGAAATGCTTCTTAATATGTGACTTGGTAAGTATAATTGAATTTACTGAGGTCTTGTTTTTGATGACCTTCTTACTAATTGTTTTAAATATTTTTGCTTTTTATTATGATAAAGTGATTAAAGTGGAATAAGTGGGATCTTAAAATTCCCACTGGATTGTCGTTTTCACATCTGGAACCCAGGCTCAATGTTTACTTTTTTTGTACCAGTCTCTGTAACTAAAGTATAGGCTATTAAATTTAATAAATGATTTACAACTGAGTAGAAAGATTGTCCAATCATTCCCTCTGCTCTGAATAGTGTTTGTTCTGTGTGTGTGTCTGTTAATGCCATGTACGTGTGTGCATGTGGTATATATGCATTTATGGCAGCTAACACTGAGTCTTTGCCAGGCACTGTGTTCCTCATTTGTCATCTACACAAGAAGCCAATTGAGGTGGGTATTATTTTCTGTTTACAGGTAAAGCTATCAAGGCTCAGAGAGGTTAGGCCTTGCCCAAGATTATGCGGTTAGTGAGGCTAGGATGTGGGGCCATTCTGGAGGCTCCGCCTTAACCACTGTTTTCTTCCCTTTAAGCCTAATTACTGGCCGAGGAGCTACATAGAGGAGGTTTTACCAGAGGAGACGACCGAGGTCAGTCATGAATTCTATTTGCTGATTGGCCAAACTTGCTCTGAATTTTCAAACACTTATCTAGCTGGTTTCAGTTTGGGTTAGTGTGGTGTCAGTGTTACACTTGCATACCGACTTCATAATTTGGAGCCACATCACATTTTTGATGGTGTGCTCTATTGCTAGTGTCAGCAACAGAAAAATTCTGACTAGCTTTTTTTTGTTTGTTTTTTTGTAAATTTTGAGACAGAGTCTCACTCTGTCGCCCAGGCTGGAGTGCAGTGAAGTGATCTCAGCTCACCGCAACCTCCGCCTCCTGGGCTCCAGCGATTCTCATGCCTCAGTCTCGTGAGTAGCTGGGATTACAGGCACGCACCACCATGGCTAGCTAAGTTTTGTGTTTTTAGTAGAGATTGGGTTTCACCATGTTGGCCAGGCTGGTCTTGAACTCCTGGCCCCAAGTAATCTGTCCGCCTGTGTCTCCCAAAGTCCTGGGGTTACAGGCGTGAGCCACCATGCCTGGCCCTGAATAGCCATTTTTGATAATGTTTGGCAGTTTATCCTCCAGCTTAGACCATCTTAAAACTATTCAAGAAACATAGTATTGATACACCTGGTTATATTTCTCAAAAATAATTCTTACCTTAAACTTACGAATTCTCCCTCTCCCTCCAACTCCTGTTCACCGCTATGTAAAAGTGCTCTTTATAGAAAGTAAGAAATCCCCACACCAGGAGACAATTGGCTAAATTACACTCAACTGCAAAAAAGTTTGCACTGTGCTTCCCCGCTTGTGATTATAATTAGCATTTTAATGAATCAGTTAATAAAAAAGCTGTGGTAAGCAAGTGTTTCCTGAGTGCCTACTAAGTGCTGATGCCCAGCTAGCCTGTGACAATGGGAGAGTGAAGTTCAGTGTCCCCACTCTTGCTTGAACTTACAATCTAAGGGAGGTTTTCCCTCAATCTTCATGCAACACAGAGGAACATTTTATAATGTAACTATCCCATTTAAAACTTATCACTTTCAACAATTTGAATTTTCATGCTTTAGGCTTTCTTAAAGGTGTACATGTGTCTCTTTCATACCCATATATGTTTCTGTCTCATGTTAGATTTATCATCATTGCATTTATCAATCAGAACCACTGGATGGCAGCAAAAGAACATAGGAGATTTTCTATCGTGCCTTTGTGTACACAAAAATGAAGTGAAAGCTATTCTTTGTATTTCATGGATGGTGGAAAGAAAATGATACAGTGATTAAAACTTGACAGCTATCTACAGCAGATGAAACCCCGGCAGATCTCATGACTAAATATTAATATGTTACCCTAAGTGTGAAAAGTTAAATTTATGCTTTATTATTACCAAAGCCATACTGTAAATTTCTCCTTTTTCAGTTTCTTTTAGTCACAAAAATATCTTCCAAGATTTCTATGCAATAATGGTATTTATAATGGTAAAGAAAAAATCCAAGTCAGATACTAAGAACTTGTGAAGAGAGACTTTGAATGACAAGGGACAATGGAAAAGAGTCCCTTTCCTTGATAGCCTGTTTTAAAGAGCATTCTTAGAGAAAAATCAGAGTTTGGAGAGACCCTGTTCATAGACAAGAGTTTTTCATTTTTCTTTTAAAAAATCACTTAGCAAGCAGATTTTAAGTAATATGAGCCTCTGAAGATTTCATACCATTTCTATAAATGTACAATGGCTTAGTTCCAAACTGAGTACCATATATAGCTCAATACATACAATAAATCTCTCAAACTAAAAAGGTGAAATAGTAATGAAGCAGCAATGAGGTAAAAAATACTTTTTAATTTGATTTCAGTGCAGAAATTTGAAATCTGTTTAGTTGAAAATAGAGCTTCCTATTTCTCCCAAGTATTTTTCAAGCTTATTTGCTTACTTTAAAAGAATCTTTTAATTTTTGGAAAAAAATATATTTAACTTAACTTAAAACCTCTAAATGAGTTACAAAAAATAAGTGTGGAATGGAGAAGTTGCTTTTGTCCAGAGAGCTGAGTTGTGAACGCAGCGAAGGTATTATCATTCTGGGGCTTATTCTTGGAGGGTTAGGGAAGAGCAGAGTTTGTGTTTCTTCCCCTGTTGAGCTTGGGGCCTTCTGGGTTACTTGGAGCCTGAACCCTTCTTGATTTATTTCTTGTTGGCAACATTATCATTGCTTTTTGATGTATGTATGATATGGATCAGTGGGCTTTATGTAATTTGATTCTCAATGGAAATAAAGTTTGGGAAAAGAGGTAAGTCCTCCCCCAACGCCCTGCAACAAGGTATATGGCCATCAGAGCCTCGATGTTCACTTTCCTTTAATAGTACTCAAGATGCTTCAGCAGTATTTATAGGTACTGAGACCTGGACCCCCAATCTGAAACTATAGTTGAACATCGTCCTGGGCTTGGACTCTGGCCATCAATATCTACTAAAACCAAGAACAAGGAGAGATAAGTAATTCTTATCCTCACCATTCCTTCTCTTTGGAGATTTATTTTATTTTATTTTATTTTGAGGAGGGGCTAGGAGGAGGAACATTTTTATTGTCTTAATGCAAGATAGATTTGTGTGAAGCGTATTTAGTTTCTTCAGAAACTATGTAGAGTCACTATGCTGAAAGAGTCTAATTTGCTATTTCTACTAGTTCAGAGTATTTGGGGACAGAGGTCTGTAAATCCCCTTGGAAATTTTCTAGAAAAGAAATTTCTATGGCCTTCTTCAGTAATGATCACTTGTAATTCCCCCCATACCTATCATTTTGTCACATTATTTCATTTGTATTAGCTATCTATTAAGAGAAATTATAAATATAATGAGAAAAAAATCATTTTGAAAGTCAGTGATTGTAAAACTAAAGGGTAAAACCACATATAATTTGTATGTGTCTTTACAGACCATAGAGGCCTATCCATCAAGTTGCAGGATATACTTTGTTCCAGATTTATTATTTTTATGGCTCTTAAATTTCACTGAATTTTTGTGATCGAGCCTTAAATCATGATTCCTAAAATACATCTTCAGGTAAATATCTTGGTAGAATATTTTTTAGTATGAATTGTAGAACATCAGAAAGAACATTACAACACAGCTTTGACTTTTTCGTTCCGTCGGTGACTATTGACTTTGAAAAGATCACAGAAACTAGGCGTACATTTCTCCATCTATAAAGCGGGTAAAACCATGCTAATTTTCCTCCATTGCCTATACAAACTCAAATGAAAAGAAGTCATGTTTTCAGAAGAAAATGGTATTTAAAATGTTAGGTTGGTGGTAGTAAAATTAAGATGACATTTTACATCAAAACTGGGCAAATTGAATGAAAGTTTCTCTTCTAGTTTTTTCTCTATTTTGTTTTGTCTCGAATAAGATTTCTGAGTTAATAGATGAAGAGGTCATTAGGGGGAAGTTAGAGTTCTCAGATCTTGCATTTGTAAGGTTCTTTGGCTGAAACCTGACCCTAGAGTCTTACCAATTCTGTGTGGACAGCTAAGGTTTTGCTAGGTGGTTTGAGACCATGGCTCAATCCTTGAAGGAGTCAGGTAGTGAAAAATTTCTAACAAAAGAAAAGGACTTTATCTTATACGAGAGAGTGTCAGCCCTTCTGTAATTCATTTAGAGAAAGAAGCCCACACCATAAAGAACAGAGTCCCCATTTTTGCTACTAATGGAAATTGTCCCTCTTGACTAGAGCAATGCAGAGAGCAGTGGCTGTCAGCTCTAGCTCCACATCACTCCGGGAGCTTAAAAAATATCCCCATGACCAGGCCCCACTCCAGACCAACAAATCAGACTTCCTGGGGATGGCGCAGGCATCATCATTCATTGAAGCTCCTCAGCATATGGTATTGTGCTTCCGAGGTTGAGAACCACTGATCTAGAGACTGCAGTAGATAATAACTTGGCAAAAGGCTTACACAACAGAAACGTTTTTTAACGTCCATTACTTTGTCTTTAGTTGCGTTATCTTACTTTTCCAAAAGGGGATCTGTAAGTTGAAGACAAACAAAAAATACACTAGGAAAGAAGTGCTGAAAATGTTGTCAGCTAGCCATGGTCTTCCCTGGTACAATCCTAACTTTGCTGTGAAGGAAGGGATGCTTCCTCTTTCCTTCCAGCCTATTTATTATGCTATTAAAGAAACATAAAAATGAACATAAGGTTCATCTGAACCATCTCAGATACTGCTGAATTTCTTATAGACATAAAATAGTCTTCCTAACTTGAAATGAGCCTATTTCATGATTATAGGTCTTCAGAAATTGGTATTTTCTCTATTCTGTCTGAAATGATAAAAAGAAAAGAAACCCCAGACCTCAAAACATTCAAAAAATTTAACAAAATTATTTGTATATACACACCAGTGAAAACACATTCAGAAGCTATTAGTTATAGAATCAAAATGCTCAATTTCATTGTATGCTACACAAAAGATTGACCTGGGAGACAGAAATGGATTCTGGACTTGAGTTGGCCTTAGCTAGCTGGGACCTTAAAACTTTCCTTAACATTCACTCAACTTTCATTTCCTCACTTAAAAGGGCATCTATGACTCTGGCAAGCCAGATACCTTATCTGTTACATCTACAATCCTTATCCAATTCTCAAATGAACCCTGCTGTAGAGACAAGTTCCAATTAGCCATAGACTTGCTTTAGAAATATTCCAACCACAGGTCATAATTTTTGCTGGGTGAGTAGAAAAGAATGTTGATGTCATTTACTATCAGTTGCATTTGTCCCCTTTTATGAGGAAGATAATGCAGACATTGGATTAAATTTCAAGGCTGTCTTAAAAAGACACATTACACAGAGAACTGGGAAATATTGTTTTCACTGATTATGTTACAGACAGTAATGTTTAACATGGCACATAAATCGGCAAAGTAAATGAGCAAGAGTCTGATATTTTTTAAAAGGAACTTTGTATTCTACTTGTATGTATGATATATAGTTGGTGCTCAACAAATGTTTGTTAAATGGTGAATGAATTTGTAAGGTTAAAAAGCAATTTCTTAGTCTCAAACACTAACTTGAAGAGGTTCTAAAGATCAAAGTTTTCTGATCATAAAATACATTTTTTATTTAAATCAGATTTCTTAAATGGTTAAAATTTGAATACAGTAAAATTGGAAAAACTCATTATTGGACAGGAATGGCAATTTTGAATTAGATAGTGCTTGAGCTACTATACTTATGTAATGATTTTGAAAATTTAAAATAGTTACACAAGCTTTGAAATATCTTTAATCTGTTTTATTAAAATCATAATCTCAATGAACAACTCAAAGGTAAATTTTTCCTATGGGGTGTATATCTAGTATTCTTATGGTTATACCAGCAATGATAAACTTTGTAGCTATGAAGCACAGTTTTGATTGAAGTGAAAATCACATTAATATTCTGACATGACCATTTGTTTAAATTAATGCTTTCTAAAATAAATTAATTTGGTCAAATGAGTATTTAGTTCCTCTAGATTAAGTAATTATAAATTGAGGAACCATTTGGGAATACGAAGAATTAGGAAGCTTTTTGTTTTCCTAGCTCCTCTTATTTAAAATTAAAAATAAAGAAGATAATTATATTTAAGTGCATTCTGCCTTTAGTAATGGTAGAGAAAGTAACTTTGATTGACCCTTCTGCTGAGTACAATTTGAAAACAAGCCAACAAACAAATTAAGCACATCTTTCTGCTTAAAGATCCCAGAGAGCTAACAAGATAGTGAACGATCCCAAGGCCAGGATCTAGAGATGGGGCAAGGCTCAGAGAGATGATCCTGTAGCTGGGGATTCTTTTCCTCTTTTCCTGGAAATAGAGTCTGAGAGTTCAAGTGGGTGGGTGATGTTTTTTTGCAGGGGGACAGAGTCACTCTGTTGCTCAGGCTGGAGTGCAGTGGCATGATCTCGGTTCACTGCAACCTCCATGCCTCCTGGGTTCAGGTGATTCTCATGTCTCAGCCTCCCTAGTAGCTGGGATTATGGGATTACAGGTGTGCACCACCATGCCTGGCTAATTTTTCTATTTTTAGTAGAGATGGGGTTTCACTATGTTGGCCAGGCTGGTCTTGAACTCCTGAACTCAAATGATCTGCCCACCTTGGCCTCCCAAAGTGTTGGGATTACAGGCAACGTGTAATGGTTTTGATGCCCCATGAAGCTAAAGCAACAGGGATTGGTGTCGAGGGCCCACCCAAGTTGGGAAAGTGTCCTAGTAGTTCTTTTCCCCACTTTGAGTTGGGACCACAAAAGGTTGCACTCTAGAAGCATGGAAAGGCAAATGAGAAGTTGACCCTGGCAGGTGATCCAGAAGTGCTAGTATCCCCAGGCACCAGCTAAGGAAAATTAAATCTCTCCAGGAGAAACATAATATCATTATTTAAGGCCTTAAGTTACCTCTACAAGGAATTTTGCAAATGCAATATTCAGGGCATACTAAAAAAAAAAATCTAGATAGGAGGCATGAGTGAAAGCTGACAAAAATAGCACAATGAAAATAGATTCACAAGGGCTCCAGACATTGACATTATCAGATACAGAATTTTAAGTAAATGTACTTTGGTGAAGATGGCAAAGAATGAGATTGAGAATTTTGTCAAATGTGGAAACTATAAATAAAAAATCAAACAGAAAATCTGGTAGAGAAAATGTAATGACAGAAATCGGAAGATCTCAGTAGCTGGGTTTAAGAGCAGATTGACACAACTGATGAGGGAATTAGGAACAGCCTGATGGGTTAAAGAAAATATCCAGAAGGAAATATGGAGATACAAAAAGGATGGAAAATGAGAATAGGGGTGAAAACCATGAGAATGAAGTGAAAAGCTCTACTTTACGAGTAATTATAGCTCCATAAAAAGAAGAGAAAGAGGATGGAGTGGAAGCAAAATCTGAATAAATTAGAGATAAGAATTTTCCATAACTAATGAAATTCATCAAGCCATGGAAGCCCTACAAATCCAAAACAAGATAAATATAAATAAAATCATTTAGGTATATCATGACAATATTACCAAAAACCAAAGTTTAAAAACAAAATGCCAGATTAAAAAAAAGATTGCCTTTGAAGAAGGAACAATTTAACTCACAATTGACAGAAATGGTGGAAACCAGAAGACAATAGGATCATATTTTGAAGTGCTGAAAAAGAAAATTGCCAACCTTAAATTCTAAGCCTACTGAAAATATTTTCCTTTAATGAGGGTAAAGACCTTTCAAGCAAGCACTAAATTTAGAAAATTTGTCATTAGCAGACTCACACAAATGAAAATTCTAAACGTTATTCTTCAGAAAGAAGGAAAATTATTCTAGATGGAAGATTTTCCTTCTGTCTAAAGAACACCCAAATGGCTATATTGCACAGAAAAAAACTAAGAGCCTTTCCTCTGAGATCTGGAACAAGACAAGGATGCCCATTTTCACCATTGTTATTCAACACAGTACTGGAAGTCCTAGCTAGAGCAATCAGACAAGAGAAAAAAATAAAGGGAATCCAATCTTGAAAGGAAGAAGTCAAATTATTATTGTTTGCAGAGGATATGATCTTATATTCGAAAAAAACTAAAAAATCCACCCCAAAACTATTAGAACTAATAAATAAATTCAGTAAAGTTGCAGGATACAAAAATCAATATACAAAAAATCAGTAACATGATGCTGACAGCAAACAGTCTGAAAAAGAAATGAAGAAAGTAATCCCATTTACCATAGCTACAAATAAAATAAAATACCTAGGAATAAACTTAACCGAAGAAGTAAAAGATCTCTACAATGAAACCTATGAAACACTGATGCAAGAAATTGAAGAGAACACAAAAAAAGGAAGTGTATTCCATGTTCATGGATTGGAAGAAGAAGTATTTTTAAAATGTCCATGCTACAAAGCAATCTACAGATTCAATGCAATCCCTATCAAAATACCAATGACATTCTTCACAGAAATAGAAAAAAAAAATCCTAAAATTTATATGAAACCACAAAAGTCCCAGAATAGCCAAAGCTATCCTGAGAAAAAGAACAAAAGTGGAGGAATCACATTATCTGACTTCCTATTATACTGACCTAATGTAACCCAAAGAGCACAGTAGTGGCATCAAAACAGACACAGCTCGAGATCTTTTCTTAACTCCCGGTCTGGGACCAGATCCGCATCTACATGTGCAGCCCCGTCCCCACCTTGGGGTGCTGCAGTAAACATACGTGTGCATGTGTCTTTATAGCAGCATGATTTATAATCCTTTGGGTATATACCCAGTAATGGGATGGCTGGGTCAAATGGTATTTCTAGTTCTAGATCCTTGAGGAATCGCCACACTGTCTTCCACAATGGTTGAACTAATTTACACTCCCACCAACAGTGTAAAAGCATTCCTGTTTCTCCACATCCTCTCCAGCAACTCTTGTTTCCTGACTTTTTAATGATTGCCATTCTAACTGGTGTGAGATGGTATCTCACAAATGCAAATGCAAATTTGATTTGCATTTCTCTGATGACCAGTGATGATGAGCATTTTTGCATATGTCTGTTGGCTGCATAAATATCTTCTTTTGAGAAGTGTCTGTTCATATCCTTTACCCGCTTTTTGATGGGGTTGTTTGTTTTTTTTCTTGTAAATTTGTTTAAGTTCTTTGTAGATTCTGGATATTAACCCTTTGTCAGATGGGTAGATTGCAAAAATTTTCTCCCATTCTGTAGGTTGCCTATTCACTCTGATGATAGTTTATTTTGCTGTGCAGAAGCTCTTTAGTTTAATTAGATCCCATTTGTCTATTTTGGCTTTTGTTGCCATTGCTTTTGGTGTTTTAGTCATGAAGTCCTTGCCCATGCCTATGGCCTTAATGGTATTGCGTAGGTTTTCTTCTAGGGTTTTTATGGTTTGAGGTCTTACATTTAAGTCTTTAATCTATCTTGAGTTAATTTTTGTGGACAGTGTAAGGAAGGGATCCAGTTTCAGCTTTCTACATATGGCTAGCCAGTTTTCCCAGCATCATTTATTAAATAGGGAATCCTTTCCTCATTGCTTGTTTTTGTCAGGTTTGTTGAAGATCAGGTGGTTGTAGATGTGTGTTATTTCTGAGGCCTCTGTTCTGTTCCATTGGTCTATATATCTGTTTTGGTACCAGTACCATGCTGTTTTGGTACCAGTACCATGCTGTTTTGGTTATGTAGACTTGCAGTATAGTTTGAAGTCAGGTAGTGTGATGGCCTTCAGCTTTCTTCTTTTTGCTTAGGATTGTCTTGGCTATGCAGGCTCTTTTTGGTTCCATATGAACTTTAAAGTAGTTTTTCCAGTTCTGTGAAGAAAGTCAGTGGTAGCTTGGTGGGGATAGCATTGAATCTATAAATTACTTTGGGCAGTATGGCCATTCTCATGATATTGATTCTTCCTATCCATGAGCATGGAATGTTCTTCCTTTTGTTTGTGTCCTCTTTTATTTCGTTGAGCAGTGGTTTGTAGTTCTTCTTGAAGAGGTCCTTCACATCCCTTGTAAGTTGGATTCCTAGGTATTTTATTCTCTTTGTAGTAATTGTGAATGGGAGTTCACTCATGATTTGGCTCTCTGTTTGTCTATTATTAGTGTATAAGAATGCTTGTGATTTTTGCACATTGATTTTGTATCCTGAGACTTTGCTGAAGTTGCTTATCAGCTTAAGGAGATTTTGGGCTGAGACGATGGGGTTTTCTAAATATACAATCATGTCATCTGCAAACAGAGACAATTTGACTTCCTATTTTCCTAATTGAATACTCTTTATTTCTTTCTCTTGCCTGATTGCTGTGGCCAGAACTTCCAACACTATGTTGAATAGGAGTGGTGAGAGAGGGCATCCTTGTCTTGTGCTGGTTTTCAAAGGGAATGCTTCCAGTTTTTGTCCATTCAGTATGATATTGGCTGTGGGTTTGTCATAAATAGCTCTTATTATTTTGAGATACATTCCATCCATACCTAGTTTATTGAGAGTTTTTAGCATGAAGGGCTGTTGAATTTTGTTGAAGGCCTTTTCTGCATCTATTGAGATAATTGTGTGGGTTTTGTCATTGGTTCTATTTATGTGATGGATTACGTTTATTGATTTGTTTATGTTGAACCATCCTTGCATCCCAGGGATGAAGCTGACTTGATCATGGTGGATAAGCTTTTTGATGTGCTGCTGGATTCGGTTTGCCAGTATTTTATTGAGGATTTTTGCATTGATGTTCATCAGGGATATTGGCCTAAAATTCTCTTTTTTTGTGTGTGTGTCTCTACCAGGCTTTGGTATCAGGATGATGCTAGCCTCTAAAACGAGTTAGGGAGGATTCCCTCTTTTTCTATTGATTGGAATAGTTTCAGAGCGAATAGTATCAGCTCCTCTTTGTACCTCTGGTAGAATTTGGCTGTGAATCTGTCTGGTCCTGGAGTTGTTTTTGTTGGTAGGCTACTAATTATTGCCTCAATTTCAGAACCTGTTATTGGTCTATTCAGAGATTCAACTTCTTCATGGTTTAGTCTTGTGAGGGTGTATGTGTCCAGGAATTTATCCATGTCTTCTAGATTTTCTAGTTTATTTGCAAAGAGGTGTTTATAGTATTCTCTGATGGTAGTTTGTATTTCTGTGGGATCGGTGGTGATATCCCCTTTATCATTTTTTATTGTATCTATTTGATTCTTCTCTCTTTTCTTCTTTATTTAATAGACCGTTTGCTAGTGGTCTATTTTGTTGATATTTGCAAAAAACCAGCTCCTGGATTCATTGATTTTTTGAAGGGTTTTTTGTGTCTCCATCTCCTTCAGTTCTGCTCTGATCTTAGTTATTTCTTACCTTCTCAGCATTCGAATTCTTAGCATTTGGTCAGTCTTACTTCCTTTCTTATCCCCTCCTGCCTCCCACAATAGATTATTTTGAAGTAAAATTAGATATTGTATGATTTTATCAGTAAAAACTTCAGTAGAAATCTTTTTTAAGCATAAGCACAATACAGTGATCACATTTAAAGAAATGGAGACTACTTCTCAAAATTACCAAATATATAGAATGTTTTTGAATTTCTCCCCTTGTTTTATTTGTTAAGAAAACTGTTGTACAGTTTTGGTTTTCCTCCTTGATGTGGTTTAATATGTTCCGCCACCCTCTCCATTACCTGTACAATGGTCATAGATCTAGAGGAGACTTGGTGAGATATGACATTTATTTATTTATTTTGCAAGACTGCTTCATAGGTGGTGGTGTAGACATTCTATGGTATCCCAGAGAAGGCACAGAACTTATGATTCTATTTTTCATGACATTAAGATTTATCAGGCAGTTCCTCATCAACTTTTCACCTGCTGGTTTTTAGCAGGTATTGATGGTAACTGCTCAGATCTATACTTTCATTACAGGTTGCTAAATGGTGATATTCTAATTCTATCATTTTACTTATTTATTGGGTAGAATTCTTCTCCTAAAGAAGATTTTTCCCTTATCAACTACTGATCCCATGATGTGTCATTCCTGCAGAAAAGCCATGATAAATCCTTGATACTTTTCCTTTATTTGCCAGACTTAGAATAATGAGTTGATTCTCTAGCATCCTCAAAAGACAACACATTTTTTTTAAGCATCATTATCAACTCTGGATTTTTCCCTTTTACTGTGCAGCAGAGTTTTGGTAGATATTATTCTCTTCGGTGTCCCAGTTGTCCCATCTTTGGCTAGTGTGAGTCTTTTCAACTTGCCATGTCCTTTTGGTATACCCTCAATGAGCCCAGTTCACTGCTTTGCATTTATGTTCTTTTCTGGTCCACAGAGATTTTTATTTTTTGTTGAGCTCAACTTTATATATTTGTTTTTCTATCTTTAGCTATCATTGCTTCGTTTATGGAACAGAGTGGCAAATCAAAGCAACAACTCAGTGCATCATTTTGATTGAAAAGTCTAAAAGAATTGTTGAAATGATCATCTGTGTGCAAGATACCTTAAACAAATAAATAAACATTTCGGTGCATGATGACCTTGGATACAAGTTTTGTGATCATGAGTCACACAGAAGACAAAGGGGTCTAGGTAGGACTAGGATGAAGCGATGGTCTTGAGCACAGTGGCAGAGCAGGAGCAGCCATCAGAATTCCATGTTTGCTGTGTATGTTTCCCCGGATCAGCCATAGAACATGTTTATATTCTCATTCTAGAGTTTGAGTTAGTCACTCTCAACAAGTCATTTTGTCTTTTTAAAGTTTTGGCTTAGAGGACTCTTCTAGAGCATGTTTATCTGTAGATTCTTAGTTGGGGAGACCTATATATCTGGTGTAGGTAACAAGCAAAGCAAAATCCAGGGAAAAACATCTCCTCAGAACTCTGTCTCAAGAGGCGTATTTTTGTTGGCTTGTGTTTTACTTGACAATTACATCTCCGATATTTTAAGTTCTCAAATGGTACTGCAGAAATAATCCACTCACAGATTTTTTTAAAGAATCCTTTTATTTAGCTTACATTAACTATCGAATAGTTAATATTTCAAAAGGATGAGTGGTTTTAGTTAAAATGATATATTTTATGCTGAATGAAAGTGTCCAAAATATGTTTATGATCTAAAAAGACAAATATGTGTGTGTGTGTGTGGTGTTTGTAGTATTGTTTTTCCCCATCTCTACAAAAAATAAAAAAAATTAGGCAGGCATAGTGGTGCACACCTGTAGTCCTAGTGGCCCTGGAGGCAGAGATGGGAGAATTGCCTGAGCCTAGGAGTTCAAGGTTACAGTGAACTGAAATCACACACCACTGCACCCCAGCCTGAGTGACAGAGGGAGACCCTGTCTCAAAAAATATATAATAAATAAAGTTATACATATATATACACACATATATATACATATATACGCATATATACACATATATGCGTATATATGTGTATATATACATATATACACGTATACGTGTATATATACACATATATACGCATATATGTGTATGTATATATGCATATGTGTATATATGTATATACATATGTATATATGTGTATATGTGTATATATGTGTATATGTGTGTATATATGTGTATATATGTGTATATACGTGTATATATGTATATATGTGTATATACGTGTATATGTGTATATATGTGTATATATGTATATATGTGTATATATGTGTATATGTGTGTATATATGTATATATGTATATATGTGTATATGTATATATGTGTGTATATATGTGTATATGTGTATATATGTATATATGTGTGAATATATGTGTATATATGTATATATGTGTATGCATGTATATATGTGTATATATGTATATATGTGTGCATATATGTATATATGTGTGTATATATGTATGTATATATGTATATATGTATGTATATATGTATATATGTATATATGTATGTATATATGTGTATATATGTATATATATGTATATATGTATGTATATATGTATATATATATGTACACACACATACATATTTTTTAGAGATAAGGTGTGTGTTACCCAGACTGGAATGCAGTGGCATGAGCCTCCCGAGTAGCTGAGACTACGGGTGTGTGCCATCATGCCCAGCTAACTTTTAAATTTTTTGTAGAGACAGGGTCTCCCTATGTTGCCCAGGCTGGTCTTGAACTTCTGGGCTCAAGTGATCCACAAGCCTTGGCCTCTGAAAGTTCTGGGATTACAGGCTTAAGCCACCGCATACAGCCATAAATAACATATTATTTTGGTTTTTAGTATAATCATTCTTATTTAACATCACAAAAATCTTCACTCTCCTTCCCAAATGTTTATGATTAATCTTTTAAATTGGAGCTAAGTGGCTGTGGTGTTACGATATAGATAGATAAATAGATAGATAGATAGATAGATAGATAGATAGATAGATAGTTTTCATAGATGAGCCACAGTTCCTGGCTCATGATTCCTGTAGCCCTTGTTACAGCCTTTTGTTAGAATGTTGGGTGCATTAGGGCTCAGGAACAGAATCTCTCTGACCTTCTCTTGCCCTCCTTTCACCTGCCCCAAGGCAGGACTCTAGTCTTTATCCAACTTTCTGGCCGTGGGTCTTAAGAATCTCTTCAGAGAGGGTCCCATTAATACCCTGGAGGAAGGAATGCTGATGTCATGAAGCTTCCCTCAAACCCCAAGAGGACTGGGTTCAGGAAGCTTCTGTATAGCTGAACACGTGGAGGTTCCTGGAGGGTGGCCCCCAGGGAGGACATGGAAGCTCCACGCCCCTTCCCCCATACCTTGCCTGACCATCTCTTCATTGTTATCCTTTGTAACATTATTTATAACAAACCAGCAGACGTTAAATAAGTGTTTCCTTGATTTCTGTGAGCAACGCTGGCAAATTAATCAAACCCAAATGGGATCTTGGAAACCCTGACTTGAAGTCAGTTGGTCTGAAGTTCTGATGGTCAGAAGACTTGGACTGGTGTCTGGGGTGTACGGGGCAGTCTTGGGGACTGAGCCCCCAGCCTGTGGAATCTGATGCTATCTCCAGGTAGATGGTGTCAGAACTGAATTGCAGGACACCCAGCTGGTGTCTGCTCGTTGGTGTGTGGGGAAAACTCCCACGCATTTTGTCACAGAAGCCTCCTGTGTTGCTGTTGTGGTGGTGTGAGAGCAGAGGAAAAACACGGGCTGAGAGAGTTTTTCCCTACATAGCAGCAAATAAAGAAATAGACACGTTGATAAATATTATTTTCTGAGGTAGTTTTGAAATCTGAAAATTTTCTTTAAATTTACTTTAAATGTCTCTTGTGTATCACTCAGTTAAATTCTTTTTAAGTTTAGGATAGCTTAGAACTTTCTGTTGATAGGATAGATGCTAAAATTAATCCCAGACTGAATTTTTCTGACTAGAATCATAATTTAAATCTATTCACCTTGTGTTAGTTATTACAATTAAATCTAGTTCAGTTGGTTTTTTAAAAATATCACTTTTACTTATGATTTCTATCTCCCTTTCAACCTATAAAATGACTGCACATGTCCCCCTTTATTAAAAATAAAGCAAAAAGCTGGGCGCGGTGGCTCATGCCTGTAATCCCAGCACTTTGAGAGGCCGAGGCGGGCAGATCACCTGATGTCAGGAGTTTGAGACTAGCCTGGCCAACATGGCAAAATCCTGTCTCCACTAAAAATATAAAAATTAGGCAGGTGTGATGGAGGGCGCCCGTAATCTCAGCTACTCCGGTGGCTGAGGCAGGAGAATCGCTTGAACCCAGGAAGCAGAGGTTGCAGTGAGCCGAGATTTTGTCATTGCACTCCAGCCTGGGTGACAAGAGCAAAACTCTGTCTCTAAATAAATAAATAAAGCCAAAAAAAAAAAAAAAAAAAAAAAGAAAAGAAAAAAGAAAAAAATCTAAATGAGAAACATCCCAGACCATCGAAGTCAGCATCTCTCAAAAGGCAGTTTGGGCACTTTGGGCACTTGTCAAAAGGGCTTGGGCTTCACCATAGGCCCCACTGGATCAGAGTCTGAGGCTCAAGAATCTGCTTTTAAACGGTCTTCTCAGAGCATCCTTGTGCATACTAAAGTCTGAGAACCACTGATCAAGATGGAAGAAGGAAAGTGGATGCCACCAGGAACCTGAGATAAATCACTTGTTCCAAATAGTATGGCTGTGGGTTTGGGCTGACATTTTCTGGAAGCTAAGGAAAAAAAAAAAAAAAAAAAAAAAAAAAGCCAGGCCGGGAGCAGTGGCTGACGCCTGTAATCCCAGCACTTTGGGAGGCCGAGGCAGGCGGATCACGAAGTCAGGAGATCGAGACTATCCTGGCTAACACAGTGAAACCCCGTCTCTACTAAAAATACAAAAAATTAGTGGGGCGTGGTGGCATGTGCCTATAGTCCCAGCTACTCAGGAGGCTGAGGCAGGAGAATCGCTTGAACCCGGGAGGTGGAGGTGGCAGTGAGCTGAGATCGTGCCACTGCACTCCAGCCTGGGCGATAAATCCAGACTCTGTTTCAAAAAAAAAAAGAAAAGAAAAAAAATCACTTTGGCTTATGTGGTTTTTAGCTTCTGTCCACAGAATTATACAAGTTCATCAGCAGAGTTCATGCTTCTCAGGAATGAAAGTCATGGTCTTTGTACAGGAAACATGGGGAGACTTTGTGGGTAATATTCTAAGCTCTGATTTTGTAAGATTAACATTACAGTTCTTTAAGTGCACCATCCATTCATGATCTAGAAAGGCTGATTGCGTATATGATGAAGTCATTTCTGTAGCTGGTGAACATTGCCCAGATACTTTGCTTTATAGCAGTCTAAATTGTGAAGGGATGGAACTTGGACAATTTGGAAGAATAGTTAGTTGGCACATTCATCAGATTATTTTAAAATATTAATCGAGTACTTTGAGGGAGCATTTGGCAGAATGGAAGTGTGGTTTATTCATTACTAAATTCCCCAGTAAGTATCAAGTGAGAGCCATATGCTTTGCAATCAGATATGTGGGGGCAGAACCATCATTTGATTGTGAAAGCCTCATCTGGAAGAAGGTCCAAGTCCAGAGGGAAGGCCTGAAAAGCAGGGAGTCTATAGGTGGAGGCTGTAGAGCCAGGCTTCAGGTTTTAAAGAGTTTAGAGTCTTTGGACCAAAACTCTATTTAGCAAAGAGGAAATGACTTTTTCCCAAAAACTTGTAGGATATATGCCAACTACTCTGTGACTACCATAACATTTCTGGAAATGAAAGTCAGGGTGATTCCTGTGAAACATATATTCTTAAGAACTATATCTTTTTTATTTTTAAGTTCTGGGGTACATGTGCAGGATGTGGAGGTTTGTTACATAGGTAAACATGTGTCATGGTGGTTTGCTGCACCTACCAATCCATCACCTAGATGTTAAGCCCAGCATGCATCAGCTATTTTTCCTAACGCTCTCCCTCTCCCCACTCCCCTCCCCTAAGATATAGGCCCCAGGAGAACTATATCTTAATAAGGTAACTCCAAATAACCAAATAAATTGATCTAGAAAGTGGAGTATTTTATGACCACTACCAGAAAAAAACAAAACAAAACAAAATCCAAAAAATCCCAGAAAACCACACCTAGTTGTAATTGGTGCTGAATGACTCCTTTGGGCAGTAATAAGCCACTGAGCCCAACTGCTGCTTATGACCTCTTGTAGGCTAAGTAACATCTCTGGGCCAGCCTTTCCCTTAGTATATTTTGCAGGTAACAGAAACCCAGTTAAAGTTAAACAACATTAGTGGCATCACATCAACAAGTAAGAATTTGTTATAAAGATTCAGAGAAGGAAAAGAACATGAAAGAAGTTGCATGATGTTTGCAGTTGACAGACTGGTCTCTTTTTGGGCCTCCCCAAAATTGTTTAGAGGCTCTGTGTGTGTGTGTGTGTGTGTGTGTGCATGCATGTGCATATCTGTCTTCAGAAGTTGGTTTTACAGGAGTGGAGGTTTAGACTATTGGGCATTAAAAATTAATGTGAAAAAAGGTTTAAAATAAAATATGTGATGTCAGGTAAGGACTAAACTTCCTGGTTATGTTGTATATGAATTCACAAACATCAGACTTTGGAAAATGAGGTCTCACTAAATGGACTGGGTAGCTTTGATTGCACCAATGTTGACTGAAATCAGTTAATTTCCCTGTAACAGTTTTGTCTCTGCTTGAATTACTTTGCTAGTGGTTTTTTTTTTTAATTGACACTTGCAGTAATGCTTATTTTATTTTATTTTATTTTATTTTAGATGGAGTCTCACTCTGTCGCCCAGGCTGGAGTGCAGTGGCGCAATCTTGGCTCACTGCAACCTTCGCTTCCCGGGTTCAAGCGATTCTCCCGCCTCAGCTTCCTGAGTAGCTGGGACTACAGGTGCGCACCACTGCATCCAGTTAATTTTTGTGTTTTTTTTTAAGAGACGGGGTTTTACCATGTTGGTCAGGCTGGTCTCGAACTCCTGACCTCGTGATCTGCCCACCTCAGCCTCCCAAAGTGCTGGGATTAGAGGTGTGAGCCACTGTGCCTGGCATAGTAATACTTTTTAATAAGTGTTCAAAATTTTCAAATTTTCTGGAGAGGGGATCTAAAACCAAGCATGAAGGGCCCCTGCCTTTGTTTCCTGCTGCCAGGAGCGTGTATGCAGCCACCAGGAATATGACTGGGAAGTCCCTCCCCCACTGCCCGCACACACCATTTGAAGCTTCATGGCACATGAGTGTCAGATCTGTAGTGACCGTGCTTCCAACACCACGTGGTGGGTAACCTCTATTTCAAGTTGGATGAAATATGATTCTGAACTTGTTTGTTCTTAGTTTTGTATTAGGCAGCTTAACTGATATTACGAGCAACATTTCATCCTATCTTTTAATTTTGCTTTTTACATTTCCCTCTGGTATTTTTAGTCATGAATGTTTTATTCTTGACATTAATGTAATAAATGAAATTGTAAATGTTCAAACATGAGAGAAATACAATTTATCAAATGAATGTGCCCCGAAATCCCATTGTAGCAGATGCTGTTGGTATCCCCATCTGTAGACACTCACACTTATCAGTTGCATTTACACCAGTCTGACTTTCAACCACCCACACCTGAGATGCTTTGCCTGCAGGCTTTCTTGGAGACCTCCCCGCTGCCTGTGTTTGGGCCAGCTGGAAGTGCTGGGGAATTAATATCCCTTGGGGTCAGCCCTCAATGAATGATTGATGGGATGTGTGAGTACATACCTCAGCTTCCTTGAGTCTCGTTTGGGATAACTGAAGATAATGTTCTATATTCTCTCCTGGCATTCCCTAGTAGGATAAAGCTTCAGTTGCCTGCAGTATTGACTTGCTTGATAACATACCCTCTAATGCCTTCCTTTCCTTCCTGGTCTCACTTTTCCACTCTCCCCCTGAGGTTTCTTTTTTCTTTTTTTTCTTCAGGATACATGTGCAGAATGTGCAGGTTTGTTACATAGGTGTACCTGTGCCATGGTGGTTTGCTGCCCCTACTGACCTGTCCTCTAAGTTCCCTCCCCTCGCCCCTAACCCCTCAACAGGCCCTAGTGTGTGTTGTTCCCCTCCCTGTGTCCATGTGTTCTCAATGTTCAACTCCCACTTCTGAGTGAGAACATGCAGTGTTTGGTTTTCTGTTTCTGTGTTAGTTTGCTGAGGATGATTTCTTCCAGCTTTATGATCTCATTCCTTTTTATGGCTGGTAGTATTCCATGGTGTATATGTGCCACATTTTATTTATCCAGTCTATCATTGATGGGTATTTGGGTTGGTTCCATGACTTTGCTATTGTAAATAGTGCTGCAATAAACATATGTGTGCATGTGTCTTCATAATAGAATGATTTATAATCCTTTGGGTATATACCCAGTAATGGGATTACTGGGTCAAATGGTATTTCTGGTTCTAGATCCTTGAGAAATTGCCATGCTGTCTTCCAAAATGGTTGAACTAATTTATATTCCTGCCAACAGTGTGAAAGCGTTCCTATTTCTCCACAGCGTTGCCAGCATCTATTGTTTCTTGACTTTTTAATAGTTGCCATTCTGACTGGCTTGAGATGGTACATCATTGCGGTTTTAATTTGCATTTCTCTAATGATCAGTGATGTTGAGCTTGTTTTCGTATGTTTGTTGGCCATGTAAATGTCTTCTTTTGGGAAGTGTCTGCACATGTCTTTTGCTCACTTTTTGATGGGGTTGTTTGTGTTTTTCTTGTAAATTTGTTTAAGTTCCTTGTAAATTCTGCATATTAGACCTTTGTTGGATGGGTAGATTGCAAAAATGTTCTCCTATTCTGTAGGTTGCCTGTTCACTCTGATGGTAGTTTCTTTTTTTATACAGAAGCTTTTTAGTTTAATTAGATCCCATTTGTCAAATTCTGGCTTTTGTAGCAATTGCTTTTGTCGTTTTTGTCATGAAGTCTTTGTCCATGCCTATGTCCTGAATGGTATTGCCTAGGTTTTCTTCTAGGGATTTAATGGTTTTGGGATTTACATTTAAGTCTTTAATCTATCTCAAGTTAATTTTTGTATAAAGCGTAAGGAAGGGGTCCAGTTTCAGCTTTCTGCATATGGCTAGCCAGTTATCCCAGCACCATTTATTGAATAGGAGATCCTGTTGCCATTGCTTGTTTTTGTCAGTTTTGTTGACAATCAGGTGGCTGTAGATGTGTGGTGTTATTTCTGAGGTCTCTGTTCTGTCCTATTGGTCTATATGTCTGTTTTGGTACCAGTACCGTGCTGTTTTGGTTACTGTAGTCTTGTAGTATAGTTTGAAGTCAGGTAGCATGTTGCCTCCAGCTTTGTTCTTTTTGCTTAGGATTGTCTTGGCCCTACAGGGTCTTCTTTGATTTCATATAAAATTTAAAGTGTTTTTTTTTCTAATTCTGTGAAGAATGTCAATGGTAGTTTGATGGGAATAGCATTGAATCTATAAATTACCTTGGTCAGTGTGGCCATTTTCACGATACTGATTCTTCCTATCCATGAGGATGGAAAGTTTATCCATTTGTTTGTGTCCTCTCTTATTTCCTTGAGCAGTGGTTGGTAGTTCTCCTTGAAGAGGTTCTTCACATCCCTTGTTAGCTGTATTCCTAGGTATTTTATTGCTTTTTGTAGCAATCGCGAATGGGAGTTCATTCATAATTTGGCTGTCTGCTTATCTATTGTTGGTATAAAGGAATGCTTGTGATTTTTGCACATTGATTTTGTATCCTGAGATTTTGCTGAAGTTGCTTATCAGTTTAAGGAGTTTTTGGGCTGAGATGATGGTATTTTTTCAAAATATAGAATCATGTCATCTGCAAAGAGAGACAATTTGACCTCCTCTCTTCGTATTTGAATACGCTTTATTGCTTTCTCTTGCCTGATTGCCCTGGCCAGAACTTCCAACACTATGTTGAATAGGAGTGGTGAAAGAGGGCATCCTTGTCTTGTACTGGTTTTCAAAGGGAATGCTTCCAGTTTTTACCCATTCAATATGATATTGGCTGTGGGTTTGTCATAAATAGCTCTTATTATTTTGAGATATGTTCTATTAATACCTAGTTTATTGAGTTTTTGTTTTAACATGAAGGGCTGTTGAATTTTATCAAAGGCCTTTTCTGCATCTATTGAGATAATCATGTCTTTGGTTCTGTTTATATGATGAATTACATGTATTGATTTGTGTATATTGAACCAGCCTTGCATCCCAGGAAAGAAGCCGACTTCATCGTGGTGGGTAAGTTTTTTGATGTGCTGCTGGGTTCAGTTTGCCAGTGTTTCATTGAGGATTTTAACATTGATGTTCATCAGGGATATTGGCCAGAAGTTTCCTTTTTTTGTTGTGTCTCTGCCCAGTTTTGGTGTCAGGATGATGCTGGCTTCATAAAATGAGTTAGGGAGGCGTCCCTCCTTTTCAATTGTTTGGAACAGTTTTGGAAGGAATGGTACCAGCTCTCCTTGTACCTCTGGTAGAATTTGGCTGTGAATCTGTCTGGTCCTGGGCTTTTTTTAGTTGGTAGGCTATTAATTACTGCCTCAATTTCAGAACTCATTATTGGTCTATTCAGGGATTTGACTTCTTCCTGGTTTAGTCTTGGGAGGGTGTATGTGTCCAGGAGTTTATCCATTTCTTCTAGATTTTCTAGTTTGTTTGCATAGAGGTGTTTATAGTATTCTCTGATGGTAGTTTGTATTTCTGTGGGGTCAGTGGTGATATCCTTTTTATCATCTTTTATTGTGTCTATTTGATTCTTCTCTCTTTTCTTCTTATTAATCTAGCTAGTGGTCCATCTATTTTGTTAATCTTTTCAAAAAACCAGCTCCTGGATTCACTGATTTTTTTTGGAGGGTTTTTTTCTTGTCTCTATCTCTTTTGATTCTGCTCTGATCTTAGTTATTTCTTGTCTTCTGCTAGCTTTTGGATTAGTTTGCTCTCGCCTTTCTAGCTCTTTTAATTGTGATGTTAGGGTGTTGACTTGAGATCTTTTTAGCTTTCTGATGTGGGCATTTAGTGATATAAATTCCCCTCTTACACCACTAAAGCAGTACTTTAGCTGTGTCCCAGAGATTCTGATACGTTAACTCTTTGTTCTTTTTTTTTTTTTTTTTTTTTTTTTAGATGGAGTCTCACTGTATTGCCAGGCTGGAGTGCAGTGGCATGATCTTGGCTCACTGCAATCTCTGCCTCCCAGGTCCAAGTGATTCCCCTGCCTCAGCCTCCTGAGTAGCTGGGACTACAGGCATGCATCACCATGCCTGGCTACTTTTTTTTGTATTTTGGTAGAGATGGGGTTTCACCATGTTGACCAGGATGGTCTCGATTCCCTGACCCTGTAATCTGCCTGCCTTGGCCCCCCAAAGTGCCACTTTGGGCGTGAGCCACTCACAGGCGTGAGCCACTGTGCCCCATGACTCTTTGTTTTTATTGGTTTCAAAGAACTTGATTCTGCCTTAATTTCATTATTTCCCCAGGAGTCATTCAGGAGCAGGTTGTTCGATTTCCATGTAATTGTGTGGTTTTGAGTGAGTTTCTTAATCCTGAGTTCTAATTTGATTGCATTGTGGTCTGAGAGACTGTTTCTTATTATTTCATTTCTTTTGCATTTGCTGAGGAGTGTTTACTTCTGATTATGTGGTCAATTTTAGAATAAGTGCCATGTGGCACTCAGAGGAATGTATATTCTGTTGATTTAGGGTGGAGAGTTCCGTAGATGTCTATTAGGTCCACTTGATCCAGAGCTGAGTTCAAGTCCTGAATATCTGTTAATTTTCTGCCTTACTGATCTGTCAGTTGATTGACAGTGGCATTTTAAAGTCTCCCACTATTATTGTGTGGT
Organism: Pan troglodytes; assembly: GCF_028858775.2. Classification (NCBI taxonomy): domain Eukaryota; kingdom Metazoa; phylum Chordata; class Mammalia; order Primates; family Hominidae; genus Pan; species Pan troglodytes. The sequence goes on from NC_072410.2 coordinate 54,722,093, forward strand.
AGTCTAAGTCTCTTTGTAGGTCTCTAAGAACTGGTTTTATGAATCTGGGTGCTCCTATATTGGGTGCATACATATTTAGAATAGTTAGCTCTTCTTGTTGAATTGTTCTCTTTACAATTATGTAATCCCTTTCTTTGTGGTTTTTTTTGGTCTTTGTTTGTTTAAAGTCTGTTTTGTCAGAGACTAGGATTGTAACCCCTGCTTTTTTTTTGCTTTCCGTTTGCTTGGTAAATTTTCCTCCCTTACTTTATTTTAAGCCTATGTATGTCTTTGCACGTGAGATGGGTCTCCTGAATACAGCATACCCATGGGTCTTGACTGTTTATCCGATTTGCCAGTCTGTGTCTTTTAAATGGGGGCATTTAGCCCATTTACATTTAAGGTTAGTATTGTTATGTGTAAATTTTGTCCTGTCATCATGATGCTAGTTGGTTATTTCGCACACTAGTTGATGCAGTTTCTTTATAGTGTCATTGGTCTTTACATTTTGGTGTGTTTTGCAGTGACTGGTGCTGGTTTTTCCTTTCCATATTTAGTGCTTCTTTCAGGAACTCTTGCAAGGCAGGCCTGGTGGTAACAAAATCCCTCAGCATTTGCTTGTCTAGAAAGGATTTTATTTCTCCTTTGCCTACGAAACTTAGTTTGGCTGGATATGAATTCTGGGTTGAAAATTCTTTTCTTTAAGAATATTGAATATTGGCACCCAATCTCTTCTGGCTTATAGAGTTTCTGCTGAGAGGTCTGCTATTAGTCTGATGGGCTTCCCTTTGTAGGTGACCTGGCCTTTCTCTCTGGCTGCCCTTAACTTTGTTTCCTTCATTTTGACCTTGGAGAATCTGATGATTATGTGTTTTTGGGTTGATCTTCTCATGGAGTATCCTAGTGGTGTTCTGTGTATTTCCTGAATTTACATGTTGGCCTGTCTTGCTAGGTTGGGGAAGTTCTCCTGGATAATATCCTGAAGTGTGTTTTCCAGCTTGTTTCCATTCTTCCTGTCTCCGTCAGGTACTCCAATCAATCATAGGCTTGGTTTTTTTATGAAGTCCCATATTTCTTGGAGTCTTTATTCATTCCTTTTCATTCTTTTTTCTCTAGTCTTGTCTTCATGCCTTATTTCAGCAAGGTCGTCTTCAAACTCTGATATCCCTTCTTCAGCTACTGATACTTGTGTATGCTTCATGAAGTTCTCCTGCTGTGTTTTTCAGCTCCATCAGGTCATTTATTTTCCTCCGTAAACTGGCTATTCTAGTTAGCAGCTCCTCTCACCTTTTATCAAGGTTCTTAGCTTGTTTGCACTGGGTTAGAACATGATCCTTTAGCTCAGTGTAGTTTTTTTTTTTTTTTTTTACCCATCTTCTGAAGCCTACTCCCATCAATTCATCCATCTCATCCTCTGTCCAGTTCTGCGGCCTTGCTGGAGAAACACTGTGATCATTTGGAGGAGAAAAGGCACTCTGGTCTTTTGGGTTTTCAGCATTTTTTTGTTGATTCTTTCTCATCTTTGTGAGTTTGTCTAGTTTTGATATTTCAGACTGCTGACCCTTGGATGGGGTTTTTGTGGGGGCTTTTTTTGTTGTTGTTGTTGCTTTCTGTTTGTTTGCTTTTCTTTCCATGGTTTGTTTCTTTCTTTCAAAGCCCTCTTCTGTACGGCTGCTGTGGTTTGCTGGGGGTTTGCTTCAGGCCCTTCTCATCTGGTTCACTCCTGCACCTGGAGATGTCATGCAAGGAGGCTGGAGAACAGCAATAATGGGTGCTTGCTCCTTCTCCTGGGATTTCTGACCTTGAGGGGCACCATACTGATGCCAGTAGGATCGCTTCTGTGTAGGTTGTCTGACAACCCCTGTTGGAGGGAACAGGACCTATTTAACGAAGTACTTTGACTGTCCATTGGTGGAGGGGGTGTGCTTTGCTTGGGGGAAACCCACTCATCTGGGCTGCCGGATTCCTCCGAAATACCAAGAGAAAGGCTAAGTCTGCTGGTCTACAGAGACTGCAGCCACCCTTCCCCCTAGGGGCTCAAGCCCAGGGAGATCTGGGTTCTGTCCCTGAACCTCTGGCTGGAGTTATTAGAGTTCCTGCAGGGAAGCCCTATCAAGTGAGGAAGGATGAGTCAGGGTCAAGCCTGAAGAGGCGCTCTGGCCACAGTCTGCCACAGCTGGTGTGTTGGGCGGTGGGGGACATGTCTTAGGACCAAGCCGTATAGCCTCCCTGGCTCCAGCAGGGGAAAAGTGTGGCCTGGAGCTATAGAAATGGGTGCTGTCCTTCCCTTGCCCAGGGAGCTTAGCGTGTTAGGCAGTTGTGAGTCCCAATGCTGGCTGCTGCTCCTCCCGCAAGGAGCTCAAATGGCTTAGACAGCAGGCAGCCACAGCTGTGGTGCTGGTCGCCCCTCTTCCCAGGAGCTTGGTAGGCTTAAGCAGATTCCAGCTGAGAGGCTGTTGAGAATCTGTGCAGCTCTGGGGTTGGGACACTAGGTCCCAGTGGCATTGGTTCACGAGTAGGATCTTCCAATCCGTTGGTTTTATGAAGCTATTTGACTGTCATAGGAAGTGAGCTACTGCATCCTCTGCTTTAGTGTTTATGTTAGTGGTTCTCAAAGCGTAGTTCCAAAACCAGTGGCAACACCATCCCCTTGAAACTTGTTAGAAATGCAAATTCTTGGGACCCAGCCCAGACCTACTGAATCAGAAACTCTGGAGATAGGGCCCAGCAACCTGGGGTGTAACAAACCCTTCAGTGATTCTGGTTTACGTTCAAGTTTGAGAACCACTGGTCCGTGTTCTGGTGCAAAAGACAAGGTGAGAATGCCTCCATCTCCAGTCACAGGCTCCTGGTTGCCAAGGAGGCCCTGATACTAGTTCCTAAAGGAAGACTGCTCCTTTCTGTAACTCAGACCTCTTTGTAGCACTTGGGACATAGATACTGGGAGGGAGCGTTCTTGGGATCAGGGAGCAAAGACTGGCTACCTTCAAGTAAAAGGCAACAAACTCTTTTGTTGGAAATATCATTGAAACCACCTGCCCAAACATGGCTCCGATGGGGTGAACAGTGATACTGACCTGTAGACATGCTTCCTCTGCCCACTCCCTAAAACAAATTAGAACAAGAAAAACAGCCACCTTCAATGTGTTCCAAGGATAGGCCAGGCACTATGCTACATAAGCTCTCTCTAAGCCCCAGTATAATGGTATTTGGAGGTGGGGTCTTTGGGAAGTGAATGGGTTTAGATGGGGTTATAAGGGTGGCACCCTGTGATGGGATTGATGATTTTTTAAGAAGTGGCAGAGACGAGCGCTGTGTGCCATGTGAGGACACAATCAGAGAAGGCAGCCATCCGTAAGCCAGTAAGAGGGCCCTCACCAGAACCCACATTGCTGGGAACTGACCTCAGACTTCCAGCCTCCAGAACTGTGAGAAATAAGTTTCTGTTGCCTAAGCCTCCCAGTCTGTTGTATTTGTTACAGCGGCCTGAGCTGACTAATACAGTACAATTATTATCCCATTTTATCAGTGAGAAAATAGGTTCAAAAAGACCAATGAGAAAATAGATTCAAAAAGACCAAGAGCCAACTGTGTGAAGAGACCAAGGAACTTGTCCTGCTTCACCAAACTAGTGAGCATCAGAGTAGATTTGGTTGTGGCCTGGGTGCCTTGTCAACCTGAAGGCCTTAGATTTCCTGGTTGGCTGAGGGTTTAAATTTCTCCCTTTATTTGGAAACTTAGTAGGGTAGACCTCTTACTCAAGGGACTTGGCCTTTGAGCCTTCCTCAATGATCCAGGTTTCAAATTTTCTGGATGTCACCTCCTGACTCCACAAAGTCCAATTTTAAAGGAGTCATATTATCCTGCTCAGTTCAGGGGTGCTCTGAAGCTCTTGCACAGCTCTCAGTTTCCTCCTTCTCTCGTTAGAGCTTGTGCCAGTCCCATGAACCCACCCTTTCTCCAGGAATTCCTCAGGCACCACACCACAGACCCTCTGCTCTAGGAAGGTAGCTCTCCCTCACCTTTCAAGACTGTTCTGTCTCATCTTGAGGCTGCTTTTATTCCCTCTAATCAGATGGAAGCCACCTGGTCTGTCCCTTAAATGCCGATTGCCATTGCTTTGCATGTGTGAATTTTGCTTACCCTGTGCTGTGGTGAACCCCTATTCACCCCAGTAGGGAAGGTGCCAAGTTCAAGAGGTCAAAAAGAGACCCTGAGCCAGCAAACAAGACGTGGACTTTTATTAAGGGCTTACAAACAGGGGAGAGAGTTCAGCGGCAGCAGGCTAGGCATGAGAACCACAACCACCTGCAAACAGCATGCAGTCTATATAGCATTTTCACCTAAAACCCTCCTCCTAACCACCTCCACCTGGCAACCTTCATTTACCAAAACTCAGGGCCTCAATCCCCTGAATGGTCCATCTTCCACGGGAGAGACCAGGGGCTCAGATCTTTATCATAGATAAAGAACGAATCTCCCGCTTGTCTACTCCTGGATCTCCTAGCTCAGAACACACATTCAGGTGCATCTGCCATACAGGCTCATTCTTAGGATATGCTTAAATTATTGCTCTCAGGTGTGTTTACCCTATGCCCTGCTTCTCTGATGAGCTTAGCTCCTTTAAAAGCAAAAGAAACACTGGAACCTCTGTGTGTTGCTACTTGGTGAGTCTAAAGCAGAATCCCGAAGAGACAGGCCCAACTGGACAGCTTTGTCAACTGAGGAAAATTGGATGTGCGTATGTGTGTTGGGGGGCAGTTGGTGATGTTTGCTATAAAATAGCAGAGTGCTGCTATTTTGGATATATCTGTGTTTGCATTGACATTTCATGTTTGTGAAACCTCACAGCTTGATGTTTTAATCCACTACAATCACGGAGGGAGTGAAATGAAAACACTCAGAAGATTGGCAGACAGGAGAGCCAACTGTGTGAAAGGTACCAGAAAATTCTGCTTGTCTCCCAGAGCATTGCTAGAAGGAAAAATACAGGCAAGGACAGAAAGTCCCACAGAATGGGGCTATGGCGGCCACTCTGAGTTTGCTTGGGGTCTCTAATGATAGGCTTTTATCTTATTATAGCTGATTGACACAGAACTTATTCACAAATTAAGAAGTGCTCATTCCTTGAAATATTTTGGACCTTACACCAACTTTTTCTAGTGGGTTTTTAAAAAGACTCTATTATGTCAGGTTGGCTTGGAACCCAGGAGATGAGCTGGCACTCTTCAACGTTAATACAACATCATTTGTCACAGGATTTGCAGGTGTGACTCAGTTCCTGAATTAAAATATACAACAAAAGCTCAGGGCTGAGGAGCCAGCCTTTCACCAAGCCTGATGAGTCTACTGTAACTGGCATGCCCTGAGCAGTCTGGAGTCTCCGTGTGCTACTACGTCTGAAATGTTTTGTTTGTTCGAGCATCTGACCTGTTAGCCTCACCCCCATGTAGGCTGCTGTCACCACTGGGCAGAAGCTTTCCTGGAGCTAGTTGGAGGTTATCCTACAGATATACTTTGGCATCTCCTGACTTTTGTCGTCGAGAGGGGGAGATTTTTGTTGATTTCACTTATTTGTTCATTTGGATGAACTCACAGTATCCACGGTAGTCAAAGCTTGATCCTTTTTGCAGATGAAGTGTATTCCAGAGGTGTCTGGGCATGTGAAGGTGGAGTCCTGAATATTTGGGATCTTACTTTGCCAAACCATCAGTTAGCTATGGGATTTGTCCTATGGAGAGCCAGAGCAGGCTGATGCCCTTCAGATGAAGGGCTCCCACCCCAATATACCTCCCATGACCTTTCTGTATGTCTGAATTCTTGTGTAAAGATGACAAAGTGTTCAGACTTCAGGTAGAACAGGGTTTTTCAATCTTTTAAGTCATAGGACCCCTTTACACTTACAAATTGTTGAAGACCACGAAATGCTTTTAAGTTGGCTATATCTATTGATACTTAGCATATAAGATAGGGGTCAGCAAACTATGACCCATGGGCCAAATCTGGCTCACCACCTGTTTTTGTAAATAAAGTTTTATTGGCACACAGCCAACCCCATTCATTTACATATTGTCTGTGGCTGCTTTCACAGTACAGTGACAGAGTTGAGTAGTTGTAGCAGAGTCTGTGTGGCCTGTGAAGCCTAAAATATTACCTGTCCTTTGCAGAATAGTTTGCCAATTCCTGATATAAAAATTTAAAAAATATATTTAAAATATGTATTAATTCATTAAAAATATCAATAACAAAATCATGACAAGATAATTGAATACTTTTTTCAGTTGGAAATATGTCTCTATTTGCTAAAATAAAACAAAAAACTTAGTAAGACTCAGAGTGACATTGGTTTACACTTTTGTAAATTTCTTTGATGTGCAGCTTAAAAGAAGCAGCTGAATTCTCATATCTGTTTCTTCATCCAACCTGTTGTGGTATGCTGCTTTGGTTTAAGTAAATGAAGAAAATCTAACCCCTTACAGGTATATAGTCAGGAAAAGGAGGAGTATTTTAATAGTCTTTTCAGATATTTGTAGATATTCTGCTTTGACATTACCACAAGCCTTGACACGTGGTGATTTCTAGGAGGATGCATGTAAAATCTGGAACCGAACCATAGCAATGGCAATTTATACTGTGTTACATTAAAATGCACTGGTCTAATTTGCACTCTGAATGAATCTTATACCCATGTAAGATTTTATAACATCACACATTATTTTGAAAATAATAGTTCACTGAGTTTTGCAGATCTTCCAAATGTTGACACGTTTCATTTTGTATCATATCAAAACATCACATTTGTTAATATCACCGTAGAGCTCATTGTCTTTAAGCTGTCAAACACTTGGTGGAGCATGTAAGTTTTCCAAAATTCTAATTTTTCCTTGAAACCTCAAATTTTATAATTGGCGTCAAATTCTGTCAGTTGTTTTCCTTGTACAGATAGGCTCATTACTTTTATTTTTGAGTCAATATCTGCCAAATACTGAAGTTTGAATAACTATGGTCTGTCTGTCAGCCATGTAAAATGTTGTCCCGTTAAAAAAGAGGCTCATTCAGCTCACAGCTCAAACTATATTGCACCAGAGGATTTCCTGGAGACCACTAGCATGCTTCAGTATGCAGCAGAAGTGCTTATATGTACTTCTCATTTAGTCACCCAACATATTAAAAATATGTATACTCAAAGATAGCCGCTTAATGAAATTCATACCTTTTACTGCCTCCTCAATGTCATTCTTAAGCAAAACTGGCTTTTTCTTCTTGGAAGCATGTGGTGGTAAAGAACAGAATGATCACTAGCGCAGCTTGCCTCAGCCTTGATACTGCTAAGGCACCAGCAGTTTTACTCCCCATACTTCCACAGTGTCAGTGAATTTCAACACAGTAAAGAAGACAAATAATGTCTCACTATTATTATGAAAATAGTTTGAACCTTGTGGATCCCTGAAAGTGGGTCTGTGGACCACACTTTGAGAACTGCTGAGGTAGAGAAAAGGAAGGGAACAAACTAAATCAAATGCCATTGGTTTAAGAAGAGGCTGCTGGGTAAGGAGCCCCATGACTAAGTCATATTGGGGAATGCAGTATACATATAGGTATTATATTGTTGGAACTTCCTAGCAATCATTAGGTTTGAAAGGCTCTGAGAAGTCCCTAGAAAATAAACTTCTTTAACTTTGGATTTCCCAAACCTATTTGAGCAAAACATCCCTTTGTCAATATATGCGAATACTCTCTGGGAAACCATGATCCTTAAGGTATCAGCATGACTCTTGGGATCTCCTGAAAGCAGGCTTGATGGGCTGGGAAGTGGTGTGGCAAAGGGGGCTGGGGAACATCCGGAAACTGGGACCCTCAGAGTCTGACTCCTGGCCACTCAGAGTGATCCTTGAGGCCACTCCTGAGTTGTCTGCTCATTTCTTTCTGGGCGGTATCCCTGACAACAAGGCCAGTGACTGGGCCACAGGAGAGAATGCCCATAGCACTAATCCTCCTGCCTCATTCCTGGAAGCTACTTCTTGTAAAGAATGAATGGCAGCAGATCTGTACAACCGCATTTTTCACATAGCCCACTTCTTGTAGAGAATGCCAGCAGATGTGCAAATCTGCATTTTTCACATTGCCAAGTGGATTTTGAAGAACAGAACTAGGCAGAAAAGGCACCAAAACCTGCCCTGGATGGGGTGGGCATGCTGCATGCTGCAAATGGCTTTTCTTCCAGACTCTGTGTTTATCGGTCTGGAACCATTCCTGGGGCACATCCCTCCTTTAGATTGTGACAGCTGGCCATGGGAACCCACAGCACTCTCATTGTCACTTTCTGAGATGGGGCAGGCCCTGGGGATCATTCTTATGAGGATTTACTTTATATTGCCCATTCTTAGATAAGAAAACTCCCTTTCTGGAGGAAAAATATGGAGGAAAAAAACTTGCCCTCAGTGAAGTTAACTTTTTGAAGCTTTTTTTACCACTCCCACTTCACCCCCATCCTGATTAATACCTCCCATCCCACACACTCTGAACTCTCAGAGGAATCTTCCTAAGGCACAGGAAGCAGGAAGAGTCGGGCTGCTATTCAAGACCAGGTGTATTAGTCTGTCCTTGTGCTGCTAATAAAGACATGCCTGAGACTGGACAATTTATTTAAAAAAAGAGGTTTAATGGACTCACAATTCCACAATCATGGTGGAAGGCAAAGGAGGAGCAAAGGCACATCTTACATGGCAGTAGGCAAGAGAGCATGTGCAGGGCAACTGTGCTTTCTAAAACAATAATTTTTCATGAGATTTATTCACTATCATGAGAACAGCATGGGAAAAACCCTCCCCAGTGATTCAATTACCTCCGACTGGGTCCCTTCCATGACACATGGGGATTATGGGAACTACAATTCAAGATGAGATTTGGGTGGGGATACAGCCAAACCATATCACCAGGTGAGAGGAAATAAGGGCCTCAGAGAGGCGATGGGTGAGCTGGTCATGGGACTGTAAATTCTGCCCCTGATCCAGCTGTAAATGAGTGGGGGCTTAGCCTAGATCAGTTGGTAGGGGAGATGGGAGGGGAGATGGTGTCCCAGGGCTCTAATCTTTTACCCTTTTCAGTTGGAGTGCCCCTGCTTCTACCTTTTCTATAATCTGAATTTTGGTGTAAGATTTCATTTGAACCAAACATTCTACTGCTTAAAAAGATGTGCTGAAAATCACCAGAAAACAGACATCTTCTAAGGTTCCTTCCATCTCTAAATTTATTCCACACGCCTGAATAGTCTCAACTTCCTAATGCCTTCCGAGTATTTTCATGTGTTTCTTCTGCATTTGGCCTTTTGTCCATACTCAGTGACAAACTTTAGAAGGCAGGGAGTTTCTGTATACTTTGATGTTCATAAAAATATCCAGCATGGGTGCTGTGCACACAAGACCTGTGATAACTAGTGATAAGTGTTACTGCAGCTGTCTGAGAAGGGCTTCTGAGGCTTGGTGGTTTAGTTATCTCTGAAAACCATCCAGCAAGAGGATAAGGCATGCAAGGAAAATGGCAGTGAACTAGGCAGGAGACCTGTGTGCTACATCCTGCTCATCACTCACTCACCATATGCTCACATAGGCTTAGATACAGCCTGTCCGTGGTTTGATTTCCAGTGAGATGAAGGACTTGTTTGAAAGCCATGCTTCCAAAATGTGGGTCATGGAGAATAGTGGGGTTATTGTAGTTTGGTCCAAGCTGTCTGCCCAGCTGGCTGCAGGCTGAGCACACAATGTCTTGCACATATGTAATTATTTTTCAAGTGTATTTAGAAGTGACTGTGACTGATAAAATTCAGGTTCATTTTAAAGTGTTACTGGGGCCGGGTGTGGTGGCTCATGCCTGTAATCCCAGCACTTTGGGAGGCCGAGGCAGGCAGATCACTTGAGGCCAGGAGTTTGAGACCAGCCTGGCCACCGTGGTGAAATGCTGTCTCTACTAAAAATACAAAGATTAGCTGGGCATGGTGGTGCACACCTGTAATCCCAGCTACTCAGGAGGCTGAGGCAGGAGAATCACTTGAATTCGGGAGGCAGAGGTTACAGTGAGCTGAGATCACGCCTCTGCACTCCAGCCTGGGCAACAGAGCGAGACTCCATCTAAAAAAAAAAAGTGTTTTTGGATTCATAGTGGCTACTAAAAACATACATAATGAATGCTAGCATTTATTAAGTGCTTACCAGGTGTGAATTAGAGTAAAGTGCCTGTCTCAGGTTGGATTTCCAGACACTGAGAAGAGGATTTGTATGCAGGGGATTTATGTAGGATTTTGCCCAGAGAATGGGAAGAGGAAGGACAGAGTGGAAGAAGTCAAACAAGGGTGTTATTGCAGGTGAGTCCCAGTCTTAGCTCAGTCAAATGGGGTGCTCTGGAGTGTTAAGTACATCACAGGGTTGGTCCTCACGCATGGCAAAGGAACTGGGCCTTTCGTATTTCTGCCCCAGTCAGTTGCTGGCTAAGGGCCGTCCAATGGGCTGATGGTGGTGTTGGGGGACATAAACTTTTAGGTATTTCTGGCTTTTTGTGCCTCAACACAAAGCAGCTTCAGTAGCTATCAAACAGTTCTGTGGTGAGAGTTACAGGATGTTAGAAGAAGATGAAAAACACCCCCCACCCCTTCTACTCCATACATAGTAGCCAGGGAATGGGTATATAGAAACCATAAAAATGCTCCAAGGGGGTCTGGTGGGGTGCTGACAGTACCTGTGACAGTGCCTTAGCTCATTCAATCCTGATGACAACCTTAGGAGGTGTAAATTACCTCCATTTTACAGAAGGGGAAACTGAGGCACAGAGCAGTTAACAAACTTGCCCATGGTCACATAGCTGGTAGATGGCAGACCCAGGATTCAAAGCAAGAAGCCCATGCTTTTACCTCTATACTGCGTATTGCCCGCTGCTTCTCAAAATACAATCATTATCACGTGTGCAATCAAAAATATTCTGGGAATGAGTGGGCAAGCCTGGAGGTCCTGTGTGGTGGTCTCACATTCAATGAAATTGTAATCACTTGCCAGGGTTGTGCTCTGATTTCAAAGCAATTTCAAGGGCAATTTGGGTTTCAATCTTTTTTCTGTTTTTACAATTATTCTGACTTAGGCAATTTTAATCAAAATCAAAAGATCCAAAGAAAACAATGGCCAAAGGTGAAAGACATTTGAAGAACTACATGGCACTTCAGTTGGAAAAATAATTGAGAGATGGCTATTTGGGTGGGAAACAATGTAATCTGAATTTCTAATTCAGAAAAACTACTTAATTGGCAACACATGCTTCCCAATTGCAACAGGAAGACAGGAGGGTGGCTTTCAAGTGGGGAGCACATGGGTGTGGTGCAAAAGGGCAGATTCCTAAACACGGCAGAAGGCTTCCTTCTGTTCAGTGTTAAATTCCTGTCATTAATTCTCTCATTCCCTCTGTAATCCTGTGTTCTGAGAACAGTGGCACAAAGCTCCCATCATGGATGGCTTTGAGAATTCCATGAACTGAGAGAGCCTTCTATAGCTATACCATGTTTAATACAGTAAATGTGGGGGGGGGGTGGCCTCGACTCACAGTGCTTCTCGATCAAGGACAGTATTCTTCCTCTCTCCAAAGGTTTTTGAAAGTGCCAGGGGAATCTTGTGTTGTCACCACAAATAGGTTGTCATAAGGTAAGAGTCTAGGGCTAGTGGAGTTTGGTTCTTGGAGGACCAGTGATGCTAAATATCTTGTAATTCATGGGACACTTCTGGCTGAGGAAGAAGTCTTAGTACTGATAACACTGACACTGAGAAAGTCTGGGAGGGGAAGTGATTGGAGAAAGGTAATCATCTTCAAATATGAGACACAGTGGCCTCTGAAAGGACTTACACTTATTTCATGTACCTCCAGAAAACCACATGTGAAGTTAGAGGATGGGAGAACATCTCAACAGCTAAGGTTGCTCAGAATGTAGTTGCCCATGTCTTTGGTAGTGAGCTCCTTGTTACTGGAGGTAATAAAGTAGAGGCTAGTTGACCACATGTAAGGGATATTGTTGAAGCAATATCCAGCCTGGAGGAGAGGATGGATTAGATGATCTCTGAGAGTCTATCACCAAGATTCTAGGGTTCTGCTTACAGTTTATTATCAAATTCTAGGTGAGATTTGTGATGAAAGGAATTAATTGGAAAAATCATACAGTAAGGTCTGGTTTGAAAGATGCAGAGGTTGAACTGAAAAAATGTGAGTCTAGTGTTAAGAAAGAGAAAGTGTGTTGTATTGGAAAGAACTCTGGGGGAAGAGGCAACCAGCCTTGATTCCTGTCTCTAATATTCACTTGCTGTCTAGTGGGATCCTGGGCTCCTCACATTTTCTCTGCACCCATCAGATGATGCCATCAACTGTTCGATGCCCAGAATCTGTGATTCTGTAGTTTGAGAGCAGACCATGTTCTTCCTTATGATTCTACTGTGGCCTTCGATAAGTAACTTAATTTATCATTCTTTCCCAATATGTGAAATAAAAAATATATATATGTATTTGCTTTTTCTAATTCGAAAGGAAATCAGTAAGATCAGGTAAAAGCTTAAATGCCAGGACGCCTTAAAAGTAGAAAGTATAGTAAAGTAAGTGCTGCTCTGAGATTTCTCCACTCAAACCTCACCCTATCAATTCTAGTGCTGGGGGTAAATATGTCTCAGTTGTTTGAAACCTTCGTGGGTCCTACTCCTAGAAACTCTTATTTTTGGAGCTCTATACCCCATCATATCAAACATATTAAAATATTTTCATATCCCTCATTAACTAAAATATAGTCATATAACTTATTCATCCTGATATTTTATAAGCATACAACTAAATATTTAATAATATCAAATTTTACATTTTAAAGACAATAGCTTTTTCCTTTTTTAGATGTCATACATTTTTAGTAAGCCCTTTAGAAGCTCATAGATACTAGTCACTGTAACTATTAATGGTTGGTGAATGTCTTTAGAGAAAATATATCAGGTTCAAATGGAGATTTATTAATAATTGGCAGAAAGAAAAAACTATTTTCTCATTGCTTCTTTCTGTACTCCAACAGGCTAGCCCTTTTAGGTCAAGATGGAAATGGGGACAGGAAGAGGACATGGGAGGCCATGGGACGTGGCCAAATGACTGCAGCTCATTTGTAGGTGTCCGTGAAGAGTGGCGAGTGTGTGTGTGTGCATGTCACATGCGTGCATGTATGGTAGCGAGAGTGACAGATGAGAGTGCTGAGGGGTAAAGGGATATGAGAGAAAAGGACACCATAGGGTCAATGATAGGGTATGGTAGGCAGAGTTCTTAGAAAGCCCCTTCGTGTATGTGCCTGGTCTAATACCCTGTCCTGGAGCCTCTGAGGGCCTGATCTAATCAGGTGACCCCTTTATAAGGAAATCCAGAGGTCAGAAATGAAAGAAATTAGAGAAATTTTCCTTTTGGCTTTGTTATGGGCTGAATATGCTTGTCCCCAAAAACTCCCTCCAAAATTTATATGTTGAAGCCCCAATTCCAAATGTGATGGTACTTGGAGATGGAGCCTTTGGAGAGTAATTAGGGTTAGATGAGGTTCTCCCTCATGATGAAATTAATGCCCTTATAAGAAGAGACACCTGACAGCTAGCACTTGTGCCCTCTTGTGCTTTCTTTCTTTACACCCCCACCCACTCCCAAGTTTGCGTAAAGAAGAGGTCATGTGAACACAGCAAGATGGTTGCCACCTACAACCCAAGGGGAGAGCCCTCATCAGAAACCAACCATGCTGGTCCCCTGATATTGGACTTTCAGCCTCCAGAACTTAAAAAAAAATTCTGTTATTTAAGCCACAGAGTCTATGGTATTTTGTTGTAGCAAACTGACCTGACTAATGCAGCCTTGAAGAAGCACATGGTTGTCACAGGACCATTTGGTGGGAATAGCAGGTGGTCTTTAGGAAATGGGGCCTCAGATCAGATCCTCAGTTTGAGGATCTGAATTCTGCCAATTACCAGTGATCTTGCAAGAGGACCCTGACATCTAGATGGAAATGAGGCCTGGTGAGACCCTGGGCAAAGAACTCAGCTAAGTGATACCCAGATTCCTGACCCATGGAAATTGTGAGATAATAAATGAGTGCTTTTTAAGACACGAAGTTTGTGATCATTTTTTACATAGCACAGAAAACTAATACATAGGACTTGTTGGAGGCCTGCCTTTGCTCAGGTGCAAAACAAGATTTGAGAGTAGGGTAATCAGTTTTCCCTTCCTTCTTAGTGCCACTCCGCTGAATGTTTGCATCTATATCATTCACAGTCTATTAATCTCAGGAAAAGAAAGGAGATTTTCTGCCTTGGCCAAATCATTATCCTAAGTGTGGCTAGCAGTGTACTGATGGCATTTCTATGGTGAAGCATTTTGCATGTTGCTATAGTCTGAATGTTTGTGTCTCCCCAAAATTCACATGTTGAAATCCTAATCCCCAAGGTGATGGTATTAGGAGGTTGGGTCCTTGGGAGGTGATTAGGTTATGGGGTGGAGCCCTCAGAAATTGGGTTAGTGCCCTTATTAAAGAGTCTCAAGAGAGACTCCTCACCCCTTCTACCTTGTGAGGACCCAGGGAGAAAGCACAGTCTATGAACCAGGAAGTGGGTCCTCACCAGACACCAAATCTGCCAGAGCTTTGATCTTGGACTTCCCAGCCTCCAGAACTGTGAGAAATTAATTTATCTTGTCTATTAATATAAGATACCTAGTCTAATATATTTTGTTATAGCACCTAAATGGACTGAGATACATGTTTTCCCTAAGAAGTTAGCTCAGGATGGGCTTAATTAGGAATTGCAAGGCAAAGGGGGAAACTTTTATCAACTATGGCTTAAAGTAAAGAAGCAATGCCATAGGGGACCAATAATTCCTTTCCAGAGAATATTTCCAATTCCTTTCTCCTGGTGCTGACAGTTACTCTATATTTTTTTCAAATAAATTCTATCAGTCAGACTGCAGATAGAAGTGTGTTTGGTCACCAGGAGGTTGTCTGTTCTCCTTTCCTCCTGGAGAGTTGAAAAAGCTGAGAACTCACCTTGTTACTGTCAAGTTTCAGCCTTTTTGGACTCAGCATTAGGCTTAAAGAGAGCTGAGTTTTGACAGGAAAAAAAAATATCTCTGAGTCCTCCTTTTGGGTTAGAGAAAAAAAGTGTGTCCACAAACTGGGACCCTGGTGAGTGTGAATTGTGCAATTTTGAGGAAACTTGATCTAGTGTCTTCTGCATTGTGTTGCACTTGATTCAGGGTAGTTCCATCCTGAGAAGGAGTCTGTTCCTCATGACTTAGGCCCTCTTCATAATCCTTCTCTGAAAGCCTCTTCTCCTTTTCATTACGTGGTCATAATTATTTCTCTGTCGAGTGCATAACCTAACACCTCTCCATGCACACTGCCAAGATTTGAAACCATAATAAGCTGAATGCTCACCTTTGAAGCCATTATTTCAATCATTAGAACACAGTTTATTCCTCGAGAGGACATTAACATTTGAAAATGTGTCAACTAGAGTAAGAAATTCATCATAATCATGGACCACCTGCCAAGTCATTAAAATGCAATGTTCTGATTTTCCTGGATATTTTAGATAAATCTAACATCTGACATCAGTTTACATTTTTAAGTTCAGCTTCTGGTAAATTGCTTGTGAAGGCCAGACAAGTTTGAATTTTAAACAACAAACTAGAAAAAAAAAATTCAGCCAGAAGAGGGTTAAGGGATCTGTTGAGAGCACCAGTGTGGACCAAAGACACAAGTACACGACAGCACCCCCTGCACACAATGCCATTTTCATCCTAGCAAGACCAAAAGCTGGCAACCATCTCTACATTTGGGCACCTATAATTTTAAGCAAAAATGAGTCTGATTGCTGTGCAGAATTTCTTTCAGAAGACTTTAATGAGATCATCTCTGCAGTTCACTTGGTAAGGAGTAAGACACAAATATTCCACATCTGTCTAGCAAAAAGCCACATTTCATCATTAATGCCGTTGAAACCATTAGCTGGAAAAATCTAGCACATGCACAGAAAGTATGGCTTGGAAAAGTGAAATATAAATCCCCAGGAAGTTGGAATGTGAGGGTTAATATTATGTCAACCCAGAGATTTTTGGATGGTCTTTGTTGTCAAGGTAACACTACCTCTTTCTAAAGCTCAGATAGGGAACCAGCAAAATAAGATGGTGCAATTAGAGTGAACTTAGCCATTCACCTTTCAGCTTCTAGTATTTGAAACGGCTAATATTTTTGGTCAGGTATTTTATAGCTCCTTGCTGGTGGATCCAATATCTTCCAGTTATCAAATACTACATAGCAAACCACCCAAACCATAATGGCTTAAAACAACATTTATTTTGCTTATGAATGTGCAAGTTGAGAAGGGCTCAGCGGGGATAGTGGGATGTCAGTTGGGTAGCTTAAAGACTGGTGTTAGAATAATCTAAAGGCTTATTCACTGACATTTCTTGAGATTAATGCTGAAAAGACTAAAACAGCTGACACTGGCATTTCTTGGGCATCTTTCTGTTTGTTTTCTTTCTTTTAATTGACATATAAAAATTTTATATATTTATTGTGTACATGATGTTTTGACATATGAATACATTATGAAATTACTAAATTGAGCTAATTAACATATGCATTGCCTCACATACTTAATTTTTTTTGTGGTGAGAACACTTAAAATCTACTCTTAGTGATTTTCAAAACTACAACACATTGTTATTAACTATAGTCATCATGTTGTACAGTAGACCTCTTGAACTAATTTCTCTTATCTACCTAAAACTCTGTAGCTCCATTCACCAACATCACCCCATGCCCTTTCCCACACCCAGGCCTTGGCAACCACTATTCTACTCTTTGCTCCTATGAGTTCAACGTTTTCAAATTCCACATATAACTGAGATTACCTAGTATTTGTCTTTCTGTGCCTGGCTTATTTCACTGAATGTATTGTCCTCTAGGTTCATCCACGTTGTCGCAAATGACAGGATTTCCTTCTTTTTTAAGGCTGAATAGTTTTCCACTGTGTATATGTACCATGTTTTCTTTCTTTATTTACCCATTGATGGACACTTAGGTTGATTCCATATCTTGGGTATTGTGAATAATGATGCAATGCATTCCAAGAGTACATATATCTCTTCAACATACCAATTTTATTTCCTTTGGCTATATACCCAGTAGTGGGATTGTTGGATTATGTGGCATTTCTATTTTTAACTTTTTGAGTAAAGTCCATGCTGTTTTCTGTAATGGCTGTACTAATCTACATTCCCACCAACAGTGTGCAAGGGTTCCTTTTTCTCTATATCCTCTCCAATATATGTTATTTTTCATCTTTTTGATGCATAACCATTCTGACAGGTGTGAGATGATATCTTATTGTGGTTTCTAATTTGCATTTCCCTGATGATTAGTGATATTAACCATTTTTTCATATACCTATTTTACTATTTGTGCATCTTCTGAAAAATATCTATTTAGATCCCTTGCCCATTTTTAAACTAGCTTATTTTTTTCTTGCTATTGAGTTGATTTCCCTATATATTTTGGATATTAACCTCTTATTAGATGTCTGGTTTGCAGATATTGTCTCCCATTCTGTAGGTTCTCTCTTTGTTCTGTTAATTGTTTTCTTTGCTGCGCCAAAGCTTTTTAGTTTGATTTAATCCCATTTGTCTATTTTCACTTTTGTTGCCTGTGCTTTTGGAGTCATTTAAAAAAATCATTGCCTAGATCAATGTCATGGAGATATCCCCCTACGTTTTCTTCTTGGAGTTTCACAGTTTCAGGTCTTATGTTTTAGTTTTTATCCATTTTGAGTTGATTTTTGTATATCATGTGAGATAAGGGTCTAATTTCATTCCTCTGCATATGGATACCCAGTTTTCCCCAAAATCATGTATTGAAGAGACTGTCCTTTTCCCATTGGGTGTTCTTGGTATCTTTGTTGAAAATCAGTTGAACATAAATGCACGGATTTATTTCTGGTTCTCTATTCTGTTGGGATCTTTCTGTTTATATAAGACTGCTCTCTGTGGTGGCTTCAGAGTAGCCAGACTTCTTCCGTGTTAGCTCAGAGCTCCCAAGGCGCATGTTCCAAGAGAAAGCCAGGCAGGAGCTGTCACCTTTATGACCCAGCCTTGGAAGACACATTGCATCACTTCCCCTGCATTCTGTTTGTTAAATTTGAGTCATTAAGCTAGCATCACATTTGATGGTGTCAAATACTTTGCAGACATACTTTAAAAGCACTACGAATCTCTCAAATGTTTTTTTGAGGATCTATGCAAGACACATGTCAGGCACTGTTAGAAATACAAAGACACATCAGCTATGGTCCTCTCCACTCTCATTTGGGAGCTTGCAGTCCAAATATTAGGTCATGAAAAGTAAAATGACATTAGAAGAGTGAAATAACAACAAAAGTGATTACTTACAGAACTAAAGCAAAGAGAGAGCTGGGAAATTTGAGGATCTTGAAGCAACTCTTCACTATGGAACTAAGGAGTTCTAGGAAGATAGGAAGGTAGCTGTGAGCAGAAGCTTAGAAGCTACAAATAGTAATAAGTTTATAAAACTTTCATGTGATTTATAGTCATTTGGGTATATACCCAGTAATGGGATGGCTGGGTCAAATGGTATTTCTAGCTCTAGATCCCTGAGGAATCGCCACACTGACTTCCACAAACATGCACATGTATGTTTATTGCGGCATTATTCACAATAGCAAAGACTTGGAACCAACCCAAATGTCCAACAATGATAGACTGGATTAAGAAAATGTGGCACATATACATCATGGAATACTATGCAGCCATAAAAAATGATGAGTTCATGGCCTTTGTAGGGACATGGATGAAACTGGAAACCATCATTCTCAGTAAACTATCGCAAGAACAAAAAACCAAACACCGCATATTCTCACTCATAGGTGGGACTTGAACAATGAGATCACATGGACACAGGAAGGGGAATATCACACTCTGGGGACTGTGGTGGGGAGGGGGGAGGGATAGCATTGGGAGATATACCTAATGCTAGATGACGAGTTAGTGGGTGCAGCGCACCAGCATGGCACATGTATACATATGTAACTAACCTGCATAATGTGCACATGTACCCTAAAACTTAAAGTATAAAAAAAAAAAAAAAACTTTCATGTGGCTTGTAGTCACATGATCAGTGTATTTAATTTACATGTGGGATTAAAACTTAACCCCCTCAGAGGATGAGAACAGTGGCCCAGGGCATGAGAGGTAGCCCTACTGCACCATGGAGGCCCTGATAGGACATACCAGGTTGGAAAGACTGGAAGTAGGTGGACATGTTCTTCTCTACTGTTTTCCAAAAAGTGATGGGCCCGTGAGTCTGACCAGGCCAGGTTTAGATTCAAAGATAACAAATATATATATTTGTGACTGAGTTTTGCTCTTGTTGCCCAAGCTGGAGTGCAATGGCACAATCTCGGCTCACTGCAACCTCTGCCTCCCCTGTTCAAGTGATTCTCCTCCCTCAGCCTCCCAAGTAGCTGGGATTACAGGCACGTGCCACCATACCTGGCTAATTTTTTGTATTTTTAGTAGAAACAGGGTTTCACCATGTTAGCCAGGCTGGTCTGGAACTCCTGACCTCAGGTGATCAGCCCGCCTTGGCCTCCCAAAGTGCTGAGATTACAGGCGTGAGCCACCGCACCTGGCCAAAGACAGCAAATATTTATCAATGTGCTTTGCCCTGTGCTAGATGTTTTTGCACACATTGTATCATTTAATCCTCAGAACAACAAACATATATATTGACATGTAATATGGTTTCAGAGACTTAATATTAAAGAAGAATGGAGTAAATGTCACAGGCAAATAAGAAAGCTTTAGAAAACCTAGTTGTCACTTATTCTAGGGCTGTGCTTCAGAATTATGATGATTTTGCTCCCCTACTTCAGACATTTGGCAATGTCTGAAGACATTTTTGGTTGTCACAATGGTGAGGATAGAGGGATAAGGGGGGAGGTTTCTGTGGGCATCTAGTGGATAGAGGCCATGGATGCTGCTAAACATTCGACAGTGAGTAGGACAGTCCCCCAAAACAAAGAATTATCTGGTACCACATGTCAATAGAAATGAGAAAGCCTGCCCCAGAGATTTGATAGCATTGGAAAAGCAGAATAAAACAGATGCTCATGAAACTTACTACATCCACATGTAGACTTTGCTTTTGTTTCTTTAAATGTAGCTGAGTGGTTTTCAATTTTTAGTGTTCAAGCCTATATAAATAAAATCATGTGTGATGTGCTTGATGCATGGTTTAAGAATTTTCTCAAGAGTAATTTTCCCCATGAGACTTTGACTTGTGTGTTGATCTTAGAACTTCACTTGATATTCACAGCAGCCATGGAAGGAGCCACCTCCCATGATGAAACAACTAGGGCTTGAAGAGAAAAAAATCTGACTTGATCAAGATCTTTATGGCTAGTAAATAGCTAAGCCTGATCTCCAACCCAGATCTCTTTATATTCCACTGTTCTTTCTGCCTATCCATATACAAGATATTCAACAATTTAACTGACATTTGTTCAGACACTATGCTAGGCACTGCATACACAAAAAATTAATAAGATAATGACCCTACCAGAGTGATAAAGATTAATCCAGAATGGCCATTCAACATTCTTTTGTTTGTTAGTTTGCTTTTTGTTTTTTATTTTGAGACAGAGTCTTGCTCTGTCACCCAGGTTGGAGTGCAATGGTATGATCTCGGCTCACTGCAACCTCCGCCTCCTGGGTTCAAGCAATTCTCCTGCCTCAGCCTCCCTGGTAGCTGAGACTACAGGTGTGCACCACCACACCCAGCTAATTTTTGTATTTTTAGTACAGACGTGGTTTCACCATTTTGCCCAGGCTGGTCTCAAACTCCTGACCTCAGGTGATCTGCTCGCCTTGGCCTCCCAAAGTGACAACATTCTTTTGCTCAGCCATAAAATAAGAATAGAGAACTATAAAAAGGAACATTCATAAAATAATAAAATGCTTTTAGAAATAAAAGTGCAATAGGAATAATAATTTTACAAGAAAGGTAAAGTTGAGGAAATCTCCAGAAGGTAGGATAAGAAGACAAGGAAAGAGAAAATAGGAGAGCAAAGGCAAGAAACTTAGGAGAGCACTCAGAATGTCTAATATCCAATTACTGGAAGTGTCAGAAAAATGAAAACAGAAAACAGAAGGGAAAAGTATTAAATAAATATACAGAAATTTCCCAGATTTGAAAGAGACATTTTTGTACATTAAATGTGTCCAACCAGTACCCAAACAATGAATTTAAAAAGGTCACACCAGACTTCTTATCCTGGCCATGAGGGACTAACAGAGCCCAAAATTGCCTTCATGACAAAAACAACTAGAAAATGGAACAAGTTGCCAGGCACGGTGGCTCATGCCTGTAATCCCAGCACTTTGGGAGGCTGAGGCAGGTGGATCAACTGAAGTCAGGAGTTCAAGACCAGCCTGGCCGACATGGTGAAACCCCGTCTCCACTAAAAATACAAAAATTAGCCGGGCGTGGTGGCATGCGCCTGTAATCCCAGCTACTCGGGAGGCTGAGAGACGAGAATCGCTTGAACCCAAGAGGTGAAGGCTGCAGTGAGCCGAGATTGCACCACCGCACTCCAGCCTGGGTGACAGAGTGAGACTATCTCAAAAGAAAGAAAAGAAAGAAAGAAAGAAAGAAAGAAAGAAAGAAAGAAAGAAAGAAAATAGAACTAGTTATGTGAAATAACTATTTTCAGATATTGGACAATAGGAAGAATAGGACTGTGATCCCTGAGAGAAAAAAAACAAATGAAGTGAGTCCTGTGATTGCTCGGGCTTATGCCTGGGTATGATCTCTTGAATAAAGAACAGAGAAGAACAAATAGAGACTGGCAGGCTTGTTGAGTTGGAATGAGGGGAAGGAGCGGGTGGGTAGAAAGGTAGCTGGAAATTGTGGGGCAAAGAACTGAGAGAGGGGAGCAAAAGAGAAGGGTTCTAGAAATCCCCATAAGGATCTCCTTGATTTTTTGACACATGAGTAGAGTGGAATTCTGAGAGGCTAAGAAGGAACAACTGCTGGGGAAAGCAATTATTGGGACGCTGTCAACCAAAAATATTCTCGGAGGTTAACGGGGGTGAGACCCATTCACATTCCTATCAGACAGAGTGGAATGGCCTTGCTGAATACACAGACCATTCAGTAGTGACAATAGAAGTGCTATGTATTAGAACTACATCTATGCATTACTATGTCATTGCTATGTATTACTCTAGATCTGCTTTAAAAGGGCTTAAAAACAAGCTGCTAAAGGATAAAACTAATATGCAAGTAATTTAACTTCTTTCCAGAGCAAAGTCCAACACTCTTAAAAGGAATAGTACAAAGCTCAGCACTTAACAGTATAAAATTCACAATATCTGGCTTAAAAAATTACTAGACAAATGAAGAAGCAGAAAAATACTATAACCTATAACCAGAAGAAAAGGTCACACCAAGGCATGTCATAGTGAAGTTTTAGAACACTGGGAATGAAGAAATGATCCTGAAAATTCCCAGAGAAATACAAAAGAGAAAAAATAAGGACTAGGAGTAGAAGGGCATCAGACTTTTCAAGAGTAATACCAGAATCCAGATGAAAAGGAGCCTGGCATTAAACATTTTGTTGGAAAGTGATATAAAGACTACAATTCTAAATGTAGCCAAAATGTCAAATAAAGGTTAAGGTAAAAGACATTTTTCAGATATGCATTTTCTCAAAAAATTTATCTCCCAGGTACCATTTCTCAGATGCTCTACAGAATGAGGAAGCAAACTAAGAAAGAGGAAGACTTGAGAATTTAAAAATGGGATCCAACACAGGAGCAAGGCCAAAGAATCCCCAGGATGATGGTGGTGGGTGATTCCAAGATGGCATCAAGGCAGCAGGTCAGGAGAGCAGCCTGCCCAGATTGGAGCAGATCAGAAAGTTCAGGAAGACACTTCTTCAGGAAGACAAAACTGAAGGAATAGTTAATATGTCTGAATGTATTCAGAGAATATTTACACAATGGAGGAAGAGTTAAGGGTTGACTTAGTGGTAAGTTCATAGAAAACCATATAAATAAAAAACAAGACTATTATTAGCTCCTGAAAAGATAAAAAGTATAGGCAAAGAAAAGTAATAGCAATATATGACATAATTAATTGGTGAATTTTTTTTTTTTTTTTTTTGAGACAGAGTCTTGATCTGTCACCAGGCTGGAGTGCAGTGGCATGATCTTGGCTCACTGCAACCTCTGCCTCCTGGGTTCAAGTGATTCTCCTGCCTTAGCCTCCCAAGTAGCTGGGATTACAGGCATATGCCACACCCAGCTAATTTTTGTATTTTTAGTAGAGACGGGGTTTCACCATGTTGGCCAGGATGGTCTCAATCTCCTGACCTCGTGATCTGCCCGCCTCGGCCTCCCAAAGTGCTGGGATTACAGGCGTGAGCCGCTGTGCCCAACCTAATTGGTGAATATTATTTACATAGTCATGATAATATTAGCATTTAATATCAATTTACTCAAAATTATGAAACAGCTTGTTGAGAGGACAGGGGATTGAAAGTATGTGTTAGGTTGAAATGGTGTTAGGGTAAATGCCAGAGACTGAGGGCAATGAAAAAGAGTTGAATCCTCATTTAGATAGTTGGAAGTCAGTAGAGAATTCTGAACTTAAATATCAAGAAGTAGTAGACTAGTACAAGCTTGTTATTTAGAGGCATAGAAACAAATGGCAAAATAATCCGCTACAAGGTTTGGAAGTGTTTGCTTCTGGGAAGCATGGGATGAGAGGGTAGTGATTGCCATTTTAAAAGAAATCTTATGGAACTATGTGTTGTGACATATTTTCAATTCTAGGGCCATCTTTTTTTCTGTTTCTATTTTTAATGCTCCTTCTGTTTTCTATTTTTTGCCATACACTGTGTGTTTTCTTCAGTGTCACTTCAAGTTGAAGATAGTGGTATGTGTTTACATCTTCTGTGTTTATGTATGGGCAGCTAAGAGGCTATATCTTTCTCCTCTAAAGGGAGTGGTTTACAGCATCTCTTGGTTGGGGATTACCTGCCTGTGGAATTGAGCAGAGATGTTGCAGATATTCCTGTCTGAAAAATGCTGAAAGGGTCTCTTCCACTGACTCTATTGTTACATGATACGACATATGATATTGACATATGATATGTCAATATGTATATCCCTTGGACCCCCAGTTCTAACTCCTAGGTCCATTCTGGACAAAACAATAGTAGATGTTTCTACAAATAGGAGTTGGGTGTTTCTGAAACATATGTCTTCCAAGCTCATTATTGTCTGTTATGCGCATAGAAATTTCTAGTCATTAGCAAGAAGCTTGCACATTCAATAGCATTCAATAAGAATTGGTTGGCTCATTATCCACTTTCACACCCTGCACATTGCCAATGAAAATCTCATCCTTTTTGTTCACCTGAATCCTGCTTATCTTTCAAGGCCAAGCTCATATTATCATTCACTCAGTGAATTACTCATCTTCATCAAGTCTTTATGGATCACCTATTCTGTACAAGGCATTGGGGATACAGCAGTGAACAAAATACTCAGTTGCTGTCCCTCATGGAGCTTACTTTCTAGTCTAGAAAGTAGACTTCAAACAATTAGTAACACAAGTGGTAAGTGTTGTGATAAGTGATAATTTGTGATAAATGTTTTTAAAGGGCAAGTATGGTATATCAAGAGATCATTGGTCAATGTAACTTGACCTTGTGCATGCTGTGTAGGGGAAGGAAGGTTAGAGAAGCTATCTCTGAGTTCAAGGTATTGATGCTGAGAGCTTAGGATGAGCTGGAATAAGCTAAGCCAGGTTGGGGAGGGGCCTTGTAGACAGAAGGGACAGCTTGTCAGAAGGCTCTGGGGGTCAAAAGGAGCAAGACAACTTTGAGGAAAGTCAAGGTGGCTGCTGTACAGGGCTATTCAGAGAAAGGGGAGCATGGAATCTGAGTAGATACGTAAGCAGGGCAGGTGATGCAATTCTGTGATAAGAATTTCTGATTTTATCCTAATAACAAGTGTACACCATTAGAATTTCTGATTTTATCTTAATAACAAGGGTACATTGTTGAAGATGTTTAGGCAGTGACAAAGGAATGACATGTTATTAGTGTTTTAGAACTTACTCTGTGCTATTTCAGTTGTCTGTGTGGCTGATGATGCTGTGCAGACCTCGTTGGAGACATTAAGTTAGAGAGAAGACCATGCACCCAGGAGGCACTAAGAAGGAAGATTTAGGAGACATGTGTGATGATAGAGAGGAAAATGTCATGATTTAGGCGAATACTGTATGTCCTGTTTTGTGATATTCACTGGAAATACTGCTTCCAGGATACAGATAGTTGGGGATAGCAGTGATTTGGATCTTTCAGGGCTGGGGTTTTATCAGCCAAGTGGAATAGAATGAAGGCAGCAATTGACTATGAGTCTTTTCCAGGGTATAATTGATAATGGTAGACTCTAAACTCCAGGATGAGTTAAGAAAGATGTGAAAGCAGGAAGGACTGATAGAAGGTGAAAGGGTCATGGATTTCCTAATTTTCTGTAGGGAAAGACTTCTTGTGAGGGTACTTGAGCTAGTAACTTGAAGGGACTGGGATGTTTGAATTAATAATGTTAGAGTGATGCAGAGATAAGGGTGTGGTTAAGGAGGCAGTGGCTCAGTTGATGGGAGGAGCAGGTGGATGGAAATGAGATCAAGGCCCTGGGACACTGCATAAGCGTGTGTGGGGTGTGCAGTGCAAAACTACAGTGGGCACCATTCACATCAATGACAATGTTCTTTATGTTCCTGGAGCTGGACAGTGTGGTGACCATGCCAGGGGATGGACACACATGGTGGTGGATAAGAATTTCACACAGGGGTTGAAGTCACTGGGAAAGATAGCAAGAATTGGGTGAAGAAAAATGCTGTGAGTCAGGAGATCTGTAGATGACAGCAATGAAGAGGAGAAGAGGTGGCAGGACCAGAAGCCTGGATCCTCAAAGGATCAGGGATCTTGGCCAGAGGCCAGAGCAGTAACTGCCTGGAAGCAGCACTGGAAATAACATTACCTCCTGACTGTGAGGTTTGAGAAGAATGCAGCAGAGTTTCAGAGGAACTTTGTGTTCAACAGACAGCTGATTCTCAGTATAGAAAAGGAGTGGAAGAACATTTGGAGGATAGGAGAGATGCGGGTATTTGCTGATATTGGAGTAAGAGGTCTAGAGGGAATAGTGGAAGGATTTGGAAGGGAAGTTAGGAGTAGGGGTTTGGGTCTGGGGCAAGGAAACACTACACATGGTGTGGATGGTAGGAATGCAGAGGAGAGGTCGTGGAGGGTCTGTGTACTTTGGGGGTAGATGAATAGGAGTGTAGTGGACAATGCCCAGGAGGAGAGTAGCCACTGGGCCAATGAACAGAGGTCCTGGCTTACCAGGTCTGGGGTGGTGACAGTCCAGCAAGAGCAGAGCCCCTTGGAGGAGTAAGAGTCCTCTTCGGTTCTCAGCTTATGTGTCCTGGGGTAGTGAAAGGGAAGCTTCTTGGCTTGGGCAGCTAGGGAGAGGTGCCAGCTAAGTCACTTCCTCTACAAAGTGTCCCCTTTTTTTTCCAATACAGAAGAATGTCTCTCTCACCTCTCCACACCCAATTTATCAGCAATATGGCCTGTGATTCTCTTGGCATTTCCACAACCTTGTAACGGTATCTTTTTGCTAGGTGTTTGTTTACTCACCAAGATTAGAAACATCTTGAGGACAGGAATGATATCTTTTGTCCTTATCAGGACCTTGCATGGCACTCAGTAGATATCTGTAGGCTGGTTACTATACTGACATCCTGTGCGTTCTAACCCCATCTACAAGCTCTATTAGTCATAAATCCTTGAGTTTCAAGTCACAGAAACCTAACTCAAACTAATGTAAGGTAAAAGGTCATGGAAAGCTATCATGGGAACCCCATTTCCCCTCCCACCCCTGACTCTACCATGTCTCATTTCTGCACTTTGATTCTGCCTTGATTCAGTTCTTTCCAGTGGCAAAGATAGCTACTGGCAGCTACGAACTTACTTTGTTTTCACATTTTCTGATTAATTCCAGACTAAAAAAAAGAGTGTCTATTTCCTGAGGGCTCCAGCTATAGTCCTTGGGGTGGCCATGATTGGTCAGGCTTGGGTTGTGGTCTCTCCTCTGAAACCATCTTTGTGGTTAGGGCTTGGGATACTCTGGGCCTTGTCGTCACACCTGTGATGGGAGAGTCAAGGCTGTGTGGTAGCCAGCCCCACTAGACCAGAGAATCAGTGTTTGCAAGAAAGCAGAGTGGATATTTGCTACAATGCTGATTTCCAGCGATAAGGAAGAGAAAAACGGCTGCTGAGACTCTGTAGTCTCAAAGGAGGTATTAACAGTATAAAGCAGGGAGTGAAGAGGAAAGAAAGAACTTTTTTTTTTTTTTAGCACGCAGTGTTTGCTAAGTACTACATTCTTTACAGGTTCTACTGTCATTCGATCCTCCCAGTGATTCAGTAAGGCAGGTAGGATAGGATCATTTTAAGTTTAAAGAAGAAGAATTGAAGCTTGGATAGCCTAGGCTGAGGATCAGATTCAAATCCTGAATTATCTGACATCAAAAGCCCTATGCTTTCCTTTAATCAAGGTTTCTCAACCTCAGCACTTGGACATTTGGGGGGGCCAGATAATTCTTTGTTTGGTTATGGGGGCTGTCCTGTGCATTGCTGAATGTTTAGCAGCAACCCTGGCGTTTACCCACTAGATGCCAGTAGCAATCCCATTTGGTTGATTCAATCAAAAACATCTCCAGATATTGACAAATGTCCCTAAGGGGCAGGCTGGGGGGTGGTAGCAAAATTATCCTGCTTGGGACCAGTGACTCTAAATCATGCAGCTGAATGAATTCAAAGTCGTGGTGCCTAAAAATGTATTCACTGGCAGCTGGGAAATACCATGAAGGATCATGTCTTTACATTGTCATATGCTTCTGTGTGTTTTATAAAACTGCAGTGCTCATGTGAGTGAGCGCTCTAATCCAGCAGGAGACAGTAAATTGTTGGTCAGATAAAGTCCTTTTCGTTGTCATTAGTTTACAGAGACATTTCCTCATTTGGAGTGCCCTTCCAGAAAACAGCCTCAGAATCAGATAGAGCTTCTAATATTAAATCAAGGGAAAAGGTGGTAAATTGCAAAGTGCTTGGCTCTATGTGACACAGTCTAGGTAAAATGAAAGTGGGAGGATCTCTGTTGTAACTGCCCCCAAAAGCAATTTGGCGTGTGTACAAAGTTGTGTTTCTGAGAGCAGTGGAGATGCCCCTTCTATGTGGAGAAAAGGTTAGCGAGGCTTGGGTGAATGGAGCCCAAGAGGAACTTGGCACCAGCTCCTGCTGACTTCATTCCTCCTGCCAGTCGGAGCTGATTTGTAAGGCTGCGTTTGGTGCCAGGGAATGGGTGGGAAAGGGGAAGTAAATTCAAACAAAAGAATGCCCCTGAAGTGTCTGAAAAGAGGCTTTTAGCACCATTCTTTCAGTGCTCTCAACCAGACTGAAGGTGCAAAAATTTAAAAAGCAGCCCCAACCACTTAGGAGAATGGTAGAATGTATCCAACACAGTGATATTATCACATCTATTTGTTGGACAAAGAACTTCATTGTATAACAAAATAAAACATGTTTCTCCTTCCAGTTCCTGCTTTGTGACAAATCTTCAAAAATGAGCTTACAAAGGAGCAGCCTGGAAACTTGGCAAGGGTTGTTTTTAGACAAGCTCCTTCCAAAATATCTGATTGAAAGGGTTTTCAGACTGTTTTCCTGGCCTGCTGTGCAATTTGCAAACAATTTCTTTTTTGATCAGTTGTCGGGGGAGGAATTGATAAAAGTACTTGAAACTCATTTCTCACATGTATAGACAAACCTCTTCCAAGCTCATTAATGTCCGGCATGGGTAGCAAGTACATATTCTTGCGTTCATTTTGGAGTCCACCTCTGAGCCTAGTCCTGGCCATGAGGAAGGTCTAGTCCTGGCTATGAGGGCTATCACCTGCTCCTCCTCCCTCCATCTACACAGTGAACCTCATGGACACCTTCCAATGATCTGGTGAATTCTAGTGGTTAAATCCTTTGTTTTCAGGGTATCATTAGAGTCTCAGATTTCCTTAGAAATGAAATACTCTACATGATCTGAAGATGAAATTAATTCTCCCCAGTATAAATCCAGTCAAGAAATTCTTCCTAAGGATGGTTACCAGAGGCTGGGAAGGGTTGTGGGTGATGGAGGGTTGGGGAGGATGGTTAATGGGTAAAAAGAAAAAACAAAACAAAACAAAGAATGAAATAGGACCTAGTATTTGATAGCACAACAGGGTGACTGACTATAGTCAATAATAATTTAATTGTACATTTAAAACTAACTAAAAGTGTATAATTGGATGATTTGTAACACAAAGGTTAAATGCTTGAAGGGATGGATACCCCATTCTCCATAATATGATTATGATGCATTGCATGCCTGTATCAAAACATCTCATGTACTCCATAATATACCTATTAACCTAAAGGCTATTATGTACCCACAAAAATAAAACATATAGATTAATGGGGGAAAAAAAGAAAGAAATTCTTCCCAGTCAAGAAATCCAGGTTCAGTATGTAAGGCTATTTTTCATGAGTGTAAAAACTGCTTAGCTTATCTCAAAAAGTTATATATTGTATGATTCTGTGTATATAATGTCTCAAAATGACAAAAAGACAGAAATGGGGACCAGATCAGTGGTTGCCAGGGATTAGGTAAGGGAGCCAGAATGTGACTCTAAAAAGGGTAGCAAGCTGAGCCTGTGGTGTGCACCTGTAGTTCAAGCTACTTGAGAGGCTGAGGCAGGAGGATTGTTTGAGCCCAGGAGTTTGAAACTAACGTGGGCGATAAAGAGAGACCCATTTCAAAAAACGAAAAATAGAGAGTAGCACAAGGGAATTCCTTTGTGATGACAAACGAGTTCTACATTTTGATTGTGGTGGTGGTAACACAAGTTTACCCATGGGTTAAAATGTCACAGGATTACATGCCCTCACCCCCCAAAAATGAGTCCCTGCAAAATGAAATCCAAGTAAGGTCTAATTGTCTAGTTAATTGTATGATGCCAATGTTGATTTCTGGTTTTGATAATGTACTACAGACGTATAAAGTGGCACCATTGGGAGAAGATGGGTGATAGGTACACAGAACCTCTCTGGATTATTTTTACTACTTCTTGTGCTCCCAAGAAGGGACACCTGGCTTGAGTTGGTGGGTCACTGTGACTGCTGGCGCTAGAACCATCCTAGACTCTCATAAAGAGGCTTTGGGCATAAACTATCAGAGATGTGTCTCCCAAATGAATAGTGCTGCGGGGGAAATGAAAGTGATTTTCTGTGTGAATTCTTAATTCCTCACCAGCCCCTGGCCCACATGGGGAGACAGTCGAATCTCAGTGATCTGAGCTGATGGAAGGGGCTGAGCAGTCACACTTTCCTGCTGCAGTGCCTTTAGGATGTGGAGAGAAGAGGGAGCCCAGCAGAGCACACAAAACCTAAAGGCTAAGAACAGGAAAGGGACTTTGAGAGCACTGGGCCAGCCACTGCATTTCATAGATGAAGAAAACGAGGCATGCAGAAGCTGGGACTTATTCCAGATTTCACAGCTACTGAGAGCGCCCGTGTGTACCAGATCCCAGGGCTCCAGGCTGGGACCCTTTACTGTTCATGGAAGTTCCTGATATTTTCCATAAGGATTGAAGGGCACTTACAGAGACATGTGCAAAATAGTCAGATACAAACAATCAATGGGAAAAGAAAACAGGAAAGCAAGATAAAATTTGGAGTCAAGTTCTTGTTCACAGAACTTATTTTCAGCTCTGTTCACAATGCCATGTGCCTTTAGCAGCCTTCCCTGCATGAATGTGAGCTCTAAGGAGAGGACTCCTTACAGTGGCTCCTTCTCAAAGCTAGCGTTGAAACAGGGAAGTCTGAAGATATTTGATCTTAACTTAGAAAAAAATTATAGAAGTAATATGTGAATACTTGCTTCCTGTAAAAATTTATACTGTACAGTTATATACTGTATTGAATAATAAGTTGAAGCACCTCCTGTAGGTAACCATTTCTAACCATTTGATTTGTGTCAGTCAGACCTTTTTCTGTGCATTTATATGTAGATACAAAACATACATATATGTAGCTTTACGAAGATGAATGAGTTCCAGCTATTTATTATTCCTTGATTTGTTTTTTTCTCCTAAAAATGTGTCTTAGAAATCTTTCCATCTGGGTACGTATGGCTCTACCTCAATTGTCTAAGTGACTGCATTGCAGGACAACTGCTGTAACCATTTTTCTATTGATGGACATTAGGCTACGTCCTAATAAAAAAAGATCAATAAATATGCTAGTGCGTGTGGCTTGGCTTGGGTCATGTGTGTATTTCACAGGATCCATTCTCAGAAGTAGAATAGACCAATGTCCACACATTTGACCAGATAATGTCAAGCTGGCCACCAAAAAGCCTGTGCTGAGTTAAATTCCACCAGAATGTGTGTTTATTCATCTTGCCATATTCTTTCCATAAAGAAATAATATCAATCTTTTAAAATTGTTGCTGATCTGAGAGATAAAGGAGTGATATCATTATATTGCTTTAATATTCATTTCTCTGATTCCTAGTTAGGTTGCATATTTTTTCTCATGTTAATTTGCCATTTTTGTTTCTTCTTAATTGCCTAATCATATCTCCTTTCCTTTATTTATTTATTTATTTATTTATTTTGGAGACAGAGTCTCTCTCTGTCACCCAGGCTGGAGTGCAGTAGCTTGATCATGGCTCACTGCAGCCTTGACCTCCCAGGCTCAAGGGATCCTCCCACTTCAGTCTCCCAAGTAGCAGAATTACAGGTGTGCTCCACTGTGCCCTGCGAGATGGGGTTTAGCCATGTTGCCCAGGGTGATCTCAAACTCTTGGGCTTAAGCAATCCTCCAACCTCAGTCTTCCAAAGTACTGGGACTACAGGTGTGAGCCATTTTCTTTAAAAAGGAAAGGAAGCCCAGCCTCCTTTCCATTTAAAAGAAATTGTTCTTACCAATTTTTAGGCACTTGTTATGAATGGGTAGTAACTTTATTATGATGCAAATATTTCTTTTTGGTTTGTTGCTTTTCTTTCAAGTTTGTTTATGGTGGTGTTTGCCTTAGAGATGTTTTAAATTTGTGAGTCATCAAATCAGTAGCCTTTCCTTTTATTATTGATAGCTTTTTTTTTCTATTTTGCTGGGGAAAGCATTCTTCAACATCATAAAATTCTTATCTTAAACTTTCTTTGATAGCTTTTTAATATGTTGATCTTTAATCCAAACAGGATTCATTCTTACATATAGTACAAGGTAAGACTCTAATTTTATATCTTTTCTCCAAATGGATAGCTGTTTGTCCCAACATTAGGCATTGTCTAGTTACTTCTTTCTTTATCATGTACTAAATTTATATTTGGTTTCCGAAACTGTCTATTCTATTCCATGATTTAGTCTTATGCCAATATCACACTGCAGAATTACTGTCATTTTTCACTGTTTTTTTTTAATGTATTTGCCCTCCTAGTTGAATTTTACATTCAGCTTTTCAAGTCCCATAAAAAAAGCCTATTGAAATTCTGAC
This sequence comes from Pan troglodytes, assembly GCF_028858775.2. Classification (NCBI taxonomy): domain Eukaryota; kingdom Metazoa; phylum Chordata; class Mammalia; order Primates; family Hominidae; genus Pan; species Pan troglodytes. The sequence goes on from NC_072410.2 coordinate 54,754,844, forward strand.
TGGCATTTCGCTGCTTTTATAAATTAATTATGAGAGAATTGATATTTTACAAAATTTAGTCTCATTTATTTGGAAATTTGTTTTCAGTAAAATCATTTTCTTCGTAAAGTTTATGCATGTCTTTATTTGGTTATTTCTAAGTATTTTATAGCTTTTATTGCTCTGGGGATTCTAAAATTGCATTTCAATTTCTATTAAGTTGTTTTTCTGATGTAGAAAATTATTGAGTTTCTATCTGTTGATCTTATTGTAATTGGCTACCTTACTGAATCTTCTTATTGGTTCTTTGTGTTTTTTGACTTAGTTTCTTTGATTTTTAAAGAAAATAGATAAGCATATCATTTGAAAGTAATGGCAGTTTTGTCTCTTTTTCTCCAATACTTAGAATTTATTCACTTTCCTTATCAAATTGCATTGATTAGAACCTCAAGAATAATGCTGTGTATCATCCTTCTCTGGTTTGAATTTTAATCAAATGCTTCTACTGTTCCACCCTCAAGTATGACATTTGCTATAAGTCTTTTTAATCAAGTTAACACATTTTTTTTACTAATATAGTGAGTTGCAGTAACAAAAGGTCTAAATTTGAACCTTTGTTGTACTCCTAGAATAAACCCTAGTTGACAATTTCAAGAATGGTTTATTAGTAAATAAAGGCCTGACTTTAAAATAATAATAAATGCAGGAAAAAGAATTTCAAATGTTTTCAGTAAACACAGGAGGGAGCAAAGGAAAACTGGAATTGAAGCATGATAAGCATTTTGTCTTGTTTCAAGAAGAGCTTATTAATACAAATATTTTTCAACATTTAATTAAAATATTTTAAGCACATGTATTTAGCATAAATTCAATCTTGAGAAAAGTGGAAATAGAACATGTGATTTCCAAACCACTAGCACAAAAAAGGAAACAGAAAATTTCTTTAATCAGTAAAAATAAGAGAAGCAAAAAGAAACAAGCAAAGATTTTAAAAAAAGAAAATGAAAAATGAAAAAATAAGATAGGAATGAGAACAATAATCAGTTACAAAATATCAGTTATCAAAATGAAGGTGGTTAGATTAAAATAAACTATTAAAAGGTACAGACACTTAGAGAACAAGTTCCAGTTACTTGATGTTTTCAAGGAACACACAAAATGAAACAACATAGAAAGATTGAAAATAAAAGGATGGATAAAATTATTCCAGGCAATGTATAACCGTGAAAGGTAGATGGGCCAATCTTAGTTTCTAAGAAAATTGATTCCAACATAAAAACCATTATATGGTCAAAGGAGGATATAACATGCTGTTGAAAGGTATGTTCCATTGAGAAGATAAAATTATTATGAACTATGGTGAAGACATTTAATACTCATCTAATACAGTATTGCTGTCCTTTCCTACATTTCCCGGCCCCTTGCAGTTAGATGGGTCTGTGAACTAGTTCTGAATGGTGGGCTCTAAGCAGAACTGATGTGTGCCACCTCCAAGTCAAGCATTTAAGACCTGGTGTGTGACTCTCTATGTCTCTCTAGAAAGTTGTTTAAGGTTAACAGTCAGGTTATTTAGATTTATTTAGCATTACTATACATTTATGGTTTATTTTTACCCATTATTTAAAAAAAATCCCTTCTCTTTCTTAAATTCAATTTCCATTTTAATATATGCTCATACAAATTGTAAGCCATTTTCTTGGAAAAGGAAAGGAATCCTGGCCTGCGTTTTAAACATTTGAGTATGCAGAGATCTGAAAATGTCTTTATTTTGTCCAAATACTTAAATGCTAGTAGAGTCTGGAATTTTTGGTTCATCATGATATTTCACAAGAACATTGTTCCATTGTGCTCTAGCTCCCAGTTCCTGAGAAACCTTATTCTTACGAATGTAGCCTAATTTTTTCCTCCCTATTGATTGTTTAGGATTTTCCCTTAATCTCTGGAGTTCAGAGCCTCTTCCAGACATGCTGAAACTATTGTTTTCTTTCTTTCCTCTTTTCTCTCTCCATTCTTCCATCCCTCTGTTCCTTCATTCTATTGGCTATTGATTTCTGTTGAATGTTTGACAATACTTCATGACAGTTCGTATTTTCAGATAAATGTCTGTAAATGAACAGAACCAACAGCTCAGAAATGTTTTCCTAGTGCACATGAAAATTTCTTTTTCTCTTGGCAATGGATATAGTTCAGATGGGCGGTGTTGGGGTGGTTCTGGAGTGCAGAGCTGTTATGGGCCCTGGTAGGGTGTGCTTTCCTTTAGGATGACCAGTAGTTTGTCTTCGGTGGAAGTTTTGTTTCTTCCCCTGAGGCAGCACAAAATTATTGGGGAAATTACTTTGTTCAAGCCCCAGTGTCTACTCTGAGAGTCTGCTGCGTGAAAATTCTCACACAGCAGAGCAGTAGCTGAGGTCCAAAGACAGCGTTAGGTGCTTTATCAGAACATGGACAGAGTTATTTTACTCTTTTAAAATCAGTGTCTAGGCCCATCTCCTAGTTCTTCTTTCATTCCTACTGCCTCTGATCATGGGCTTTTTTTTTTTTTTTTTTAAGAGTCCTTTATTGGAGGGCTTCTCATTTGTCCTTATTTCCATGTGGATCTTTAGGTCTGTTTCCATCTGCTTTTTCTAGGAAATTCTCAAAGTTCTGATATCCTAGTGGCAATTCTCTTGGTTTTTCATTTCTGTTAAAATTCATTTTTGTTTGTGCATTTTCTCTGCCATTTCAATGGAACTTAGGGAATGAGACCAGGTGAACACTTTTCTTCAATCAGCTATCTTAAACCTTCATTTGACCTTCTTATCTCAAATAAATCCAAGATTATTTTCCAGAAAAGCCATCTTTAAAATATTCTGCTTTATACTAAGCAGTCAGTTAGCTAGAGTTACAGAAGAAAAACAAGTTGTTATTTCCCTCAAATTAAAATTATTATCCAGAAAATACAGAAACAGATAGAAAATTTAAAAAAATCTAAAAGTCTCACCATCATATGCATGATAACAATTTGATGTGAATAGTTTGAATTTTTTTGTATACACACAGAAATGTTATCTTCCCTGTAAAATGGAATAATCATTTTCAATATAGCTAATATTTATTATGCACTTAGTATAACTCAGGCATAGTGTTGAGATTTTATTTTATTTATACATTACTTTATATAATCAATTTTTAATCCAATCATTTCAACAGTACTTTATACTTGGGATTGCTATTAGTCCCTTTTTTACAGATGAGGAATGATGCTTATGGAGATTAATTATCTTGCTCACATTCATCTGATACTCCTAACTATGACATTGTATACTCTGCCATACATATGGTTTTATAACCTGATTTGGAAAGCAAATCTATGGATTTCTTTTCATGTCAATAACTCTGCATTTCTATCACAAATAGTAATTGCTCCATAATATTACATCATATCTATATTAAGTATACATGTAGATATATATGTACTCTACATCATACGTTAAAAAAATAAGTGTATATATATATTATTTCATATATATGTTAAGTGTATATGTATATACTTTTACTTTGCCAGAATAAGCAGTGTTGTACTAAGGACTATTCACCAAATTGTATTGAACACTTACCATGAGTTAGGCATTATTTGGGCACTGGAGAGAAATAAAACATGCTCTCTGACCATGTGGAGTTTACATTCTAGTGGTGGGACCTAGACATTTAAAAATAATTACATAAATGATTATTTAATTTCAAATGTGAGAGATACAGGGTCCTGAGTATATGTTCAGCATGGGAGCTCCCTGGCTTGGGAAGTGCGTGGAGCCATTTCTGAGGAACTCACGTGGCAGAGGAAAGTTTTATTATCGCCTGCTGGACATTTGGTGGGCTTTATTCCTCCATGGCTCAATCTGTGAAGTGTTGTTAAGTAGAATCCAATCCTTTGAGAACTATATTAACCTAACAGCACTCTCACTAAGAATCCCCAGGATTAAGATCTCCTTGCTGTGCACAAATCATCGGAATGAATTAAACATGTAATTGAAAGGCTCATCGTGTGCTACTCGAATGCTTTGCTGTACCAGAAATAAAATGAAAATGAAATCATTTTCTCTTTCAAATAAATATTATATACAGCAGGCTTCACTGGCTCCATTAGTACTGTCCAATTGCACAGAGGCGATTATATTATTTATAACACATGCAGATGCTAAGAGGCTCCTTCAACTTCAGGCAGACAAGTACTGTAACATTTTTCCTCCTTACTCCCCAACCCAGGATTTCTTGCTGCCTCTCTCCCTTTCCTTCTAAAATCTACAGACTGTTTATTTTATTCTATTTTTATTTTTTACAGACTCCAGAGCAAGCAGCCATTTTCAGCGGGTGTTTCGTTGCTCAATATCTTGAACAAGTCAAAGCTAGCATGGTCATGAGGCTGGTCTATTTTGAGCAAGTTGAAGCCAGTACCATCACAAGATTGGTATGAAAATTGCTTACTATACTCTGGTTGGGTCATGATTTGTTTGCAGGTTACTTTCTGTCTTAGTACATTTTGTATTGCTATATGGGAATACATATAGGTTGGGGAATTTATAAAGAAAAAAAGGTTTATCTGGCTCACAATTCTGCTGGCTGAAATGATCAAGTTTGGGCATCTGGTGAGGGCCTCGGGCTACAGTGAACCCACATTTTTCTGGCACCTAAACATGAGCTTTTTTTTTTTTTTTTTTAAACCTGTGGTGGTTTTAAAAGAAATGGCTACAAATTTTTTGACTCTTCACATTGAGAGGTTTGGTCTATATTCCCTCCCTTTAAATCTGGGTGGGCTTGTGACAATGGAGTTTGACAGCAGTGATGCTGCGTGATGTTTGAAACTGGGTTACAAAGACCATGTGCTCCGCCTTGTTTGCTGGAACATTTGCTCTTGGAACCTTGAACAACCAGGTAGGAAGCCTGACTGTCCAGATGCCGCCTTGCTGCATGGAAGCCCAAGCCACATGGACAGGTCACATGTGTAAGCCTTGTAGCTACCATTGACAGGTCTAGCTCAACACAAACTTTGAGGCACCCCAATTTAGGCAACAGACATGCAATTGTAAAAGCTTCAGATGATTTCAGCCTTCAGCATTTAATTACCCCCAGACATTTGACTCTTTCCACCTGAAGCCTCAGCTTTATGAAACATAGGCAGACTCTCCTTGTGTCCTATGCTAATTTCTGACCACAGAATCCTAAGCATAATAAAATCCTTATTGCTTTGTGCCACTGAACTTGGGGTGATTTGTTATGTAGCAGTATTTTGTAGAATTGAAAGGGATCTTGTTTGCTGACTAATCTACCTTCTACTAAATAAGCAGAATCTCATCTATTTCTAATTGAAAGCTTACACATTAGTGGTGAAAGTGCTAAATCCACCATTCAGAAAGGTTTTGTTTGGCCCCCAAAATTTTGAGTTTTAACAATTTTTCAATTTTATATCAAACGTGAATTTCCAGCTTTTCTGGGAAAATCAGACGATATGGAAACACTGGACCTTCCCCTGGTAAGAAAACAGTCCCATTTTTCTTAGTAGCAGCTACCTCCTTCAGTGGGCTTCTCTTCTCTGGTGCTAGAGGCTCCAGTACTCTCTCAGTTGCATTACTGGTTCTACTTACTGCCTGCTTACTATAGGTATTTGTGTTTGTAGATCAAGAGGTAGATGATACTATAGCTTATATTTGAGTATTGAAAGGTACTTGAGAATTCTTGTTCTGCTTTTATCTTCCAAAATTCAAATTTGGTTTGCATTATCATAATCTATTTTGCATGGACAGTAACTTTAGTGATGGCTATAATACATTTTAATGCTATAAAATAGTACAGCTTAAGATAAGCACACAATATCAAATCTTATATTTAAACATTCATCTGTCATGATAAAGAAAGATGGAAGAGAAGTTACCTGCTTAATTAGGAAGTGAAAATAGCTCTATCCTACACTCAGTTTTAGAAAAGGAGGCTGTGCTTCAATTGCAGACTTACTGCTCAGTCTGTTCAGGACTTATGAATGATTTTTTTTTTTTTTCTGGAGGAAGATCCTTCTTTGCCAGAGCCTTTGCTGGAAAAGAATTTGGATTTTGGTATGGATTTATCCCTCTGTGGTTCCTGAGTTGAAATCCAGCTCTTTTGTGCAGCCATGATGTGTCATTTGATTTAGAAGGCCATTAGTGAAAGTAGCTGCTATTTACTTTGCTGGGGGTAGTAGAATATTAATGTGACTGCTTGCCAAGTATCTTAAGGTGTAAGAGGAAGAGAAGAAGAAATATCATTTTACTGAATACTTAAAATTCAGACCAGAGCAGAACAAGCCATATCTATTTCCATTGGCAGTATAGCAGAGGGGAATGTCTTCAAATTTTTTTTCACTCAAATTTAAGGACTACACAATGGGAAGTGATTACTAAGGGAAGTCATGAAAATGCTTCCTTTGGAGATATTTATTTAAAAAAAAAACACAAGGCTTTCTAGATAGAAGAAAGTCATTACAGCTTTGGAGTGGAGCAGAGGTAGTCATAAGGAGGCCAATGCAAACTTGATGACCTTTTGAAATTTCCACTAGAGCCTTAACAGCTGCTATATACCTTGATCAGTGACCACAGACCCATAGTAGAAGGCCTTAACAAAATTGGCTTGGAATTGGATGTGTATTGGATGGTCATTATTACTACAGCTGATTGGCATTTACTGTTAGAATTGTGTTCTGATGAGGTTAATGCAATCTTGATACCTATTTATGGCTTCAGATTATTCCTTTGGTCCTGCCCAGCATGATGTAAATCACAACGGGGACTGTTAACCTCATAGGCAAAGTGCTGTGGTTTTAGCTTATGACTTTTATGTATAGGTCTCATATTTTAGGAAAATTATTAAAGTCAGTATGTGGATACTTGCTGAGAGGAGTTCCAGCAAGGGGTAATGGATGCTGATTATAATAATGTTTTTGGCCATAAATATTAGAAATTAGTCTTGAATAACTAATCTACTACTGGGTAAGTGATGTGGTTTGGATGTTTGTCCCCTCTAAATCTCATGTTGAAATGTGATCCCCAGTGTTGGAGGCAGGGTCTGGTGGAAGGTGCCTGGGTCATGGGGGTGGATCTCTCATGAATGGCCGGATGTCCTCCCGTAGTAATGAGCCACCATGAGATCTGATTGTTAAAAAGAGTCTGGGGCCTACTTCCTCTCTTTCATGCTCTCTCACCATGTGATGTGCTTGTTCCCCCTTTGCCTTCTACAATGATCAGAAGCTTCCTGAGGCTTTGCCAGAAGCAGATGCTGGCACCATGCTTCCTGCATAGTCTGTAGAATTGTGAGCCAAATAAATCTTTTTTCTTTAAAAATTGGGCGGTCTCTGGTATTCCTTTATAGCAACATAAAATGGACGAACACAGTAAGCCACTGAGAATAGTCTTAGAAAATCATAGGTGGACACAAATGACAGAGATTTCTTTCCATGAAACAATCATGCCATTTTTTATTATCAAAAAATGAAAGAACAATACAACTTTCTCCACATTCCATGAGATACCCTCCCCCTTTAGTAGCCATGTGAATTTTCTTTCTTTTTTTCACAGAAATATTAATTTAGTCCTTGACTTCTATTGATTAAATCCAGTCCCACTGTGGTACAGTCTGTGATAGACTTCCAGTAGGCTTTTTTTTTTTTTTCAGAAATAAACCACTTTATTCCCCAATTGTGGGAGTGTTACTAGCAGAAAACTAGCTGCCTGTCCCCTTGTCAGAAGAAAATCCCTCACAAAGTTATCGTCCTTCCAGGAGTGACGCGCATTACATTCAATAACTGATCAGAGTAGGAATATGCAAAATTCCACAAGACTGTCCTCACTTCTGACACCAATTTTGGGGTTGAGGGGGTCCCCAAGACCACCTTCAGGTTTAATAATTCACTAGAAGGAGTCACTAAAAGCTGTTAGGTTGCTGATTCAGTTTATTATAGCAAAAATATACAGATTACAATAATCTAAGGACACAGTCTCACAGGAGAGAGGAAAGTTCCATGCATAGAACTTATAGTTATCCTTTTCCAGTGAAACAGTGGACAAAATTTTCCTAGAAACAATGTGTGAGAAAACACATGAAGGTAAGCTCACCTGTGTTTTGGTGTCCAGAGTCTTTATGTGGGGCTCCATCACATAGACATGATTGACTGCCCACATGGCTGACCTTAGTTGCCAGTCTGTCTGGAGGTTGAGCTGGTACCTCATGATTCAGAGCACCCACAATAAATCACATTGTTAGACCATCTTCTGAGGCCCAAGGCCCTTAGATGAACAAGGACACTTTTATCAGGCAGGACACTCCAAGGGCTTGGGAATAACTTCCCAGGAGCTGTGGTCTAAAGCCAAACTTCTCTTTGGGCAAGGTTCAATTGTTTACTCTACAAAATAGATATAGCACTCTCCCCCAGCTCGGGACAACTCTTAAGGGACATCCTAGTTGCAGAACTCACTCTGGAGTCAGCTGAGGCCTCCTTTGAGACTATGGTGCAGCACAACTTTTTTCTCTGCCAAATCCTGTTTTCCTCCCTTCCTTTCCAAAGGTGTCGATTGATGATTATGTCTTAACAATTCACCTTCATGCTATTCTCTGTCTCAGGATCCACCTCCAAGGGAACTCAACTTACAACAGTTAGTGCCACAAGTGGTCAAGAAAGCAGAGGCTGGGATGGGATTTTAGAGCTGGATCATTTGCTGCCCAGTTGCCAGTAAAGAGCCTATCACTGATAGAAGGTGGAGCATAGATAACTCCTGACACAAATCACAACATAGCAGTGCTATAGTTAAAATTTTCACTGACAGTGAATTAGAATTGCATCCCGGTGATCAATCAGGCACAGAGAAATTCCAGGAAAAATTAACTCCAAAGAGGTGGAATTGGGTGGCTACTGCTAAACTTAATGTTCTAGAAAAAGATGGCAAGAAGTGAGTGTTTAATTATCAACTAAAACTTAAGTGTAAAATCTAGAAGACATTCTCTGTAGCTTATAAACAAGCTCTCATCTTGTGGGGGTGGCAGTAAAGGGAAGCAGCACTAGGGTGACCAACTATCCTAGTTTTCTCAGGACTGAGGGGTTCCCAAGATGTGAGACTTTCCGTTTCAAAACCAGGAAAGCCCCAGGCAAATTGAGATAAATTGTTTACCCTAGGCGATATGGAAAACTGAGGATGAAGCCCAGTTTCACTGTAAAAATGACTGCATTCCAAAGAAGGTTTAACTCCCAACCAAGGTAGGTTGGCTAGGCCAAAGTTGGGAAAGAATCTTGCCACATAGGATGGAGACATCTAGGTTGATGCACCCCAAAATCTTGAATCCCCAGGTTCCTCTAAAACTTCTGAGACCAGAGGAGTGGCCCACTTTACCTTATTAAGGGCCAATACTTCTCTCTGGTTTGAAGATAGTGCACAGGGCCCTCCCACCCAAAACAATACCCCTCTCCGGGACATTCCCTACACCATCTCCTGAGTTTGTCACAATGTAATCAAGCTAAAGACATGCTGGGACTGAGGAGAAAGTAAAGGGATTAAGCCCTAGTGGAGCTGCAGGATCTAGCCAGGATGTACCAACAGCTGGGACAGTACTCATGGGACTGAATTATGAGGGTGCTTGATCAAGGAGAACATGGAAAACAGGGCTGGATAAGGGAGAGTTTGTTGATTTGGGAATGCTCTCCTGAGATATGGACTTTTGTTTCCTGGCAAGGACTCTGAGAGATGGTTTGAACATAATAATAAGGATGGCTCCTGGAAGTACACTAGGTGAGGTAGAAATGCAAGATTGTCATGGCATATGAGTTTGGAAGAAGGGATTAAAAGGCTCAAAGAAGTACATATGTTAGAAGAGGATATACCATAAAATGCCAGAAAACCAACCAGAGGACTATGTTGTATGACAGGGCCCATAGAATGCAGCATTTTCCAAAGCAATAAGAGAAGCATTTGTGAGAGAGGCACCAGCATCACTAAGAAATTCAATGGCCAGGTGCAGTGGTACATGCCTGTAGTCCCAGCTTCTTGGGAGGCTGAGGCAGGGGGATTGCTTGAGCCCAGGAGTTTGAGTTCATCCTGGGTAACATAGCAAGACATCATCACTAAAGAAAAAAAAATTCAATGTTAGGCCAGAGCTGAAGGTAGGAAATGACATTATAGAACTGGACTCTCTGGTAAAAACCACATTTTTCAGTGGCAAAAACCACAATTACTTTTGCACCAACCTAACAGCAAGAAAGATGATAAGACTCTGAAACAATAGAGGCCAAGTGGCAGAGTTTAATTATCAGAGAAAGGTAGATACAATTATCTTAATGACTGGAAGGCCTGCCATGAAGAGAATGATGGAGATATTTAATAGAACTAGCATCCTTCAGGGAAAAACAGGTAGCCAACAATGGTACTACTCACATTGTATAAATTAAATAAATCAAGGATGAATGATGAGGGTGCTGAGGGCGATCATGCATTAAAAGTGACCATTTTTTCCCAGTTTCCTAACATGAGCATCCATTGCTTGAAGGAGGGATCAAGTCCTCAGGAGGATGTACCCAGCAAAACCACTGCAGATAGACACTGCAAATATCAAATGAGAGATAATTCATTCCCTCAGTCCTTCTTCAAAGTGGCCTCCATTCATTTAATCAAGTGGCTATGCACTGGGGAAAAGAGAATGCCAAGGGCTGTCAGATGTTTGTTCCAAGTTGACATTGATACCTAGAGACTCCAAGTGTCAACATCTCTGTCTCTTCCCCTTCACCTCTTTGTTATAGTGACAGCATATAAATGGCAAGTCACAAATATGGTTCTGGTCCAAATTCATTTCACAGTGGGTCCATTGAGATGCAACTGATAGTTACTTCCCCACTCCCTGAATGTACAATTGGAAAAGACATGCTTACTTGGTGGTTGTCACAACATCTGCATAGATCCTTGACCTATGGGGTAAGAGCTATCATAATGGTGAAGGACAGCTCTCTGGGTGGCCTTGGACCAACACAGGTTTTCCCCTTTTCTAGCTTGTAGTTCCCAAGAATAACAGTGGAATGTATAGAAAGGCAACATCCTGAGGTAAGGAGAAACTGGCTATAACAGCCTGGGTCTGTTTCAGTCCTTCCTAGAAACAGGATGTCTTTCAACACTTTAGCCCAGCAATTCCTGTGCCTTGGGGTGTAAAACCCAGGGTAGGCTGCTTTACAAGGTCTCTTAGCTGCGGTGCAACTGGGGAAAGTACAGACCAGACTGTATCCACCCCAGACAGTTTTTCTAAGCCTCAGGCAATGAGCTCACAGTGAATGCTAGGCTTCTGTTATTCCTTACTGCCTATCTGTAGTAAACCGACTTCATGTAATTTGCTCTGTGTGAGAGTGCTGTGTCTCACTGGACTTAAGCAAGTAGTGAAAGTGCGGCCCCAAAAGCAATGGTTTGAAGTGGTAACCAGTGCACAGTGAACCTGCTTTACAAATGGGGAAAGCCAAATGGAAACCTCTGAAACTGCCCCCACCCCTGGCCAAGGTATCTTGGTGGAGGGAGAGAATGAGAGAAATTAGTGCCACCCTTCAAGACCTTAAGATGCAGGATGATCCCTGTCATATTCCCACTTAATTCACCAGACTATCCCCTGCAAAAAACTAGATAAATCCTAAAGGATGATAGTAAACTATTGCAAGTTCAACCATGTAACAGCCCCAATGGCTACTGTGGTATTTTTGCTGGAGCAGATCAACATAATATTGGGTATATGATATGAGGTCATTCATCTGGCAAATGAATTCTTCTCCATCCTTCTCAAAGATGATCAGAAACAACTGGTATTCAGTTGCAATAGACAACAGCATACCTTTACAATTGGACCCCAGAACTATGTTAACTCTCCCACTCTGTTATAGTCAAAAGAGACCAGGAGTGTTTGGTGAAAAGAGTATTGATTAATGTATGCTCAATCTGCCTTGTTTAGCCAAAAGTCAGGTTATTTTTCTAGTAGCGCTATGGGAAGAAGGAGCAGATGCCTTCTGAGGAGCTACAATTTCCATTACTGAGAATATCCTAGCATAAACTAAGTGCTTGCTTGTCATGGCCATTGTGGCGATGACTTATGTTTCTGATGGAGGTGCTTGAAATTGTCAGCCTTGAGATTCTCTGATTTTGAAAATGAGATATTAAAAAAAGTGAGGCTGGGCTATTGACTTTGGAAGAGCACTTTCAGGTGGATATTTTGAGTCAGGAGCCAAGAAGTAATCAAGTTCCAACTGTTTAATGGTATGGGCTTAAGTAGGTTAAATGGCATGTGTCTCAGAAAACAGTCCATCTCTTGGATGTCTACTTTAAACACATCTCAATCTCTTCAGGATATCTTTGATTATGGCTGCTCATAACTTAATATCCTTTGGCTTTATCTCTTATTCCACTCACTGGTGGTGGTGACCAGTTTGGCAGAAGTTTCAGCCGGCCTCATGGCTGCAATTATCAGGTGTGTGGTGTGTTCTTCACTCTGCATTTTCTCTATTATAAGTTGGGGTTCCTTCAGGATTGCTTGTCACTCAGGCAGATGCAACCCAAAGTTGCACAATTGGTTACAGTCCATGGGACAACCCTCAACCAACGAGAAATAGGAGATGATGGAGCTACGCTTTCTCTTTTCTTCCCTGGTGGACAACACAGGCGTCTCAATATGGTGCCCAAAGATCCAACACCCAGTCTTATGTAATGGTGGTCAACTCAATAAGGCGTCCTTATGTTAGCTATTTGCTCTTCCCAATTTCTTTCCTTTTGCTCCCTACTTCTGCCTTCTGGATCACATTCCCAAATAAAGAAATTGCACTCAAGCCTTCATTTCATATTCTGCTTTTGGGGGGAATATGAGCTATGTTCTGAAATATGATTATCTCATAGATGCTTCCAGTCAGATGCTACCAAGAACTATGTTATTGGGATACAATCTCTTGTGTGTGTGTGTGTGTGTGTGTGTGTGTGTGTGTGTGTGTGTGTGTCCTTCTCTATTCTTATTTTCTAATCTACATAAAACAAGGCAAAACGGGTCCAGTTCCATTTCAAGAAAGAAATTCATTAAGGAATAATAGTAGTGAACATTTTTTGGTTGATCCTTATATGTCAAGCATTGTGCTAAGTGATTTATACACATTATCTAACACCTTACCTTAATTCTATGGGAGAATAACTATTATTGTTCCTATTTACACTTAAGGGAATGGAGGCTGAGAAAATATTAGTAACTTTCTGTATGTGGCTTGGCTGGTGAATAGTGAAGCCAGGAGGCCATCTGATTCCACTATTTGGTGTCAGAGCAGAGTTCTTAAACACTAGAAATCCACAGATGCAAATCAATATTAGGCCCCAGGGAATGATTAATGGTGTTTGATTACCAACATTTAATGTGCAAGCATTGGGATGGGATTGCACACAGAGTCGATTTTTCTGAGGCAGCCTATAGAGAACAGGCGTCCCCTCCAGCGGGGGTGGAAGGTCTCATTCACCAGACAGGGAAGGTCAGCTCCTTTCTGGTTTTGTCTGATTGCTGGAAAAGGAAGAGTACTGTGATATTTATTTACGGTTATATATAATTTTTATGATTATTTATGATATTTGTAAATAGATGGCTCTCCCTGGTAATTTATGGAAGTTTCTTGGGTTTTTAATCACAGAGATGGCCTTAAAAATAATTTCAGTCTGTCACTGGAGGACAAATAAATGGCGTTTGCCATGTCAGGCTTCAAGTAGGAGCGGCTGGTAACACCTAGGAAACAAAACAAATAGGATTAGGTAATTTACAAAAGTGCTTCATTTTTCAAAACCTCACTTTCCTCACTTCTTCATGTTATTCTGAAGTATAATGTTTGTCTTAATTAGAAGAAATGGGTAGTGACTCGGAAGGCAAACAGATCCATTATTCTTCAAGAAATGTTCTAATCCTTCAGCCTGAGGTCAGGCTGTATGGATGATAGATATCCTGGGAGGGGACGCATTTTTTTGTTTTAAACTGCTGCTGGCAAACATCTCCTTTTCCCCATCCCATCAGCTTCCAAAGCAACCCACAAATGTCTTTCCAAGGAGTATACACAAAATCCAGACTCTAGACCCAGCCCTGGTGCACGTGCTTGGGCTGAAATATTTTAGGGCCTTTGATGATAGCAGTCATACAAGCCATATCTGTTCTCCAGAACTAGGCTCAACCAAACAAGGGAAGGGTGGAATTTCCTTTCGATTATCTTTCAAAATGTATAGTCATTACTGCATCCCAAAGTTTAAAGTATACATGTAAAATTGTATGTGTCATATGACACAGAGTTATTCACGTGAACCAATTTTATTAGTTTCCAGAGATTCTGTCCCCAAATTAAAATGAAATGAGAACCACTGTGATGAGAATCACAACTACTGAATTCTGTGTCCTTGAGAAACTTACTTAGGCTTTCTGAGCACGTGCCAAGGTGAGAAAGGATTCAAAGATGAACCAGATGCAGAACATGACTTCCAGAAACTCACAGAATAGTGGAGGGGGTGTTAGCAAATATAAGCAAATAACTAAAATATGAGATAGAGAAAGGAAAACTTCCTTTTGGTAGAGTGTTACAGGAGTTTAAAAGTGAGGTTATTCCAAGCTGAAAAGAGCAAGAGACGTTGTGCAGAATCCTCTGAATTTAGTCTTGAAGAGAGGGTTGGATTTAAACACCCAGGGTTTGGGTTGGGAAAGCCGTTCTGGAAAGAGGGAATAGCCTGTGCCAAAGCTGAGGTGTGACAACACTAGTGTGTGTGGGCAGCAGTACAAGGATTTTGAGAGCAGGGGGAGTCCAGGCAAACCGGGGAAGGATGGTGGAGGGATGTGTCCATTGGATGGACAATTGTGGAGGACCCTCATGGATGACTTAATCTTTCATCAAATGAGGATGTGACTTGCCCAAGATCACATGGCTAGCAGTTGACCATAGTGTGGATTACAGCTGCAGTCCCCTGATTCTCAGACAAGTGAATTTTCTGCTTCCTTCTTCACTTTACATTACAAGGAATTTCTAGCTTTGCTTTATTTTTGGTCATCTATGACAGATATGTTGGAGAGCCAATTTCCTGAGGTTAAAGGCAGTCTGATCCTGAGGGTTTAGCCCAGGAAATCTACCCATTTTGTGGCACACTATGAATAGGTTTGCTCTTACTTTCCTGCCACCCTCCTCTCACCTGTTAGGATACCAGTGGGGCCAGGGCTGAGCCAGTAAGGACTCCATAACAGGCACGTGGCCGAGGGTATGTGTGTGTGAGAGAGGAGGGTGTGTGATGTGTACGTGCATATATGCCTGATGTCTCTGTACCAAGGCCAAATGTGAATTACCTTGGGGCTTTTGTTCACTCAGCTTGACATGGGCAAAAAGCCAGCACAAAGAAGAATTCTGCTTTGCCCTAAAGTGTGTTTACTTCTGGGCTTATCCAGAGCTCAGGCAACAGGGAATACTTCATTGACTACGAAAGCCCTTCCTTGAAGTGGGCTGCATGCTGGCTTAGTTGGGAGAGAGAGGCAAATAATTGGTTAAACTCAAACATTGGAAATGACCTTAGAAATCATCTGCTAAAAGCTTTCCATGACAGCACATGGCTTCCTGAAGCAGGCTAATACCTGCCTCTCAGGGTTAGTCTGCTGGTCAACAAATAGTAATTAAGAGCTTAGTATCTGCCAGACAGGGATGTTGTGAGGATAAAGTGAGGTAATGCCAGTCAAGTGCCCAGCACAGTGAGGGCACCCACGCAATTAAGAAGTGGTAGCTTCCCCAATGTGGCGCAGGGTTCTGGAAGCCTAGGAACCCAACACACAAATATATCCAGGCAGTTATCCTGGCCTGCTACTCTGCAGTCCTCTCTCTTTCATGTTGTCACCTGATACCCTGATTTTACAAACTTAGCATCCAGTGCACCAAAACCAGGGATCAGATTTTAGTGTTTTCTGTTCAATCCTTCCTGTGTTTTGTAGTGTGTGTGTGTGTGTGTGTGTGTGTGTGCTGGGTAGGGGGTTAATCTTTGTTTTTAATGTGATTAATTACTTCTTTTCCTTCTGTTTTTGACTGCTTTTGATTTAGTGTTTGTGTTAGTTTCCTAGGGCTGCTGTAACACATTTTCAAACCGGGTGGCTTAAAACAACTTCTCAGAGTTCTGGGGCTTGAAGTCTGAAATCAAGGTGTGGGCAGGGCCATGCTCCCCTGAAACCTGTCAGGGAGTCCTCCCTTGACTCCTCCTAGCTTCTGGTGTCTTTCAGCTGTCCTTGACATTCCTCTGTTTGTAGCTGCATCACTCTAATCTCTGCCTCCATTGTCACATGGCTTTCCCCCCAGTGCACCTCAGTGTGCTCCCATTGCCTTCTTATAAGAATACCAGTCATTAGACTTAGGACCCACCGTAATCCATTATGGCCCCATCTTAACTAATTAACCTGCAAAGACCTTGTTTTCACATAAAGGCACTTTCTGAGATTTCAAGTGGACACAAATTTTTGGTGACACTATTCAGCCCAGTAGGGTATAGACAGTCCCCAATTTATGATGGCTTGACTTATATAATTTTTTGCCTTTATGATTATGTGAAAGCTATAGGTACTTAGTAGAAACTCTATTTTGGGCACCTGTACAACCATTCTGTTTTTCACTAGTACAGTATTCAATAAATTACATGGGATATTCAATCCTTTTTAGTAAAATAGGCTTTGTGTAGATAATTTTGCTGAACTGCAGGCTAATATCAGTGTTCTGAGCACATTTAAGGCCAGGCTAAGTTATGATGGCTGGTAGACTAGATGCATTAAATACATTTTTGACTTATGATATTTTCAACTTATGTGGACTTATAGGGATGTGACCCTATTGTAAGCCAAGGTGAATTTATATTTGTAAAGGAATTTTCCAAGAGAAGAAAGGGTCCATATTGGATGATGAGTAAACATTATCGTCTTTCTTCTGCATCCTGTTTCTCTGAACTCTAGATTACCTGGGGTGACTGTGATACAAAGCACTAAAGGACTGACCAGTCTCGACCAAGCATCCCTGGTTCACTGTGGTTCCTTTGCACTTGTCCAAAAGAAGTTATTTTTAAAAAGGTGGATTCCTGGCCTGGCTCTGACATTTTCTACTAATGTAACTTCAAACAAATCTTGTAATCACTTTGAGCTCAGTTTCCTCCCTATGAACTAAGAATAGCAATAGTGCCTGCCTGTGCTACTTCCACAGGGTGTTGGTGAGGAGCAAGCAAGAGGACATATGAAACATCCTTGCGCATTTGCTGATCAGCACCTCCATGCATCTAAAATGAGGGTGATCTTTCAAAAACACTCACCTAGGCTGGGTGTGTTGTCTCATGCCTGTAGTCTCAGCATTCTGGGAGGCTGAGGCAGGCAGACTGCTTGAACTCAGGAGTTCAAGACCAGCCTGGGCAAAAATGAGCCAGGCATGGTGGCATGCGCCTATAGTCCCAGCTAATCAGGAGGCTAAGGTGGGAGGATGGCTTGAGCCTGGGGGATTGAGGTTGCGGTGAGCTGTGTTCATGCCACTGCACTCCAGCCTGGCTGACAAAGCAAGAACCTGTCTCAAAAAAACAAAAACGAAAACAAAACACTCATCTAATCCTTTCACTTCCTTGTTTAAATAATCTAATTGCTCCTTCATGTTTAGAATAAAGCCCAAACTTGTTCCTACAGCTTAAAAGGCCCTGTAGGATCTGGTCCCAACATACTTTTCAGTCTCAGAGCTCGCTGCAAGTCTCATCTCTCCCATGTACCCTTCACTAACTCTTCCGGCTCATACCTGCAAGCTTATTTTCCGGACCACTAGGTTAGCACTTGATTATATTGTGTCTGAAATTATTCTTTGATGGTTTCTTGTAGGAAGGTCTAATCTAGTGAAAGCTGTAGAAGCACAGAAAATAAAAGAAGAGAACTCTAGTTGAAGTAAGGATGTTTCACCTGCCTATCTCTCTCATTTTAATGTCCCCTCTTTGCTCTTTTCACTGACTTTCTCATCACATATTTGGTAGCCCTGAGGCTTTCTTGAGCACCGCTTAAAAACCATTGTATGGATTTCAGATTCAAGATGGCAGAAGTTTTCTCTCTCTCTGTCACTCAGATGGCATTAAAATTATAGTAATAATTTTTAAAAACTATAAACTTATAATAACCAGAAGAAATAAAGACATGTGGTGGTAGCAATGCTCTAATGGTTGATATCTTTCAAAACATCTTTGGAAGGTAGAAAACCTATGAAGAAATAATTGATAGAACTGAGTGAAGAAAGCTTCAGGGTAGGAATGTACACTTGGGTGTTAGCAAAAGGAGAACACCTATTGCTCAATATAATTATAGAGAGGCTCTACCCGATGAGACAGTGGGCATCAGAGTGAGAGTAGAAAGTGGGGCTGAAAACAGAAGACTAACTGAAGATCCATGGAGCTGTTGACTCTATTCCTTCCATGTTTTCTGTGCAACCCAGGACAGCCCTTGTCCTTTAGTTGAATCTTCTCTCAATAAATCGAAAATAATCACTCGGGGAGAGGTAGTGTGGGGATTACTGTCCCAGAGTAAAGCTCTTCTCATTCTGGAATGGAGGGGTCCAAGTGTAATGACTGGTTTCCCACCTGTTCACTTGAAGCAAATTATGTCATTATGAGCCAAACCCTTGTGCACAGAGCTCCTCATTTGCTGTTCTGTTGCCACCTTCTCAAATATGAGAAGATATCCGAGGGTTATCAGAACACTTAAGCAAAGCCCATAACATAAAAGAGAAAGGCCAAGGTAAACAAGCAAAAGTGAAACTGAATGACGTGGAAATAATTCAAAGGACAGAGAAACACTTAAAAAAAAATCTAGTTTCTTCAGAGGGATTTGAGAAAATAATGCATCTATAAAACAGGTGAGAATGCAATGAAAAAGAAAAAAGGGAAAAAATAAGAAAGATCTTAGGAAATATAAAGGATGATTGCTAACAAAATAAATTGATATAAGAACTAGAAGACAAAGGGAAGTAAATCACTAATAGCTAAGAATAAAAAGAAAAAGAGAGAGAAAGAAGAAAGGAAGAAAAGATAAATAATTGAAAGAAAGAAAAGATGAGAGAATCAATTTAGGAATCACATCCTCTGAATAATAGATTGGCTTTTATAGAAGTTCCTAAATTGGCAGAGGAAACCAGAGGAGAGGAAGTTATTAAGTAAATAAGAAAAGAAAATTTCTAAGTACTGAAGGGAGATATGAGTCTTCAGATTAAAAGGCCTACTAAATATTAGATGAAATAAATTTTAAAAGATCCATACCAATACAAATATTCATGCAGTTTTGCTTCATTGGAGATAAATTGATGATCTTGAAAGTTTCCAGACAAGAAAAGCAGGGGACTTAGAACAAGAATCAGTCTGGCATTAAACTTCTTAATAGCAACACTGGATACTAGAAAAATGGAGCAATGCTTTCTAGAGCTCTGACTGAGTGTGATTTTTGTCCTAGAATTCTATACCTAGACAAGCTATCAACAAGTTTTAGGTCAGAAAAAGGACCATTTTTTTCAAGTACTCAGAAAGATTGTAACCATAGATTCTTTGTTAGGAAGCTGTTAGAGCACGTGTTTGAGAAGAAAAAATCAAAGGAGTGAACCAGGAAAGAGGAAGTCATGGAGATAATGCCTCCAACCCAGAAAAGCAGCAAAGAGAAATTCCAGCCTGACAGCTCGGTCCTGGGCACAGGGAGAAATTAGTACATATTGGAGAGAAAAGAGAGGGGATGCTGTGTAAGAGATGTTGGCAGTGTGGGGGATGGAGGATTTTATAGATTAAATTGTATATTAAGAACTTAGGGCCAGGCATGGTGGCCCATGCCTATAATCCCAAGACTTTGGGAGGCTGAGGTGGTTGGATTATCACTTGATCCCAGGAGTTCGAGACCATCCTAGGCAACATAGGGAGACTCCGTCTCTACAAAAAATAAAAAATTTAGCTGGATATGGTGGCATGCACCTGTAGTCTCAGCTATGCAGGAGACTGAGGCGGGAGGATTGCCTGAAGCCAGGAGATAGAGGCTGCAGTGAGCTATGATGGCACCATTGTACCCCAGCCTGGGCAACAGAGTGAGACCGTGTCTTAAAAAAAAAAAAAAGAACTTTGAAAATTGTGAGATTATTATAACATTATGGAAAATAAGAAAAAGGGGAGAAAAATCAGAAACTTTTGGAAAACAACAACAACAATAAAACAGTATGAGAAAGGCCTGGTCCAAATATAAAGCAAACTCACTGTGGCATGATTTTGACCAATTAATGGAATGTGAAGAAGGATAATCCATTTGATCAAGATGCCAGAAGTATTATTCTCTGGTTTTCAGCTTTTAGAATCCACATGTACAAATCATGGAGGACTAAACTATGGTTACAAACAGAGCATAAATATTATTCATTTTGATAATATAAACATTGCAGGTTTAACTGACAGAGGTTGGGGAGTAGAAGTGAGGAAGAAGGAAAGAGTTGTGAATAGTTGATGGAACAAGACATGAGGCTTCAACATGCCACTTGAACTCGTAAAAATTGACTGGATGAACAGAAAAAGGGGCTGTAACTACATTGGTTGAGAAAGGGGAAGGGAAGAAAGGTAGGGGTGGTATAGGTGAGTTAAACTTTCATCCATCATGGTGGAAGTCAGTAGATAATGATGAAAGGTAATAAATCAAGAAATGCAGCTATATATTTATTATATAGAGATTGGAAGTAATCACCAGGAGAAATAAAAATAGGAATAATTAAAAGTACTTGCCTCTAGGAAACAGGACTGGGTGGGGCCAGGGTGTACATTTTCATTATAAGTCTCTTATAGTGTTTGTCATTCCAACTATGTGTGTATTTCTTATATAACATTTTTTTTAAAAAACAGACAGCCATATACACAAAGAAAACTACTAGATGACCTTTGAAACTTGCTTTTAGCCCTCAATTTCAATTATACGTAGCTGAAATTTCAGCTCAGCTGAATATAACTGTAATTAAAACTCTCAACTGCCTAATGGCAGCCAATTAGCTAGAGCTGTCAGGAGCCAAAAAGAATGATGGGCAGTTTGAAGACTTTGCTATAAGGCTTGGCAACAAACTGGCAAAGATTCCCGCTCTCTGACTCCTCCTTCATGTCTTCTAATCTAAAGGAGGCAGCAGGATTTATAGCAGGATCCTTGGCTTTGGACTTTACTGCAGACCTCCATTCAAGTCTTGGCGCCACCGCTTATTGCCTGGGAGACCTTGGGCAAGTTATTTAACCTTTCTGAACCTATATTTTGTCAGCTGCAAAATGGGGATGCCACCTCCCTTGCAGAGTTATTATAAAGATTGAATGAAATAATGTAAGTAATGATCACACTATAGTGCCTGGCTCACTTTAGATAGTCAATATGTGGTAGCCATTAGGGAGAAACACAAAATTTTAGGTGGTGGAAATACTTGCTGTCCTGAAAATATGTAGGGCTTTTCCACTTGGCAGAATTTGAAGCATTGATGTAAAATCTTCTATCCTAACCCTTGCAATTACCTTGCTAGGAATAATAGGCAGCAGCTATGTTACCACTCCCACCCCTGGCAGACATAACTAATTGATCTCAGCATTTTTTTCCTGAAGGATGTGGCCTCAGGATCCTTTTTAGTATAGCTTTTGAGATAGTCGTTGCCAATCAATCAGAACTGGTACTTAAGGTAAAAACTGTTTTTCATCTTTGACTAGATATATATGAGATCCGTCAGGATGATCAGTTCTTCCAATGGCTGGGTGACCATATAGTCACATGCAGGTAACAATGTGTTCTATATTGATGCACAGTGACTCCCCCATTGGTGCTTGAAATGTCATAGTTTTTGGAACTTCATGGACAACATTGTTGTAGGAAGGCTTTTACTAACTCTATGCCAGCTAGTTTCCCTCCCTGGGAGTTTGTCACTGTTAGTAGGTTAGGAACCTTTGGAGAATGAGGATAAAGACTTGGGGACTCTAGGAACATGAAGGAACTGTTTGGGATATAAGGGGATAAATGGTAAATGGGGCCTCAAATGCACTTGATTTCAAGGACTGCAACTTCCAGATGCCAATCAAATCCTTAGTTCTGTTAACTATCCTAATACTAGGTGGCCAAATGTCCTTGAATGTCTTTGCTAGGCTGCTTGCCTCCCAGGCACTCTTCTCCCCGGATACTTCCTACTGAAAAGCCCTTCAAATGGTTTTTTCCTTAAGTCTGCAGACACTTTCTCATTCACCCACCCATGATAGCTTTTAAGTCTCTAAATCTTAATGCTGATGCTACTATAGTATGGTTTCCTAAGAATCCATGCAGGGAAGATGGGGTTGGCGGAGGGAGAGTCCATATATGGGTTGGATGGAAACTCCTTAAACGTTTTGAGCCAAACAGGCTACACCTGAGTTTAGAAGAGCACATTGTTTTCTCCTCCACCAAGAGATTGCAAACTTTGGTCTCAGGGCAGTTGGCCTTCACTGATGTTGGCTTAAAATTATTATTTAATTGCTGCCTCCTTTATGCTTCATCTGAGAACTAAACAAAACCCAAAGCCAGCTCCTTGAGCGGTGACATTTAGAACCAGAGAGATTTCTCAGGGAAACAAATTTTAAGCTGCTCTTGTGGATAGATGGAAAGGAAAGCACACACAGACACCCCTCCCTGTCTAATACACACACTCATAGCTAATTGATTCAGGGCTGTACATTTGCTTGGTTTTCTTTTACGCATCTACTTATTCTAAGCTTTCAAATGGAATATCTTCCAAGAAGGAAATAATGCGTGAGAAGAAACATACATGCACACACCCATCCCCCACCCCAATTTCTGTAGGGGCAGAGGGATGTGTGTGGGTGGGGAGAATGAGAGTGTGAAATCAAAAGGATGATTAAGAGAATTTGACAAAGAAAACGACTTCTTCCACCCATTTAACAGCCACATTAATTCACTTGGATGATCAAATGCAAAAGACAAAGAGAATTACAACCTTTTCCAGGCCAAGAAATAGTAATTATTCAGAGGAAAATCTTGGCAAAATGAGGAATAAACCAAGCAAAAAGTGCGAGAGAGAGGGGGAGAGAGAAAAAGGGAGAGAGAAACATACACACACACACACACACACACACAGAGAGAGAGAGAGAGAGAGAGACTGAAGAACAAAAAAGCCAAGTTAGACCACAGTGTTTGGGCAGGCTTTGTACATTTTGCCTCCTCTTAGTTTAAAAGGAAACAAAAATAGAAAGAAAAAAGTCAAAGTTTTCATTTTA
The DNA here is from genome assembly GCF_028858775.2 of Pan troglodytes. NCBI lineage: Eukaryota > Metazoa > Chordata > Mammalia > Primates > Hominidae > Pan > Pan troglodytes. Next base: position 54,778,120 of record NC_072410.2, read on the forward strand.
ACAAGAAATGGAAAACTGGTGGTTGTGATAATCCTTGGTCTCCCCTTCACAGTGGTTCTGTGACATTTTCCTGGTAGAAGTAACAGAGGTCAGCTGAGGAAAGGGTAAATTCTCAAGACTATGCATATGGGAGCTTGTGTCATTCTATACGGACTGTTCCTATTTAAGTGCTGGGTTTTATTTTCAAAAGCTCTGCTGTCCCCTGATAGAAGGAGGGAGTGGAAGTGGGAAGAGGTAACGTGTGAACAAGGTTAGAAGCAGAAAGAAAAAGGAAGGAGAAAAAAGAGATAAGTCCAATTTTCTTTGGAAGTGTATTGTATTGTTAGGCTTGCCTGGCTCTGTTCCAGGGACTCAACTGAAAGTGAATTTCTCTTATTGAATTCCATCCAGAGAGATCATAACCTCAAAAGGCTACTATTACCCAGAGGGCTTCAGATGGAATCATTTGTGCATGACTCTTGAAATGCAAGGAGTCACAATTGTCATTTGACAACACCGGACCGTCAGGCCAGCTCCTTTCAGGGCAGGGGAATTGTTGACATAATCTGGCCCCTGGTCCCGTTCAGAGGGACCAGTCTCTCCATTTCTTGTGCTTTTTTGCTCAGCAGGTGCAGCAGAAAAAAAAAAAAAAAAAATCACGGATTTTCACAGAACCACAGCTAACCAAAAAAAAAAAAAAAAAGCTCTGGCTGATTTAAACATCAAATGCTTACCCTGTACAAGAAAATAAGGGATATAGGTCATGATACAGGTCTTCGGATCTTCGGAGTCCTTGGAACTAAGTTCATCTTTTTTAGCCAAAAGAGGCAGTGAAAATATAATAACCCCCTACAAAACTCATAGAAACCAAAATAGAGGCTAAATGAAGATACTAAGAGATGGGCTAAGACTTTGGGAAGGGAGGGGAAAAAATCAAAGCTGCCTCTTTGATTTGTCTGGGTAGTTTCTTCTTCTTTTGAACTGGCACAGCAAGAAGGCTTGCATGATGTGAACGATAACAGTGGCTTTTGAAATGTTTCCTACTCCATCTCATTTTCCTTCTTTTTATCCATTCCCTTCTTCCTCTTTAACCTTCTCATTCCATTCATTGCAGCCTGTATTCCTTCTTCTATTTCTCCCTTCCTTTCAGCATTAAGTAGTGGGAGTTGCTTCCGAAGCTTAGCTCTGATAATAAACCTCTTGTGTGGTGACTCCATTTATTCTTAGATACACACAACCTGTTTTGAATAGGGCTATGGAGAGAAACTCAAATAGAATTAACCATTCTTTTCAGCGGTTGTTGAATACCAGCTTTCGTTCGCAAAATCAAGTTTCAATGACTGGTTTCTTTTGAACAAAGTGCAAAGGAATTTAGAATAATAAGTGTAACGAGATGGAGAAAATTTTATTCACCAGTATTCTTCTTGAGAAAAGCACTGTATGCGTTTGGGAGAATTACTTTGATAAACCACTTTGGCTGGGGATTAAGGCCCCAAAGTATACGAAAGTAACAAAAGATTGTCACTAAACTGCCTTTGAAGGAGGGTAGGTCCTGTTACTTGGGGAGTCCTTTGTTTTGCTGGATTCAGTGATTAGTGTGATAGGGTAGTCTGGAAGAGGAGGAGGAGGAGGAGCCTGAAGGAGGAAATTGGGGATGTTGAGGGGAGAGAATGTGGGAAAAGGAGAGAGGACAAGCAAAAGAGAAACCCCAAAGGTCTTCATAGCTAAGGTGTGTGTATGAGTTATGTTTAACTTTTTATCACAAAAATCTGACACATATTAAAAAATAGAATACTATAATGAACCCTGCCACATGCACATTCCTGGCCAAATTCTTATTACGTTTGTATCTTCAATGTGCTTCTTCCTCTCTCTTATTTTGAAGCAAATCCAAGAGGAACTTAGAAGGAAAGAAATGTTCAATGGGAGTTTTAAAGTTGCTTGCTGTGGTCTGTTTCATACCTTGTACAAGGCCTTCCATAAAGAGTCCCTTGGTCACTCATACTTAAGTGAATAGGTTGGTCTCTTTTTTTTTTTAACTTTTATTTTACGTTTGGGGGTACATGTGAAGGTGTGTTACACGGGCAAACTCGTGTCACAGGAGTTTGTTGTACAGATTATTTCATCACCAGGTACTAAGCCCAGTACTCAAGAGCTATCTTTTCTGCTCCTCTCCCTCCTCCCACCCTCCACCTTCAAGTAGACCCCAGTGTCTGCTGTTTCCTTCACTGTGTTCATTAGTTCTCATCATTTAGCTCCCACTTATAAGTGAGAACATGTGGTATTTGGTTCTGTGTTCCTGTGCTAGTTTGCTAAGGATAATAGCCTCCAGCTCCACCCATGTTCCTGCAAAAGACATGATCTCATTCTTTTTTTATGGCTGCATAGTATTCCATGGTGTATATTACCATATTTTCTTTATCCAATCTGTCGTTGATGGGCATTTAGGTTGATTCCATGTCTTTGCTGTCGTGAATAGTGCTGCAGTGAACATTCATGTGATTATGTCTTTATGATAGAATGATTTATATTCCCCTGGGTATATACCCACTAATGGGATTGCTGGGTTGAAGGGTAATTCTGCTTTGAGTCCTTTGAGGAAGTGCCATACTGCTTTCCACAATGGTTGAACTAATTTGCACTCCCACTAACAGTGTATAAGCATTCCTTTTTCTCCACAACCTTGCCAGCATCTGTTATTTTTTGACTTTTTAACAATAGCCATTCTGACTGGTGTGAAATGGTATCTCATTGTAGTTTTAATTTGCATTTCTCTAATGATCAGTGATACTGAGCTTTGTTTCATATGCTTGTTGGCCACATGTATGTCTTCTTTTGAAAATTGTCTGTTCATGTCCTTCGCCCACTTTTTAATGTAGTTTTTTGTTTTTCTCTTGTAAATTTGTTTAAGTTCCTTACAGATGCTGGATATTAGACCTCTGTCAGATGCATAGTTTAAAAATATTTTCTCCTATTCTGTAGGTTGTCTGTTTACTCTGTTGATAGTTTCTTTTCCTTTGCAGAAACTCTTAAGTATAATTAGATCCTATTTCTCAATTTTTGCTTTTGTTGCAATTGCTCTCAGTGTTGTTGTCATGAAATTTTTGCTTGTTCCTATGTCCAGGATGGTATTGCCTAGGTTGTCTTCCAGATTTTTATAGTTTTGGGGCTTGCATTTAAGTCTTTAATCCATCTTGAGTTGGTTTTTATATATGGTGTAAGGTATCCAGCCTCAATCTTCTGTATATGGCTAGATAGTTAACCCTGCACCATTTATTCAACAGGGAGTCTTTTACTCATTGCTTGTTTTTGTCAGCTTTGTCAAAGATCAGATAATCATAAGTGTGTGGCCTTTCTTCTGGGCTCTCTATTCTGTATCATTGGTCTATGTGTCTGTTTTTGTACGAATACCATGCTGTTTTTGTTACTGTAGCTTTGTAGTATAGTTTGAAGTTGGGTAACGTGATGCCTCCAGCTTTGTTCTTTTTGCTTAGAATTGCCTTGGCTATTTGGGCTCTTTTTTGGTTTTATATGAATTTTAAAGTAGTTTGTTCGAGTTCTGTAAAAAATGTCATTGGTACTTTGATAGGAATAGCATTGAATCTGTAAATTGCTTTAGGCAGTATGGCCATTTTAATGATATTGATTCTTCCTATCCATGAGCATGGAGTGTTTTTCCATTTGTTTGTGTCTTCTCTTATTTCTTTGAGCAGTGTTTTGCAATTCTCACTGTAGAGATCTTTCACTCCCTGGTTAGCTGTATTCCTAGGTATTTTATTCTTTTTCTGGCAATTGTGAATGGGATTGCCTTTCTGGTTTGGCTCTTAGCTTGGCTGCTATTGATGTGTAGGAATGCTAGTGATTTTTGTATATTGATTTTGTATCGTGAAATTTTGCTGAAGTTTTATCAACTGAAGGAGCTTTTGAGCTGAAACTATGAGGTTTTCTAGATATAGAATCATGTGATCTGCAAACAGAGATAGCTTTACTTACTCTCTTCCTATCTGGATAGATTGGTCTTTGAGGGTGTTAAGAACACGCTGTTCTGCATCATGGTTTAAGCAAGTTGAAGACAGTCACAGCACATGTGGATCCAGAACCTGGGTGATGAGGAATCACCTGACAGATGGAAGGTCTATAAATATTACAGATTTCAGCAAAGAAGAAAAATATGACTTAAAAACAAAATGTTAAAACATCTGTAGACAAGTGCCTTTGGAATTTTTCTGCTATCCACAATTTTAGATATACCTTCAAGTGTCTATTTACTAAATGAAGTGGTTTGATGATGTGGACAGCACACTTGATTGAAAGTTAGATTCTTTCATGACTCAATTATGAGCTATTGGTCAAATCATCCGTTGCTCTGGCTTGGTTGTTTTATTAATATCTGGCCTGTCTAATTCTCAGGGTTGTTGTGATTAGCAATTTTGGGAAATGCAGGCAAAAATGTCTTTAAAGTAAGGTGCTTTATAAAAAATGAACTAGAGTGTTAATTTATTGAAAAGGGGCATTGTAAGAGTCTCCCATCTATACTCTGGGCCAAAAGAACTAACTTCATTTTTTAGGTTCTCAGGTTTTAACACAGGATTCCACATTTAAGATCTGAGGTCTTAACAAAAGAATTTACAGTGACACCCTTGGCTTCATCTTTGGACCACGCTTTCCTGGGGACTCTGATTCAATCTTTACTCAGAAGCCATTTCTTAATTTTAACATTGTTTGCTGCCCGAAGAGGCTGGGAATATTCAAAACCAGCAAGTCTTGGTACCCTTTGTTTTAATTGTTCTTCTTTGAGGTCATCATTTCCTCTTGCATTTTACTGTAAGTGGTAAAAAGGAACCACGTACTATCTTCAGTATTCTGGCTGAAAATTGCCTTAGCTAGCCACTTCATTAGTTACATGTTCTACCTTCCACATTACTACAGGTGACAGTGTTGCTAAACTCTGCCACTACATAAGGTTGATGTTTTTGCCCATTCCTAAAAGGGTTCTCTCCCTTTATTTACTAGTAACCTTCTCAAAGTCCAAAATTCTTCAAATAGCCTGTTCAAGGCACTTTCAGCTTTTGCTAACATTCTCCTTCAAGTCCTACAGCTTTGTAGCTTCTGTCCACTGCCTGGTTCCAAAGCCACTCACATATTTTTGGTTTTTGTTACAGTGGAACCTCACTTCCAGGTACCAAAATATGTATTTTAATATAGATATAGATATAGATATAAACATATACAGAATATCTGTTCTGGTTCCAGACCACATGATTCTATATTTATATCTATCTGTAACTATATAGATATATATTAGTTATCTAGTGCTGAACAACAAATTCCAAAACTTAGTGGCTTAAAACAATAAACATTGTCTCATAGTATTTGTGGTTCAGGAATCTGGGAGCAGCTTAGCTGGGTTGTTCTGGCTCATGGTCTCTCACAAGGCTGCAAGCAAGGTGTCAGTGGAGCTGCAATCACCTGAGGCTCGGCTGGGCTACAGGATCCTCCATGCTCATATATGTGGCGGTTGGCTGGAGGCTTCGGTTCCTTGCTATGTGGGCCTCTCCGTAGCCTGCTCATGACATGGCAGTTGGCTTTTCTTAGAGCAAGTGATCTGAGAGCACAAGAGAGCACTGCCACACTGCCTTTTGTGACCTAGTCTGAGTCACACAGTCACTTCTGCCTTTTTCTAGTCATTAGAAGTGAGTCCTGAAGATCAGCCCACACTCAATGAGAAAGATTCCCAAGAGCATGAACACCAGGCTGTGATCCTCAAGGGCCTTCTTGGAGGCTGACTACCACATCTTCTACATGCAGGAACTGTGCTGTCTTGGAGATACCACAGCAAGTGAGATGTAATCCCTGTCTTTAAGGAACTCTTCAGGAAGTTCACATTGTGGGGAACATAGAGAAATAGGCCAGAAGTGTCGCAAGCACCATGACAAAGTTATGGCACATAGGCTATGTGGGCACAGAGGCAGGGGACTGTACTTAGACCAGGAATGAAGCCTCTTGTATGTGGGGTGCTAAGCCTTGAGCTTGCCAGGTCAATAAATGGGTGAAATTTGTGCCAAGAAGAGAGGAGAACATCCTCAAAGGGAGAAATGTGGCCTTCTGAGGTAGTACCAGTCACTTAATATGGCTAGAGACAGGGTGCGTAGTGAGAGAGGATAGATATTGAAGCAGGAGAGGGAGGAAGAGGCCAGGTTATGAGGGAGCTCATGTGCCAAATTCAGATGCTGGAACCTTGCCCTGAAGGCTATTGGGGGGATCTGGAGGATTGTGAACATTTGTGTAGTGTCTCCCATTGTGTCAAGTAGAAAATGTTGAATACAGTGACCTTGGTTTCCAAAAGTTTACAATTTAGACTGAAAAGTAAAACCTATGCACCATTAACTGCATTTGAGGGTGTTTCCTGACAAGTATCCTGTGAAAAGTACAGACTAGAAGAAGTAAAGAAATAAAGGGAGATCAACCTTTTTATTTTTTTTTTTCTTTTTCAGATGGAGTCTTGCTCTGTCGCCCAGGCTGGAGTGCAGTGGCACAATCTCGGCTCACTGCAAGCTCTGCCTCCTGGGTCCAAGCCATTCTCCTGCCTTAGCCTCCCGAGTAGCTGGGACTACAGGTGTCTACCACCATGCCCGACTAATTTTTTGTATTTTTAGTAGAGACGGGGTTTCACCGTGTTAGCCAGGATGGTCTTGATCTCCTGACCTTGTGATCTGCCGGCCTCAGCCTCCTGAAGTGCTAGGATTACAGGCGTGAGCCACCACACCTGGCCTTTTTTTTTTTTTTTTTTTTTTTTTTTTTAATGAGATGGAGTCTCACTGTTACCCAGGCTGGTGTATAGTGGGACGATCTCAGCTCACTACAACCTCCACCTCCTGGGCTCAAGTGACTCTCCTGCCTCAGCATCCTAAGTAGCTGAGATTACAGGTGCCAGCCACCACACCCAGCTACTTTTTGTATTTTTAGTAGAGACGGGGTTTCACCACGTTGTCCAGGCTGGTCTCGAGCTCCTGACCTCAAATGAACCACCCACCTCGGCCTCCCAAAGAGATCAGCTTCTGAAGGCATTATCAGTGAGGTTTCATGGAGGAGGTAGAATCTGACTCTTAAGATATGCTTGGGTTTTTGTTTTTGTTTTGTTTTGTTTTGTTTTGTTTTTGAGACGGAGTCTCGCTCTGTCGCCCAGGCTGGAGTGCAGTGGTGCAATCTTGGCTCACTGCAGCCTCTGCCTCCTGGGTTCAGGCGATTCTTGTGCCTCAGCCTCCTGAGTAGCTGGGACTACAGGCATGCAGCACCATGCCCAGCTAATTTTTGTATTTTTAGTGGAGACGGGGTTTTGCCATGTTGGCCAGGCTGGTCTCAAACTCCTGACCTCAAGTGTCAAGTGCTCTGCCCACCTTGGTCTCCCAAATTGCTGGGATTACAGGCGTGAGCCACCGTGCCTGGCAGGGGTTTGTTAATAGAGATGGGGTGGAAGAACCATTCTAGATGGAAGCAGGAGAGGAAGAGTCATGATGGGACAATAAGTGGTCCAGGGTGGGTAAAAAAGGCTTTTGTGTGGGAGAATGATAGTAGAGGGAAAGGAAGAAACAGATTATAGAAGACCTTAAATACCAGGCCAGGGAGTTTGAACCATGCTCAGGGAGCAGTAGGGAGCCATTGATGGCATTTGAGTTAGGAGTGTTTGAGTCAGGATTATAGTGGGCTAATCCTTTGTTTCACACAGGAAGATGCTGAAACAGATAAGCAACCTTTCCTTGAAACATTCAAGGGGGTCAGGAAGAGAAGGATCTGGAATATAGGCCTCAGGACTCAGAGTCTGGTGCTCCTCCTGCTCCCTGCTGTGCCCTCCTCCAGGAGGACCAGCTTAAAGCCCAGTCATAGTTTGGGGTCCTAGGTAGCAGGCCTTGAGTCCCACCAAGAGAAACATTCTCTCAGGTGTGATGTTTTCAGGGCTCTTCTGATCGTCACTTAGCATTTTGTATAATTAATGGAGCCCACAGATGTTTGGCAGGAGAAGTTAATCAGCTATTAATCACCAAAGAGCCTCTCTTAGCGTTTATGGAGTTGAAAGAATGTCTGTTCTAATTGAAATTGTAGTTGTTTACTGAACTTGAGTGGAGGGAAGGGCCAAGGGCAGACAGTCAGTGGGTCTCCCTTTAGCAAGTTTTGGCAGAGATGCCTTGGGGTTTGTTCAGCTGCTATTAAGTAACGAAGGTGCAACTGTTATTTTCCTGAGTTTGTGAGTGTCTAGAGAAGGCTGACTTCAGCAAGGAGAAAAGAAAAATGTGGGCACGTGGTATGTTGTGTTGAACCACATACTAGGCGTGCCAGGGAGTTGGTGTTCTTGTTCCAGCTCTGTCTATGTGGTCATGCCACACTGGCTAAATCTGTTAATTTCCTGGGACTCAGTGTTCTTATTTTTAAAATCAGACGTTTTGACTAGGCTTAGGATTCCCAAAAGCTCTTTCTTATACCACAAGGCCCAATAGATGCTTTAGTGAACAATGGCACCCTGTGGAATGAATTTGGTAACACCATTTACTACCCAGGCCTCTTGGAGATTCATGATGGACACCAGAATATTAACAGAGTAAGATGTGGTTAAACAACAAAACAAAAAATCTGTTTAGCCCAACAACTACCCAAATGTTTTTGATTACAGCACCCTTTGTTTATTAAACATCTAAAGGAACTAGCAGAATGTGTTCCTGAGTCTGACATCTGTCTGTATTTTTGGTTTTTGATTCAGTTTCATTACTAGACTTAGGCTTTCTTTTTAGAAGTATTCTTGAGGGCTCTTGGTAAACTTCATAACCAGCCTGCCTGTCTCTTGCCCTCAACATGGTTTCCTGCATCATAAATGCATTTGGGCAGACTCCTTCCTGACCTTGCTGCTGTCATGGTGACAGTAGATGAGCCCTGAAAACACCAAGCCTGAGAGAATTTTTCCCCTGCTGGGATTCATGGCCTGTTACATAGGATCCCAAACTATGACTGGGCTCTAAGCTGGTCCTCTGGACTGTGTCTCTCCAGGCTGTCTAGCTCTTGCCCTGCCATTCACATCTTCATGTGGAAGTAGAATACCATGTCAGCCAGTGTTATCTTTTGCTATATAAAAGGTGAGTATTTGTAACTTGGTGGGAGTTGGATATGAAGATCATTTGAAAAGCTAGTTTTATCACTTTAGAGGATTTAATTCTGATTCCTAAGTGACAACTGTCTTAGTCCATTTTCTGCTGCTATAACAGAATACCACAGTCAGGGTAACTTATAAACAATAAATTTGGTTCATGGTTCTGGAAGCTGGGACGTCCAAGAATATGGCACCGGCATCTGGTGAGGGTTATCCCATGGTGGAAAACAAAAAGCAGAAGTGGCACACAAGATGGGGAGAAACTGGACCAAACTTATCCTCTTGTCAGGAGACCATGCCCTCAATAACTAAACCACTCCCATGATAATGACATCAGCTCCTTTATATAGTGGAGCCCTCATGGCCTAATCACCTCCCAAAGGCCTCAATTCCTTTTTTTTTTTTGAGACAGGGTCTCACTCTGTCACCCAGGCTGGAGTGCAGTGGTGCAATCTTGGCTTACCGCAACCTCTGCCTCCCAGGCTCAAGTGATTCTCCTGCTTCGGCTTCCTGAGTAGCTAGGAGTACAGGCACGTGCCACCATGCCCGGCTATTTTTTGTATTTTTACTAGAGACAGGGTTTCACTATGTTGGCAAGGCTGGTCTCGAACTCCTGACCTCAAATGATCCACCCACCTCGGCCTCCCAAAGTGCTGCAGGAATAATTCAGAAAACCCGAGACCCTCGGAAGGAAGCCAGCCTGGCCTCAATTCTTCTTCTTTTTTTTAAATTAAATTTATTTTTTTAAATTATACTGTAAGTTCTGGGTTACATGTGCAGAATGTGCAGTTTTGTTACATAGGTATACATGTGCCATGGTGATTTGCTGCACCCATCAACTCATCACCTACTTTAGGTATTTCTCCTAATGTTATCCCTCCCCTAGCCCCCCATCCCCCCAGGCCCCAATGTGCGATGTTCCCCTCCCTGTGTCCATGTGTTCTCATTGTTCAACTCCCACTTATGAGTGAGAACATGCAATGTTTGGTTTTCTGATCTTATGATAGTTTGCTGAGAATGATGGTTTCCAGCTTCATCCATGCCCTTGCAAAGAACACGAACTCATCCTTTTTATGGCTGCATAGTATTCCATGGTGTATATGTGCCACATTTTCTTTATTCAGTCTATCATTGATGGACATTTGGGTTGGTTCCAAGTCTTTGCTACTGTGAATAGTGCTGCAATAAACATACGTGTGTATGTGCCTTTATCGTAGAATGATTTATAATCCTTTGGGTGTAAGCCCAGTAATGGGATTGCTGTGCCAAATAGTATTTCTAGTTCTAGATCCTTGAAGAATCGCCACACTGTCTTCCACAATGGTTGAACTAATTTACATTCCCACCAACAGTGTAAAAGTGTTCCTATTTCTCCACAACCTCTCCAGAATCTGTTGTTTCCTGACTTTTTAATGATCACCATTCTAACTGGTGTGAGATGGCATCTCATTGTAGTTTTGATTTGCATTTCTCTGATGACCAGTGATGATGAGCATTTTTTTCATGTGTCTGTTGGCTGCATAAATGTCTTCTTTTGAGAGGTGTCTGTTCATATACTTTGCCCATTTTTTGATGGGGTTGTTGGCTTTATTCTTGTAAATTTGTTTAAGTTCTTTGTAGATTCTGGATATTAGCCCTTTGTCAGATGGATAGATTGCAAAAATTTTCTCCCATTCTGTAGGCTGCCTGTTCACTGTGATGATAGTTTCTTTTGCTGTGCAGAGCTCTTTAGTTTAATTAGATCCCATTTGTCAATTTTGGCTTTTGTTGCCATTGCTTTTGGTGTTTTAGTCATGAAGTGTTTGCCCATGCCTATGTCCTGAATGGTATTGCCTAGGTTTTCTTCTAGGATTTTTATGGCCCTAGGTCTCACATTTAAGTCTTTGATCCATCTTGAGTTGATTTTTATATAAGGTGTAAGGAAGGGGTCCAGTTTCAGTTTCCTGCATATGGCTAGCCAGTTTTCCCAACACCATTTATTAAATAGGAAATCTTTTCCCCATTTCTTGTTTTTGTCAGGTTTGTCAAAGATCAGATGGTTGTAGACATGTGGTGTTATTTCTGAGGCCTCCATTCTGTTCCATTGGTCTATATATCTGTTTTGGTACCAGTACCATGCTGTTTTGTTTACTGTAGCCTTGTAGTAAAGTTTGAAGTCAGGTAGTGTGATGCCTCCAGCTTTGTTCTTCTTGCCCAGGATTGTCTTGGCTATGCTAAAAACTCTCAATAAACTAGGTATCGATGGAATGTGTCTCAACATAATAAGAGCTATTTATGGCAAACCCACAGACAATATCATACTGAACGGGCAAAAACTGGAAGCATTCCCTTTGAAAACCGGCACAAGACAAGGATGACCTCTCTCACCACTCCTATTCAACATAGTATTGGAAGTTCTGGCCAGGGCAATCAGGCAAGAGAAAGCAATAAAGGGTATCCAAATAGGAAGAGAGGAAGTCAAATTGTCTCTGTTAGCAGATGACATGATTGTATATTTAGAAAACCCCATCTTCTCAGCCCAAAATCTCTTTAAGCTGATAGGCAACTTCAGCAAAGTCTCAGGTTACAAAATCAATGTGCAAAAATCACAAGCATTCCTATACACCAATAACAGGCAAACAGAGAGCCAAATCATGAGTGAAATCCCATTCACAATTGCTACTAAGAGAATAAAATACCTACAACTTACAAGGGATGTGAAGGACCTCTTCAAGAACTACAAACCACTGCTCAAGGAAATAAGAGAGGACAAAAACAAATGGAAAAACATTCCATGCTCATGGATAGGAAGAATCAATATCGTGAAAATGGCCTTGTTGCCCAAAGTAATTTATAGATTCAATGCTATCCCCATCAAGCTACCACTGACTTTCTACACAGAATTAGAAAAAACTACTTTAAACTTCATACGGAACAAAAAATGGCCTCAATTCTGAATACTATACAATGACAGCGAAGATTCCAACACCTGAACTTTTGAGGGACACATCAAAAGTATAACATTTCATCCCTGGCTCCCCAAAGCTTATGTTTTTCTCACGTACAAAATCCATCATTCCATCCGAGTAGACCCAAAGTCTTAACTTGTCCCAGCATCAACTCGAATCTCCAAAGTCAAGCCAGGCATGATGATGTGTCCTTGCAATCCCAGCTACTCAGGAAGCTGAGGTTGGAGGATCACTTGGACCCCAGAATTAGAAATCAGCCTGTGCAACATAGCAGGACCTTGTCTCTTAAAAAAAGCAACCCCCCTCAAAAAAAACCCAGAGTCTCATCTAAATCAATAAGAGTGAATCTCAAGGTGTGAGTTATCCTGAGGCAAATTGCTTTCAACTGATAGCCTGTGAAATTAAACAAGTTATCTACTTCCAAAATACAATGGTGGGACGGCCATAGGAGGAAATTCCCGTGCCAAAAGGGAGAAAAAGGCAAGAAAAAATGGGTAGCTGGTTCCAAGTAAGTTCAAAACCCAACAGAGAAAACAAGATTAAGTCTTAAAGCTGGAGAATAAACTCCTCTGACCCCATGTTCCATCTCCTAGATACACTAGGGTGGGGTTGGGCTCCCAAGTCCTCCCAGGCAGCCTTGCCCCTGTGGCTTTACTGGACTTATCCCACACAGCAGCTCTCATGAGTTGGAGTCTCATGCTTGCAGCTTTTCCAGGCTGGAGTTGTATGCTGGTGGCTCTGCAGTTCTGTGGTCTTGGAGACTGCCCAACTCCCATGGTATCAGTAGGCATTGCATTAGTAGAGACTCTCTGTATTGGCTCTGTCTCTGTGGCAGGTTTGTGCCTGGGCTTCTAGGCAGTCTGTGGCATCTTTTGAAATCTAGGGGGAGGTAGCCAGCCCCCACAGCTCTTGTTTTCTGCACACCTGCAGAATTAACACCACATGGATGCTGCCAAGGCCTACAGCTTGTACCTTCCAGAGAGTCAAGTCAAGCCATACCTGGGCCCACTTGAGCAACAGTTGGGTCAGCCAGAGAGTGCTGCAAGAGGATGTGGGGAGCTCAGTCCTGAGGTTGCTCTGGGCAGTGAGCCCTTGAAAGGCACAGGCCCTTCCTGGAAAGCATTCTTCCCTCCTGTGCCTCCAGGCCTGCGATGGGAGGTGCAGCCTCTAAGATCTCTGACCAGCCTTTAGGGTCTTTCTCTCATTATATTGATGAATAGTATCTTCTATCTATGGTAATCTCTTTAGCAAATGTTCACTTGACCATATCCTTGGTTTGCTCTCCTAAGGACCCCTTTTCACTCTACATGGCCAGGCTGGGGATTTTCCAAATCTTTTTGTTCTGCTTCTCCTTTAATTGTAAATTTCATGTTTTAGTCATTCCTTTTCTCTTTTATCTGACCATATGCAGTTAAGAGTAGCCACGCAAGAGCCTGAATGTTTTGTTGCTTAGATATTTCTTCCACCAGATATCCTAGCTCATTGCTCTTAAGTTCTGCATACCATAAAGCCCTCAGACAGGGACACAATTCAGGCAAGTTCTTTGCAACTGCTGTAATGAGGATGGCCTTTACTTCAGTTTCCAGTACCTTGTTTCTCATTTTCATCTGGGACCTCATAGAAGTGATATTTACTATCCATATTTCCACCAGCATTCTGATCATGACCACTTAAATAATCTCTAAGAAGATTCAGACTTTCCCTATAGTTCTCTTCTTCTGAGCTCTCACCAGAATCACCCATAACACTCCATTCATGGCAATCTAGTTTTTTTCTAGCCTGCTCCTCCAAATTCTTCCAGTCCCTACCCATTACCCAGTTTCAAAGATGCTTCCACATTTTCAGGTATTTGTTTTAGCAACGACTCTACTCCTCAGTACCAATTTTCTGTCTTAGTCAGTTTCCTGCTCCTATAACAGAATAATACCGCAGGGTGGGTAATGTATAAAAAAACAAAAATTTATTTGGCTTATGCTTCTGGAGGCTGGGAAGTCGAAGGGCATAGCCCCAGTATCTGGTGAGAGACAGCCCTTGGCAGAAGGCAAAGGAGGAAGCAAGTACATGAGACAGAGAGTGAAATAGGGATTGAACTTATCCTTTTATTAGGAGCCCCACTCCTGTGATAACTCATTCTAGCAATAAGGGCATCAGTCACTTTTTGAAGGTGGTGCCCTCATGGCCCAATCACCTTCCAAAGGCCCTGCCTCTTAATATGTTACAATGGCAACCAAGTTTTTAATGCATTAACTTTTGGGGAACACATTCAAATCACATCAATTATCTTACCCTGCAAATTTACTATTTAATTCAAGATACCTCTAGCACTCTAATTCTTCAGTTACACAAAGAGAACCTATGTATTTGGGAAAATTATCACAATCTTGTTAGACTACAGGGTCTTATTCTTTTAGCCACTTCTTGTCATCTCAGAATTTATTGTTACAATCCAAAGAATTACTGTAGTTTTGCAGTGGGAATATGCCTTTTTTGGAGACTGAATGTAAATTAGCAGAATGAGGCAGCACTCTGTGTAACCGTTAAGTTCTATTAGTCATGTTAGAGACCATTGATCTTGTGAGAAATTAGCTAGAGCTATAGAGATCCATGTGAAGACAAAGGTTTGCAAAAATATCCAGTGGCTCATCTTTCCTAACTTTTATGATGAATTTTAGGACAAGAATTCTCAAGGAGGAGAAAAAGATTATGAAATTGTCTGAGCCATAGGTAACAATATCTGGTTACTGATTTTTATTCAAGAAAATTCAAAGTCATATATAATTGCTGATAAAATATGCTGGAGCTATATGTTTCATCCCTGTCTGACAAGGAAAAATATGTTTGATTATAGCCATATAGTTTACCTAAGCATGTGCCATCACAAACTCAAATTCTTAAACCAAATTTATTATTGACTTAGTTATATGTGTTGAGAAGTAAGATGAGTGGTCATACTGTAATGAGACTATCTATTAACCATGCAGCACCTCATAACTTTACATTCACATCTCGTTTATTTTTTATTTTTTAAATTTATTTTTATTTTTTAAATTTATTTTTTCCAAGATGGAGTCTTGCTCTGTTGCCCAGGCTGGAGTGCAGTGGCACTATCTCGGCTCACTGCAGCCTCTGCCTCCCGGGTTCAAGGAATTCTCCTGCCTCAGCCTCCGGAGTAGCTGGGATTACAGGCATGTGTTACCACACCCGGCTAATTTTTGTATTTTTAGTAAAGACAGGTTTTTTTTACCATGTTGGCCAGGCTGGTCTTGAACTCCTGACCTTGCGATCCACCCACCTTGGCCTCCCAAAGTCCTGGAATTACAGGCGTGAGCCACTGCGCCTGGCCTACATTCACATCTCTTATGTTGCTTGAAGATTTTTTTTTAATTTCTTGTGTCTATAGAATTCTTTTAGTCCATTGCCTGAGTGAGTAGTTCTGAGCTCATTTATCTTAAGACACTGAAATGATAATGTGATAATACTTTTTAACATTGTTGGAGCCCTGTTATATACCAAACAATGTATTCACTCATTTCACCCAGACTGTCAACTTGAGCTCTGTAGTGACTGCTAACTTGTCAGTAATAGGTCCTTGCTATAGTCATTTCACTTTCCTGAGATTCTATATCATGATGTCAAATAAAGGAGCTGGGTTAGATGGTCTCTGAGGTTCCTTGTAGTTCTAACTTTCTATGACTCTGAGAAAAGAAAATACCAAAAATACTACTTTAACTTCATCTCCAAAGAGCAGGTAGAATATTGGCCTTAATATGGTAATGGAAATGATTAAAACAGCCTTTGAAAAATAGCTCTTTCAAGGTCTGGTCTAATCGATCTGTCTCAAGCATCCATTGGAAATGATCTTGCCCCTGTATTTCTTGAAGCAAAGATGTCTTTGTCATCAAGGGCCCTGATATCATACCACACTTGAGTTCAGATTCCAAGCAACTGGCTTCGTGACTTAAGGAAGATTACTTAACCTATCTGAACCTTAGTTTCCTCATTTATGGAATGTGGCTAGTACTAGCATTTGTCTCACAGTGTTGCTGTTAAGCACTCAATGAGTTAATCTATGCAAAGAGCTCAGCAGGGTGCTTGGCACAGAGCGAGTTCTCAACATATGTTGGCTACAATTCCTTTGTGTGGGTCTTGCTTAGGGAACTGCTCTTGGATTTGCCTTTATCTGGGAACCTTTAGCTCCCATCTTTATGATCATCCAGAGTCCTCTAGGCTTCCTTACTTGACTACAGCTTCCTTAGCATCCATCTTGCCTTACGCCATCCACCCTTCACCCACACATGCACATACTCACATTTTTCTCTTGCTACATGCGAACTCTCTGTTTCTTGAAGGTACAAACATTAGCCTGACAACATTTTCCTTGAAAGTGCTGGTTACCAGTCCCTCTCCTAGGTGATACTCTACTCCTTCTGATACTTCAATTTAGCAAGATTGAGGCTTGCTTTATTCCTTTCAAAAGCATGAGGGTGATGTGAGGACGATGCTCACTTGGGGACACTCTCATCCAGAGGGGTGTGATCTGTGTCAAGAATAGATAGATGAATAGGAAGTTCATTGCAGTTGCCATGTTATACCTTTTCTTTCAGTCCAATGTTTTGTCAAGGTACTTTTTTTTTTTTTTAAATCCAAAGCTGGTAAGTTCCAAGCAGAGATCATTGGGGTCATGATGTTATCAGGCCTGGAAATCAGAAAGTTTTTCTCTTCCCTATCTGTGGTTAGACAAAGCATTTGTTCCCCCAAGAGAACAATAGAGAAATAGAGTTTTCTAGGGTGCTCCATTCTTAGTCCTCCTATGACCACAGCCTGCTCATCACTGGTGAGAGCTGGAGTATCTCTGCTAAAATCTGGGGGTCCCAGATATTGGAATGTTATCACTCAGCTAAACAGACATAACACTGTAGGGGAATAATAATAATCCCTATAGGTTAGGTTCTGAAGGAGTTCAGAAAATGATGCTTTTTCTGAAAGCAAACATGATGCTTTGGTGTGCTGATTACACTCAGCTGACGCACATGGAGAAAGCGGATGCAGCAGAGGCTTTCTCTAAGTTCCCCTTGTCTGCCTAAAGAGGATCCTCCAAGAGGAACTCAACTGTCATGAATTCCCTCCCTGGGAATCTCATCGATCAGGGATGCTTGGCTGATCTCACAGAAGAGACTGGGGGTCAGTACCAGCCCAGGCTGACTTAGTCACAGGCTATCACCTATTCACTTTTTTCAGAATTCATTTGCTGTCTCCTAAATTGCCTACACCACCCACATCCTCATCCCTATGAAGAGGGTATATAAGCTTCTAGATCTCACTTACTGAGTTTTGGGGTATTCACTTTTCTTTCATGTGATGCCCCTGTGCATGTAATAAATCTGTATACCTTTTCTCCTGTTAATCTGTCTACTGCCAGTTTATTTAGTAGACTCAATTATTAAACCCTCAGATGGTAGCAAGGAAGGTTTCCCTCCCCTACAATTCTCTGTTGGAATGAACTCCTGCTATAATAGACAGATTAACAAGAGAAAAACAAGTTTATTAGCATGTATATTTCATATATACATGGGAGACATCCAGAAAATCAGTAGTTGTCAAATAAGTGGCTTTGAATTCCAGCTTATATAGCATCTTCAACAAAGAATAGTAAACAATTTTTTTTTTTTTTCTAGACAGGGTCCCACTCTGTGGCTTAGGCTGGAGTTCTGTGATGCAATCCTAGCTCACTGCAGCCTCAAATTTCTCAGTTCAACTGATCCTCCTGTCTCAGCCTCCTGAGTAGCTAGAATAGTAAATTTTTAGAGAAATAACAAGCCAAAGGAAAAGAACTTCGAATCTCTACAGGTGGTAACTTGGGAAAAGGCAAATGAATGGCAGATAAAGGCTGGTTAGTAAAGTTTGTTACTGTAGATTTCCTCTTGTACCATCTCTAGGCTGTTGAGGGTCTAAAGCTGTCTTCGGTGGTAACCTTTGTTTTCCCTGGTAGAGAAATGGGCAGGATACTTTTTGTTCTTGTAAATCTATGTACTGCTTTTAGGCTCATAGAGGGAGAACAGAGATTTCCTGCATCTACTTCTTGTCTTAAACTCAACAGTCCTTCATATTTTGGGGATATTCTGGTCTCCTACAATACAAAGCCAGCAGTTGTTAACTTTCAGTTTTGCCAGTAAGGGTGTTTACAAAAACCAAAAACAAGATGAAAAAAATGAATTCCCATTTAGGATTACAATTATTTCATGAAAGAAATGACTTTCTAATACCAAAAATTAGGACAAATATAGTAGCAATTTTTAAAAATTTGAATAAGCCTAGTCTTATGAAAAATTAATTCAGTGTTTTTATTTTTAAGAATGTGCTCTGGACCGGGAAAACTATTAGTATGAGCTGGCACCTGTCTGTAGGCTGATGTTTGAGGACCACATCTTTGATGTGTATAAGGACTCAAAAAGTGTAAGAGAAAAGACATGGGTAGGGATCCACTGTCTTTAGGAAAAAATGGGACTCTGTTCTTCATCTTGATTGTTATATTTTTAGTCTCCAGTTCTCACCACTTAATTAAAGTATTTCAGAATAACACACTTGAAATAGTAGAAGAAAGTGTTTTCCATTGATAAAAAGGCTAATGATTTTTCTTCTGTTTATAGCGGAATGATTTATTCCTAGCTCAGCTGGCCTCTGCAGTCCTTACAGAGAGAGTTCCCATTTGCATGCTAATCATTTCTGTAATTGATCTTCCCAGGTCCCTTCAAACCTTGTAGGAGGTAGCCTACTGCTGCTCTGAAATTAACTAAGGATTGCAGAGTGGGGCCTTGCTGGTGGGGGGCTGGTCATGTGGGGGCTGTGGCGCCAGCAGTCCCTCCCCACCAACTCTGCCCTGTGACCCCACTCTGGAGAGAGAATTCTGGTCAGCGTGCAGGTTAAATGGCCTTTATTATAACATCAAGCTCATGGTTTAGGTCAGCCAGGGTTTATTTTCAACAAAGTGGAATAAGAGAAGTTTAAATTCCGCCCCCCCCCCCCCGTGTTAGTAGAAAAGTAAGAGTGGTGCTTGTGGTCAGGCAGCTGGCTCTCCGGGATTATGTACTTAGAGGCTCTGGTCCACGGTGGGCCACTAACATATGGTGAGAAAGAGGAAAGAGAGGGAAAGTAAGAGAGAAGGATTCTAAATTTGGCCAAAGATCTGAACCTGTTTTATTTATTCATGGGTTGCAGAGTGAAACAACTCCAAAAAGCCATAAACATTTCTTATTTTCACTCTCAAGTTATCCAAAGTGGAAATGAAAATTCAGAGAGGTTTAACGATTTGCCCAAGGCCACATCCTTGCCACACTGCACTGCCCATTGTGGCAGTCATTAGCCACAGGTGGTTGTTTAAATTTAAATTAATTAGAATGAAAACATCAGCTCCTCACTCTCCCTAGCCACATCTCAAGTACTCAGTGGCCATCTGTGGCTAATGGCTACCATGTTGGACAGCACAGATGTAGAACATTTTCATCACCAAAGAAAGTTCTTTTAGATAGCCCTGCCCTACAGGCTCTTGGTCCAGGGTTCTCTCCACTGTTACTGTAAGAGTCCCTTTTCTCCCTATACCTATAATATGTACCTATAATTGTTGTGTATAGTGGGAAAGACATATTTTGACAATAATTTAGAAACCTATCCAAAGTCTCTTATTTCCTGCCCTCCTGAGAGAGTGGGAGGAACTTAAATAAACTTCCTACCTATAATGCTTCTTACCTGTAAGCATTTTCTCATAACACAGAAATATTATAGTGTAGTTTAGCAACGCAGTTGCTTTGACTTCAGGGTGCAACTTTTTCTTTAAAGCTAATATTGATCTAACAGTGAATTCTTTACAAAACCCATATGACTCCTTGAGGAAAAATTGGCCAAGGTGGTATGGTGTCACTGATGTCTGAGGGCTTTAAATTAACACAGTAAATCTCAGGATTATGGGGGGAAAGCTAGCAACTTTATTGAATGCCTCCCATCTGGCTGTGCTTCAGGCAGCTGCATGATTGTAGCAGGAGTGGTAGGTAGAAGACCAGATATTTTGGTATCAGAAAGTATTTAATAAAGAGTGAGTTTGGTAACTATACCTAGGGATCCCATTTCAAATTGAGTTTTCTAATTGAGATCAATAACAGGATATTATGCTCTTGGCAGAAATGGGACAGGACTAGCCCAGCCTATGAAGACCATTCCACTTAGCACAGGACTGGGATGGGGTGGGTGTGGGGTTTGGTGGATGTCACAAGTGGAGGGCATCCTGAGTTTGGGGATGTAATAGACTCCCCAGCAGGATGTGGCCTGGTGAGCAGGACTGTGTTCTGTTCCTATGGCAGTTAGGGTTTTGCTACTGCCTGCTGAGTATGGGCAGCACTGAGTCTTTGGGTGTTTGTTGATAATAACGGGAGGTGTTACTGTTCTGCAAGTAACTGAAATGATAGAACCATATTCTGTCAGACTGCCTTTATCCTGATCAGTTATCCTTTAGAGAGAATGGCCTGTCTAGGATGTTTGATAGTGTAACTGTCTCTCGATATCCAAGGGGGAATGGTTCTGGAATGCCCCATGGAATACAAAATCCAAGGATGCTCGAGTTCCTTATATAAAATGGCATAGTATTTGCATATAAGCTATGCATATCCTCCTGTATACTTCAAGTCATCTCTAGATCACTTATAAGGCCTACTACAATGTAAATACAATATAAATAGTTGTTATGCTGTACTGTTCAGGGAATAATAACAAGAAGAAAAATCTGTACATATAATGTACAAATGCAGCCACCCATTTTTTTCCAAATATTTTTTATTTGTGGTTGGTTGAATCTGAGGATATGAAACCTTTACATGTGGAAGGCCAGCTATATTTTGTTTATCTTTCATCAGTTCTTGGGTATTTGAGCTGTTTCCACTTTTTGGTTATTTTTAATAATGCCTCTGTGAATGTTCATGTGTAAGTTTTTATTTGCATGCATATTTTCATTTCTTTTGATAATATACCTAGGAGTAGAATTATTGGGTTATATGGTGATATGGTTTGGATGTTTGTCCCCTCCACATCTCATGTTGAAATGTGATCCCCAGTGTTGGAGTTAGGGCCTGGTGGGAGGTGTTTTGGTCATGGGGGAGGATCCCTCATGGGTGGCTTGGTGCCCTCCCTGCTGTAATGAGCTCATGAGAGATCTGGTTGTTAAAGAGTCTGGGACCTCACCCCCAATCCCTGCCCTCTTGCTCCCTCTCTTGCCATGTGACATGTTGGCTCCCCGTTCCATTCCACTATGACTAAAAGCTTCTTGGGCCTCACCAGAAGCTGAGCAGTTGCTGGTGCCATGCTTGTACAATCAGCAGAACCGCGAGCCAAATAAACCTCTTTTCTTTATAAATTACCCAGCCTCAGGTATTCCTTTATAGCAATGCAAATGGACTAACACCTATGGTAACTCCATCTTTAATATTTTGAGGAAATATGCCCCTAAGCAGTTGTATCATTTTACATTCCTACCAGCAATGTATGAGGGTTCCGACCTGTCTTTTGGATTCTAGCCATTCCAGTACATGTGAAGTGGTATTTCATTATGATTTTGATTTGTACTTCCCTAATGGCTAATGATGTTGTTAAGCATCATTTTATCATTTCATCATTTCACATGCCTATTGGCTGTTTGTGTCTCTTTGGAGAAATGTCTGCTCAAATCCTTTGCCCATTTTCAATTAAGTTATTTGGTGATTTGTCTTATTGTTGAATTACGTGAGATGGCTTTATAGGTGGGGAATTCATTTCAGTAATACTAGATTTTATTTTATTTTTAACCAGAAAGCTATGAATACAATTTCTACTTGTATAGGGTTCTGATGGTTGGTTATATTTTCTGGGCATATAGTTCCTTCATTTAGGTAAATGTTTGAATGTATTATAGGATAAATGCCAGGGAATTCTGAGCTGAGGAAGAGGAAACCAATGAAACATATTTGGAAACTTATGTTGGAGACCAGAATATGCCACCCAAAAATATGACTGTAGAAAATGAGAATATGCTATATCAAAATATGCCACTTTGGCATAAGGATTACTTTGAGAGACTACATCCACAGGGAAAGCTCTAAATATAAAGTAGAAGTTACCCTTTTGTAAGGAAAATTTACATCTATAAAGGAAACTTCCATCTGTAAGGCTGTCTCCCTCTCTGAACCAGGAAACGAGGATGACTGAAAAATCCCTGGAGACTCTTATCAGTGGAGAAGGCACCAACTTAAATCTGCAGAAAAAACCTTGCTCTTGTTTATTGTATTTTTCCCGGACCCCTCCCCATAACCTGCCTTCTCCCATACCCTTCTGTTTTTGTTTCAGAGAACTTTTAGCAGCAGCAAATCCATAAGGGTGGGTCTGCAGCAACCTCAGTTCTTCCCTCCTCAGAAGAAACAATTTGAGTGAGGGGCATAAGGCAGAGTGACAGACTGAGGCAAGTTTTAAAGCAGGAGTGAAATTTATTAAAAAGCATTACAGCAGGAATAAAAGGAAGTACACTTGGAAGAGGGCCAAGCAGGCGACTTGAGAGATCAAGTGCGTGGTTGAATCTTTGACTTGGGGTTTTATACGTTGGCATGTTTCCAGGGGCTGTGTCCCTTCTCCCTGAGTCTTCCTTTGGGGTGGGCTGTTCACATGCACAGTGGCCTGCCAGCACTTGGGAGGGGCTGCATGCATAGTGTGTTTACTGGAGTTGTATGCATGTTCATTTGAGGTGTTCTTCCCTTACCAATTGAGCATTCTTAGAAGAAGGTCGTATACCAGTTAAACTCTGCCATTTTACCTCTTAGTGTGCATGCTTGAGCCCAATGGCCTAACTCCTGAAATCTTATCAGAGCTGTTTATCATCAGTTTCAGGTGTTTCTATCTATTGAGAGACTGCCTTTCCCTGGTGCCAGCTGTGACTAACTATTATTTTGGAGAGCCAGTTTAGCAAACATCTGACCATCACCTGATAATTGTCTGATATTCCTGGTGGTGGTGGGGGGCCTCTCCTGCTCTGTTCAAGTCTGAATAGCCACCTACTGTAACAGAGCTATAGTTTTTAAGGCTGAACTCGAAGCCACCTCTTTGAGATTTACTCATTTTTTCCCTGGGTATCTCCTTTGTATACAGGAGGTATCCATGTTACTAAACTTTTGTTGTTTTTCTCTTGTTAACCGGTCTTTTGATGAAAGAAACTCTCCTAACTAAGAAATATGTAGAGTAGAGAGAAAATTATTTTTCCTCCCCTATATTTACTCTCCAGTGAAGACTTTTGTCATTACAGAAGTTTTGGTGCTTTCTTTCTTTGTGTGACCCCACCTTTTATAGGGGGAGAATATATATATATATACTTATATATACTTAGTAGCTAAGTACCAGTTCGGTTGGGCTGCATTTGTGTTTATTGTTCATATATATATATATATATATATAAAGTGTTTTCCTCTCTTCCTCTATGAAACAGTTCTTGCTGTGGTTTTCTTACTTCCTTTAATTGCTGAACTCTGGACACAAGAGTTGAAGGTAGGCCGAATAAATTGTTTACCTCCTGCTGAACAGATTCTACTTTTGTTATTTGGACCAAGGTAGACAGCCTTTCCTCTCTGACTATGCAAATCTAAAGCAGATAAATGTGAGCTATCAGGAGCCAATTTGCTGGAAATCTTCCCCTTATTAATTGGCTTCATATTTCAGCTCTTAGAAAAAGTCGGCTCTCATTACCACCCCTGCCTTCTCCCCTCAAGGCCAACAGAGAGAGAGGTAGGGTTCACTGGTGACAAGGAAAGGAGAGAAGGAAATTCCAGATGAGTTATTATTTTTTTCTTTTCACTGGCTTTACTTCCAGGTGCCCCCTCTCAGTCATGCTTCCTCAGAAAAGCAGCTCATCAGCTGGCCATGGCCTCCTTGCCAATGGTGATTGTGTCCTTCCCACCCGAGCTCACTTTACCAAGATAGGAAGTGACAGGCAGGGAGACCTCCTGCTCTTGGGTTCTTGGGAGGGGAATACAAAGCATTATATCAAACACTGCCACCAGGCCAGCTCTTTTGGGTTGCTTTAGGCAGTCGAGCATTTTGCTGCCTGCTGAATGTCATCTCATTTAACATTTTGTTAAACAACTTCTAAAGGTCTTAACAATATGACAGATGGGCCATTGACTGGGTACTTAGTAGCTAAGTACCACTTTGGCTGGGCTGGATTGTGTTTATTGTTCATTAAATGTTATTTAAAGAACTCAATCGTTTAATGCCTCCAACCCCCTGCCTACCCCTCAATGCACACTTTCTGCATGACCCCTGGGTGTCACATTAGAGGCTGGTGTCTATAGAAAAGCCCAGCAGAAAGGAAAGGGTGAAGAGAGGTGCAGAAAGAAGAAATGAGAAGACAAGTAGAAAGAAGTAGAGGAGGGCAGAAAAAAAAGAGTGTGTGTGAGGGGTGAGGGATGCCTGGAGGGGGATTATGGCACCCCTCACCCCTCACTCACACCTTATGTTAAAGGCAAACATAATGGCCAAATGAGACAGAGAAAAGTGGATTACTTCTGCAGATGGCAGGTCCCGTCCATCTTGGCTTCAGTTCTAGAGAGGGCCACCTTCCACCTTGATCCCAAATTCAGAGGAAGGAAAGAGGGTTCCCTGAAGTGGTTGCACAGATTGCAGCTGGCATTGCACTGTCCTGTATGTGTCTTGTGTCTTGTCTTCCCAGTTAACTGTGAATGGAGAGCAAGGATCCTCTTTTCCTTTTTTTACCCCAAGACCTGAATAACAATGTCTGACCTACAATAAGCACTAAGTAATTTGGTTTTGTGTGATCATGAAATATGCCAAGGCAGCACAGTCAGGTGTCTGCTCATCAGATTCTAGATGGACAAGTCAGGGCCACCAGGGCCAGTGCCGTTTGATTGGCTGGAAGCATAACTGGAATAGGTCCATTGCCAGATGCACACAGCAAGTCAATATACCAAGACATGGTGTTGCAGCAGAGAGGGAGGTTTAACTGTAGGGCTGCCTAATGAGCAGGTGGGAGGAAACCTCGAATCTGTCTCCCCAAAGGAGTTCGAGGCTAGGGTTTTTAAGGGGTTCAAAGTAGAGATCATTGATCGATGGGAGGGTGCAGGGTGAAGTCATGAGACAGGCAGATGAAGAAACTCTATTTTCATGCAGATTCGGTTTCTCCAAGGGGGTGTTTAAACTGGTTGACATCAGCTGTTCTGCTGGAATTCAGGATTTGCTTAATCAATTCTTAAACAAAAGCCTTATGATTCTAACATCGGCGATTCTATCTATCTAATGTCAGAAATCCTGTCTATAGGAACAACGGGGATGTGAACGGTCAGTATCCAGTGTTCCATGACTTTCAGTTACAAGGAAGTCAGTCAAAGTGCAGCCTGATTAATGCTTAATTATAACTCTATTTCTGTCCAGAATTGTTAACCCTATGAGGATGGCTTCAGAACTGAAGTTGTTTTAAATAACTTTCTTTCAGCCCAGTGCTGAGATGTCAAAGCCCCCCAGTGAGGGAATAAGAGCTTCACACTGTTCTGGTGTTGTCAAAAGCAAAACTACTACTGAAGACAAAAAAAAAAAAAAAAAAAAAAAAAAAAAAAAAAAAAAAAAAATTAAAAATGGCGCAAAAGCATTGATCATTATCACAATATGGCAGATCAGTTGTAGAATTATGTTTTAATTAGATTTAACATTGCTCTAGAATGTCTAGTCTAGAGAGTGACTTAGAGAATGTCAGGGTGTTAAAAATGAAGTTTTGGTGCCACAAAAGACATAGCACTGGAATGTAAAATGTTCTTTTTAATTCTCAGCAAGGCAGTGTACTTCTATAGAAGGGTGCGCCCTTACAGATGGAGCAATGGTGAGCACACACTTGGATAAGGGAGGGGAAGGGGTTCTTATCCCTGACGCACGTAGCCCCTGCTGCTGTGTCATTCCCTTATTGGCTAGGGTTAGACCGCACAGGCTAAACTAATTCCGATTGGCTAATTTAAAGAGTGACGGGGTGAGTGGTTTGGTGGGAAAAAATGGTTATGGCAGAACAGGAAATCAGAATGAGTCAGGGTGGAGAATGAGCAGGTTATTGGAATTAGTCAGGGTGGAGCAGGTAATCGGAAAAGGTTGCTTTACGAGGAAGTTAAGCTTAAAAGTAGAAGGCAAAGAATTGAACATACTGACATATTGATTCTTTGAAATTTAGAACTCATATCTAACAAGGGCTACTAGGAACTTTAGGAATCAGCCTGGTTCGATGGCTTCATGTAATCAGATGGAAAAGTCCCAGGAGCTTACCTGTGGTCACACAGTCAGACAGCAGGGAACAGCAAGCCGGCAGTCTGCCTCTCGGTGCAAAGTGGTTCCCATTGTTTCAGTCACAACTCTTGATTGTAAGTGAGAGAAACCTAGTGGCTTAAACAAACTAAAAAGAATATATAAGCTCATATTATTGGGAAGTCCAAGGGTGCACTGACTTCAGGCATGGAAGGATACAGCGACTTAGTGATAGGATAAGGACATTGCTTCTTTCACCACCTCTCAGCTCTGCTGTCCTCTGTCTTGCCTTCATTCTTAGGCCCTCCCCACATGCTAGAAAAAGTGAACAGCAAGAGCTCCAGCTTGGCAACCCAGTAGATGGAGAGCAGCTCTTTCTTACTGGTTTTGTTAGGTCCTTGGCTTGACTTTCTGTGGACAGCTCTGGCTTCAGGCCCGCTGACCCCTCCTGGATGCTGGGAGTAACAAAGAGTCTTCACTTGACCAAACTTTAGTCAGAATCCTCTGAATTTTCTTCTTCCCAACTAGGCCTTGACTTTTGTACTTTCATGTCTGTCTTTGTATCACCCAATTTTGGCAAGAATTTTGTTAAGCTGATTTAGCCAGAATCCCCCACCTTTAGTATCTGATTGCCAAATATCTCACCAAATTCTTCACTCCCACCCTCCCCTAGGCGGCCTTCAGCAATAATCTTGTTAGTTTGGTTTAGGCAGAATCACCTCTCACCCCTGAAGTTTCCTCTTAGTAATTTTTCATCCACCCACACTGTCCCCCTGCCCCCAACTGGCTAGAAATTTCTACTTTTCCTCATTGTATTCAGAGTTGAGCCCAATTTCTCTCCCCACTGCAAGGCCCCATTGCAGTAGTCCTTATAACTATCTTGATAGTTTCCCTCAGTAAAGTCTCCCTTGCCATTCTTTAAAAAGAGTCATGAATAATTTTTTTCTTTATTGGGGGAGGGAGACAATGGTTGAACCTGAACCATGTGATGGGGGGAGAAAAGGGGAGAAATGAACATGCTCTGGCCAAAACAACAGAAGCCCAGTACATTTCTATACCATATGATGGCATTGTGGACATTTTTCTGCTGCCCAGAGGATAGGTCTCTGTTGCTCTAGGTGCCCTTCTGGAGAAGCTAAATTCACCCCTCTTGAGGGACTCTGTGCCCTTCTTTTGGGCACAGCCAATCATTCTGGTCTTCACTGAGGCATGAAATAAGACTATGTGCTTCATCAGATCAGCCGTTTTGTGCTCTTGAGACAGGGTCTGACTCTGCCACCCAGGCTGGAGTGCAGTGGCCCAATCGTGGCTCACTGCAGCCTCCAACTTCTGGACTCAAGAGATCCTCCTGCCTCAGCCTGCCAAGTAGCTGGGACTACAGGCGCATACCACTGAGTCTAGCTAATTTGTTATTTTTTGTAAAGATGGAGTCTTGGCTATGTTGCCCAGGCTTGTCTCAAACTCCTGGGCTCAAGCGATCCTCCCTCCTTGGCCTCTCAAAGTGCTGAGATTACATGCCTGAGCCACTGTGCCTGGCTCCCATCAATTCTGGTGTTCTGCCTCTGGGAGAAGAATTCAAGTCTGGAGATGGAATCCCATTTTATTTCTTCCATTTCCAAGACCTCTCAGCCTGTTCATACCTTATAGAAGGATACAGTTCAGACCTAATAGAAGGATTCATTCATAAATATTTCTTGATCAGCTCTTTATGTAGCCATAGTGTTAGGTACCAAGTGTCATAACGATAAAGAAAATAGATGGCTCTGAGTACTTTCTCATTCAAGTCTAATGCTCTAAGTGCCATGGATAAAGAAATAATGGTGGAGGAGGCCAGGTGCGATGGCTCATGCCTATAATCCCAGCACTTTGGGAGGCTGAGGCGAGAGATCACCTGAGGTTAGGAGTTTGAGACCAGCCTGGCCAACATGGCGAAACCCCGTCTCTACTAAAAATACAAAAACATTATCTGGGCATGGCGACAGGTCTGTGTAATCCCAGCTACTTGGGAGGCTGAGGCAGGAGAATTGCTTGAATCGGGGAGGCGGACGTTGCAGTGAGCCAAGATCGTACCACTGCACTCCAGCCTGGGTAATAAGAGGGAAACTCCGCCAAAAAAAAAAATATATATATATATGATGGAGGAGAGAGACACATCTGAGGAGATTTTGAAATGATCAGGAATGTCTTCCTGAGGAAATGACTCATGTTGGAAAAATGGGATCATGGACTGGAGTGGAATATTGTAGCGGAGAAGAGAAGAAAGCATTATAGGAAGAGAAAATAGACTGAGCACAGTCATTAACCCAGAGAGGATCAGGGACTATCTAGGGAACTGTGAATATTTCAGCTTGACTAGAGCAAAGGTAAGAAAGTACCCTTCCTTTGGAGATGTAGAGGAGCCCAGTTGGGAAGTTAGTAGAGTGACCAGGAGCAAGGGAAAGGGAGCTCAAGCCTGGGTGGTAGTGGAGAGAGGACAGCCCCAGCTGACCTGCACCATGCTCTGGAGATCATGTTGATTCCTATGGAGCTGAGTCCTCAGAGATATATCTGGATTGCCCTGAGGAAATAGTCTCATGTCTCATATTTGCCAAAGGAGATTCCATTGTTCTGATTTTTTTGAATGTTTTTGGAAGCCAAAAACATTCCTCATGAATGACTTCCTTCTGAATTGACTACAAACCAGTGGCCTCTGGCATTATTGGAAGACAAATGTGTGTGTGTGTTTTTTTTTTTGTCAAGTATCAGAACATATTTTAGGGGATATATTTCCTGTCGTAATAGGTTTTTATTGTTGTTATGAATAGACCCAAATAAGTATTTTAAGAATGTATTAAGGCTGAATCACAAGATTGTGAAGAAATTGTATCACCATTTCACTTCAGGTTATTGTGACCAGGAACTTGGAATGTCAGCCTAAAAATCCAATCATTTTTGGTTTTTTTTTTGAGATGGAGTCTGGCTCTGTCACCCTGTCTGTAGTGCAGTGCACGATCTCAGCTCACTGCAAACTCTGCCTCCCAGGTTCAAGCAATTCTCCTGCTTCAGCCTCCCCAGTAGCTGGGATTACAGGCGTGTGCCACCACACCCGGCTAATTTTTGTATTTTTAGTAGAGATGGGGTTTCACCATGTTGGCCAGGCTGGTCTTGAACTCCTGACCTCAAGTGATCTGCCTGTCTCAGCCTGCCAAAGTGCTGGGATTATAGGCATGAGCCATGGCACCTGGCCTGAAAACCCCATTTTATAAACTGTTAATTGATCAATGTGTGCCACTTTTTTATCCTCTGACTGTATCCTTTATGTAGTGGAATTTCCCTCTGTGGCTGAGTTTGACTTTTGTATGTTGATGGACAGTTTCTTTCCTCTCTTCCTTTCATAGATGTGAACTGGGCTGCGCATATACTCAGGGCTCAGTGTTAGCCCTGTGTGGAATGCAGAGTGGTATCACAAATATACCTCTTTTTACATAGTTCATCATAGAGTTCAGGTCTAGACACAAAAAGAGTTAAATAGTAGAACAAGACAAGGTGTCACGCAGTATAGACCGTACCTGCTATGTGCTCACAGGAGAAAAAGGAAGAAGGAGTTGGCAGAGACAGTGTCAAGGAAAAGACATCCTTGAGCTAGGCCATGCATGGTAAAGAGTGTACACTTTCACACTGCGCTTTCTCCTGGAACACTCAGACAGCTGGAGACCTTGTTCTGCTCCAACCCATGTGGGCTTGCACAGCTACTGTAGTTTCGCCATTTTCTCCTTCCTTGGCCGTGGCTGGGGGCTAGTGCTTGCCTTTTTACAGTTCTCTACTTGGCTTACAGTCAGGGGATACCTGCCCAGAAGGCACCTGGGCCCTTGTTTGTGGCCAGACTACACCTTTTGCATTTTAGAGGTGGAAAAACTGGGTCATCCTACCATGCGTAGGTTGGGGATCAGGGAGGCTGCCCTGGGAACTTGTGCTGAATCTATCACATAAGTGGCTTCTGGGTCTAAGTAAATTGGGCCCTTAAATGACAGCCAACTTTCTGGGTAATTAACCCGGTTTTGCCTTGAGAAATATAACTGAAATAGACTGAGAGACAGGGAGGCAGCCTTCTGAATTTTCAGTGAAAAGGGGAAGCTCAGAATAGACTTTGGCTGATCGGGGAGGAAAGGAGGACTTTTTCATGGAGACCAACAGCAAGGGTCACTGCGAAGGTAGTGGGTGGCTGCAGACCCTCCCTACCTGCCTTGGAGTCAGAGAAAATAACCCTGACCTCAGGCCCTTTACAAAGATTTGCCTAGAAAGCAAAATTAACTGAAAATTGACTACAAATAGGCCCAATGCATAGAGAAAGTGGGTTAGTTAGAGTAATGACTTCTCTTTATATAATGTGATTTATGCATTGTTATACATACTTTTTGGGTTTATATTTAATACCACTTTCTCTTTTCTACCCTAGTGCCTCAAAGCCTCAATGACATTGCTGGCTGTTGCTCTGTCAAGAGTGACAAACTCCTAATCTGAAAGCTGAGTTAGGATCACAGCCCACAGTCATGACGTCCTATAATTGAAAGAAAATTAAATTGTGCCACTTAAGAGCTAGATTATTTCACATAAAATTTTAAAGTTTCTGGAATCTCTTGAAAATATAGCAACACTGTCTATGTTCCTGCACAGAACCAATGGTCTCAAGCTTGACATGGGCTTCTCCTTATTAAAGGGACTTAAAGGGACAAGCACTCCCCTGTTGAGCATAGTCTCAATGTCTATTTCTCCTAGCTCACTTCACCCATTTAAGTTACCTGTCTGTCCTCTATTGGTATTTGAATTTGTGATCTCCACTGTAACCAGAAAAACCATTAAGTTATTGGTGATAGGGAACAAGAAAAGGAATAGTCCAAAAAGAATTCAATGCATCTCTTTGGGACTTACCTCTACCTTAAAATAGATGGAATGTCCTTTCTACCCATATTGGATTCAAAATAAATACCTGCGATTGTTTAATACTTTCACTTAGTCTTTGGCAAGGGTAAAGAAATGTTCCAATACCTCTAGGGACATTAGTCTGGGGTTATGGCTCTCTTGGAGAAGGTTTAAATGCGTGAGCCCTGTTTAGCCTTGATACGTGAAATGGGAATACCTGCCTAGAAACATTTGCCATTGTCTTCCCTCTACCACTCTCAAAGTCAGAACAGTTATTTCAATTCTCATTATTTCTAGCACGCGGTGGCCTCCTATATCCCAAGACCTTTTTATTTCCCTAGGTATGTGGCTAAAGGGAGTGGGTAGGACCAAATCTTTATTTCAGCATTCAGCTGCCGAATGACATATGGATCTGATTAATTTTCGTATTTTGTTTTATTCAAAATGTCTTATTGCTCCCTCCCAACTTTTTTTTTTTTTTTTTTTTTTTGCTTAAACTTTGGATTTGAAATAACAAAATATTACAGTGGAAGTCTGATCATTGCCCTTTAAAGTTTTTTCTTTTTTATTCTTCTATATGACCAGGCTTTACAGAAAGCTATTTTATTCTAAGAAATTAGGTTTCTGGTTATCAGGAGCCCTAAATAGACATGAATTACAAGAACGTCCTTTGAAAACCCCATGCAGCACTTGTTTCATTAAATTCCATGAAGCGACCTTAATTTAGTGGAACACTGGATAGGCTGTTATTTTAACCTATTATCACTTTGGCCAGGCCCATAAACCATATTCATGGATGATTCCATCAAGAAGGACAACAGTGGGATTAATATTATTTCAGGATACAGTAAATGCCACAATGATGAAGCTGTTTAAGATCTGGTGCTCACGGTGTCACACTGAATGCATTGACATTTACTCTGCTATCACTTCATTTCCAATATTCCTTCCAAATCAGCCGATGCTAATGCTTCAGCATGTGTGCAGAATACAATTTGTGCGGGGGTGGGGAGACTGGAAAAAGATTGTACAAGTCTTTTGCCTTCTTTTTTTCCTTTTGGTACTGAGAATGGGGAAATATACTTGGATGGTATTTTACATATACTAGGCCCCAAGATATTAGGATTGTAGGTTCCCAGGCACTGGGTTTCCTCCTGGAGTTGGATCAAAATAAGTCATGGGGCCCCTTTTAGCTGTGACTGAACATGTGGTATTGGTCAGATATGAACCAAGAAAGCATTGCTTGGAGTCCTTAGCGTGTTGGTATGTGAAATTGAGTACATATGAAAATGAAATGTCTATAATGGCACACCATTTAGAAGGTCTAATTTATAGCATTTCCTGAATCTCCTTGGTATTTAAATTTGATGCTCCCAACAACGGTAAAGATACTGGTAGTTTTTGGGAATCTCTTTTAGAGAAATAGCAAAGATGTTATCTACAAGAACATTACTAATGTCTAGTCTCTTAAGGGGTTCTAGCTCCTCATTTTGAAGGTGAGAACTCAGGTTTGAAAGGAAATTCAAAAGTTGTCTAGTTCACGGTTCTAAACTTTCAATATGGCTACGAATCACCTGGAACAATTTCAATAACTAGATTCTGGGAGATTCCAATCCAGTAATTCGGATGTGAGGACTGAGAATCTGCATAGCATCTAACTCCCAGGTGATGTAGATGCTGCTGGTCTGTAATCATATTTCTAATTACAGACCAATCACTTTAAATATCAACCATTGCCTACATTCTGTTAGATGAGCAGCTAGTATATATTTAAACCTCTCTTAGTAGGAGGCTTCTCATATTCTCTTAAAGTAGTCTGTCTCATCTTTGAACTCTGAATATGAGTTCTTTTTTACATTGTACCTAAAGTCTCACTCCTTGGACTTGTCAATCTCTGGCCCTGGTTCAAGTCCTTGGTCATCTACAATACATATGGCAAGGTAAGGAGACATCTCTCCTGTTGACAGAAAGTTTAGATTCTCTAAGTTTCTAACCTGAGGGAAACTCTCCAGGTGGGAAGGGGATCGCCTATCCAGCTGAACCAGGGGTAACTTTTGTCTCTTTGGGGTTCATTGTTAACCTGATCATACTTTGTCGAGCCCCAAGGAACTCTGGTTCTTAGTTTGGCTCTCCCTCCCTGCCCAACTGGATGGGACATTTCCCCTATTTGAACTCTCACATCTGTCTATCTGTCTATCTATCTATCTATCTATCTATCTATCTATCTATCTATCTATCATCTATCTATCTAAAATATAGTGCATTATAAAAATTAATGTTTCTATTTCTACCAGATTGTAAATCTGTGGAAACAGATTATGTCTTAAGCCTCCTCAGACTCCTTTAGTACCTTGCACATACTAAGAGCTCAAACCATGTGTATTAAATTGAGTAACACACAGAACCTGCCTCAAGGAGTTTATAGTACTAACACAATAAAACATAAAGACACAATGTAGTAAATTAACACACTAGCGAGTAGTACAACAGGTGGATTTCAGAGAAAGAAAAAGTTCAGCATAGGTAGGAGGAATCGCACGGGCTTTGTGGGCAAAGGGAATGGGGGCTGTAAATTTAAATTGGGCTTTACATAACCCATTTAATTTAAGGATCCTGGAACTGGGTGGGAAGAGAGTCTAGCAGATGGCTTAGGAGTGCATATGGTTTCTTCCAAAGAAGTTGGGGGTGGGGAGGGGTGTAATTCAGGTGGATTTAAGGCAGGCGTCAGCAAACTTTTTCAGTAAAGAACTAGATAGTAAATATTTTAAGATTTGTGGACCTGCTGTTGTAGTGTGAAAGCAGCTACAGAGAATATGTAAATAAATTGGGTTGGCTGTGTTCCAACAAAACTTTATTTATGGACACTGAAATTTAAAGTTCATATAATTTTCATATGTTATAAAATGCTATTCTTGTTTTAACTTTTTAAAAAACCATTTAAAAATGTAAAAACCATTCTTAGCTTGAGTGCCATATAAAAACAGGCAGTCAGTTGAATTTTGCCTATGGTTGTAGTTTGCAGGTACCCAGTTGATGGCCTGTGTGTCCAAGCAGAACATCCCTGGTAAGGATTCCATGGATGGGAGGTTTGAGATAGACACTGCCCCCGGGAAGGGAACTATCAGTAGTTTTCACTAGAGAATGACTGTTTCAGAAAGATTTGCAGGGCTGGGAGTGAGATGATAAGTTTACAGGCATAGTTAATTATCCAGAATCTATTTCCTATGTGAGTTGGCTCTCAAGATATGGAGAGATTTTGATACTTATTCTCTTCCCCTCCCAACTCACCCTGCCTCTTATTGTTTTCTGTCTTATGACCTTTCTGATGTTACTTTGCCATAACATCATTTCTCTACCTCATCAAGTTGTCTATGGCATACCCTCAGGCCTTTAGAGTTACTGTTTCTTCCTGAGAAAAAAAAATCTCCCTTCAATTTTGGAATGTGAACATTATCCTTACCTGATGATATGTGGTTTTACTGTATGTCCTAGTGACATAAGAAATGAACAGTCTGCATGAAACACTTGGGAAAGGGGAGAAAAAGAGACAGTTGTGTGTCTAGAGAGAGTGAAACAAACTTGCTTTGTGACTGGGAAGAGCCGCTTTCTCCTTGGAGGAGGAACAGGGTAGATACAGTGAGTTCAGGATGGGACATGTGGAGCCTGTGCTACCTGGGTGAGGTTCATCAGGTAGACATAGGTAACAGGAGGTTGGGTGATCAGACCCAGAGTCTAGGAGAGAGGAATGGGCCGGAGATACAGGTTTGGAAATTATCATTCACATATTGCAGTCGAGACTCTTGACAGTGAGAATAGAGAGATTAACAAGGCAAGCCCCTTGTAAGCCAGGGGCAGAGCAACATATGAGAGGAAAGTGGAGGCAGTCCGAGAGGCAGAGAGAACCGGGACAATGGTGCCAGTCAAAACACCAGGGGAGTGGAGGGGAGACCTTGAAGGAGACAGTAGCCATTATCATTGAATGCCTCAGGAGTCAACTAAGAAATGTCTGAAAGTTAGCATTGGATTTGGCAATAAGTAGATCATTAGTACTTTAGGCTAATGTTTGGGGAAGAAACAGAATGTGATGCTTTGGGCAACATGAAACCCAATATTGGACATTAAATAAAACTGATATTAACAATGTGAAGCAATAGAGAAAAGCTTCTTATTGTGGACTCTCAAGTTAAGGTTTAAAGGATTGTTTGAGGAGGTGTGGGGAAGAGTTCTCCCTGCAAGCCTCCCATGTGTCTGTCTATAGGGCCTCTGCTGTAATTTGGACAGCCTTGTTGGATTTCCAAATGGGTGAAGCCCATACAAGGCCAGGCCTCAGGGTGCATCTCTGGTCCTTTGCCTGGCAGAGGCTGGGAGCACCTGCCCCCTGCATCCCAGCTGCTGTCCTGTTTAGAGCCCTTCACAGGGCTGCTTCTGTGAGGGGAGAGGTGGCACAGTGTAACTTCACTTTGTAGACGAGGAAACTGAAATCCAGACAAGTGAAGTGACTTGTTTAATACAACTTGGTGAATTGGAGCTGGCTCAAGTGGTCAGTGTCTTAGTCAAAGGGGATTTCTATTATACCACACTCTCTGAGTTGAGTAACTGAATAAATGATACTTTTTTGGTGTGTCCAGGTACATATAACATAACATTTGCTGTATCTTAACCATTTTTAGGTGTGCAATTCAGTGGCATAAAATACATTTGTAATATAGCACAACATTCACTACCATCCGTCTCCAGAAGTTTTTCATCTTTCCAAACAGAAACTCTAATCTCATTAAACTACTTCTCATTTCTCCTTCCTCTAGCTACTGGTGATCTCTATTCTGCTTTTTGTCTCTATGAATTAGCCTAGTTTAGGTAACTCATAGAAGTGCAACCATACAGCATTTCTCCATTTGTGACTGCATTATTTTACTTCATGTAATATCTTCAAGGTTCGTCCATGTTGTAGCATATGACAAGATTTCCTTGCTGTTTAAGGCTGAATGATAGTCCATTGTATTTATATACTGTATTTTGTTTGTCCACTCATCTGTCCTTGGACATTTGAGTTGTCTCTCCCTTTTGGCTTTGTAAATAATGCTGCTTTGCACTTGGTGTAGAAGTATCTTTTTGAGTTCCTTCATTCAGTTCTTTTGGCATATACCTAGGAGTGGAATTGCTGGCTCATGTGGTAATCAACTTTTTGAGGAACTGTCAAACTGTTCGTAGATATTTCTTGAGCACCTAGCATGTCCAGTAGTACCTTGGGCCTTAGGAATACAGTGGTATTGAGAGAAAATCTCTACAATTAAGGAGCTCACAGTGTGGTTGAAAAGGCAGTAGTATAAATATAGATTATGACAGAATGTTGTAAGAATGATGAAGAATAACCACCCCAAGAACTGTGAAAGTCCACAGCAGAGTCAGACTACCTCTAGGGGAGTCAGGGAAAGCTTCTTATCAGAGGCGACCTTGGAGGAGCAGCTAGTGAAGGATAAATAGCTAGAAAGGATACCAGGTTTGAGGGCAGTGTTATTCCATTCCAGTCACAGGGAACAGCATGAGTGTAGTTATGGCAGGTGCATAAGACAGGCTTGGAAAGTGTACAAATAGCTGTTTCTAACTCCTACAGAGCAGACTCCTGAAGCTGTTGCCGACATTGCTGTGGATACAAATGGTGAACACGGGCCACCCAAAGCCAGTCCTGTTCTGAGTCGTGTCTTGGGAAAAGGCTGGCCCATGAGGGAGAAATCCTGGGTTCTAGTCTTTGATCCCCCAATAAGCCAGATCTTTCATGTGTCACTCAACCTTTTTTGGTATGCATTTTTCTTATATGAAAAATAAGAATAGCATTAACTGCCTTCCCTTGTACATGAGTGTTTTGTGAGCATCTGATATTGTAAGTACTTTCAAGTGTTTGGAAAAGTGTAAAGCATACATTAGCCATCTGTTATTATGCTGTTTGGGGAAAATACTGTAAGTGTATGAGGCAGATTCTATTTTATTTTTTCTTTTTTTTTTTTTTGAGACAGAGTTTCACTCTTGTTGCCGAGGCTGGGGTGCAATGGCTCCATCTCTGCTCACTGCAACCTCCGCCTCCTGGGTTCAAGTGATTCTCCTGCCTCAGACTCCCGAGTAGCTGGGATTACAGGTGCATGCCACCACACCTAGCTAATTTTTTTTTTTTTTTTTTCGTAGAGATGGGGTTTCACCATGTTGATCAGGCTGGTCTCAAACTCCAGGCCTCAGGTGATCTGCCCACCTCGGCCTCCCAAAGTGCTGGAATTACAAGCATGAGCCACCGTGCTCGGCCTCTATTTACTAAAGATATAAAGATAGACATTTTTTTTTTTGAGACAGAGTCTTGCTCTGTTGCCCAGTCTGGAATGTTGTGGGATGATCTCAGCTCCCAGGTTCAAACAATTCTCCTGCCACAGCCTCCTGAGTAGTTGGGATTACAGGTGCCTGCCACCACACCCAGCTATTTTTTTTTTTTTTTTTTTTTTTTTTAGGAAAGATGGGGTTTCACCATGTTGGCCAGGCTGGTCTTGTACTCCTAACCTTATCTGCTCGCCTTGGCCTGGCCCCAACATTTTTTTAAAAATTATTTTTATTTATTTATTTTTTCTTTCCAACTTTGACTTTAGGTTCAGGGGATACATGTGCAGGTTTGTTACACGGGTAAATTGCATGTCTCTGGGGCTTTGAATACAAATGGTTTTGTAATCCAGGTAATGAGCATAGTAACTAATAGGTAGTTTTTGATCCTTATCCTCCTCCCACCTTCCACCCTCAAGTAGGCCCTGGTGTTTATTGTTCTCCTCTTTGTGCCCATGTGTATTCAGTGTTTAGCTCCTACTTATAAGTGAGAAAATACAGTATTTGGTTTTCTGTTCCTGTGTTAATTTGCTTGGTTTAATGGCTTCAAGCTCCATCCATGTTGCTACAAAGGACATGACTTTATTCTTGTTTATGGCTGTGTAATATTCCATCGTGTATATGTACTACATTTTCTGTATCCAATCTATCATTGATGAACACCTAGATAAATTCCATGTCTTTGCTATTGGCCACAACATTGATGATTCTATATGCTGTTCTCCATCAAGAAGGAAAGTCCATTTCTCTTCCCCTTGAAACTGGTGATTATCTTGATGAATAGAATGTGGCAGAAGACAAGCTGTGTGTCTTCTGAGTTAGATCATAAGGTGATCTGGCTTCAGACTGGCTCTCTATGAGGTGCTGTTCATCCTGGGAACCCAGACACAATGCAGGGAGGAAGCCCAGGCTAAATGGAGAAACCATGCATAGGTGGTGTGGCTGACAACCTGGAGCTAAGGTCTCAGCATCAACCACCATCATCTGCCAGGCTCTGCATGACTCCAGCCCCCAGGCTTTGGGTCTTCCAGCTGATGGCTCAGTCATCATGGAGCAGAGACAAGTTGTTCTCGTTCTACTCTGAATTCCTGACTCAGATAATTTGTGAGCATAATAAATGGTTGGTTGACATCACTAAGTTTAGGGTAAATTTGTTTGGCAGCCATGGTCATTTGAAAGATTGTGTGAATGTATTCTATGTATGTATATGTGTATTTAGACACATACGGACACACAAGTATGGCCCATGGCCCTAGGAGACCTCCTGGGTGGGGAGATCTTGTATATATCACTTTGCATTCCTGTGCAATCAGATAAGCCAATTCATAGGAAAGCACCAGTAACTGACGAATAGTAAATTGTAGAATTTCTGGCAAGGTGGCAATTTGCTAAGGGTGGAAATTTAGTGTGGGGTTGAAACTGCTGGAATCTTCCTCTCAAATCTTTTCTCTCCAGATGAAGGAGAACTCTGGACGACAGGGCTGCTTCACACCGGTCTTATTTAATTTCTTCCTTTGCTCCAGTTTTCTGTAGCTCTCAAGAAGGCACTGGTAGCGGTGGTCTCCTGCAATGTCCCAGTGAGGCAAAAGCTATGGGGAGATCCTAGTGGCAGGAAGTCAGTGAAAAGAACAAGGGAAGATCCTAAAACAATGTGTGACCTAAAAGGGAGGAAGTCTAGGCAATGACATCAGTCCCTTCTACGCAGTCTTGACCTGTCCTGGATGTGGAGGTGAATGTCCAAGCTACCCGCCTCTGCCCTCGGGCCTCAGGCTCCCCCAGAGCCCTGCCCGGGCCCCTCCACTCCCCTCACCCAGGGCTGTGATGGAAGGTACTTCTTTCCTTCTTCTCTCCTTTGTTCCTGCCTGAAGCTCAGAGGCTGGAATCCTATGGCCCCTGGACTGCCCTAGTTGGAAATGTCTCTGCCTTTTGTAAGTTAAACTGTTTTGATTCTCAGGAGAAATGAGATAAGGGAGACAGTGATTTAGATTTCCCTCTGTTTTTCCTCTGTCAGCCACCCTCCCCATCCTATCTTCTTCCCCTGACTTTCTCCTTTGCCTTTCTCTCCTTTTCCATTGTCATTTCTTTCCCATTTTCCTCCAGCCTTCTCCTTTCCTTTCTTTTCCTTTCCTTTCCTTTCCTTTTCCTTTTCCTTTCCTTTTCCTGCTTTTATTATCCCTCAATCTCTCATCAATCCTTTCCCTCTTGTTTCCCTTTTTAAACTACTTATTTTAATTTTGGCCTAAATTGTGGTAAGCTGAGGCAGGGGGTGGTGATTGCTGTTTTCTTTGACAGCATCATCTTTTCTAACTGGCTAAGATGACTAGGAGGGGGAAAGTGTGAAGTAAGAGTTTTTCTCGGGGTGGGGCTGGGTGGGAGGAGATGAGTATAGAAACAGGACAAGGAACTTCCTAGCCAAACTTGGCACCACTAGCGAAACAGGCGGTAGGAACCCCAGCCTTCTGGCTTCCTTCATCCGATCCAGGAATTCTCTGACGATTCATCTGGAAGGGCCTAGCTGAAGCTGAATAGAACTTGTGGGCACCATCACAGCTTTAAAAGACTTGCTTCTCTGCAATGTCCTCTGGGAAACCCAGTCCAAATGGATTGCTGTTGAGTTTGTAGGTTATCTGCTCAGGGCAGGTCCCTCACCAAAGCACAAAAATATACACTTCAAACTTCTTTCTGATTCATTTTCCATTTCCAGGTGGTTAGTGGAATAAAGTTGGACTTTTGGCTCCCTGGCCTCTCTTGAGCAGCTGACAAATAGCTATTTTCTGTGGGACGGCTACCCAGAGCCATCCTATTGTAGCTGAACCAAGCTGGCTGCTTGAATAGATGGGAAATGAATCAGTTTATTTTCAGCTCTGCTGATTTGCAAGCCCATCCAGCTCTTCTCTTCAACTTGGTCTGAGCTATGGGGTCCGTGGGCTTAGACTCCAGCTGCTCAGCATCTAGTGCTATGGAGCCAGAAAATGGGGCTTTTGGATCACGTGCCCCTCACGAGCCACCCTCTCCTATTTCCCATTCTGCCTGTTTCATGGTAGATTTGGTTGTTTGCAGGTTGGACTGGATCCCCTCTCCCTCCCCTCTTTTTAGCTCCTCTCCATCAGGGCCCTTCCTCCACTGCCACCCTCTTTGTTCTTTGGGATGTCCTGGAGGGGTTCAGAGCTGGAATGCCCACCCAGTTGACAGGCCAAGCAGCTGGGTGGTGTCGGCTTACCGCAGCACCAGATGCGATGCACAGTGTCTATCATCAGTCCTTTGAAGAATGACGCTCAGGTGCAGCAGACCAGTTTTAAACAGGGACTTGACACGGGGAGAGCCAAGGGAAATGGGATGGGCGTTTCCAGGCTTGCTTCATTTTTCTGTTTCCTTTTTTAAGACCATTTTCCTTTGGAAGCTTTTAAAACATTCACAATTTGGCTGAGTGGAGATGGTCTGCCTCCCTCAGTAGGCTGAGCTGGTGAGAAGCAAGCATCTGGCTTATACTGATGAAAGGCAGGAAATTCAGAATTTCTGCTCCAGTACTTTCTGCTTCAGTGTATGATTCGCTAACTTGGCAATGTGGTGAGCCAGCGGACAGAGGACCTGCCAGGCCATGAAACAGACTCCATTTTTGAGTTGAAGGTGCAGTGTTCAGGGCTGGGGCTGGGGAGACAGACCAGAAGATGGGGCCTCTTCTCCCCATGAGATGGCACAGGCAGAGTTGTGTGTTTTGGATGGGAGCAGTGAGGTTTTGCATGAATCCTTTTCTGATTGGATCTTAGGTCTTTTCTCCAGGGAACACCTATGGTCTTTGCTTATTTTCTAACAAGATCCCTGACCATGGAGACCTGGGCCTTGCCCCTGGCTGGCTGTGCAGCCAAATATAAACAAACGAGGGGAGTGCCTGGTGTCAAACATTATGTTTACTAAATAAAACTGACAAGTCCTCATTGTTGCGTGAGGAAGCCCTGCAGCTCTCAATCCCCCAGAGCTGAAGAGGATCCATTTTATTGAGCTCTGTAATGACAGCCCCACTGGAACAGCTGGGTAGTTTGTATTAGCTCTAAGAGACTCGGGAGGGCAGTTTTTCTTTAGAAAAATTATGTTTTTCATTTAGACCAACAACAGCCTGGCTGTCTCAGCATACCTTCCTATAATCTTCAAAAGATTGGGAAAATCATAGCCCAGGCTGTTTCCTCAACACTTAGGGTGACTAGAGTTAGCAAGTGGCAATAGGAGAAACCAAGTTAAATTCAAATTTCAGATAAACCATAAATGTTTTTCTCACGTAAGTAATATTTGGGACATACTTCTATGAAAAAAGTATTTATAATTTATCTGAAATTAAAATTTAGCAGGCATCCTGCATTTTACCTGGCAATATGTGACATCTCTCTAAATATCTCTACTTGTATACTTCTGGTGACAGGACACTTATAACCTTTTAAAACAATCATTCTGTCATTAGACAGCTGAAATTACTTAAAACTCTTCTGCACATTAAGATGACATTTCCTAGCATGAACTTCTGGGGTCCCTTGGAATACATCTAATCCATCTGCCATGTGACAATTCTTCAAATGTTTACTAACAGCTCTGTGTCTCCTTGAATTTTCTCTTCTCCAGCCTGAACATCTCCTACTCCTTCTATTTCTCCTCCAGTGATGTTGTTTCAGAACTGCAGGCCCTCCTATGAATGTGCTGTAGCTTGTTTAGAGCCTTTGTAATCAGGTGGGATCTGGCGACCTGGACAATGGCTCTGATCAACATGGCTTTGTGCCTGTTGTTGAGAGTCTGTGTCTACTCTGCCAGGGGAGTCCTGTCCTCATGAGCCTGGCTTCCCTGTACCCTGCAGTACTGCTGCCTGTCAGACTGGAACTTGTGGGCCACTGGAGAAGTGCATACTCCTGTACATGCCAAATGCAACTTTGGCAGCTCTATTCTTATTTATTTATTATGTATTTATTTATTTTTTGAGATGGAGTCTCACTCTGTCGCCCAGATTGGAGTGCAGTGGTGTGATCTTGGCTCACTTCCACCTCCGCCTCCTGGGTTCAAGTGACTCTCCTGCCTCAGCCTCCCGAGTAGCTGAGATTACAGGTGCGTGCCACCATGCCCTGCTAACCTTTTTTGTATTTTTAGTAGGGATGGAGTTTCACCATGTTAGCCAGAATGGTCTCGATCTCCTGACCCGTGATCTGCCCACCTTGGCCTCCCAAAGTGCTAAGATTACAAGCGTGAGCCACTGTGCTCAGCCGGCAGCTCCATTCTTAAGCGATAGTTGGAAGTTAAGACAATTAGCATTACCAAAAGTCATCTTAGATTCTTCTGAAACAGACTTTTTTTTTTTTTTTTTTTTAATGACTAGATTACATGTTTCTATATCAGGTCACATTGGAGTCATGGACAAAGACATCAAGCTGGATTCAGAAATTTGCAACAAACCAACTGTGAAATTTTGGGAAAGTCACTTCACCTCTTTGGCTCTCAGCATCTTCATGTGTAAAATGAGGAGTTTGAGTTAATTCTCTAAGGTAGAAGAATGTCTCAGAAAGACTTGTGGGTGTGGTTATTAACCCATGAAGTAGGTCAGTATGCAATAGATAAAGACATAGTTTTTGAAAACCAATAGAGAAAAACTGTAACTGTCTTAGATCTAAAGTGATATTTAGGTCCTCAACTTCCCTCCGACAGAAAATAGTCTTAAAAAAATTACACGTGGACTACTTACTGATGCCAGTCTGTGAACTCTTTGTCATTGGTCTGTGTCAAGATAAATACAGAGACTGAGAAGTGTTTAGAGATGTGTACATCTACTGGGCATTGCTGTGACATCCAAGTGCATGAGCCTGTTGAATGGGTACAGACCAGTGTGGATGCTGCTGAACATGTGGGTGGTGAGTGGCAGGTGACATGAGCTGTGCACCAGTCAGTTCCAAACAATCTGGCCTCACCCAGTGGTTCAGACAGGAATTCTGATCCCAAGCAAAAATGTCAAAACTCTTCTTTCTCTCATGAGTACCTTTCTTTTAAAATTAAATTTATGTTGAGCATAGAAACACATAGGTATGACCTTTAAGATCAGTTAGTAGTAAAATATTAAAAACATGAGTCATTTGCACCCTCCTTCCCGAAGCCTCATGCAGGTTCCCTGGCAGCAGCCACATTAAATTGGGAGCTTCATTGTTTATAGAGAAAGGAGTCTCTACCTGCAGATAGAAGCCCAGGAGGCTCAGTGCTGGGAGGCACCAAGCGCCATGAAGTGACATGGGGGAGGCTGGGTGAAAGTCTGAGCACAAGCAGTTGGACCATGACCCATCCCAACACTTGCTCACCAATCCAGCATAGCTGACCAACTCCCTCATGCCACTTTCATTCTCACTATACCCTTTCCTTCACCCATCCCACCTATATTTAATCTCTGGCAAAAAGGAATCTGAGAGGCTCTGGACTCTGGGATGCTGGGCATAGCAGAGGGCAGAGGTGAGGCTCAGGGCTGAAAACTAGAGTTTTCTGTGAATATCTATATAATGAACTGCATCACTGACAGCCCCTCCCTCTGACTTTCTCTAAAAATTATCAGGGGCTAGACCTCACCGTAGGGAGGAGATCAGAGTGTTTTTCTCTGGAGAAACTAAACTTCCTCAAAAAGAGACCCATATAGTGACATATGGAGACCTCTAATGAAAAGGCCAATTCTTTTCTGATTATCCTACAGCAATCTCCTGCTGTCAACAAGCCTTGCACCTACCCTCATCCCCTTGCAAATTTTCAGGTGACTTTCCATTGCCTCACTCTTATAACATATGAATGGACAGTCAAGGATCATAAGACATTTGAGAGAGTTTTCCCATATGAAAGATATATGCTATTGATTGATTTATTAATGGTCATAATTAATGTCCTTACAGTCTCTATGCCTTTTGCCCTGTGAGTTTGCAGACTCCTCTT
This sequence comes from Pan troglodytes, assembly GCF_028858775.2. Classification (NCBI taxonomy): domain Eukaryota; kingdom Metazoa; phylum Chordata; class Mammalia; order Primates; family Hominidae; genus Pan; species Pan troglodytes. Next base: position 54,822,676 of record NC_072410.2, read on the forward strand.
ACCTAATTCTTGGCTTGCCTGTGTGTCTTAGTCCATTCTGTGCAGCTATAACAGAATACCACTGACTGGTAATTTATGAACAATAGAAGTTTATTTGGCTCATGGTTTTAGAGGCTGGGAAGTCCAAGATCAGATTGAGGGTCTGCATCTGGTAAGGGCCTTCTTGCTGTATCATATAGCGAGTGAGCGAGCGAGAGAGAGGAGAGAGAGAGAGAGAGGGAGAAAAGGGGATCAAACTCACCCTTTATGAGGACATCACTCCTGTAATAATGAACCCATTCCTGCAATAATGGCACTAAACCATTCATAAGAGCAGAGCCCTCATGACCTAATTACCTCTTAAATGTCACACCTTTTACACTGTTGCATTGCGGATTAAATTTCCAACATGTGAACTTTGGGGGACACATTCAAACCATAGCACCACATGACTTGCATTGGCCAGTGGGACAATAGCAAACTTGATTTAAGTGGAGACTTGAAAAAGTACTTGTATATTTCCTTTTCTTCTCTTGCACCTGTGCCACTCACATGAGAGCACACTTGAGCTAGCCTTCTGAAGAAATGTGGGAAACATGGGGAAAGCCAGTTTCTCCCAGTTGAGCCCTCATTGGCCAGCCAAACACCAGTAGTCCCACTAGCTGAACACAAATGCATGAATGAGCTCAGCCAAGATCAGCTAAGCCTGACCTGGCTGACTCATAGGCAAGCACTGTCCTCTCTGAGAAAATCAAAATGCCATGGCATCAAATCTGTAACATGTTAGTGTAAACAAACACACCTTCTGCCTTCTGGTGTACCACCAAGTTCTATCTCTCTACTGCTTGAGATCTGAGAACACTTTTTTGGCCTTGAAATCCAACTGTCTGCAGGAATGATACCTTGGAGGAAGCCGTTGATATAAGCTGGGAAAACAGATTGTCAAATAGGCCTTGCTGGACACAGGCTTCCTCCTCTGGTTCCTGGTCCTGCCTTATAATAATCTCATCTGGCCTATGGCTCAGTGGTTTCTTCTGCCCTGGGGTTAGTAAAAAGTCTCAGAATGCCATATAGCCCAAATTCGTTAGCTGGGTCCTCAACTCCAGTCCCTGGCCTTTGGGCTTATCAGTAAAGCTGGAGGCAGAAGAAACTGTGATTTTGTTTCTTGTTTTCTGGTTTTTTTTTTTGCAAGGCAAGGTCTTGCTCTGTCACCTAGTATCAGTGCAGCGGCATGATCACAGCTCACTGCAGCCTCCATGTCCCAGGCTCAAGCAATCCTCCCACCTCTGCCTCCAGGGTAGCTGGGACCACAGGCACGTGCCAGCACGCCTGGTGAGTTTTTTATTTTTTGTAAAGGTGGGTCTCACTACATTGCCAGGCTGGTCTTGAACTCCTGAACTCAAGCAATTCTCCTGTCTCAGTCTCCCAAAGTGCTGGGATTATAGGCATGAGCGACGTACCTGGTGAGAAATTGTGAAGTCAGTAAAAATAATCTACCACACCAGCCCCGCCTGTGCCTTTCTATGGGCCCTTTCTTCCTTCCCTATCCCCAATTCACATACAGCTCTCTCCTTCAGGAGAGTCTGCAGTCTGCTTACACTCAGGGACCATTTTTTTTTAAACTTTTATTTTAAGTATAGGGGTACCCGTGCAGGTTTGTCATATCAGAATGGAGACAGAAAATTAATGAAGATATTCAGTATCACAGAACATTTAGACATTACCTTTCTCAGTGTTTCTTACAATTCAAGTCTTTTTTTGTTTGTTTGTTTTTTTGAGATGGAGTCTTACTCTTGTCACCCGGGCTAGAGCGCAATGACATGATCTAGGCTCACTGCAACTCTGCCTCCCAGGTTCAAGTGATTCTCCTGCCTTAGCCTCCTGAGTAGATGGGATTACAGGCACCCGCCACCAAGCCTGGCTAGTTTTTGTATTTTTGGTAGAGATGGAGTTTCACCATGTTGGCCAGGCTGATCTCGAACTCCTGACCTCTGGTGATCCTCCTGCCTCGGCCTCCTAAAGTGCTGGGATTACAGGTGTGAGCCACTGCTCCCGACCACAATTCAATCTTATTTCCAACTGGAATGAGAAGCCTTTTGCTCATTTTAAACGAATTTTCTCTAGAAGGCAAAACTCCTTTAAAGGGGGTGGGTTTGTGTTTTTCAATGATCTTTAAGTGGTAACCCATGGCTAGGTTCCTGTGGTTGAAGCCCAGCGCTGGCACTGTTCTTTTGCCAAAAGCATTCTGGACATGGTCATTAGCTCACCGGGGACCCAGGGAGAGAAAGTAAATAAGAAAATTGTCTTGCAAATGCTTATTGTGTTTCGTAATTTGGAAGCCCTCCCTGCTGATATTCAAACCACACACACAGCCACGTGCTGTTACCTGAGTAACAGTTCTTGAGTTGGCATTTTAGGATCAAACGAGGTTCAGAGGAGCAATTTTATTCTTTCCTGGGCCTTTGCCATCTTGCTGGGGGATGTCTTCCTCTTTTTGATGCTAAAACAGGACTTACAGTCTCCTGGGAAGATGAAGTCTGATAAATCAGTTGTTATTGCCCTGGGCTTTTCATCTAAAGCAAAGGGAGAGCTGAGGTAATTGTCCAAATAATTTTGGCAAAACAATCAACCATTCTCAATGAATCACAAAGTTTGGAGTTATCCAAATAATAGCACAGTACATAGCATCTGCTTAGCACATTTTAGTTTCTAGGAAAGGCAAACCCTCTCTTTTTGGGGGATACTTTGCAAGGACTAAATCAGCATTCTCAGTTGTCCCAGTGCCCCTCCCTGGGGGTGGCATGCAGAAGGAACCCTGTGAAGGTAACAACAGGGAATGCTGACTGAGCTTTTGCATGTTCCAGGCACCATGCTAAGCAACCCAAGTAGATCTCACTTAGACGTCGTCACAAGCCTGTTACCATCTCCACTCAGCAGATGTTGAACATGAGGCCTGCAAATCTTTAAGGAACTTGGGTGAGGCTCACAGCTGGTAAGTTGCAGAGTTGAGTCAAGCCTACTCAGTCTGAATGCAGAGCCTGTCCTTTCAAACATGAAACCTCTAAGCAGGATTATAGCATGAGGATCCTGAAACCCAGAGAAACTGTGATCAGATCAGCTTCCTTAGCAGAAGAAGGATAATGAAAAGCACCACTAAGTAGCTGGATGATATAAAGCAAGAAATGTCCCCGCTCTGGGCCTCAGATTCCTGTGGGCTAAATAAAGGGACCGGCCTGGGTAATTTGTAAGGTCTATTTCAGGTCTCGCTGTCCATGATTTTTAAAGTAGTCTGGGTCTGTGATCTCAGTATACTCATTTCCTGAGCTCTGATTGAAGCTGAGACCAGCACTGTTTGAACCCTGGTATACTAACAAGGAGGGAAGCAATAACAGGGTAGGCTGAGCCTTTAAATCTCAGTGTCCTCAGTAGCACAGGGTTATATCTTTTGTGCTTACATAATTATTTCAGGTTTTGGAGTTGGGGTGTGTGTGTTTAATAGTCAACCAGAACCCAGGCTGATGGGGTAGCTACCATCTCTAATGTCTTATGTCATTCTGCCAGAGGAAAAAAAAGTTCTGGGAGGTATTAAACAGGAAATTAAATGTGCTGGCCTAGAAAATGACAAGAGTCATGGTCTCTTCTAACTTCTTAACCAGAACTAGATCCTTAGGCCTATCCAACCACAGGGAGTGAGGAGATACAAAACCTACATATGCTCCAAACATGGAAAACAGGGAATTTTTGGAGGACAGCATTAATGACCACCTAAAATAGGAATGCTGCAATGTTTTATAAGGATCCTACACTATTGGATCCTACAAAAGGCAGAGCTTCTCATGTTCCACTGTGTTCAGAGAGACAGAATGGACGAGAGAATGCTTCATTTTCAACAAGATCCTGGAAACCAGGTGGGGGAGAGGGCCCTGGGGTGGGGAGAGGGCCCTGGGGTAAGGAGAGGGCCCTGGGGTAAGGAGAGGTCACTCAGGGTCAGGTTTTCTCTAGGGTTTACCTTGATCACATTCCTTTCTTTAATATTTCTTGTAACCCACTAATTCAGATAGCTGAAAAAGTTACCATGAGCTAAAGTCAACATCAATTAAGAATCCAATATATATTTCATGGGAAAACACATGGTCTTCAAACATGTGTGATTTTCATTGGACCTCCTCATCTGTTTGCCATTTAAGGTTCAGGCCATTTTCCATATTTCTATCAAATGCTGGCTGCTGCAGATGAAAGCCTGGCAAATTACTGTGCAAAAGAAACTTTCTGAAGTTATAAATAATCAAATGCCTGTGGGGCGTTGACTTCATACACAATAATACACAGTAATGATCAGAGCTCACAGGAAAAATGGAGCTAAATGATGGCCTTAGTAGTAAGGAGAAGGTTGTGGCTTTGCTTAGAGTAACATGAGTTCCATCCTCCTGGCTTCTCATCCTCTGGCACAAATGGAACAGTTGGAGCTATGAAGAGAGTTGGTGAAGGCTGAACACAGGCAGGGACAGTGGTGTGCTGGTAAATGTTTAATAATTGGCTCTCTGGGGAAAAAAGCCCTGATGTGTAGTGTTTGCAATTTTCCTGGTGTAAATACCCCCACCGTGGCTGATTTCAAGGTACCGACATGATGTCACTGAACATGGATTTGGGAAGAGATGTATACAGTTGGCTCTTGCAAACCAGTGCCGCCTGGCTCCTCCACATCACTGAGCAGGGAAATTGGGACGGTCATCTGTCTTTTGTCCCCTACCCTTCTCTAGTCCCAGAATAGGGTGTCTGGAGCTTAAATGGCAGGAACTGTTCAGAGGAAGGCAATGGCAGGAGGAAGGAAGATGTCATGGAGAGGAAGATTGGCAGCTCACATGTTATATTGATTTCCAAGGGTTGTGGCAACGAATTACCAGAAAAAGTGTTTTAGAACAACAGAAATTTATTCTCTCGTGGTTCTGGAATTTAGAAATCAGGGCTCACCATATTGGTGGGGCTGGTTCCCTCTGGAGTCTTTATGGGAGAGACTGTCCCATTCCTTTCTCCCAAATTCTGGTGATTTTTAGAAATACTTGTCATTCCTCAACTTGCAGACACATCACTCCAATGTGATCATCTTCTTCTCTGTGTGTCTGTGTCCTCTCTTCTTATAAGAATGCCATTTCATCTTGAGATCCTTAACTAACTACATCTGCAAAGACTCTCTATTTCCAAATATGGCCACATTCTGAGGTTTCAGGAGGACATGAATTTTGGGGAGACACAATTCCATTCACTACACATTCTCACACACAGTACAGAAAGGGGTGGGCAGGACCAGCGTGGGCTGCCTGGCTGTAATATCCCCCTGACTTTCTTGAACCTCCCTAGGCTGTGATCTGTTTCCTGATTTATGATTGTGGGTCAGAAGGGGAAGTGGTCTGTGATGGGCGGGTTGCCTTTTCACTTAGTCACGCTCCTCACCTCCAAACCTAGGTGGGTGCGGAGCGGAGTGACCCTGCCCTAGTTCTCTTTTAAAGCTGTGTTTGGGCAGTTGTCTACTTATATCATCTTCTAACTCCTTTGAAGGCAATTTGGGCAAAAATAAACACAAACCTCTAGGAGAGTTCTGTTCTTTAATTAGTTTCATGTACCCTACCTGTAATATAGGCCATTAATCGATACTGAAAGAGTGAATGGACAAATGAACACAGTCAAGGGCCTCTTGGGTTGATTAGAATGGGCCTTCTCTGGAAGAAAACATATGAGCTCTCAAGTTCAAAAATATTTTTTCAATCTGAAAGACTTATTCCGGCCCATTAGGTCAGTGGAAGACAGTGACTGAGGATCAAGTGTCAAAGACTCCCAGGGGGGACATTAAGTAAGGCCTTCCTTGGCCCTGTAATAGGAGCTGCTGCCAGTGGAGCCATGCACCACTCCTCCCTGGGGCCCTGATGAGAAAGCCAGCTTGGCTGGGCCTCTAAGGGCAGGGAGAGGTCACTGAGACTCTGGTGAACTACATCGTGTGGACCTTTCAGTTCGGTGCAGGAAGCTCTTCTCTCAGCCTGGAATGCAGAGGAAGGGGTTGGGGGTTGGGGGGTGGGTTCAGGTTTCCAGGAAAGAATTTGGCTTCAATGTTTCCTTGATTGAGGCAAGCTGATATCTGGGGAAGCACCATGGCTTAGGGAATCTGTTGCACCTGTGAGATTTTCACATCTCAGGCCCAGTTCCTTGTTTCCACCAACTGTTTTTGAGATTAATTGGATTTACGTGCCGTGGCTTAAGAGTCCGTAACGAACCTCTTTCCCCCCTGTTGCAGCTCCTCCTCTCCTCCCACTAGGTGCTCTCACTCCTGGGTTTCAGGTATGCAGTCATTTGGCTGGCCTGTGATCACATGAAACAATGACCACATAAAACACACCTCCATTTGGAGATAAGCACTGATGCATGCCCTGCAGCTGAGATTAAAATCTGTCCCATAAATCTCTCCACAATGCTGTGTATTCCACACACAATGATGAGGAGTGAGCTAGTAAATAAATGGCTGAGAAAAAAAAATTTCTCCCAAAGTGCCTTATGATTAAGAGGTTTGTTTCCATATTGCTAGAAACTACAGGAGGGGCAAGCTTTGTCACTGATGTGAGTTCTTCCCTATGGCATTGCCTCGAGGGTTCAATTTCATTCATCACACATTTTTTAAGAGCCTACTATGTGTATAACTGGGGTATAACCAGGACATAACTGAAGATATGCATAGGTTTAACTGGGAGTTCATAGATATAATTAATAAGGTAATGGAATTTGAAAACATATTAATTTGAGATCTAGTTATAAAAAATTCTATTTGTGTGTATTCGTGTGCTTTGGAGTTTAATTTTACCATTGTGTAGAGATATTTGATAGAATTTTTGACATACAGTGGAATATTTTAAGTCCTAAGGTTCAAAATAAATAATAATGGAATAAACCAATCATCTCCATGCTTTTTTATGACTTTATCATGATGATAGATTTTCTAGAAAAGGATTTGAGGATTCACCCTGTTCCTTGGTCTGTTAGTAAACCAGGATAATCTGAATCTCAGTGCTACCGTTTTCCCTTATCTGAAGTAAGAAGGAGTGTGCGTATATGTGTGTGTCCATTATGTGCGCATGACTGGGTGTGGTTGTGTGGGTATTAAGGCTAGGAGGCACAGGGATTGCTGAGGAAAACTAAATTCAATAAGGATACATTCCGAGATCTCAGATCAACCATTTTTATCCTTGGAAATCCCTAGCTGCAAGTGAACCCACAGTTGACGAGCCACTACATTTGTAGAATTTAGATCATTGAGGTGCTTCCATATGCAAAGAAGATGCCCCTTTTGCCATGGTGGCTAAACCTTGAGGTTGCAACCTTAGGCTAGGGGGAGGACATGCTGAATAAAAGGAAAGGCCTGCCCCTCTGGGCCAAGTAAGAGTGGGAAGAAGAATGGGGATAAGCAGAGGAGAAAAGCAGACTTAAGCATCTTTGTTCCTCTTGGCCCCTTGGGTCTTTGCCCTTTGTACCCAGATAAACATGGGGAAGAAGAACATTGGGCTATTGGGCTGGGAGATGTGCTTTATTGAGTGATTGTGTGTGTGTGTGTGTGTGTGTGTGTGTGCGTGTGCATGCATGCGTGCACTTGTGAGAGAGAGAAGAGTGAAGAGATCCAAGTCTCCAGATCTCCATCATGGCTGGGGAGGCATGGCGAAGAAGAGGCCAGGCAACAGAAGGATAGATTGAAAAGCCAGTAGGCCATGCTTCTGGCTACCATAGTCTAGTGGTGACTTGCAAGGAATTCAGAAGGGCCCATCTACCTGATGAGGGGATGAGGAAGGGCTGAGGCAGCCTGTGGACTTGCAGGAGGCCTGTGGTCAGAGTGAAGAGGCTGCATGTGCAGGGCCTTAGAGATGGAGGCAAGTGGCAGGGAACATGCACTGCCATGGTCAGTGCCAGCACACTGACCTCAAAAGACAGTGCCCCTTCACTCCCTGCCCTAACCAAAAAGGAAGCACACCATGAGTCATGGTCATCTTCATTGTCACTACTGTAGGGAGCATATCTGCTCCAGGTGATATGCAGCTTGGACTGGGGATATCCAGAGAAATGTCTCCCCTGCTGGCAAGAGGATAAAATAACCCTTCATATATCAAGATGGCATCTTAGAGAACAGAAGGGGAGGTGAAATCCAAGAGACCAAAGTTCATCTACATTCCTGGAGTCATTTGAAAAGGAATGACTTTTGATAGGGAATTCAGTTTTGAAAAGACTGAGTTTCGAAGGGGACATTTTCCATGGGACAGGACTAAAATACCATTATTGGTGAGTCAAAGTGTTCCCAGCCACCCAGCTAATATGGGCTTTCTGAGGAAGAGCAGAGCCTTTCGGGGGAAAAAAGAAACTTTATTTTCCCTCCACAACTGACTGTGGTGTGAGTAACAAGCCAGCCCTGATACAGATGGATAAAAATAAAGTCGGGAATTTTCAAGTACTTTCATCTTAAGTAAACAACCTTAAAATAGTCATGAAGGCTTTTGAAACTTTTCAGTGGTCTTTTAAGTCTTTTATAAAAATACTCTGGGAACAAGAAGCTGTGTTGTGCTATCTCTCTGGCATTCCACAAGGAGAGAATAAAAGACCCTGAGAATGCCTATGGCACAAGTGTCTCCATGGAACCCAGCAGGAGAAGCTGACTTGGGAGTGTTGGTACCATCTGGGGACACCAACCCAAATACTGATGAGAAAAAAAGGCCCTGAAGAATTTAGCCTTCAGGGACCATTTCCCAATGGAAGGGGAAGTCCCTGGAATTCCACGCTTCTGCAGACAGGAAAATTGCTTTTCCTGGGGACGCTTTCTGAATAAGGGAGATAGATACTCCTGTGACTGGGATGGTTCTGGGGCAGATTGTTTCGGACACAAGGGAATGGCCTAGGTGACCTTCTAGGGGTCTCGTACCTAATCTGTGATTCTGTAAGTAATGAGTTGACAGAAAATTGCATTCTGTCTTTGGTTGGCCATCTGCTGTTTCCCTAATGCTGGCTGATAAAGGCATGGTGATGTGGGGAGAAGGTGAGCTGTAATTAATTATCTATGGCATTGATGAATTTCTTGTAGGATATTCCCCTGCTAATCCAGCAGTATAGCTGCATCCCTCCCCGCTCCCAGTGTTAATGGTCTATTTATGGACTTGGCTCCATAATTAAATGTTTCATTTGCAAGAAAATGGTTCCTAGGAAAATCCAAGCTCTCTTTATGTGCCTGCAATGGGCTCTTGCAGACGTTACATAAGAGACTTGTCCATGTTGGCCTGCTGCTCTTAGCTTTCTGGATAATCTAATGAATTATGTTTCCAGCGTATGTAAATTACTAAATGTAATATTCTTCAGTATGCCTGCTGAATGAAGCCAAATGTATTGTGGGCATACTTTTAATTATTTTTATGCTATAAAAATGGAAGAAATCAGAAGTACAGAAACAGTGTTCTAAAAAACCCCTCTGGTTTTCTTTTGGGCAACAGTTTAATCAGATTAAAACCATAATTGTTTTTCAACTCTTGCCTCACACTTGTTTTGGCCATTGCTTTTGTCAGCATGCGGCTATGCCCCATGAAGGCATTTAATGTCAATACCGAGTGTTTGCCTTATTAGAAAACAGCACACATTAGATGTCTGGGTTCAAGGCAGGGCGCCATTGGGAAAGCTCAAGACTCACTTCTGAGCTTTGCTTTTTGTTCTTGAAATTGGTCCCTGGCAATTCCTGACCCATTTTCTTTTGAGTCAAGAAGGTGGTAGCTAGGTAGGTAAGGCTGTAAACTAGAACTGGCAAGGAGCAAAGGTGAGAGGCCTGTGCTTATCTCTAGGTGTTGCAACATGAAAAGAATAAAAACCAGCCACTTTGATTACCTAGCTAGAGATCTGGAGGCCAGACGCAGTTCAAGATAAAGATAAAAGGGAATTTGGGTATCTAGCTATTCAAGCCCCTTGGACTATTATCTGAAATATGTTTACCCAGTGGTTTCTATCACATTGTGACATGGTGGTAGGGGATGGAGTCTAGAATCAAAGCACTGGCTCTAAGTTCTGCTCTAGTGTTTTGGGTGAATCACCTTGGGCAAGACCTTACTTCTCAAAGCCTCGATTTTCTCATCCATCAAGTAGGATGCATACTAATGCTGCTTGATTGAGATGTCATGAAGAGCAAATGAAATGGTGCATAGGAATGTGATTTATAAATGCTAAAGGGTGGCATAAATGGACGTTTTTGTTATCATTACATCCTTCTCCTGCCCCATAAGCTGCAATGACTGGTAAATCATGCGTTGATTTTTTATGGCTGATAGGGAAGAAAAAAAAATATTTTCTGAGTTAATCCAGTTGCCCTAGGAGAGCAGCAGAATTCCTTAGGGTGGGAAAACTTCTCTTTTCTTTGGGAATACACAGTAAAGAGATATTTGGATTCCATAAAGCAGGCCTTTTGGGTCAGTCTAGATCAGTGCTTCTCAAAGGATCCACGTGAAGAATAAGCTTTTAAAACTCTATTCTTTCCTGGAGTGGTACTTTTGTAAAATACAATGAAATACAATATTAAAAACATGAAATAAAAAAGACATATAAAGCACAAGTCTCATTTTTATTTTATGATTAGATTCAGCAGACATAAAAATTACTGTGTCAAGTTGCTATAAAACCTTAACATCTGTACTCATCTCGTCGTGCACTGGCAACCAAAGTTCGTGGCCTGGCACCACACTCTGCAGACCCCATTTTAAGGAATGCAGTTGTAGGTGTAGGAGATTTCCAACAAAAAGAGAACAAACCTGATTTCTGTACTATAATAACAGGCGTTCTGAGTTTTTGGCAGATGAGCTGATAAATGGATGCAAAAATCAGAGAAGAAGGGATAAGGGCAAAGGGCCTATTTTGAGGCGGGGGTGGGGGGTGGGTCCAGGAAAAATGACAACAACTGGCCAAAGTGTAAAGAGAAGAACAGTAGTACATAGTCCTGTGTGCTGGGAACAATGTCCAGTGACAGTTTTAACTTGTGTTCTCCGGTAGGCTCTACTCATTCCTGAACCTTCAGTAAAATTTGTTACACACAACATCTGCCTGCTCATGATGCTTGGGGATCGAGGGAGGGTCTGTGTCTACACCTGGAGGGAGAGCAGAGAGCAGGAGAGCAGCCGCTGCAGTCTCAGTGGTAAAGGGGCATCAGAGTTGAGTCCAGCGGGGGAATTTAGAGCCAGAGCTGTCTGGGAGGAAGTCAGCCTTCTCCTGAGTGTCTGCAGATATGTTGAGGTGGGCCCTGGATTTTCCATATTACATGGGAAGGAAATATTTGTGCCTAATAGCTATTAAGAGGAAAAGGGACCCTGGAAGTTTGGAGGGTACAAAACACTCAGGTCCCACCACAGTCTCAGATGGAGGAAACCTTTGTCCATATTTTGCCACCGCATCTCCTGCTCATTAAACGTGGAGCCCTTTCTCCTTAAGGAAGGAAGAATGTCCTTCCTCTGGCTGGATCTGTACAGATGAATCAGAAGTTGGGTTGAGAAATGTGTTCTGCCTATTTCTTAGTGCCAATTTTACATTTTCAATAATTATCATTACATTTTTAAGAATTTGTTGTGCTAGGCTTAGCACTTTGCATTAGTCATCTCAAATCCTTATGGTAGTTCTGCAGTTGTATAGATCTTTAGTATCTTAGATTTACTATTACTATTTACTATTACCATGACCAGGTTGTTTTACCTATCCGAGTCTCAATTTTCTTATCTATAAAATAGACATATAAAGAGATACCACCTCATGATGTTATTGTAAGAATTAAACAATATCTTCAAAGTACACTGCCTGATGCGCAACAAAAATAGTAATAATAACAATAGTGATGATAATTTTAACAATAACTACCATTGGAGAGTGTATGCTATGTGCCAAGCACTAATTAAAGGACTTTACTCTTGTTATCTCATTTAATGCTCACAGCAACCCTATAAGCTAGGTACCACTGTCATCCTCACTTTACAGATAAGGGATCTGAGTATCAGAGACATTAAGGCACTTGCTCATGTCACATGGTCAGTATGTGATGCAGCCAGGTTCCAACCCAGGCTGTTTAACTCCCAAGCACTTACTCTTAATTATGATACTATACTTGCCACTCAAGAAATAGTTTATTATTATTGCTATTGTTACTATTACAGATGAATACATTGAGTCCCAGGTAGGTGAATAACTTGCCCAAGCCAACACAGCCATGTTCAGAGCTGAGATTGAAAGCTTCTGGCTTTCTGTGGCCCCAGTTGGTTGTGTGGCTGGGTCCTGGGAATTTGGATGGATTAAATGGCCTCAATCTGTCTAGGATGACCACACCAAGAGCCATGCCCAATGCATGGTGGATGAGGATGGAGGCAAGCAGGGTTCGTGTCCTCTGATGTCCCCTGGAGGAGCCCAGGTCTCTGCAGTGAGTCTGAGTTATGAGGTTGGACAGCAGACTTGTTGGAGCCCAGAACCCATCCACACCCAGTCTTGATTTACATGGGAATATTTCCTCACTGTTGGCATTTGGAAAGGGAAATAGCAAATTTTGGGTGTTTGCTTATTTCCATCAGTAATTTCAGCTAGGAGAGGGGTGAAGGCTGATTAATTATACAGCAGCTCATTAAAACATAATATCCCTTTGAAGCCCAAAGCAGCAAGTGGAGAGCTGTTTTGCAACATTGGTAGGACACTGGGTGGTCTCCAACTCATCCCTTTGATGCAGCTGGATAATATGGCTACTCTAGAGTTGTACCTTTCAGCACAGTTGAGGCAAACTTGGAGCTGGGCTTGTGGGATTGTGGTGTAAGGAGAACTCTGGGAATACATGGCTACTAAAGAATCCCACAGAAGGAACTCCCAGGCTGAGGCTGGGCTTAGCCCATATCCTGTCCCCAGGCTCCGGATGGGGCCCCCACTGGGCAACTGCTACCTTCTGCAATGAGCCAAACCACCCCAGGGAGGCTGGGGGCCACAGCTGGCTGAGAATGCTTGTGGCCATCAATGTCTCCACCTCAGGAAGATACCATAGGCCAAGGAAAACACTTGGTAAACTTAGCCTGTGCAGCTCTCAGTAACTCGTTTAGGATTTAATGTTTCTTTTTAAACAGAGCACAGAAGGCTTGGAAAGCAAGCTCATTACTCCTGAGAGGATAGCCTAATTCCATGTCTTATTCATCTTTGCTTTTGGCACCTAGAAGGTGCTCAATAAATGCCTGTTCAATTTCAATCATCTTCTGTGGTTTTTTTTAAAAAAAGTTTGGAAATCCCCCAACCATCATTTATTAGATTGCTTGGAGTTTGGCTGTGGCCAAGTGTTGAAATAGTGGGTTGCTTAAGACTGATTATTCCCAATTAAACAAATAGTCAGTGAACATTTATTGGTCAGGCATTGAGCTGGATGCTGTGGTAGGAGAAAGACTTGCCAATTGAGTTGGTAAAACGCAGAACGGGAGCTGCCACAACAGGAATATAGGTAGGTTGGCTGCAGTGAGAAGACAGAATAATGGAATAAGTTAGATTAAGAGATCGGGAGAGACTTCATAGAGAGGAGCCCTGTGAGAAGAGCTTTGGAGGATGAATAAGAGTGTGAAAGATGTTGGGTCAAAATAAGATGTTTTAGCGGGAGTGAATGGCATGAGCAAAGGCCTTAAGGCATGAAGCTGCCCTGGCAGATACTCAGTGTGGCTGAGCTTCTGGTATAAAAGTATAATTTAAAAAAAAGTTTAAAAATAAATCATACAAGTATATGGTGAGTGCATGTCAAAGATTTTCTTAAAAATTCATTAAGTAGTCATAAACTGGTTCAAAGCAGAGCTTGAAAGACCAAAGCATATCTAATCAATAAAAGAAGGAATACTGAAAGAAGACAACACAGTTAGATAGGAATCTGGTTAAGGCTCTACAGAGCAATAAAGCCATAACCTGTGGAGCTATCATTTCTATCGGACAGAATTCATTTGCAATCCTACTGGACAAAAAAAAAATCACTTGTAACTTGCCAATTTTATAAATGTTAACACCCAATTTTACAGAATCTGGGCCCGAATCAATGGTAAATAGTAAGTCAAACAAGTTACATTTCTCTAGAGCATTCAATGATCCCAAATCAGACCTTTTTTTTTTTTTTTACAACATTCTAGGATGACTTGGAAAAGGTATGCAGTCATCTTCTTCCTAATGTTTATGGTTTGGATAATTTGGCTAAAAGAAAAATGTTCTGGCGAGATTTGGAGGACCTCATGTTGGAGTTGGGCTAGATTCTGTCTGTGTTAGCAGGTGCTATGCTCTGTACCAAGATCTAGGAAGATGGGAAAGACGGAGTGGAGAGAGGAGAGAATAGTGAAAGAAAGCCTAGGTAAAAGGTTATGGTAATAATAGTTCAGGTAGAGATGACAAAAACTTAAATTTCATGGTGTCAGTGGGTTTAGGAAGGAAGAGGCTGACATGAGATGCCATGAGAAGATGAAGGGATTTCATGGGAGCTGGGAGGAAGAGGTCCACAAATGTTTACTGGGCATCCACCAGGAGTCACATCCTGTGATAAACACCGGCAATTCAAAGAAGAATAAGGTATTACTATTGTCCCCCCAGGAGCTTATAGACACGTACCAATTATCCTCAATTTCATGAGGAAAGGCCAGTGATAGAGATATGCATAGGGTGAGTGGAGTCAAGGTTGGATCAGGGGAGGATTCCCAGAGAAGTCTTTAAGGGCCAACAGGTATTACTAGGCCAAGAAAGAGGTTAGAGGAAGATGCGCCAGCATTGGCTGCACATTGAAATCACCTGGGTAGTTTAATCAATTCCTGGGCTTGCCTCCCCCACCCAGAGATTCTGATTTAAGGGACGGGGGGTGTGGCCTGGTCTCAGGGAACTCCAAAATCTCCCCAGGTGATTCTAATGTGCAGTCAAAGTAGAGAATGCTTGAGGTGGAAGAACTAAGAGGAGCATAAACAAGGAGGTATTAATCAGCCTAGAATGTGCTGGGGAAAGAAATGCAGTACTTCAAAACTACTGTGGTGATATGGAGAAAGTTGGGAAGAGAGGCTGACTGGCTGGAGCTGGTGGCTGTCACAGAAAGCCCTGCCCTGTCAGCTTGGAAGCTCACATTACACTACGTATTTTCTACACTGGGAGATTTGAGGAATGGGTATCATTAAGGACACAAAATAAGGATGGAGAATTTGAGTGAATATTCTAGTCCCAGCTCTTCCCTGAATTTGCCTTGTAAGTTTAGTTTCCTTATTTGTAAAACGAAAGATTGAACTACATGGCATCTGCTACGGTCTGAGTGTTTTTGTCTCTGCCCCCTGCAAATTCATGTGTTGACACTTAATCCCTAATGCAGTAGCATTAAGGGGTGGGGTCTTCAGGAGGTGATTAGATCACGATGGCTCCACCCTCATGAATGAGATTAGGACCCTTATAAAAGAGGCCTGAGAGGACGCCGCTTTTTAAGCCCTCCCAATGTGTGAGGACACACAGGAGCCACCACCCAGAGGAACAGGCCTTTAGCGGACACTGAATCTGCTGGTGCCTTCATCTTGGAATTCCCAGACTCCAGAACTGTGAGCAATAAATTTCTGTTCTTTATAGGTACCCATCAAGATATTTTGATATAGCAGCCTGAATGAACTAAGACAGCATCTAAGTTCCTTTCAGTTCAGGAATTGCAAATTCTTACATTTCTGTCATCACTCTGATATAACTAATGTTGGGTTGAGTTGTACTTGAGATCTTCATGGTCAGAACCTGGGGAAATATCTTTATTTTCATTTTTGAGACAGGTTCTTGCTCTGTCTGCCAGGCCGCAGTGCATTGGTACAATCACAGCTCACTGCAACCTTGAGCTCTTGGGATCAAGTGATTCTCCCACCTCAGCCTCCCAGGTAGCTAGGACTACAGGTGTGTGCCACTGTGCCTGGCTAATTACATTTTTAATTAATTAATTAATTTATTTATTGTAGAGACAAGGTCTTGCTTTGTTGCCCAGGCTGGTATCAAGCTCCTAACCCCAAGCAGTCCTCCTGCCTCAGCCTCTCAAAGTTCTAGGATTACAGGTATGGGCCACTGCTCCCGGGCAGAATATCCTTTTAATAAAAATTATGTTGTTTTTTCATTTAATTAAAAGAGTACTACATACTTGTAGTAAATATGAAACAAAACTTCCCCTTCCGGCATCCTGTGTCCCATTTCCCAGAGCCTCCTGGCATGGTTTCTTGTGTATACATGCATAAACATTTTTTCTTTTTTCTTTATTCATTTTTATGTATATATGTACAATATGTACATTTAACGTTTACACAGTGGGGCCCTATTGTACAAATTGTTCTGTGATTAGTGTTTGAGTCACAGTATATTTTTGACATCTTTCTATGTCTGTGTATCTAGAAATATTTTGTTTTTTATTGTCAGTTGTACTGTATTCCATGATATAACACCATTATTTACCTAACCTATGATAGGCAATCAGGTTGTATCAGTAGTTTGCTATGTCAATATGTTCCAGAGAACTTTCTCATATATATATATATATATACACACATATCTCCAATGGTGCAAGTATTGTTTATTGACAGGACAAATCCTGAGACATAGAATTGCTAGGTCTAAGGTTAAATCCATTGGAAATTTTGATAGACACTGCCAAATTGTCCTCCAAAATTGTTGTCCTAAATTATATGCCCAAAAAGTATCAGTGTGCTTTTTTCTCACTGCCTTATGAATGCTATGTATTTTTCAATTTTTAAATTGTATTATTGGGGATGAAAAATGGCATCTCATTGTTTGAATCTGCATTTAATATGAAAGAAATTGTTCATTTTTTCCTATATTAATTGGCCATGTGTGACCTTCACGTTCAAACTGCCTATTCATGTCCTTTGTTCCTATTGCGTTTTCTTGTAATTTGGAATGCCTTCTTTATCATATACTAAATTTCTATATGTATTTGAGTTTGCTTTTGGGCTCTCTATTCTGATCCAATCATCCACTTGCCTATTCAAGTATTAATATGGCACTGTTTTAATAACTAGCTTTGCAATGCATTTTAATATCTAGTAAGACAAAGTCATTCTCAATTGCTCTCCCTATTCAGAATTTTCTCAGATGTTTATTTTTCCAGATGGACTTTAATATTTTATCAAATTAAAAAAACTGTTAGAATTTTAAATAATTGGAATGGAATTTATTAGATAAATCAGAAGTGACATTCTTATAATGACTGTTTAAGAATATGGTTTCAAAATTTTTATTCAATTTTTTTGTTAATATGATTTTCAAGTTTTCATATAGGTCTTGCACAATTCTTAAGTTTATTGTTACGTATTTTACATTCATCTTTGCAATTGGACAAAGTTTTTTTCTTCTATTTTTTATCTGGTTTGCATGTAAGAAAGCTACTGATTTTTGTACATTCTGGAAGAACTGTGATAAGACGTAGGCAGAGGAAGAGAAGGAGAAGGGTGGGGGAAAGAATTAGGAGATGACAGTGGAAGCTAGGAGAGGATGCATTTCAAGCAGGAGGATGTCAACACTGCCAAATCATGTGGGAGGGCATGGGTCCTGTACTAGGAGCTGGTCGAGAGAGGGGTGAAGTAAAGGTGTTGAATGGTTAGGGATCATGCAGCAAAGAAGAACATGCCATTCCTCTTGCCTTTTATATGCTATTCATTGTTGTAGACAGCCCTCCACATCCTGGTTAGAGAAACCAGGAGCTTGGATGCATTTGTGGGGTGTGTGCATGTTAGTATATGCGTGAGTGTGTGCAGCTGGACGAGGAGATCAGCTATCAGTCTCAGAATCTGTGGAGGTCATGTGGGAGCTGATGATTGATGGTTTCATTCACAGTGGGTATGCATCAAACCCTAAATTGGCATGCAAGGCAAATGAGAGGAAGTTAGCTTTCTCTGATGCTACAGTATAGTGGGGAAAACTAGGACATAGATTTGCTTTTCCTGGTAAGAGAGAGCAGTAGAGGAATAGCAAGACATTGTTTTTTTTTTTTTTTTTTTTTTTTTTTTTCAAAACTCATTTCAAGTGAAGATTTGTTTGAATGGCACCAGAGTTCCCCCAAATGGCCATAAATCCCTGACTTGGCTGAAGTCTAGCCTCCCTTTTCCTGCCCAGGCTTAGCAGCCTTGCTGCCAGCCATAAAGGTTCTTTTGGCAACAGCAGAGCAGGAAGAAGAACTGCATGATTGGCTTATGGTGTTGCCTTCTCCCTGTTGCTTTCTGTTTGTTCAGCCTCTTGCTTTAGCAACGTGGGCACTTTCATTAGCTGCGGTGTTAGAATAGGGTAAAGATTTACAAATATCTTTCCATTTATAAAAATACCCTTTCCAATAACTAGATCCCAAGGGCAAGTCAATGAATTGCAAAGAAAGCTGACTTCTCCAGTTGGAGAACCTGAGTTGTCCCTCTCTGAATAAAGAAGGAATATTCCTGTGGATGCAGATGGTCAATCCATGGTATTTGACTTTAAGACTGGCGAATAAGGATGGAATTTACCCATATTTGGAGGAAAGGCTTTTTGAAACAATGGAATGGACTCTCAAATTCTAAAGGAGCACTCCTCAGGTTGCCAGATAAAATACTGGACACCCAGTTAAATTTGAATTTCAGATAAACAATAAAAATTATTTATATTTTTATTCACAAACTCTGGCAATACTAATCAGCTAGTCTTTCTAAGATAGAGATGTCCCTATAATGTAGGAAATGCATAGCAATGCCCAGCTGGTCTTGGCTGGTTACCCTGTGGATTAAAGGGCCTTTGGAAAGTATTCTTTCTACGCGCCTGACATGTAATGGATTCTAGTTTCTATCCACTCTTTGTACACTGTGCTTCTCACATCCAGCTTGTCCTCTCCATTCCATCACCCCCAAGGGGTTTCCAATTATTTTTTGTTTTATTTTTTAATTTTGAAACGGAGTCTTGCTCTGTCGCCCAGGCTGGAGTACAGTGGCATGATCTCAGCTCACTGCAACCTCCGCCTCTTGGGTTCAGCCAATTCTCCTGCCTCAGCCTCCTGAGTAGCTGGGACTGCAGGCATGCCTGGCTAATTTTTTTTATTAT
Source organism: Pan troglodytes (assembly GCF_028858775.2). NCBI lineage: Eukaryota > Metazoa > Chordata > Mammalia > Primates > Hominidae > Pan > Pan troglodytes. The sequence goes on from NC_072410.2 coordinate 54,841,759, forward strand.
TATTTTTTATTTTTTAGTAGAGACAGGGTTTCACCGTGTTAGCCAGGATGGCCTCGATCTCCTGACCTTGTGATCTGCCCGCCTCGGCCTCCCAAAGTGCTGGGATTACAGGCGTGAGCCACCATGCCCAGCCGGGGGTTCTAATTATTAATAACATTAACCCAGAATGTTTGTGTGCTCAGTGATTTAGTTTAGTGGTTCTTTCCTTTGCAAGAACCCTCTGTTGGTGTCTCGGCAAGTTTTCTCTCCCTCAACACTCCCTTCATGCCATACCAGTTCACTCTGAGTGTAACCATCTGAAAAATGATCCCCAAACCCCATTTTATCACATCCTGTAGGGACGTGCTGCAGATCACACCCACCTACCACATCCATATATGAATTTGAATCACATCCATATGTGGCCTGAGATTTTCAGCTGTGTAATTTTCTCTAGCTCAGTTACATCTGTGAGTCTTGTTCCCTGAGTTCTTGAGAGCTGGATTTTCATACCTCGTTACAGCTCCTTGCTCAAGAAACACGGGCTGGTTGATTGATTCCAGTGAATCCTATCAGAATTAGCCAAATTTATAGAGTGGAAAAGTCGCTTTAAGCCCAACGTTCTTGTGCTGGAGAGATTCAGGGACACCAGAAGATGCCAAATTCTGCTCTCACTTACATGAGCCTCTCTCTTCCTGTTATTTCTAGTTCTGGGGCCAAAAGGCAGAAATCTCTGCATTTAAACTCCCAGTTAAGGTAGTGCAATTGGCAAATGATCCTCTAAGCTCCCAAAACAGTTTAAACAGAGAGAGACTCAATAAATGCTGGTGATGGAACTGAATTTAGAAGTTTACTCTTTGAGCCACCGAATTCCAGATTTCTAGGTTGAAATCTATGATATACTTCTCTTTGGAATTTACCATTTGTGTCTACAGGTCTTGTTCAACAGAATAATCTCTTTGACTGCTCTAATCAAGAATATTATAGAGCCCTGGAAGAAATGAGGAAGGGAGATTGGAATCCAATATAGTAGCACTGTTAATAAAAATAGCTGGAGATTATATTCACAATAAAAATGACAATAATATAAAGTGTCCACTGTGTTTCAGGTGATTTATAGAAACTTTTACTTACATAGCTTCCCCAGAAGGTGTTTTTGTTACCACTTCACGGATGAGAAAATTGAACCCCAGAGTGATTAAGCAATTCGCCCTTGGGTAAAAACCTATTATGTCCTGGGCCAGGTGTGCTGGTTCATGTCTGTAATCTAGCACTTTGGGAGGCTGAGGCAAGAGGATCATCTGAACCCACCCAGTTCAAGACCAGCCAGGGCAACATAGTGAGACCCTGTCTCTACAAAATATAGAAAAAATTAGCAGGGTATGGTGGTTCACGCCTGTAGTTCCAGCTACTCGGGAAGCTGAGGTGGGAAGATTGCTTGAGCCCAGGAGGTTGAAGCTGCAGTGAGCTCTGATCATGCCACTGCCCTCAAGTCAAGCATCTGATCCCTGGGAAGTTAAAGAGGCTCAGCTCATCTGTTGTTCCAGTCTGGGTAACAGAGAGAAACCTTGTCTCAAAAAACCCCCCACAAGCAATAACAACAACAACAAAAACTTGTATGTACTGGAGCCAGCATTTGAATAAATGTCCACCTGGCTGACCTCCTAGGTTTACCCAATATACCAGGTCACACTTCTCTTCTTGTTGGTTGTTAGGGACTTTTTGTTTTGTGATTACAGACTCCAGAGTTTGAAGGGAAATGTGAGGGCCAAATGGTAACCTGGTGCCCAGAGCTGAATGACACCCCATTCAGAGGATTATGTGACTCCCATGACCAAGAGGAGTAAGACAACTGGACCCAGCTCCTGAGGGTCTGGAATGTGATGAGGATCCCCAAGCAGGCTTGTCTGAAACCAGACCCTGCCTTGACCCTGGTTAATTATTCTGTAGTTACCCACACAACTGAATTCCTGCTGTCTGTGGGTGCTGTGAGGCATGTCAAGGCTGTCAGTGAACACAGGGCAGCGCTAATCCTGGTGAGCTTGCCCCGGGGCTGGGCAGGCCGTCCTATCGAATGATTATCATGTGATGAAGCTCCAGGGCTCCCGGGCTCATCCTGGCTTTCCGGCTGCAGTGTTAACAGGCTTTTCTTCTGGGACACCCTGGAGTTGGAAATCTCTCACGTGGATCACACACATGCTGTTGTCAGCCCTATTGAAGGCCTCCCTCACTCTGGCTTGATAACAATCAAGCCCTCCCAGCTGGAGCTTGTTACCTGGGAGCTGTCCAGATCAAATGATGAAAACTGGCTAGGGTGTCGTCTTTACGGTCAATTACTGGCAGCACATTAAATGAGGGCTGGCAAACCTAGGCACCAATGAGCTCCATTTCCAAGGCGTTTTGGGTTCATTGTTTTTCCAGCCTCTCTTCTCTTAGCCTACCTTGGCTCCTTTGTTTTCTTCTGTGGTGAAACTCATGGGAATATGAAAGGACACGGAACCCCTGGGTTTCTGATTCACAGTGTTGTGACTCACAGATGGTAGTGGTGTGGTGTGAGGACGCTCTGCGCTCAGAAGGTGGGCTGAGCCTCTTTAGCTTTCCAGGGATTAGATGCTCAACTTTGTTGAGGGCCAGTGAATGGAATCACTAGAGAGGCTAGAATGTGCCTAGAAACCTATTTCTGCAGGCTTCCTCTGGGCCTTCCTTTGGCGAATCTACTTTTTTTCTTTATAGACTCTGAGCATTTGTCACAGGAAGAGGATGCCTACTTCTAAAGGAAGTCTCCATCAGGCCTTTCCAGCAGTTGTTAGCTCTTCTCAAGTAGAATCACCCAAAAAAGTAGCTTGTACTCATCAATTTGGACTGGGCGTCATTCCAGGATTTCTTTCTAGGGAATTCTAGCATTTGCATCATGAGAATTTTAGTCTGCTAAGTAGGGCCCATTTCTCCTAAAGGCTAGGCTCTTCCGTGCTAATATTTATACCAGTGGTTTAAAAGATGTAATCCCCACCTGAGGTCAGATGTTCGAGACCAGCCTGGCCAACATGGTGAAACCTCGTCCATACTAAAAATACAAAAAATTAGCTGAGCGTGGTGGCAGGCGCCTGTAATCCCAGCTACTCCGGAGGCTGAGTGAGACAGGGGAATCACTTGAACCCAGGAGGCGGAGGTTGCAGTGAGCCTGGGTCATGCCACTGCACTCCAGCCTAGGTGACAGGAGCGAAACTCTGTCTCAAAAAAAAAAAAAAAGTGATCCCTGGACTGGCAGCATCAGCATCACCTGGAAACAGGTTAGAAGTACAGTTTTTCCAGCTCTACATGAGATCTGCCTACCAAATCAGAAACTCTGGAGGTGGGGTCCAGCAATTCATCTCAGCAAGGATTCCAGGGGATTAGGAGGAATGCTCAAATGTAAGATCTACTTCTTTAGACCTGTGTTACTCAGAGCGTGGTCTGGGGACCACAGCATCAGCATCTCCTAGGAGATTACTAGAAATGCAGGACATCAGGCCCATATCCCAGATTTGCTGAATCAGAATCTGCCTTTTAACAAGATCCCCAGGTGATGTGATTTTACATTAAAGCTTAAGAAGTGCTACTTTAGAGCAATGGTTCTCAACCTTGGCTGCATGTCAGACTCACCTCATGCCCAGGCCGTGCCCCAAGCCAATTAAATCAGAATTTCATGGGGTGATGCCCAGGCACTGGTGTTTATTAAAAGTTTCCCTGGTGATTCTAATATACAGCCAGGGTTGAGAACAATTGCTTTGGGCCACCATAGGCTCCAGAATCATAAGGAACTAGTCTGTTGAATTAAAAAACCCCAGCCAACCAACCAACCACCAGAACAAAACCAGTGATGTAGACCTGAGCTTCCCAACAGTATGGAGGGACACGTTGGTGACTCCTGGATGTGTAGGTCATGTGGAATTATTGATCCCACTAGCCCTTGGGAGACAGGATGGGACCTGGGTTGCCAGGAGCAACCAGTGACCCTGGGCACTATTACAAATATTATAATTTTCTTTGTGTGCAGTGACAGAAAAAAAGGTTGCAAAACATGCTGTAGAGAACCTGAATAAGTCTATCATTGCCATGTTAATGTGATAAATGTGGCGATGGAGTATGGATGAAGATCATTGGGACTGGGAGGGCAGGAATGTGCCTTTAGATATTTGATGACTTCAGTAATTCAAATCCAGTCAGAGACTGGGTGTAGTGGCTCATGCCTGTAATCCTAGCACTTTGGGAGGCCAAGGCAGGAGGATGGCTTGAGCCCAGGAGTTCAAGACCAGCTTGAGCAATATAGTGAGACCCTGTCTGTATGAAAAAATTAAAAAATTAGCCAGGTGTGGTGGCATGTAACTGTAGCCCCAGCTACTCAGGAGGGTGAAGTGGGAGGATCTCGAGCCCGGGAGGCTGAGGCTGCAATGAGCCATGTTTATACCACTGCACTCCAGCCTGGGCGATAGAGAGAGGTCCTGTCTCTAAAAAACAAAACAAAAAACAAATCCAGACAGATGCTTTCTAGGCCATCATTGCCACCTGGTATTTATCCAGCATTCTTGCTGTTTAGAGATTTCCTAGCTTTTATCTGATTGTTTCTTCCAATAGCCTTGTGCAATCTGTTGGGCATGGATTATTTTCTTTTCTTTGTTGATGAGGAAATTGAAATCCAGAAAAGTTGAACTTCTTTAAGTCCAGTTAAGAAGAGAGTCAAGGAGTGAAGGAGTATTTCCTTGATGCCCATTGGAAACGATCTAGAGATGTCATTTCCCACGTCACAATGGCAAATGCTACCTCCAGAACGGGGGACCCTCAGCTCCTTGCTTTCTAGTTAGGGACTTGGTCTTGCTGCTGCTGCTGCTGTTGCTGCTGCCTTTGGTCCTGAAGATGCTGCCTGGAGCCTGGGGCTTTCTGGGAATATCCCAGGAAAGCTCTAAAAGAGGAACTGTTTAGCTAATTAGGAAGGACTGTTGTTTAGCTGGCTTGTGTGTTAACACTTCCCCCTCTGCACAAGTTTTCATCCTGGTGCTGGATGAACATATTGTAATTATGCTAATCATGCTGGCTGGGCAGCCCAAGGCCAAGAGGGAGGGGCTCCCTCTCCCTAATTGTTTCCCTCTCCGGGAGCAGTTGGTTGTCTGCCTGATTCTCCAGACAGGCAGAGGGAAGGTGTGGGGAGAGCTGGGCTAACAGGAGGTCTGAGCAGGGTTTCCTGCCCTTGAGGCAGCCAGATCCACCTGGTTTGAGGGAGGGAGGTGACAGGGGTAGCTACTAAGGACTGAGTAAAGGGACTTCCTGCTGGATTCAGTATTCAAGACTGGCCCTTGTCAGAATGCGAAAGAGGCAAATTGATCTTTGGTATCCTTCACCTTCTTCTTGGTGTTGGTGTTTCCTCCTCCTCCTCCTTCTCTTCTTTCTTCTCCTCTTTCCTCTTTGAGCCTTTTCTGAATCTTCAGGCACACAGTGTTTTCCTACTGGTTTGGACTTTGCTGGCAGGCAAATTAATGATATAATTGTAGCTGTGGACAAGATACAGATATGGTTATAGATATATAGACATAGATATAAGCATCCTCATGTATAGGCAACTTAATGAGCATTTAACTACTGAAGACAACTTGTTATAAAGGACAATGCTTAATAAACCTAAGGCCATGAATGAGGGGGATATTTTCAGTCAAGGAGGTCTGTCCAGTATTCTTTATTTGATATGGGTTATAACAAGAAAATGATTAACAATTGGCAACAAAATTTACCTCTTTAGGAAAGAATTGACTTTGTTTCATGAAGTAAGGTGGTGGGTTATTTGAAGGCAAAAAGAGAGGTCTCAGGGAAATTTCTAGGAGAAGGCAGAAAAAAATGGGAGTTCTTAAGACAATGGGAGAATTTGTCGTTTTGGGGTCAGGAAGGAGGGGAAGTAGGAAAAGGAGCAATAGGTTGGAGCCTGATGGATTTTTAGATCTAGAGTTGATAACGTATGTTATATTTATTATTGTTTGAGCTCACTTGTTATGTTGCCATCCATCTTCCTAAAATCTTCAGTGAATTGTGCTTCACACAGACTTCACTGGTGAGTGTGGCTCTACGTGCCATGTAAATATGTTTCTATCCAGGGAGAGGAGTGAGTCCCATGTCTGAGTTGGTGTGGACTGCAAAGGGGCTCTTACCCAGAGGTGATCGTGAGACAGTCAGCCTCTGGTCATCCACATGGGTTATTAGGGGATGTGGGATGCTGGCCCAAGGCAATTCTAACCAGATTTTATAGGACAGCACAGACTCAGTCATCATTCTGGATTGCGTTGAAGTAACACTTAAGAGGGCAAGTCCTTATCCGTCTGTCACTGGTTAGAGCTATGCAATGGCTCTATTTTCCACTTACATTCACTTTTCCATATTTCCACTGGTAGTCTCATATCCAGCTGTCAGGAAGACCGTGGAAAGAGTTCTTTCTTCTTCTCCTTTTTCCCTTAAGCATCATCCAGTTTTTTGGTGTTTTTTTTTTTTTTTTTTTGAGGCTGGAGTGCAGTGGCGTGATCTTGGCTCACTGCAACTTTCACCTCCTGGGTTCAAGTGATTCTCATGCCTCAGCCACTCAAGTAGTTGGGACTACGGGGCGTGTGCCACCATGCCTGGCTAAAGTTTTTTTTTTTTTTTTGCATTTTTTAGTAGAGATGGGGTTTTGCCACATTGGCCAGGCTGGTCTTGAACTCCTGGCCTCAAATGATCTGCCAACCTCAGCCTCCCAAAGTGCTGGGATTACAGGCATGAGCCACCACACCTGGCCTATCCTGCAGTTCTTTATAGCTGCAAAGAATTCCAGGAAAATGCTTAGCTCTGTGTAACTGGCAATGGGTTTCATTTATCACCACAATTCTATGGGATTCTTGTTCAGCGTCAACCATGTAACTCATGATTCGATCCAAAATTTCCTAGCCTCAACTAGACTGGTTGATGGTATTGTGAACCAAATATGGAAAAAACATTATTAGCTTACTTAATGTTGTCTCTCTGTCAAGGCCGAGCTGCGTCTTCCGCACTGGGCTAGACTTTAGAGGAGTGGGGATGCACAGAATAGAAAACACAATTCCTGTGCACAGAGGAGCATATTTTTGGGTGCATCTAATCTGTTATCCTTTGGTATCTCTCTGAGTTTTTCTTGCCTTGATCTTCTCCCCCTTTTCCCTTTCTTTTGTTTTTTTCCTTCTTTTATCTCTTCTTTTTTTCTTGTTTCTATTTCTGTAAGATTTGTCTTCGCTCAAATTTTCTACAACTACGTATAACTGCCGTTTTCCTTCACTTTTATGGCCTTTATAAATTTTTTTGGATGATCTGATTATAGATTTTAAAGCAAGCAAACAAATAGTTAAACAACAAAGACATCTCTCCAAAGCCTGATGCCTGAACAGTCACCAATTGGTTAAGCAGAACTTCCCTCTCCTCATCCTGTATAAACTGACCTGAGTAGCATAGCCCAAATGGTCCATTATCTGAAGGATCTTCATAACAGTGGGCGTTCTGACCTAGTAAGCAGTATGAGCATTCCCATAACCATACACAACAGGCTCAATGCAGGGCAGAATTTCAATCCTAAATCAGAATTACCCTGGATTCCTGGCACTGTAAACCAGATTGCTAATACCCAGTGATTTTATTAAAGTATCTCTTGTGGGCGTGAACTTTTTTTTTTTTTTTTCATTTTAAATGCTAGTTAAAAGGGAAAAATGAAAAGCTAATTTCTCCAAAAAAGAATTTTGGCAGGCAGGCAGTATGATTCTGGAACAGACTGTTTAAATATTATTTACATGTTGTTTAAAGCCACAACATAGTCTTGTGCATATTCCTAAAACGTTAAATAGCTTGTCAACTTGCTATTCTTATAAAAATTAGACAAATTCAATCAAAAAAAGAGAAAAATTAGAGTGGGTTGTTACTGCTAGGAAAAGCGAAGCCTACTACAATTAGTACAGTATTTATGCAGTTGGTGAAAAGAGAATTAATCAGGGCATTTTCTCTACCAGGACAAACAGCCTGCAGAAGTAACTTGGGCTAGAAAGTGCTGTCCCCCAATATGTGCTTACTGACCTGTTTAAATAATTGCTTTTATTTGCTTCTTCAGACAAAATCATTGACTATACTGGGGACTATTTTTGTTTACCATTTTGAATAACCAACAATATTTTCAAGTTTAAGGCTGGGACAGGGAGGTAATTAAGCAAAATGCAACAATAATGCAAAACATCATGTAATAAGGCAAATCTCATTCTACTTTTTAATCATTATTTTAAGAAAAATGGAATGTACGCATTTACCTGAGAAAACATGAGGAAAAGTCCTTGCTATGTTGAATCACCTTTTGCCACATTTTGGCCAACAAAAAATTTGGATACCTAACATGAAACTCATATGTAACAAACAAACACAAAGAAGACAAAAAAGGATGGTTCACAAACATTTGTAAGTCAGGATAGGTTAGGTTATGCTGTGGTAACAAACAATCCCCAGATACCAGTGGCTTAACATATAAAGGCTTATTTCTTCCTCATGCTAATTCTACTAGTAGGACTTTGAGTTCTCCAGGAAGTTCCTTTCCAAGGGACTCAGGTGGCTTGCATCTTGTGGCTACGCCATCTGGAACACGTCTTCCTTTGTAGTCACTAATGCATGGGAAGAGCATTGCATTCTGGCTCTAAACGGCTTCATCCCAGAAGTAACACACTTCACTTCTGTTTCTAGCTTATTGGTCACAACTAGTCACAGTGCCCCTCCTAACTGTGACTGAGCTGAGGAAAGGGAGGAACACATAGATAATGACTGGTAAATGTCTCTGCCACAAAGCATAAATGGGACCCATGCTATGTTAAAAGGGTCTTGTTTTGCTGAGTGCCAATATTTGTGTGGTGCCAGTGTTTTTGAGAAGCTTGCAGAGGGCTGGACAGCTGGGAGTGGCAATGGTTAAGGCTGTCTCAAAGGCAGAAGAGCTGGAGTTAGAGCTAGACTTGCTCCCACTGATGAGTTTAAGTACATGAGATTGCGAGAGACCTCAAAAGAGGGCTCTGGGAGAAGGTCTGGTTGACCTTAGGGGGCCCTAACATACAAGTGTAGCCTGATGATCTGGGGGGTTCTGAAGCTTACCACTTCAAGTCTTTAGGTTTGTGAGGGCCCTGAGGTTGCTTTAATACCATGCAGATTCTAAACATTCCTGTTTGTAGTCCTTCCAGATGCTGAACTCTGCAAAGGTAGGGGACCAAATCTTACTGGTTGTTGTGTCTGTAGTAGCATGTAATGTGGTGATTTACCCAACTGGTGACTAGCCAGATAAACTGGGCAGTCACAATGTAGGTCAATATATACTGCTTCTGTGGTACAAACCAGTGCTTCTTGAACTTTTTGTTTACAAATGACCTGGCAATCTGGTGGAAATGCAGATTCTGATTCAGGAGGTCTAGTGTGGGGCCTGAGATTCTGCACATTAATAAAGGTTTCACATACCAGGTAAGAGTATTAACACCAAGGATTCCAACTGGGTGCATTAATCTACAACAGGCTAAATTGTCTGAATACAATGGAAGATTTCAGATGCCTCCACTGTAGGAGACAATAGTCTCAATTTGGTGATTCCCACTGCTCAGGTTCATTGATGGGAAACACACATGGGCCATAGAAAAAAAGGGGCCTTACTGAGTTGAGCTATTTGAGACTATACACATTCTCAATACACCTGGTTTTGTTTTCCCCTCTTAAGGAATCTGACAGGCAGTTAATAGCTCATGAAAAAGCTATATCCAAACTATTTTGAAAGAATCAGAAAATGCTGCTTTTGAATGATTTCCTTCCCCTTGCAACTCCCAAATCTGGCCTAGCAAGAGACCTGGACACTGAGTGGCTTCTCAGGCATTCAGATGTGTCTGAGAAAAAACAAGAGGCAATCAAATTACCCTCACACCGGCCACTTCAGAGTGCTCACTTGAGATGACAGTTTCAGCTTCAAAAGAGGTATGCAAACCGGAATAATGAAATGTTCCATTTTATTAAGTTCCTGGCCAGAGGGAGGGATTGTATTAGAAGAGAGAAAAGGTGGGGAGGTTTTAGCTTGATTTCTGTGACGCTGATAAGCAGTAATTTTTGCAGAGGGGGGAAAAGGTAATCCACTGCAATAAAACCATTTTCATAATACGATGGGAGTGAGTTATTGCTCAGAGTAAGGCATGGCTCCTAATGGCTGCTCGAGCTTCCATCTCCATCTTTCATGGGTCAGTCCGGCGTTTTTATAGTGCTGACACAAGAGAGAGCATTTATGTGGCTTCCATTCTCCATCTGTCAACAGTTAGGGTAGAGTGCCACTACCTCAGGTTCACTCTTGATCTGATTTCCATGTCAGCTTGGCGCAGGACTGCGGGCTATGCTGTGGGAGCAGGGTGGCTCTGGAGGTCAGTTGCCCCACATTTTCAGACCATTAATGGTTAGAAGGCTGGAGAGTAAATCGTTTCTGCATGACTCAGAGGAAAGTGCCATTTCCTCTCCTTTATGGTTCATCAGAACCTTGGCCATGCTGCGTTGGCCTTACTTTCCCTGGGCCTCACAGAACTTTGTCCAAGTTCCATTTCGAGAAAGTGGGACTTTCTGTCTCTCACTGGATCTGGTGTTTTCCTGGCCCTGAAACAGCAACCCAGAGAGCTGGTTAAATGATGAATGAGAAGGAAATGCTTCTTTTAGTGTGTGCCTCCACACTTCTTCCCTTACCAGTAGCGTCTGTGTGATTTGTGGTGTAACAAGCTTGCTTTTCCTGTCACTTCAGCCCCCACAAAATCTGTTGGAACTGAGAAAATCGCAGAGATGTACAATCTGGGAATGAGGGTGACTTGATGTGAATGAATGGAAGAGATTTGCTTCTTCCCACTCTCCTGATGATAGAATCTGTGGGTTCTATTGATTTTTTGGTGCAATTGGTCTTGGTGAATCATTATTAATGGGAAAATAGAATCTCTTCAAGATAATTTCTTCTACATAGAATCATTTATAAAGAGGCCATATGGCTAGCCATAGGTCAAAGGTGGGTGAAGCAAACTCAAAGATGAGCATAGATGCAAACTTTGTCAGGGAAGTTTCTAAGAGAACAGGGATCCGTGGAGCATCCAAGGGGAGGTTTTAGTTTGGTCAGTTTCTCCTAGTTTCTTAATGCCTGTTGTTGTGTTTTATCTTTTTCCTCTTGAGAATATAAGATGAAATAAAGAGAAGCAGAGTTTTGAGCTTTGTTTGCTATCATGGGTGTCTTGTGAGCTGAGGGTCCTGTACAGCAGAGTCAGGAACTTATTCCACCATGGAAGGGAGATGAGGAGAGTGAGCTGGACGATTTTTGTTGAACAGAGTAATGGGAATGGATACAGTTTATTTAGCACTTTTATGTCACTGCATGCTTTATTTACACTATTTCTAATCTTGACAAAAATCTTGCAGAAGAGATGGCTTTACTCCTGTTTTTCAGGGGAAGACACAGACTCAGGTTAAGTAACTTGCTCAGACTTTATAACTAATAGACGGCAAAGCTGGAAGCCTAACCTCTGTCTGTGTGACCCCACCCTTCTCCAACGCTGTGACATTTCTACCATGTGAAATCTGCTGTGCTAAATCTCATAAGTTGTGAGGAATCAGCATCTAAGCTACTTGCAAGGAGGAGATTTTCTGAAAGAAATAACGTCAATTCAAGAACATGTCCTACATGTAATACATGTGTTAGCATTTATTTGTCAGCATTTATGAGGCACCCACTTCGTGCACGGTTCTGTTCGTAATTCTGTCAGAGGGATGGCGATGGGGATGGGGTGTGAATTGCTTAACATTATTTTTGAGATCCCTAAACTCAGAAGTGACCATCTCCTTTCTAGTAATTTTTGACACTTAACTATTTCAGCTACCTCGTTAGGATCCACTCACCTGTGTTGTTGTTAGTTACTTCAAGTCTTTAAGACCACAGAATGTGTTTTCTTTTTTATGTTTGCCCATGTTGAGAGTCCTGACACTGTACCAAGTAGGTACTTGATATATAGTTAATCAATTGATTGATTGACTGACAGTGTCCACTTAGATCTGCTTACATTTGAAAAGCCAGGGTGCTTTGAAGGGGAGACAGGACAGCTGCAAATGCATACACAGAAAGCTAGAAAATATCATCTGAGGCAGGTACAAAAGTCCATCCACAAGCTGGTGGAGAAAATTCCAGCAGGAGAAAAAGTTGTTCATGTACAAATGCAAATTGCACATAAAACGGATTGAAGCTTGATTGTGGAGCCTAGCCATGTCTCTGAAGAAGCCACGAGTACCTTTCGGAGCTTCTTACTCCTAAGGATCTCTTTCAGCCTTAGTTTAGGGTGGTAATAACTTAAACTCCAACACTGGATGGCCATTGATCAATGAAATGAGCTGGCAGTTTTCACAGACAGATTCGTGAAATGAAATAGCTCAAATTGACCAGCCTGAGAACATTTTTCACAGCCTATCCATCCCTTCTGAGCTATTCAGAGAGCAAAGAAAAAGAAATTAGAACTTTGAAATTGCTGCTTGTTCAGTGGCAAACTCTCTGGGACACTGAATGAGTTGCAATTTATCCTGTTTTCCCACTTAGAGAATTGGCAACAGAAGCCACACCAACCACACTTAATGAGTGTAGATATGTCAGGTGCTGTACTAAGTCTCTTGATCTCATTTAATTTTCACTAGGGACCAGCAAGGTAGCGACGGTTATCCTTATTGTGTGGATGAGGAAACTAAGGCTCAGAGAAGGCAGTGAGTTACCAGAAGTCACACAGCTAGGAGGTGGCAGAAGAAGAACTTGAACCCCAGTTCTCTTTAATCCAAAGCCATGCTCTTAAATGTTTGATAAACTGCATTTTCTCTTTTCTAACATTTCTTCTTAAAAGAGAAAATGCTTTTCTTTTCCGAGTGGAATTTGAAGCCAGTGGGTTGTGATCCTTGAAGTGTGTTCTTGTGATTTGGAAGATAGGAAACAAAAACAATTTTCTGCTATTTATCAGTTTGGTAGCCATTTCAACTATTGAAGAGACATAAACTAACAACTGGAACTGTTTTGTTGGGGAACTCCATTCCCCTTTGAGGCCTATTGTAACAATGCCACTGGTAGGGTTTAAATTTCTCTTAGGGGTCAGCCTGCCAAGGTTACCAGCCCAGATGGCCAGGAGCTGGGCAGTAAAACCAGGTGGGTCTGAGGGAGAAGTGATGAGGGTTGAGGGAGAGGAAGATGGGTTTGGTTCAACATGTTCCAATCACTTGAACATCCAGATGCAAATGTTGTGCTAGAAGATGGAAGAACATGGCTGATGCTTTGAAGTGAAGCCAGGATGGGGCAAAACAAATATAAACACAGGTAAATGTGTAAGAATAAGTGAGGTCACTGGAGGGCACAGTGTGGAGAGGGAAGGAGGAAATCAAGGTAAGAAGAATCCATAAGGGACAGTGAAGGTGTTTGTAGCTGGGAGAGGAAGAATTGTGCAGGATAATTGTCCAAAGAGTCTACTACATTGTGAGATTGCTAAAAGCAGTGTGTACTTACTGCAGTGGAACATGTATATACGGATGACCGTGGACTTCCTCCTTGCTGTGTGGTCCACAGGAATGGGTAGGAACAGGCTCCATAAGCCACATATAAGAATATTCATGGGCTGAATCCAGTGGCTGACACCTGTAATCCCAGCACTTTGGGAGGTTGAGGTGGGAGGATCACTTGAGGTAAGGAATTCAAGACCAGCCTGGCAACATGGTGAAACCCCATCTCTACTAAAAATACAAAAATTACCCAGCCATGGTGGCATGCGCCTGTAATCCCAGCTACTCTGGAGGCTGAGACAGGAGAATTGCTTGAACCTGGGGGGCAGAAGTTGCAGTGAGCCAAGATCTTACCACTGCATTCCAGCCTGGATGACAGGGTGAGACTCTGTCTCAAAAAAAATAAATATTCATGGCAGTTTTATTTATAATTACCAAATGTACAGAAATAGTACAATAGAGAAAACATAGTTGCATATTCACACAATTATAATAGCACACAGCAATTAAAAAATGATCTAGTACACATGCAACCACATGAATTCATCTCACAGACACCATGTTGAGTGAAACATTTGAAAAAAGAATTCATAGAGATAGTAAAAACTGAGAAGGATTGATTTTATTTCCTGCTTTCAAGAGACATTTGGGAGTATCTCTAGCAAATCTATCCTGCCAGCTGCTTTTGAGATTTTTTTTGAGCAGTGTTAGAGTAGAAAATTGGCTTCTTTCATTTAGTTTGCAGCTCCTCTTGCTTTCTGACCCACAGGAGTGAACACAAGTGTTGATGTAGCAGATATTTTAGATGGGTCAGCCATGACCCTGGCTCTTTGGACCGGGCTTTTTGGCAAGCATTTGCTCACAGAGGGCTAGTCAGTCTTCTTGATCACATATTGAGATTTTGTTCTTGGTCTCTATTTTTCAGTTTGACTTTCATGTTTAGCTCAAATCAGTCATTCTTGGTAGAAGATTCCAAATGAGATACAGAAATAACAGTTTCCCAATAAAAGGTTTTTTTTTTGGTTGTCCTTGAGTGTGAATTCGTACGTATGTTTACCTTATATACCCCAAAGAGTAATGAGCGCTGATCTAGGAATCCTGTTTGACGTGGTTTGATTATGAGTCATGTCTTAAAAATCAGCGTAAAGTTCTCTCTGAACAGGAGACAGCAAGGCCGCTGTCTTTTTTTCTCTTGCTTCTAACAAGGCAGACTCCACAGGGTTAAATAATGCCAGCTATCATGTGACAAAGATTGAGCCAGCTGAATGCATTAATTGATTAAACAGGATGAACAAATCAGCGGTTGAGGAGGGAGAAAGAAGAAGAAGCATCCTTCAGCAGGAAAGTGAGGCAGAAGAAAGTTTTCTAAGATTGGGGGTGACAGAGGCTAGAGGCTGAGGTGGAAGAACTGTGCTGGAGGGGGTTAGTAATAAGAGGCTAAAAGTGAAGCTCTGAGAAATGAGAATGGCGAAGTCTGTGAAAGATTTGGAAAAAAGATGAGAGTCTCAGTTGAGTATGGATGCCAATTCAGACCATATCCACCTGCCATCAAGACTTGGAAATGAAAAGCAAAATTCAGTTTAGTAGCAATAGACTTATTCCCCTGACAAGTAGAAGCAAGTGAAGCCGTGCATTTGTGTTGGGGTGGGGGTGGGTAAAACATCTAAGGAATTGAGTTGTTTATTCTCCAATCATTCATTTTAATCCAGTGGAATTAATTCAGTGGAAATATATATATATATGTGTGTGTGTGTGCATATATATATGTATATTATATATGTATATGTTTGAGATGGGATCTTGCTCTGTTGCTCAGGCTGGAGTATAGTGGTGTGATCATGGCTCACTGCTCCCTTGAACTCCTGGGCTCAAGAGGTCCTCCTGCCTCAGCCTCCCTAGTTGCTGGGACCATAGGTGTGCCTACCATGCCTGGCTAATCTTTAAATTTTTAGTAGAGATGAGGTCTCACTATATTTCCCAGGCTGGTCTCAAACTCCCAGGCTCAAGGGATCCTCCCACCTTGGCCTCCTAAAGCTCTGGGATTACAGGCATGAGCCATCACACTTGGCCAGAAACATGTTCTTTTATAAGTGATTATATTTCACTTTCTCTCGGGATATTTAAAAGCATCTGCAAGAGTGGAGAGAATATTATGATCCTCAAGGTACCCATTACTCATTACCAAGTTCTAATAATTATCAGTAGTTTGTCATTCTTGAGACATTATTTTTGGAAGATGAGCTCAGGGGAATTTCAGCCACAAAATATCCAACATAGAAATATTTTTAGGATTGTTTTTCTTTCTGGGGAAGGACAAGTTGGCACCATTATGGCAATTATGAGAGTGGGCAGAAAGACCTTCTGGGGTCAGCATTTATTGGCTTCTGTTATAGACTAGACCTCAGCATCAGATGGTATCCAGCAGAATGCGAAGGATCCCAGCAGGTTTTGTTACCCCCAACCCTTTTCTCACCCTGTTGGACACTTCTACAGATATCCTGGAGCTCAGGATCTCTTTACCTGTCTTATCAACAAAGTACCTTTGGAAAAAGTTTTGCTATTCTTATTCACAATGATGATGGATGGGTGGTAATATTTCATGTCTCACTGTGATGGAGATCTTCCTTTTAACTGAGAACAAAGAACTGGATGAAACAAATCTGTAATTGCAGAATTGCAGATGTTAGGCAGCAGCTTGGGGATTTATTTCTTCGGGATGCAGGCTTGGACCCTGAAAATCTCTTGGTGTAGGCAGCCACCTACGTCTGTTTACAGCATGGCCCAACAAGTTGGTGATGTCCCTAGCCCAGGTGGGCCAGCTCACTTTCTAAGTTCCCTGGGCACGGCTCCCTCCTCAGAGGGCTGGTCTGCCTCCTGCTTGTGCCTTTAGGAGCCCTTTCCCTGGGCAAGGTCAAGAGCTTGCGGCTGAGGTAACTGCTGGGCTTTGAGAGAGGAATGTGCAGCTGTTCA
Source organism: Pan troglodytes (assembly GCF_028858775.2). NCBI lineage: Eukaryota > Metazoa > Chordata > Mammalia > Primates > Hominidae > Pan > Pan troglodytes. The sequence goes on from NC_072410.2 coordinate 54,858,271, forward strand.
CTTTATTTTTACTCCCTCCTGCTCTTTTCCTTGCAAGGTTTGTCCACCCTCTACTGCCTTCTGAAGTGATTATTAATGCAATCCTCTTTGCTTTTTCTGAACTCTTAGTTTTTCCTTAGTTACTGATTATTTTAACTCTGCCAGGCTCTTTTTCATGTCCTTTGCCTGATGGCCCTTGATTTACAGGCCTTTCTCCTACTGGGGTCCTTCCTTTTGCTCCTATGCTCCCTCTATTCCTATATGCTCTCCCTCTCTTCCCTCTTCTTTGAGCGTGCACAGACTGGAGCAAATGAAAATGTACTTTTCAAATTTTACTGGCCCAGTCATTCTCTTTTAAATGAAGCTATGCCAGCAATCACACTGATTCTGAAACCCAGGCAATGTGAGGACAGAATAAAGGTAGCAGCTCTATTCTTTCTTTGATATGATTTTATCTCAAATAATATTACGGATTAAAACATGTTGTATGTTCCATTAACATTTTCTTCTCAACTATGAAAAAGGTAAATAACTTATATGTACATATATGTGTGTATGTGTATGTATATATGTATATGTATGTGTATATATATATGTATATATATATAAAGTTTTGTGAAGACAGTCTCCTTATGTTACTCAAGCTGGTTTTGAACTCCTGGGCTCAGGCAATCCTCCTGCCTCGGCCTCCCAAAATGCTGGGATTACGGATGTGAGCCACTATCCCTGGCCAATAACTATTATTTTTGAATGAATTAGTGCTAGTTATCCACTGTGTGCCTAGAATTATGCTGATCAGCCAAACCTTGTGACTGGTATGTTTTCCAAAATGTTAATGTCCCATAAGTCATTTACTGGGAATAACAAAAAGAATGAAAGTATTATGCAAGCATTAAACCATAAAATTGTCACATGGCTTATCTTTAATATAATAGCTTAGCTTGATCCTCATCATCTCCATGAAGATTTTCCTCAGTCATCATTGCCAGGAGATCCATACTTGAATTAATCTACTCCTTTATCCATCCATCTAGCCACCCACTCTCCCATCCGTTCATTCATGCATCCATCCATCCATCACCCCACTCACACATCCACCTGGTGCTCACTTTTTGCCAGATACTGTGCAAATGCTGGTCACACAAAGAATGGTATAGTCATGTCCTTAAGGGTCTCACAGTTTGGTAGGGGAAAACTTATAATAATAATAATAGCAGCTGACATTTACTGAGTGCTAACTATATACCAGGTATTGCAATAAGCATTTTAAATACATTATTGCATTTAATCCTCAGAGAAATACCTGAAGTGTCATTTTACAGATGAATAAAATGATTGCTAGGCTGGAAATATCAGACAAGATGTCTAGTTTGACTTTAGGAAGTGCTTATCTGGAGTCCATAAACCTTAAATCTGATATACTCAGCCTCATAAAATCCTAAGTACTTATGTATTTAATTCCTACACACTTGTACTCTTCTTTCTTTGCTAAGATATAGGAGAGGCCTTGGGGGACATCACTGGATGCCCAAACATGGGCAGCTTCTCTGCAGGGATGCCTTCTGAAACAAAGGATTAACCAAAATGATTTTGCTACTCAGAGTCACTCAGGGAATGAATTCAAGAATGGAGGAGAACCTGACTCCTGAATCTGGGTTTAGGAAGAAGGGACTTCTCTGTTGATCTCCTTTTGTTTTGACCTCTGCGGTATTTTAATAATGTGAACTTTTTTTCCTTTTTTTTTTTTCTTATTAACATCCCAGCTTGAAGATTTTTCTTGATTATCTGCGAGTGACAATAACAGTAGTTGTAAGGCGCAGCAATTTTGGAAACCACAGAAATAACTTGCTCAAGTTTACAGAGTTAGGAAGTGCCAGAGTGATATTTAAACCCAGGTCTCCTACACTTAATCTATTCCACAGGGTGCTTATTGGATATGAGCTTGTAGTACAAAAAGCAGATGCTTAGAGTCAGATTGGCCTGGGTGTGAATGTGTCCTCTGTCATTTGCCAATGCTACCCTTTTGGTCAAGTTGAAATTCTATAGCCCCAGTGGCCTCATCTGCAGAGGGGATGGTGGTATCTACCTGGACAGGCTGCTTTGGGGACCAAATGAGATGATGGCTGGAAGCACCACTGTGGTGCCTGGCACACTACCCTTGTTGTGGTGAACCCCTATTCATCTCAATAGGGAAGGCACGTGGTTCAAGAGGCTGGAGAAGAGACCCAGAGCCAGCAAACAAGACATGGGGTTTTATTAGGGACTCACGTACAGGGGAGAGAGTCCAGTGGTGGCAGGCTGGACAAGATATCTGCCTTACCTACAGAAATGGTTGAGTGGCAGTGGGCTGGACAATGTATCCACTTTACCTACAGTCCAGTGGCGATGGATTGAGCAGGAAAAATGCAAGCAACTTGCAAACAGCACGTAGTTTATAAAGCATTTTCACTTAACAGCCTCCCCTTAAGGACCTCTATCTGGCAACCTTCATCCAACTCAAAACTCTCAATCCCCTGTACGGTGTGTGCTCCACAGGCCGAGCTGGGGTCTCAAATGTTACTCAAAGACAAGGAATCAATCTCTGGCCACTCCCAGATTCCCTAGCTTGGAACGCACATTTCAGGTGCATCTGACATATATGGTCATTCTAAGGGTATGCTTAAGTTATTGCTATCAGGTGCATTTACCCTACAACCCTCCATAAATGTCTGTCCTCCTTTAAATTCCATTCTCAGCTCTCTATTCGATTTTGGGCCCCACAAGGGCAGGGGTCAAGCACATCACTGCCCATGGTGGGAGCTCAGGAACTATCTGATGAATGAATAAGGGCTTTGCTGAACCCTGTGAGACCAACCTTTGTCAGCTCTTAGTTCACCAATCAACTTGCTACTTTCCTTTTAATTTTAGAGGTCACATGGACATATCGTAGAACTCTGGGTGCCTCATACTGGCTCATCATTATCACTGTCATCATTATCTTCAAAGCCTTCAATCAGCTTTCAACAAATTCCTTGGTCACAGTCTTCAAGGGGTGGAATTTGGTAATCTGTATTCTCTTTCAGGTGATTCATGATCCACGAGTTTGGGGAACTACTAGCCCCAGAGTGTTTCCTTTCCTCCAATAGCCAAGTGTCCTATATAGAGTTGATAGATAAAATATGTAATGCCCAGTTAAATTTGATTCTCAGATAAACAGTGAATAATTTTTTTAGCATAAATATATCTCAAATATCACACAGAATATACTTATGCTAAAAAGTATTCACCTGAATTATCAATTGAACTGGGCATCCTGTGTTTTTATGAGCTACATCTGACAATCCAGTCCCATGATGATCCAGGTATGTGGGGAAAAGAGACCAACATTTTCACGTACTTTCTAGCACTCTCTGAGATGCACGTGGTGCTCCTCTGGTTGACTTTCCCCTTCATAAAAAACAGGAATTCTTAACTGGGGTTAGCTGAGGCTCCTGGGATTTAATTTCTCCTACCACAGACTTTTTTTTTTTTTTTTTTTTTGCATAATCCACCAATGAAGGTGGATTTAGGTGTTGTGATAGAAAAGATTCTTTGAGAATTCCTGGCCCTTTGACATTCCAGGTGGCTGCCCTTTTGATGATGATCCTGGGGCAGCCAGTGACAAATAATACTCCCCGTGACTCCTCTCCATGACTCAACACCAGTCCCCAGTTCCCTAAGTTTGTGTCACTGTGAATTCTCCATCCTGTCTCCTCTTATTTCCTTTTTTTATCTGCAAAAGGCAAAAAGATGAAAAAATGTTCTCAGCTTAATCGAAAGTCTATCTAATAATAATGAGTCCTGCAGCAGGCTTGTAAAGAACGCAGAACAGACCCACTTAAACATAATGGTCCTACAAAGTAATGAAGACTCAAGTGGTCCTTATTAGGTATCAAGCTGTGAATCAGAACTCATCTAACATTCTGATTGCTGAGGGAAATAGGTAATTGATGCAACAGAATGGCCATGATGATTATTATTAGTACTTATTTTTTTATCCAGACATAGCAGCTAGAAGAAACCTGCTCCCAGCCTCCTTGGGGTATACCAGGTGTGCAGGGTGAAGGTTGCCTTCCCATTAAATCTTCAGATGGGGGCTCTAATAAATTTTTCATTGAAATAAGTAATGACCACATTTAACGACCAGTGTGTCTGAGTGTTAACAGCTTGTGAGCCAACAAACGAGTCATTAACAGGTGTTAACTTCTGCTTTCTGGTTTAAACAATTCATTCTCATCTCTCTCCTGTTTGGACTGGGGGCTTATGCAAATTCCTGGCTGGGTTTTCATTTTTCTTCTGATAGGCAAGTCTTATTAATTGGTTAGCTACATCTCTGCTAATGCCTCCTCTTTTCCAGGAGTGTTTCTTATGGAGTCAATGGATGAATGAATTTTATTTTTAATCCATTTTTTTCCCCCTGAAGGTTGAGTGTATCCTGGAATAGTTTGGTCCTGGAATGAATTAGGTAAAAAGTCCTGGAGAAAAATCCACTCTTGAAACATGAAGTCTCCTACTATGGAAAAGGAATGCAAATAGGTTGAAGATAACACAGGGTTTGAGGCAGCATTTATGTCCGCAGAGGAGACACGACAAAGATGATTGTCTGTGTGCTAGAAATGTACAGACCCACTATGGGTCCAACATGTGCCTGTGATGGGGCTGAGCCCTCCTGGGAAATCCTCTTCTCATAGTTGCCTCCTTTTTTTCCTTCTTGCTTTTTGACAGATTATAAGCCAGTGGAAAGGACACACTTTCCTCTCTCAACTTACCATTGGGGGGATGGGGTTGGGGTGATGGGATGAAGAGTGGGTTTGGGTCTTTGGTCCTAGAGCACCCCATTTCATTGCATGAGCTTCCTGTAGATAGAAGCAAAGTCAGGAAACGAGAAGTCCAAGTTCTGTCCAGTAGGGACCATCTTGTGGGTGTGGAGGGTGCACTGGATTATATATACTTGTCTCTCTAAGGCAGTGCTTCTTAAACCCTGTGTGGCAAAGGAACATTTAAGAAAACTCAAATAGATTGCAGATTGATAATCAGTAAAATACAAAATCATGCAGCTTGGATGT